>NC_067478.1:20577265-21177265 GCF_947179515.1 Apodemus sylvaticus
TCAAATGTACACTGTATTTGTACAAAGGCATGGATGGCTGAGGCTGGTACAAGTGTGTTGTGGGGGGTCCTCCTGCTCTGAAGGTAATGCCGGGATTTCTGATACGCACACAGCCCCAGTACTGCCCTGCGGCCAGGGGGCTGAGGAGCCCTCACAGGTTCTTTGGAAAGGGAGCACACTCACGCTGTGCTTATCACAGACACTCAGGACAGGCTACAGCTGGCCCAGAGAGGCTGACATGCCATCAGCATGTGTCATGCGTCCAGTGGCCACCAGTGGGATTTCTTTGTTGCTATTTGTGTTTATTTATATATTTATTTTTCTGCCTTGAGAAAGGATCTACTGTATCTCCAGCTCCTAAGTTGGCCTTTAACTTGTTGCCAAGGATGGCTTTTTTTTAAATTATTTTTTATTTTTTTATTTTATTATTTTTTTGGTTTTCTCTGTGTAGCCCTGGCTGTCCTGGAACTTACTCTGTAGACCAGGCTGGCCTCAAACTCAGAAATCCATCTGCCTCTGCCTCCCAAGTGCTGGGATTAAAGGTGTGCGCCACCACTGTCCTACAAGCTGCTGCTGCTGCCGTCTCCTCCTCCTCCTCCTCCTCCTCCTCCTCCTCTTCTTCTTCAATACTTATTTATTTTATGTGTGTAAGTACACTGTAGCTATCTTCAGACACACCAGAAGAGAGCATCAGATCCCATTACAGATGGTTGTGAGCCACCATGTGCTTGCTGGGATTTGAACTCAGGACCTCTGGAAGAGTAGCCAGTGAGCCACTGAGCCATCTCTCCAGCTTGGAGCTTCTTCTTTTTCCTTTTTTTTTTTCATTTAACAAGTATTTAATTAAGAATTTGTGACATCCAGTATTTTAGGAATATAAAAGGGGGCCAAAAACAAAACAAAAATTTCATAAACTTAATCCCTTCAAATTTCAGTCATCTTGAATGCAGGATGTTGAATATATTTTGAACCCAATCTTGATATTTACATATTATACAAGAAATACTATCTTGCAATATATGTTTTTGTGCTAAAAAAATGTCTTTCATTCTCTAAATCTCTATAGGTAATGTGTAATCTCCAGAGCTTTCGATTTCCTGGAGAAGGGTTCGTTAGATACTAACCACATAAAAATGGTGGTGCTAGTGCTAGTGTATACACTAGCAGACACATTTCTAGCTAAATATAATGTCATGCCAAATGCAGACAAGCACATAGCTGTGTTTTACATATGTGTTTCCAAGAATTTTCATACACCATTCAAGTCTACCACCTGGGTGCTGGGATCACAGGTGCCCATACTGAAGACCCAAGGTTTCATGCATACGAGACTCTACCAACTGAACTGAGGAGTCCGATTAGCTCCCCTAGTCCTCAATCCCCTGACCTCTCAACTGAAGATTCCAGAGCTTTCCGTAAGGACTGTTGGACCGAATGAGTTAGACTCTGTGAATGCACTTCATTCTGTCACACGCTATGTCAACAAAAATGGAGTAATGGTCACCAGGAACCAGTTGACCCGGGCTGTCCAGGCAAAGCAGCCATGCCAAGCCATGGAAACTGCCCAGTGTCTGTCTGGCTGTACAGCATGGCCTCGGAGTCTCTGCTTGGGATGAACAGAAACATAGTAAGTAAGTACTCTGGGGAAAGGGCTCCTTTCCTAGCCCCTAGCGGCCTGTTAAAGGCTATGTTGAGTCCTGCACTGGAGAGATGAGAACTGTTTCCTTTCTGATCTGCCATACCCCACCCCACCCCCTCCCCAGTCCCCCAGGAACCTTTGCTGTCCTATTCTTCATCAATATCCCAAGGATCTCACAATCCCAGGGCTTCAGCAAAGGCGGAGCTTCAGGAAGGTGGAGCTGAGAGGAGGCAACGCCCCTCTTCCAGTGTGCCAAGGAGTCATGGTCAAAGTAGCTTTTCTGTTCTTTGTTTTATCTTATGGGGTATGAAGCAAATCCTTTCCGATGGTGGCTGCCCCACAGGGGATGAGATGTCAAGAAATACGAACAACAGGCGTGTGCTGGGGGAGTCCTCTGTCAGTCTAGAAGCCCCACGATCCGTCACACAACTGTGCCTACTCTGCCTGTATTGCCACTGTCTCCTCTGATGAAGATTGCAGCGGGTGTCGTCTATTGTGATACGAGGCCCCGAACCTGGCAATGCTAATTTATTTCTCTGCACTTGCAAACAGCACTGCCTGTGAAAAGTGGCAGCCACTTTATTTTACACATGCAAAGAATATTAACAAGCACAGATTTCCTCCCACCCGTTATCTTCCTCCGAGTATGGTGTTAAATGTATCAACAGGGGTCTCAAGATGACGTGTTCCATGCACTCCTCTGCACAGAACTTCCACCAGCACATCCGAGCAAGAACATCTCCGAGCAAGAAGATGTTCCCTACGGCACTTGTTGAAATCTTCTAAGCTCTGTGCATTTATTACGAAATATAAATGTGCATCCACATTCTGACAAGATACAACAATAAAGTCTACAGAGGAAATCTGCATGGCAATTTGCATAAATTGACTTCAGCATTTATTTCTTCTGGGGAAGAGAATGAAAAGGCAAGTACGTGTGTCTTCTTTCTGCCTTGCCGGGGCCTGAGCCCAGGGCTGGGGAGAAGCATCTTAATGGCAGAAAGCAGCTGGCCATGACAAGCCCTTGACAATGACCCTGCTGTTCTCTCTGCACCGCCAACCACCAGACCAGAGTATCCGGGTAAAGTTATGCAAATTAACATGTAAATGAGCCTGGTAAACTTAAAGACTCAGCCTTGAGAGTGGTTGCTTTGTAGGGAGGATCTCACAGCCTCTGGGAAACATGTAGGGGACAGGTCAGTTCCGTTAGTGCCCTGGAGGAAGTGATGCTGGCTCCCAAGGTCACATGGCAGGCACCTGGCTTTTCAAGTCACAATCTGGCCAGTGGTTACTTTCTTCCCTGTGAAATTACCAAATGTAATTTTGTGTGTGTGTGTGTGTGTGTCTGTGTGCATACAATAACATATATTCATATACATACAAGAATATATGTTATTGGTTCTGTCCCTCAGAATACTAATACAGAAAACACCTTGCTACCTGATCCCTGAGTGGTCGTGGTGCTCACATCATGAGAAACATCACTGTTAACCAAGTCCTTACCCATTCACCCTCCCTGCCAGGGGTGTCCGAGCCTGTGAAACATAGTGTTAGTGACGTGGTCCCTTGGGTGTGTGGTCCAGACAAGCCAGCGAGTGATGGCTGCTGGAGTGGGCAGGAAGGCAGGACTCCGGGAGAAAGGGGTGGAGCCAGTGGGAGCCAAGGAGGATTGGATCCAGCCACAGTGGAGAGAGGATGGAGGGCGTGAAGAAGCGTATTCAGGTATTCGGGAAAGGCTGAGGTGTAGGGATCTAGCATCGTGTGTGTGGATGCTGTGTAAATGTGTGCGTGCTGGTGCGTGCGATGTGTGTGCATGTGTGTGTGTGAGCGTGTATCTGCGTGTGAGTGTATGTATGTATATGCATATGTGTATTCACCTGAGGAGGAAGCACAGCTTGTCAGGTAAGAGGCCCGTTATTGCACTGTGCCAGGGAGAAGTCTCTGTGGCCACAGCAAGAGCACATAATGGTGAAAAGGCAGGAAACAGAAATGAAATCCAAGGCTTTGGGTACCATGTGAAGTGACTAAGAGCTTCTCCCCAGTACAGATGCATACAGATGCACACAGATGCATACAGATGCATACAGATGCACACAGATACATACAGATGCACACAGATGCATACAGATGCATACAGATGCATGCTGCGTCCCCTTCAAGGGCCCAGAGGAGAATCCATACCTATCCAGCCACCACATCTACTCAGATCTCATGAAGAGTGCGGCCAGATGGAAACCTCGAGGCCCGATAACAGAGCATCTGAGGGCACTAGAAGCTGACAAAGGCAAGAAGAATGCCCTTCCCCCAACCTCCACAAGAGCCGGCTTCTCTTGTATTTGTTTTACCCTCAGGCCCCCAGGAAGGTGAGGACAGAACACACTCCTACTGTTTGAAACAACTCAGTTTGTGGTAATTTGCTAAGGCAGCCCCAAGACTGAGTGTGGGAAGCCTTAGGGCAGACCAGACTGCTGTGGCCTGAGGATCAGCTGCAGGCAAGAGATCTCAGGAGATCTGATCCTGCCAGAAAGACCGGAGCTTCCCAGGACCCCCCTTCAGAGTCTGAAGCACTTTCCCATCTCAGAAGTGTCCTCTGAGAGCTGCCCTTCAGCGTGGGCCTCTCCCGGAGATCTGTGGTGTTCTAACTTCTCTCTTGGTGTGAATTACAGGAGGGGCCATGGGCTCCCAGCACTGAGGTCTCCTCACTTTTCAGTTTTGTAAGATGCGAAGGCTGGAGCTGCCAGCTCTGTAGACAGGAAAGAGAGCCTGGGAGAAGCCCCACGAGGCATTGATTTTCCAACCTCAGCCAGGAGTGACCTCCAGAGGACCACGCCTCCTATTCTCAGGGCTCCTTCACACCGCTGACAACACTCCCAGGGCCCACAGGGGTTTCCTGGGTGTGTGTTGTTGGCACAGGTGAGGGAGGGCATACCAAGAGTCACCTCTTATTACAAGATAAGTCCAGATTTCCTCCCCCCCCCCCCCCCCCCCCGGTAGAATTTGAAGGTAACCTCTTGTTAGCATTTCTTCTAGGCTCCACCCAACAGTTACCTAGCAACAGCCAGGTATGAACCTGGCTTGCTATAAAAAGACTGTTTGCCCCCCTCCCCTCCTTCTCCCCCCTCCTCTGTCCTCTCCCTCTTTCTCTCTCTCTCCCCACGTGTTCCTCACTGGCCTCTTCCCTTCTTTCTCTCGCCTCTTTCTGTCCTTCTCTGCCTCCACCCCCTCTCCTCACCTCCCCTCTCATGCCCCAAATAAACGTCGTTTATACTAGACCCATTGTATGGCTGGTGCCTTGGTGGGGGTACCTCAACATGGACCCACTGAGGCACCCACTTATGCCATATCATGCTACCACATTACAAAACATATTACCTCTTAGCTGAGGTTTTACATGAAGGAATCATCACAGACACAATTCCCTCACCCGCTGAGGGTGGGCCAGGCTCTTTGGCCAGGCTGTGTTCTTCTGCTGCCTTTGGGCAGACCATGTACTACAGCACACAGCTGTCTCTTGTCAGAATGAGTGGATGGGAGGAGAAGACAGGGTCTGGAGGCACGAGGAGAAAAGAGGGACACTGTCCTGGGAGCTGACTGAGTGGGTCTAGATGCTGCCATGCTGTGCTGCTGCTGGAACAGACAGGATATTGGTGAGAGGATGACAGACACAGTCACTGTGCAGTGGGACAGAGTGAGAGGAAACACATTTCAGCTCCTAGGGTCCCTGGGGACGTTGTCTACTTCCCATACATCTATGCTGCTGTGCTCAGAAACAGAAAAGAAACCGAGTCTGTCCTCTTCCATCTCCAGAGGGTGAAGACAAGCAGTGGTGTGTCTCAGTGTCTTTGTGTGTATGTGTGTGTGTATGTATGTCTTTGTGTGTATGTCTTTGTGTGTGTGTGTCTCTGTGTGTGTGTCTTTGTGTATATGTATGTGTATGTGTCTATGTGTATGCGTGTGCATGTGTCTTTGTGTGTGTGTGTCTGTGTGTGTCTTTGTGTATGCATGTATATGTATGTGTCTTTGTGTATGTGTCTTTGTGTAGTATGTTTGTGTATATGTGTATGCATATGTATGTGTCTTTGTGTGTCTGTGTGTGTCATAGTGTGTGCATGCATGTGTATGTATCTGTGCGTGTGTGTGTGTGTGTGTGTGTGTGTGTAAGAGAGAGAGGAGCAGAGCCCAGCCTCTCAGCCTAATTACTGCTCTAAAGGGCTTAAGGAAAGGATTTCCACCTGAGGCCGTAACCCTCCCCCCCCAAGTTGGACAATTCTACCACACCTGAGGAGAGCAGTGTCCGTTCTGTGAGCTCCCTTGACTCACCATGACAGCGGACCTTGGAGGCGCTCAGTCGGATGGCACCAGTCAACTGAGGCAAGGAGCCATTACTATACCTGCAGGCACCTGTAACACCATCTGTGGCCAGGCCTTGTGCAGTGACAGCCCCAAGAAGATCCCAAACACAGGTGAGAACTTGAAGGGCAGAGGAGCAGCCCTAGGCGTGAGGGGCCCACTAGCCTTCAGGACTGCATGCTACAGCCAAGGGTCATGGGGGACGGATGCAAGTGACAGGGCCTCTGTACCCGGTGCCACTACAGGAAGACAGGAGCTGAGGCTCCGGCTTTGCCAGAGCCACCACACAGTGACAGGGGCAAGTAAAACCTGATCTGAGTGACAAGTGTCGGGGAATGAAGGTGAGGAAGGGAAGTAAAATTTCAAAGGTAATTTGTCCACCGCTAGCTAAGAATCTCAATGCAGTGCCATCGAAAAACAGGATGAAGATCACTAAAAAAATCAAGCAGAAAGATCCAGCGATCAAGGTCACTCTTAGCTACCCAGAAAATTCAAGGCCAGCTGGAGCCACATGAGTCTCTGTGTCCAAAAGGGAAAGGGAAAAGTCAACTAATAAAAACATGAGCACGTGTGTTTATGTGTTTGTGTGTGTGTGTGTGTGTGTACACATATACCCTCTGATGCACCCAGAGTCTCCTGTCCTTCCTGCCATGCAGTCCCTCTGGAGTCCACGTGATGTATCAGTCCACCCACTGCAGAGTGGAACAGGAACCTGAGGGGACGGAAAGGGGGTCCTCGGAGGGCATCTGAGACAAGGATGGCTGCACCAGGGCACTGACAGAAAGACGGAGAAGCAAACGAAGACCAGCAAGAAGAGCGAGCTGTTTTGCACCCAGCGGTGGGAAGCGGCATCTTGGAACAGCTGCCCCAGGGAATCTATAAATACTTGTCCTTGAGAATGTGTTGACAAAGGGATTCTACATTCAAACAGTTGCTGCCTCTGCTTTCAGCAGACTGAAGCCCTGGACTGAGAGAAGAGTCCGAGAAGCAATGCCGAGTGAGAGCAATCCCCCTGTCTAAACAATCCATCTCTGCTTTAAACCACACCCTCCCTTTCCCAAGTAATAGCTACTAAGACTTCTGGGAGCCAGAATCCCACAGGACCCCAGCCTAGGGAAATAAACTGGAGAACTGACTGTCGATATTCATAGGTGAGGGCAGGGACAATGGTACTTTTTAAAAATATATGAATAGTTGAAATACCTAAATGCTAACAACTTTGGCAAAATGCTTTAGTTGTGAAGAAATTTCACTTGGACACCGCCCCCTCCATCACTACTGATACCAAAGAGATATGTCTCTGGCCCTCATGAATTCGGTTTGGGGGTCATCTATGGGTCTGTGACTGAGCCCAGGCTACCCTTCCCAAATCAGGATCCACAGATGTTTTTATGCCCGGTCTCTTGACCACATAGAGCAGGGTCAACTAACCGCCCACAACTCTCGGTGGCTGGGTGTACTTCAGCAGCAGGGATGGGGGCTGAGCGTGTGAGAAAGTCCACTCGTGGCCGGAGTTATGTGTATGCAAAGTCCAGCCAATGTGACCATTCCTGAGGTGCACCCTCGCCAACTGCTCTCATGTTCCATCTTGTCCTCTTCTTGTCTGCCTCATGATGTAACCAAATGTAATGGCTCGTTCCAACCTGCCTCTTTGAAAGATCCCCTCTCTGGTTTTGATATTTCAACAAATAAATAAGTAAGTAAATAAATAAAAAAGTTTCCTTTTCGACATCTAGATTCTGAGCTCATTTCCTGCATAGGCCCCGTACTCAGGGAGGGCATTCCTGCAAAGCAGTAAGATGCCTCAGAGATCTGGACGGTCCCCACCCTGAGCTCAACAATCCCTGGAGGCAGCTGGCAGTGGTCTCCAGACAGAGTCTGCAGGAAGAGCCAGAGGCAGGGGAGAAGGAGGGGGAGTGTGGGAAGTGGGGATCTTACCTGGTAGGTGTTGTCGAAGCTGTCGTACATGAACCTCGTGATGAGAGACGTCTTCCCGACTGCAAGGCAGAGAGGAGAGAGAGGTTCAGCTGTAAGATGAACTTAGGGCCGGGATCTTCTAAACACACGCACGTGAAACACCACAGAAAGGGGAAAAGCAGACCCCAGGAAAAAGAGCCCAAGTCAAGGAGCCGTGAGCTCTAGGGGGGCACACTTATCAGAGGCCGGGCTGCCTCAGAGGCGGAGGCCTAGCCTTTCTCCAGTTCCTACCACTCAAGTCCAGGTCTGCCCTGACCCCAGGCACCAGCTGACATGAGATCCCAACAGAATCCTCTTTTCACGACAGCCTGGGCTCCCCGGACAGACCACCTGACCACTCACCGGCTCAAGGGAGCCTTTCTTTGGTTCCCATTTATTTGACTTAAACATTGGTGAGAAAGGGGCATGGGAAAGCGGAGCTGTCTCAGGTCTCTCAAGGGCAAGCCTATTATTCCCCACAGAGTGTGCCTGACCAGCTCAATGCTGGGCCGTGAGCACCTCTAGATCCCACTATGTAATTGACGAGAGGACCCCCAAATAATGAACAACTCCAGGCTTATTCCTTACATGGGGCAGAAATGTCCCCACCTGAAAACTGCTAGTACGGCTAAGTTACCAAGAGTCTCTTGGGAGAGCCATAAATGCTGCTAATTTCCCAAACTGCAGGACTTGGCTTCTGACACAACCCTGTGCAGGTTGTCCCTTGGGACACGACAGCGACAAGAATGCCAACTGCTGTCCTCCAGGCCACCTGGGAGGGGAAGAAGGATAAATATAAAGGGACATTTGTTAGGTCCCTACCTGGAACTTTTCTCTCCTCTGCCCCACCAGGACTCAGCCACAGTCCAGAGAGGTGCAGAAGGGAGCTCAGGAGATAAGGACCCCTGACAGGGGCAGGTCCCTAAGGTCATTCTGCCCTGAACACTGTCTGGCAGGCCATCCCCAGGCTGGGACTAGTGGATTGGCTAGTCACTGGGCAGGTCAACCCAATGGGATCCACAGAAAGGCTCTTTGCTGGATCTGAATCTACTGTGCACAGGATATAACAGACAAGTGTAATCATTCCAGCGGTGGCCAAGGACAGGCAGTCACCTGACCAGGAGCCTCTGATAGACTAGGTTTGAGCTGTAGCCAGAAGACCCCATGTCTGACCCGGCTGAAGTGAAATCCTGCTGGGGCACTTATTAGCTGTGTTACCTTGAGGTGGTCACCACTCCCCTGGACCTCAGTGCCTCGTTATAACATAACGAAGATGTCAGAGAATGTTAATTAGCAAGAAGGTCATAAGATGAACAGTACACAGTAAATGCTAAAGAGCAAGAGGTGTCAGGTCACTTAGGATAGCCGAGGTAATTTCCAGAATGACACACGACAGGAGAAAAACAAAACCACCATCATTAAGGTTGTGTAATGAAGAAACTGACTCCTCCTCATCTTGGGTTGGGGACACAACATGCTTGGATTGGAATTGGGGGACGGGGGGGGGCGCCAACACAAATATCTTTGTTTTTCATAAGTGCTAGTCACTCTACCTGAGCCTATATTAACGAGGTGGTGGTTCCCCAGGTGGCTGGCCTCTGGGGCTGTCAGCCCTAAGACCAGAGGGCTGGGGCCCAGAGTCAGTCCAACCGCCAGGGAAGGCAGGCAGGCTGGGGACTGAGCTCTGTCACACGGGCTACATTCAACCAGCTCTGTCTGGTGTTGAAACCCCAGTAAGAATTCCAGACAGCCAGGCCCCACAGAGTCTCCTGGGTTGTGAACACACAGATACGCCACGAGGGTGGACAAGCGGTGATTCTGTGAGGAGAGCGAGCGCACAGCCATACTGCCGCAGGAGCTCACTGACTGCTGAGCCTGGCTAGCTCCAGGGATCTGCCTGTCTCTGCCCCACCCCTCCCCCACTCCAGAGCCGTGATTACAGACGTGCAGCCTCTCCACACCCAGCTTCTGACATGGATGCTGTGGATGCCGGGGAGCCAAACTCAGGTCTTCCTGACTGCAGGCAAATGAACAACAGAGCTCTCTCCCTATTTGCCCCTCACTCCCGCCACTGCAGTCTTAGGGAGAGGGCTTTCTGAGTTTCCATTCTTGAACCTAAGGGGCACTGTGGAACCTCTGGATGTAGAAATAGTTGGTCAGACTATAGATGTCTTGGGGACCCCCACCCCAACATTTTCCAGCTTCTCTACTTGGAGACAGTTCCCCACATCCCGGAACACCTCATCCTTACCCCGGTCCCCATGCTCCCCAGAGCATTTATTTGTCCCTGTTCTTTATCAATTTGTTTCTCCGCAGCTCCACATTGGCCAAGTTGGGCACTGCGGGGTCTCTGCCCTGAGACGGGCTTCTGAGGTCTCTGGGCTCAACAGTCTGCAGGAGACTGGACTGCCCTGCTCTGGACACAAAGCCAGAAAATGCTAGCAGACACCAGGTACCGCGGAAAAAGGTGTCCTTCATGGCTGCTTCCTGGAGCCTCCAAGGCCTAAAGAGTATAAGACCCACGTGGGCCTCTGCCACCACAGCGTTACAGGAAAGAGCCCTGTGGCGCATGCCTGGGGAGCTCTCTGCCAACCTCACCCCACCCTGAAGGGCAGAAGGTCCTTCCCTGCCCCTTTCTCGCCCTCTACAACAGCCCTGGGTAGAAGGTGCTGGAATCTGGAAACAGGCCTCATTAGGAGCTACTACAGGTCATGGCGAGGGTGGGGGCGGGGTGCTGAGAGGGGTGTGGTGTGGTCAGCACGCACCAGGCAGGCCGTGGGGGGAGGGGCAAGAAATGCAGGCGAGCCTTAGCCTCGAATCCCTCCCTGCGGGAACCCTTCAGAGAGCCAGCCTCCCACCCGGCTCCACCCTCAAGGTCACCCCGGCCGCCGCACTGCAGCACAGCAGGGCAGGACTTCATTAGAAGCAGGCAGGCGAGCCTTCGCTGAGTACTCTTTACTCTCAGCCCGGGGCTGGGCAACGCCGGCGGCCGGCCATCTCCCGGGTGAAAGGGAGATTAAACAGGGAGGCGCATCCTTCTTTCAGCCAAATGAATGAGGAATTTCACTCTGGGGCGCTGACCAGAAAGGAGGAAAGGAAACGCCCATGCTCTTCTCTTGGCTGCCTGGGCTCCCCTGGACTGACCGCCTGACCACTCAGGGGCTCAAGGGAGAATGACTTCTTTGGTTCCCAGGCGAAGGATTTAGCACTTGGGTCTCTCAGGAATCCGTTTCTCCATGCTCTGCATAAGATACCCAAGGTCAAGTTCCCTCTCCCCACCCACCTCCTAGTGAGATTCAAGCATCCTGCCCTGACCCCTCCCTGTTACCTAGCCTCTTAGGGTCTGTGGACTGAAGCTTGGCTATTCTGTACTTTACGGCTAATATCTACTTATGAGTACAGACCATACGTGTCTTTTCTGGGTCTGGGTCACCTCGCTCGGGATATTTTCTAGTTCCATCCATTTGCCTGCAAATTTCCTTGGGGTCCACGCACCCCACTGGCTTCCCACAGGCTTTGGGGCCCATCTCAGCCCAAGTTCCGGTCAGACTGACTTGTGCACGTTCTGGTGGTTTCTAAGGAGATGCAGAAGACAGGGTGGTTTCAGCACTCTCTCCTGGGTGCCCACTCTGCCAGGTTCATTCTGTGAGCCAAGTTCACAGCGAGGAAGCAGGCTGCTCTCCAGCAGCAGCCCTGGCCATGCAGAGGTAGACAGACACCCCTCTCTACCCCACCCTCGCCGTGAATACCTGAAATGTCAGGGTTCAGGGAGCGGGGGCTGCAATGTGGCCTGGTTGGGGGAAGTCCTGGTGCACATCCTCTTCGAGGGGAGTCTGCTAAGGCCTGGCCAGAGCTGTAGCAACTACGGAGAGCCTTGGCCTGCATGCCGCCCGCTCAAGCTCCCTTTACTGTTCCTAACTGCTCTGCAGCACTGCAGGACAGACATGCAAGTCAGCCTCGTTCATCCTCTCGATGGTCTGGACGGAGCTCACTCACACCCTGGGCCTGAAACTGGAAGGAGGACAAGTGCTCTGACCCTGTGTCACTTTTTCATAGCACCCCCAAAAGATGCCTCCACTATGCCCCCGAAACCTCTGTGCACCAGGCACCCTGTAACTGGCCCATCGTGGTGGGTGTACAGGACACCCAGGCCCTATGAGGAGGAGAGGAGCTGAGGAAGACACCAGCTACCTTTGTCTGAGTCTCCTTTCCTTTTGTTCTGGGTTAAAGAAAGAGAAAACCCAGCTCCCCCTGACTGAGGAAGGCAAATGGCCTGGGGCCAGGCTTCCCCTCCACACCCCGCTCCGCCACCCTGTGCTCAAAGCAGCTTTGACAGCTCCCACCTGAGCCCTCAGGGCCCAGCGGGCTCACTGCAGGCTAAATGCGGAAACAGGTGAAAAAAGAAAAAAAAAGCCCATTCCAAACCTTCCCCCACAGACTCAGACTGTAATTAAGAAGTATGCAAAGCTCTTCATCGGACACTTTAATTAAGTATGTTAATTCCCTCCGCCTCGGAGCGCAGCTGCCTGGGCCTCACTCAGCGGCCAGCAAAGATGGAACGAGGGGATAAGGGACTAAGGGACGGGAAGAAGCAGAAGGCTGAGGGCAGCAAGGCATGGGGCAGGTTTGTGGGGCTCCGGCCCTCTGTCTCAGCCAGAGCTGACCATGCCTGACCCTCTGGCTTTCTTCCTGAAGTGTTCCTGCCTCAGTGTCCCCTGCTCACCCCCCTCCACACACACAGCCCCACTTCCTCCAAGCCCAGTGTTCTGGAAGCTTCTCCTGACTCAGGTGTCTCATTACCACCCTCTGCGCTTGCTGGAAAAGCTAGGATCTAGGCCTACAGAAGGGAGTTCTGGCCTCCTACGTGGCCCTGATTGGGTGTTGACCTTGGAGCCATTGCAGTCCCTGAGGATTACAGCCCTTCTGGGAGAGCAAGAAAGAGCAGGATCCGGGATCCGAAGAAAGATCTTAGCAACACGGAAGTCTGCGTCCCAGGGCTGGAGAGGAGACTCCAGGGTTAAGGGCTCTGACTGCTCTTGGAGAGGACTGGAGCTCAGTTCCCAGCCCGTGTCCGGTCTGGTGGCTCACAACTGCCGTCAACTCCCGTTCCAGACCCAGGGGCGTCTGATACCTCTGGCCTTCTTGGACACATACACATGACTTCAATAGTGATGATGATGATGAATTAAAAATAAAATGCTGTAAAATAAAAAAGAAACCCTTCCTTCAACCATGTAGACAGGATAAGGCAGAAACAAGAAGGGTAAAATAAAAGTTCCTTGTTCCCCCACAAAGTCTAATACTCCAGGCAAGCCTGCTCCCCTCAGCCAGGAGCCTCGGGCACGCTGTGGTCAGTCTTCTAGAGAGCTTCATCAAAGCTCTGTGCCTGTCAGTGACACAATGGATTGCTAAGCCTTCACGTGGCCACCAGACAGTGCACTGGGAGGCCCAGCCTCAGTTTCCCTTTTTACAATACACTCTTGGCTGTCTTGTTTCTTTTCCAGTGGCTCCTCCCTCAGTAGAAAGTTAATTGGAGGGAAGGGCTGCCCAAGGGCTGAGCTAGGTGAGACTCTTCCAAAGGTGCCCAGCAGGGGCTTCCGGCTGCCGGGAGGCAGAGTCCTGTCACCTTCCTGCTTCCTGCTCATGCGGGTGTTCTCCAACTGCCTTTCTTTCCCCACCCCCAGGTGTAGAGGCATAGCTGACGCGTCAATGTTATAAATAGTTAAAATGTATAAGGCGATGCTTTGATAGAACTCGTCTCTCTACAGATACATACGCAGCGATATGGCACTCAGTCTAGCTAATGCATTCATCACAACGCAGCTTCCTTGCTGGTGTGTGTGTGTGTGTGTATGTGTGCCTGTGGTGTATGTGTGTGAGTGCATGCCTTTGTGTGTGTATGTGTGCCTGTGGTGTATGTGTGTGCATGCATGCCTCTGTGTGTGTATGTGTGCCTGTGGTGTATGTATGTGCATGCATGCCTCTGTGTGTGTGTGTGTGTGTATGTGTGTGTGTGCGCGCGCCTATGTGTGTGCATGCGTCACCCAGAGGTCCAAATAGCTCTTCTGATTGTGTTTTACCTTCTATATTGAAGCAGGGATTCTTACTTGAATCCAGAGTTCTTTGACTCAGCTCTATTCTAGCCAGCTTGCTCCAAGGATGCCCTATCTCCACCTCCCAAGTGCTGCGATTACAGGTGACATTTGAGTGGTTGCTGGGGACCAGAATGTCAATCCTTGCACCTGCAAGGCAAGTGATTTACTCACCGAGTCTGTTGGGTTCATGAAAAGAGAAAGAGGTTTAAAGAATATGGTATTCGGCGGTATGGGGGAAGGGGTGCCCCAGCGGGCCCATGCCAGACACACCCAGACATGGTATAGAGTAGAGTTTATTCAGGGCAGAGGATGGGAGTTAATGGGTAGTGGAGGCAGAGAGAGAGAGAGAGAGAGAGAGAGAGAGAGAGAGAGAGAGAGAGAGAGAGAGAGAGAGAAGAGATGTGGAGGCCGGCCATGACCACATGGAGGGGGGGGAGGGGAGGAGAGCCCAAGAGGGGCAGAAAGGTGAGAGTGCCAAGAGGTAAGAGCGATGAGAGACAGAGACAGAGAAAGGGAGGGAGGGAGGAGGGGCAAGCAGCTCCTTTTATAGTGGGCCAGGTCTACCTGGCTGTTGCCAGGCAACTATGGGGAGGGGCATACCTGGCTGTTGCCAGGTAATTGTGGGGTGGAGCTTAGACAGAATCCTAACAGAGTCATCTTCCTAGCCTCATGGATACCTTTTTTTGTAGTGACAATACTAAACACACAAAAAGACACAGCCACATGGTCTTACCTGTGTGTTCAATCTATAAAAACAGAGGACAAAGAGTTGCAGGTGGTGGCTGGGGCACAGGGTGGGGGGAAATGGGGAAATGTCAGTCAAAGGTACAAACTTGGGGTTATAAGGTTGAGCGCTGGAGACCCAGCATCCAGAGGTGAGTGCAGCCCACAGACTGCTATACAGTACTTCACATTTCCCGAGTCTCTTCTTTCTCTCCAAAGCCCTCTGGGAGCTGGCAAGTCTTGCCTCTATGCCTCCTTCCCCACAGCCTCAAGAGATTTCAGACTAAATCATCCCTACCAAGTCAGACCTAACTGAGATTTCTTCTTCTTCCCCAATCCTAAGCAGACTCTTGGGGCACTAGTCCCGGCCAACTTCACTGTGAGAATGAATGATTTGGGGTCCATCAGCCACAGGAGTGTCCCATCCCTTAACCCTAAGACACTAAAACAAGCCAAAGCCAACCTCAGGCCAGGATCAGGAAGCAGTCTTGAGCTCTGACCTGAGGCTTTCACAGTTCAAGGCCAGGGAATGGCAAAGAGCCCCATGGAGCCCCTGGCACCAACTTCTGTCACCTGACGTTACGAGGGCATTCAGGATGGGTAGCAGGTACAGGACTCAATTACTAGAAGACATGGCATCAAAAGGGAAGGGAACAACACACTGTCAAAGGCTAAAGGGAGGCTGTGAACTGGGAAGACAGGACAAGTTTGCCTGAAGGTGATTCTGCAGCATAAGGCCTCAGGTTACCGAAATAAAGACACTGTGTCCCAGAACAGACATTTGGGACAATAGTCTGGAACTGAGAAAGGCACTGCTCATGAGAGAGATGGGTTCATTGATATCACAGTGACCTGCTCAATCATCAAGACCCAGCCAGAGCTGCCTGTCAAATGGCAGAGGCCTAAGCAGGTAACACGACCAACAAGTTTGCCAGTGTGCCCATGAGCACGTCTTAGCTTTGCCTTGGCTCAGTGGTATTCCACCGAGGCTGAGCCAAACGGTCTTTAGGACCCGAATCTGCTTTGCTATACTGTGGGATGGAAGTTCTAGAAAGGCTCTTTTACTGCTGTGGGCAGAGTCCTCTTACCCTGGGGCTTCACAGTCTTAGTCGTGTCCCACTTCCCTCATCCAGCCCAGAGCCCTGAAGCCTAAGGATGGACTGATGTCTGGCTGCTGACTGTGGTAGGAAGGCAAAGGAGAGCTGGGGTGGCCAGCATGGGGGTAACAGTTGTGTTCTCTGGCTCAGGGCCACTGTGTGCCAGGAGTGCCTGCCCTTATTTAATTACTTAGATAATACCTTCCCTGTGCCAAAAAAAATTGTTCATAACTTTTTGTTTGTTTGTTTTGGTTTTTTGGATTTGGTTTTTTGGAGACAGGGTTTCTCCGTATAGCCCTGGCTGTCCTGGAACTCACTCTGTAGACCAGGCTGGCCTCGAACTCAGAAATCTGCCTGCCTCTGCCTCCCAGAGTGCTGGGATTATAGGCTTGTGCCACCACCGCCAGGCGTTCATAACTCTTGAAAAGAAGACTGGAATATAATTGTTGAAGACAGTGTCCGGATATGGCAACTTCTTATTAATAAACCTGAGCAGCTTCCCTGTGGATGTTTGGGGAAGCTCCAACTTATCTCTTCAGTGGAGAAGCCCCACTTTGTACCACACAGCCTTCTCCCTTCAGATACTCACACAAGACTCTACCAGAGGGCTGGTGTGAACCTAGTGAGAAGGAGAACTCACTTTGATCTGGAGTCCTCATCCAGAATCAGCCGCCCTGGAGTATGGGCTTTCTTTAGCATCTGCTGGTACCCAGCAGTGAAACCATGTCTACCTATGAAACTTCAGCTACACTCTAAGCCTGAGTCTCTGGCCTTCCACTCTGAACTGACCAATTACCCCTCTGGTGCTCAAGCCAGCTGGATGGTGACACCAAGTCTCTTATTTATAAATTCAGGAAAGCAAAGGGTAGGTCAGTAAAAAGAGAACACATGAGCCAAGTTTGTTTATGGAGATACATTTTTGCAACAGCTTCCCCTGAAGCATCTCATATTCCCTGGCAGTCAAAGCTGGAAAAAAAAAACACAGCAGGACCAGTTACAACATTCACAGTATAACAGCCCTCACTTATCCACAGGGTGTTCGTCCTAAGACCGGAGTGTGCCCGGAGCCACAGACAGTACCAAGCCCTATATATATAAACTATGCTACATCTGAGGACTATAGACTCATGATAAAGTTTAATTTCTAAGTTAGTATAAGAGATTGATAATAATCATAATATAATAAGTATAACAATTCACTGTTATTAAGGTCTACATTCAAGATACCTTATTATTCTGTGTTAATCCCGCTTCTCCCAGTTGCCCATGGTGGCTGGAGTGGTACAAGTAAGGCATAAAGGGGTAGCACCGTGTTCACATCGATGTGGGAGAACCCGAACTCGCTGCTGATTTAGATGGCCAAATGAGACGGATTCCAATAGAGTTTTAGAAAAGGGTCTGGAGTGCAGAAATTGTGTAGCCACTCAAAGGGCCAATCTGAACTCACACCATCAACTGCATGCCATCACTGCTGAAACCAAGGCTGACAAAGAGACCACATCAGCGATCAGAGGTACAGGCTCAGGACAGTGTACTCCTACAAACAACTGGAGACACGAGAAATCCAAGATCCAGTGACATTAGATTTGGTTAAGTTATAGTAACAGAGACCAGACACCTCATCTCATCCTGATGACAGGCAAAATATAGGAGAACTGCAATGTAAAGCAATGGCTTCTAGGCAGTGGTGGTTCCAGAGAGGCACACCACGCATCCACATACTCAAGGCGACGCTGCGAGAGTCAGGGTGACCTGCTGCACCCCTAGGCGGAGGAGGTGGAGCTGAGAGCCTAGAGGTGCTGAAACCACTGGAGTCAACAAGGCAGAGTTCCAGAGAGGAGGCCCAGAGAGAAAACTTTAGACTCCATATGTATACAAGGGATTCTCACAAGTCTCAAACTGAGCGCTGAGAAGCCAGCGTGTGGAAAAACTACCTGGGACAGAGGAATGGCTCCCCTCACCCCCCTGTCCCTACAATCGCTGTGGACACTCATCTCTTGAAAGACACTGGAGAAGTCCTCAGAAAGGATGTGATCAAAGTGGGTTGCCTGTCACTGAGTTGCTTAGGATCCAACTAACAAATCTTCCTAGCATTTACAGGAATGCAAAACTGCGGTACACAGTAACACCTACTCCACGGTATCTGACATCCAATTTAAAAAAGAAATCGCTAGGAGAGGTTGTGCAGGTGCTAAGAGTACTATCTGCTCTTCCAGAGAACCCGTGTTCAATTCCCAGCACCTACAACTATCTGTAACTCTAGTTCTAGGGGATTCTATGCTATCTTCTGGGCACTGGGCACACATGTGGTGCTCAGACATACAGACAGTCAAAACGCCCATACACATAAAAAACAAAAACCATAAAAAAAAAATCACCAAGCATGCAAAAATGCCTGAAAACGGGGGACATTAAAAGGAGAGAAAAAAAATCAGCTGGGACCAAACTAAAACTGATACAGTAGAATTAGCAGACAAAGACATCATGAGACTGTTATTATAGCTGCATTGCGTGAGACAGGAGTATGTTTTTAAAGACACAAAATCAAAATCCCAGCAGTGAAAACCATGATGTCAGAGATAATTACACACCACAGAAGAGAAGGGCAATGAACTTGGGAACAGTGATAAACACTATCAAAGATGAACTGGGGGGGGGGGGAGATTAAAAAAAAACCAACATGAACAGAATACCACTGAGCTGTGGGGCAGGGTCCAGTGTCTTCTCTATATGTGACTGGAGATCTCAAAGGATGTGAGACAGAAGCAGGGAGTGGAGAGGGAGAGGAGAGGAGAGGAGAGGAGAGGAGAGGAGAGGAGAGGAGAGGAGAGGAGAGGAGAGGAGAGGAGAGGAGGAGAGAGGAGAGGAGAGGAGGAGAGAGAGAGAGAGAGAGAGAGAGAGAGAGAGAGAGAGAACGAACAGAGCTCAACAAAAGTCCACCAAGAGCTCCACTTTCCGGCTGCATTTAGTCAGTGGTTAGCAGAAGACTCCTGTGATGGTTTGTATATGCTCGGCCCAGGGACTGGCACTATTAGGAAATGTGGCCTTGTTGGAATAGGTGTGTTCCTGCTGGCGTGGGCTTTAAGACCCTCATCCTAACTGGATGTCCGCCAGTGGAAGTCAGTCTCCCACTAGCAGCCTTTAGATGAAGATGTACAACTCTCACCTCTGCCTGCACCATGCCTGCCTAGACGCTGCCCTGCTCCTACCTTGATAATGACAGACTGAACTTCTGAACTTGTAAGCCAGCCCAATTAAATGTTGTCCTTTATAAGACTTGCCTTGGTCACGGTGTCTGTTCACAGCACTGAAACTCTAAGACAACTCTGAAAGTATACATAGGGGCGGGGGGTGGGGCATATCCCCTACGGGACTCTGGCTACTGTTCCAAGTCTGAGTCTCCGCCCTAACCACTCTGACCTGTCTAATCATGCCTCCCGTGCTCAAGCCAGCCGGATGGTGACACCAAGATGCGAAGATAAGGGGGGCAGCGGAGCTCTTCCCTAAATCGATATAAGCAAGAATACAAGAGAGTGCTCAACATGCAACTGAATCAATTCCCAGCCCTAAGATTTTTTTAAAAAAAAGTTCTGAAAGTAAAAACTTACACTAAGTATTAACTTTGAATTATCTTTAAAATAATCTTTTTTACAATATCTTTAAAAGCAATGGCAAGATAAAGATGTCTGTCTGTCTATGCATCTATAAAAGATCTATAAAGATGTCTGTCTGTCTGTCTATGCATCTATAAAAGCTAACAGAATTTATCGCTAGCAGATCCTCATGACAAACACTGTTCTCAGAAATCCTTCAGGAATACGGGAAATGGCGCTGGGTAGAGAAACACAGAGGCACGAGGGAGTGATGGATGGGGGGGGGGGAATACCAAGACTTTTGCCATTTAAGTCACATTGAAGGTAACTATTTAAGCAAAACTCACAATAAGCCTGAGACAGTTATGAGAAGAATCCTCATTGCTCTGAAACGATAGAACAGGCACTGGAAACTGCCTTTATCCAGAAGCCCGGCTCCTCACTGGCCCCAGGAAGTGACTAAAGCAGGAGAAAAGCCTTCACTGTCACATCTTCCTCTTGGGTCTCAAACTTGGCGTCAGAGCCGAGTATCCTGGTGTCCACCTTTAATCCCAACAGCCCTTGGGAGGCAGAAGCAGGCTGGTCTCATACACAGTGAGGCCCTGCTCCAGCTCAGGTTCCGGCTCTGCTTAACTCTGCACTTAGGCATGTTAGTTATTCAAGGGCGGTCCGTGCAAGAGGCAGTGACTTACCCTACTCCCTTCAAGCCTGAAAGTATGCAGATAAAAGCATTCTTCCTGTCAAAGTTCTGTTCAAGACACTCTACTCCCCCACCCTAAAGTGAATGAAACACAATGTACCAGGAAGTAGCCACTCACAGCTTTAAACCTGGATACCTTGGGGGTAGAATGCCTGCCTCCAGAGTCCCTTCCCTCAGAAGCCTTTGTCTTAAGGAACCAGCCTGCCCCCTCCAGCAAGGACTTCAGCCAGCCAGCAGAGCCAGAACTGATATAATAATCACCTAGACCAGTTTAACCAAGCCTGCTTGCTCATGAAGGCCTCACTCCCAATCTTCCTGTTTAAACCTAAAGGCTGAGTCAGTCCCCGGAGGATGGACTGCACGGGCTGAACGGGGACTGCTTCCCTGCGCAGCCATGCTGACGACGACTGACCGTCCTTCCTTGCTGTATCACTGCTACCCCACCTGCCTTCTTTGGAGTAAGTGGCAGGGACCGGACACTCTGGGACCTTCAGAGCTGGGCCTCTGGCCTGGGACTCCAGTGACAATGACACACAGAGCAAGTGGCATCTTTGGGATATCAGCAGCCCCAGATTCTAGTCCCAGAAGAGACATTTCAGAAATAAAAGTGATATACAGACAGACAGGTGCTGAGATAACTCGCGTGATTGCAGATCTATCGTACAAGAAAAGAAACTTAGAGCAGAGGAGGAGGTGTCTGCGGATTCACACAGCCTCATCGCTCACACAGGCGCTTTAAGGAGCGACAGGCCTGGGTTTTAATCTTGGCTCTGCCTCTGGTCTGCCTTGTGACCTTATGTCTGTTACTACCCTCTCTGAGGCTCAGCTTCCTCAGACATACAATGGGGAGGAAAATACCTATCTCACAAAAGTCTGAAGAATTCTGTGAGAGTAGTAAAACTTTAAAAATTGGAGGTCCTGGGTGAAAAAGGCAGATGGGAAGCTTTGGTATCATTTCTGTAACTTTTTTATATGCTTAAAGGTATGCTTAAATAAACAAAATGGAAATATTATATATTAACATATAATATATATGCTAATACATACACACAGAGTCTCTGATATACCTGGTATATTCAGGAAATGGTGCATTCTGTCTGACTAAACAAATGTTCTGCTGAATATAAAATCTTAAGGTCATATGTTATGTCAGGGGATATATACTCAAAGTAAGTGCAGACCCCTGAGGAAGACAGAAAAGGGTATCAGAATCCCTGGAGCTGGAGTAACGAGTGGTCATAAGCCACCCAATGTGAGCGCTGGAATGCAAACCTGGGTCCTCTGAAAGAGCTGTTTACTCTCTTAAGGACAGAACAGCCCATGGTGAATATAGAATTTCCCTAAGGAACTGGGATATTACTGTCCACCTATTCAAGCCTCATGAAACAGGACTGAGCTGGGTCAGAGGCTGCTGGGGTGCTCTTATCACAGGCTGCCACAGTTATACACATATTTGAGATACATAGACACACGCATATATGTGTATGCACATACATGGCCAATACAACAGGTCTGTGTGGAAATGCTTTGATTTCCCTGGGCTTCTTGCTTTTGGGACTGATGATCAAGAACATCGGTTTCTAAGACCCTCTGGAGACCTTGGCACCCCTCTGTAGGCTGCAGAACTACTCGGATCCCAGCCAACTACCCAGGTCCGAATCCTTCTGACTCAATACATTGCATACTCACAGCAACTTCAGAAAGGTATGGTGCCTTCACTGTAGGGCCAAGTAAAGACTTCTGAAAGCCAGACATAATGCATTGGCAGATCTCCAACCACAGTACCCAGAGCAACGTTTGGCGTCCCAGGAAAGTCACACTGGAGTGGGCAGATGTGCTCCCACTCAATGGCTCTGAGGCTCAGCCCAACTCCAGCCAGCCTCTCCAGGCCAACTGTGTCCATGCATCCACTTGTTGCAGAACCAGTTCACCATGAATACAACAGGCTGTCGAGAAGGGAGATGTAAATGTTGCATGCCCCCTTTCCCCTAGAAAGTTCCTGCTGTTCCAATCTGATAGCTTATCTAGCAGGTGTGTTGGCTCGGCCAGCCCGAAGGTTGACAAAGGACGGGCACATTCATCCTTTTCTTCCCAACACTGGTGCTGTGGATGTTGAAGGTCTGAGTGATACAGGAAAAGGGGGTGAGGTGGCAAGATGGTGGACAGAACACTGGGAGGCATGGCTATGCTTCCTAAGTCGTCTGAGAGACTTGTAACCACCTCTCGCTTCCCAAACTAGGGTCACGACTGCAACATGACAACGGGATGAAGCTTGCTCAGGACTGTGGAAGGGACCTGATGGCTGATGCTGGCAAACATCTTCCCAGAAGCCTACTCCCTTCTCAAAGGAACTGTGGGGACAGGGTAGCATCGTGCCAGGTGGCAACTGGGGTGTTCCTAATCTCCTTCACACAGGGGGCTGCTTCCGATGCTGGCTCTGTGGGCGCCCTCACTTCTTTTCCTGTCCTCCTACAGACCCTCCCACAGCTGCTCAGTATTCTGCTGGCCCAGGAGGAGATGGATAGAGGTCCAGCCCTGCCCCGCTCAAGCCAGCTATAAAGAGGAACACAAGAGCAAGAGAGAAACTTCTAGACCTCCCATTTAGTCAAAATCAACCATCTCCTGTTCCTCAGAAGCACCATGAGGAAGGACGACAATGTAGATCTCAGGGCCCTGGACCTGTGAGTGGACTAGGGCCATCTGGGACGGAGGAAGGACCACTGTGTCTCACCTTTTGTGGAGCTCAGATGGTTGCTGGTCGGGCACTAGACTGGATGGGGAAGTGGGGAACCAGGGAAATGTTTAGGGTCTCCTCCCAACTCTGTAAGCTGTAGGTCTCTAAGGAGTCATTCCTAAAAGTGGCCCCATAATGTCCCAAACCACAGAAGACTCTGCAGGAGATCTTATCGGAGAGATGTGAAGCCAGGGATGTGGGGTGGTCCTGTCTAGCAGGATACAGCACTAAAACCACATCCAGGTACTGTCTCTTTCAATGCACAACTGATGGGTCATCCTCAGAAGCCGCCTGTCTAACCAGGACCGCATGCAGGGGAACTGTTTCTTCCAATGAACAAGCGAGACCTACCCTCCGAAGCTCTTCTTTATACTCTTGTCCTTGCTGTTGATGTGAAACCAGAAGGTCACAAAGGTGTCACCAGACCAGGAAGACTTCACCTGCTAAGACCCCACTGTAAACACGTAATGGGAAGGGCCAAGGGTCAGTAGAGAGGTTAAGGGACAATAAAGACTGGTTCCTGGGAGGTCCATGGATCAGAATGGCCTCAGAACCCAAGGACCTGGCAGAAGGCCCTACAGAATTTTCTAGTCCTGCATCTGACAGGGGACAACTCCAGGAATGGAGGTTTATTTGCGAACTGTACTGACTGGTTTTGTGCGTCAACTTGACACTCACAGAGAAAGGAGCCTCCCTTGAGGAAATGCCTCCATGAGATCCAGCTGTAAGGCATTTTCTCAATTCGTGATCAAGGGTGGGAGGGCTCCTTGTGGGTGGTGCCATCCCTGGGCTGGTGTTCTTGGGTTCTATAAGAAAGCAAGCTGAGCAAGCCAAGGGAGGCAAGCCAGTAAGAAACATCCCTCCATGGCCTCCGCATCAGCTCCTGCTTCCTGATCTGTTTGAGTTCCAGTCCTGACTTCCTTTGGTGATGAACAGCAACGTGGAAGTGTAAGCTGAATAAACCCTTTCCTCCCCAACTTGCTTCTTGGTCATGATGTTTTGTGCAGGAATAGAAACCCTGACTAAGACAGGAACACATGAAGCAGATCACGTGTCAGGGGCTCACAGGTTGGGCCTGGGTAGCTGCTTGACGCAGAGCTGGTCATGGGTCTCTCGTGAGAACTCCACTCCCTCTCTGCTAAAGGCATCTCCTCACCCTAAGATCCCTCCTCTCCTCTGTGTAAGCAATCTATTGCTGTGTGCCAACTACCACTGGTAACTGTCACAATGACTCAAAACAGTGAACTTTTCATACTCTCTCAGTCCCTGTGGGCTAGGGGTCCAGACGTGGGTTGAAGGGTCATTGGGAGACCCTGCCTCAAAAAAATATAGTGGAGAGCAGGGGAGGATGACACCTGGTGTGGCCTCGGGGGTGGGGGTGGGGGGAGTAAGCAGATATGATCAAAGTACACTGTATACATGTGAAATTTTTAAAGGGTAAATTTTAATTAATAAATAAAACGAAACAGTCAAGGGACAAACTACCTTGTTACCTTTCCCAATGACATGACTCAATTAAACAAGTGACCTCCTGCCACCTTTGCCATACTGTACCTACCGGCTAGCAGCAAGTCACAAGTCCCATCTACACTCAGAGGAAGGACATCTGAGAACATAGGGCTCACGGTGACAGGCTGCCTTCTACTTCACAAGTGGTGTCCTTCCCTCTCCTACTGCTGTGACCTGGACTGATACCCTGGAACAAGTTCTCCTAAACAGCAGACATTTCTCGCAGCTTGCTGGGATGAAGGCACGGGCCTCTCTGTAGGGTCTACTGGTCCAGGCATTGGTGCACCTGCTGCCCAGATCCCCACGCCATACCTGGGCCTCCCAAACAGAAGGCACCAGACAATGCCAGCTCTAGCCTCTCCTCTGTTCTCAGAGTTGGAGAAAAGCAGAGTTTTCCTGGCTCCACAGGTGGGGCTCTGGTAGTTGTTTTCTGCTGTGGTTAGGAAAGGATCAGGACTGGAGACGGCCCCGAGCCTTGCCAGGCCTCCTGGTCCTTGTGATCTGGGCAGTGGCCTGCAGCGTTATGGTAGGGTGTAGAGAACAGGAAGGGAATCCAATGAGCCAGAATTCAGAACTTGCAGGCTCTAGGGCTTCACGTAGGATGTGCTGAGAGTTTAAAAATAATTTGGAAGCATTCTCTACAGTGGCCAGATAAATATACATCTGCAGGGTCACAGCAGCAGCGCAGACCCCTGGGGGCGGGGTGGGGAAGACAGGGCTCAGCATCACCCCATGACACAACACACAGGAAGTGCTCAGGCAGTGGGGGTGCTGGAGGTCTTCCAGGGAGCACCAGGCAGAGTCTTCCCTTCCCCTGCTGGCCCACTGGGCTACAGTCCTCTTCTTGCCCTTCACAGTCACAACACACTATGCCCAAGGAGCAGCAGTTTGACAGACCTCCAGTCTTTACCTGGACTTTGTTCAGAACCCTAGGATGGACTAGATGGATTAGAACTACCAGGCAGCTTGGTTCTGGAAGCCTCACAGGAAGCCAGCCAGCCTTAAGGCTCACCTAGTGTGGCTGCTGGGTCTGGCCTGTGCTATAGGCAGGAAGCACACACTCCTTGACTCAGCACACCCGTGGGCTCTCTCTCCCCCCTCTGGCTCTAC
Organism: Apodemus sylvaticus; assembly: GCF_947179515.1. NCBI lineage: Eukaryota > Metazoa > Chordata > Mammalia > Rodentia > Muridae > Apodemus > Apodemus sylvaticus. The sequence goes on from NC_067478.1 coordinate 20,602,772, forward strand.
CTGTGGCTCCCTCCCGACCTGCTCACTCTACTGGACAGGAGGGAGAAAATGAGAAACGTGTTCTAAATGGCTCCATGGCTCTGACCTACGACCTACTTCCTGCTCCTCACAGGGTCAAGGTGGAATGTTTCTCTTTGACTCTCAGAGTTAGCCAAAAGCTTATCTGCCTGTCCCTTGGGATTTGGCTTTAGTGCACGGGCCACCGTCACAGCAATTGATTCTAGAACGAGGGATGGGTCTCCAGCTCCCATCCCTGCTGAGGAGGCTGGAACAGGTCAAAGTTGTCCTTCTTTCCTCGCCTGAAGACCAGCACAAGGAGAGCCCTCACCCACCCTGACTGCAGAAATGATAGCTCTGGTGCTGCTCAAGGGGCCATGGATGTGACTATGAGATGCTATCACTGCAGATGAACTAATCAGAATTGCATCCACGCTGCCAAAGCTTTACCAGGTAATGCTCCGTTGCAGTGGAAGACTGCCAAGGCAGGAAGGGCAGGGAGCAAAGGTCATGGGTCATCAAGCCTGAAACCCAGTTCCCACTTGATCTCAATAGGATGCTCCTTCTCAGTTAGGGGCAGGTTCAAGAGTGGTAGTCCTCTGCCTCCACTCTGGCCCCTGGTTCTCAAACGCCTTGGCTTTTGGAGCAGCCAGTTAAGCAGGTAGCGGCACTTTCTCTTAATCCGTGCTGTGCAGTCAAATCTGCCAATCTTAAAGGAACACAGCACAGGAGAAACCACAGCAAGTGTGCAGCAAGGCCCCCCAAAGAGGAGGACTGACAGGAGGCTGATCAGAGCCCGATCGATCGTCATGGTGCATCAGATGCCACATCTACCTGAGCAGTGAGCGGGCAGAGGGAAGTCTGGAAGGACTGCGGCAGACTGGTACACCCATGTTGCCAAGGTCACAGCATCCAGGGGCCCCTGGCAGCCATGGAGGCAGGGTAGATAGGGGAGCTCACGGTGGCTGGTTCTGGGACATCCGAGGGCAGTATGGAGAAGGCTAGGAGTCCCTCCCTTATTCATTTCATTGTCTCCAGGTTTGTCTCTGCAGACCAGACCCATCCAACTGAGCAGGCCAGAGAGCTAGGCAGAGGCAGGGCTTCCAATGCCCCAGGGGTCTGACCTAGTTCAGCCACGTGGACCTTCAGAGATGTCACCCTCTGCCTTTGTCTCCTAATCCATGAGCATGGGCCTCCTTTGTCCAAGCCTCCATGAAGGCTCACACACCAGAGTGACAAGGCAAGGGAGGTCTCTTGGGCCTGGCCCTGCCATCTTCCATAGACTCAACTCTTACACCTGCTACTCTCCCACACCCACAGGGCACCAGGGTCCCAGCAGCCCTGAACCTGTTCAGTTCTCCAGGGTCCCTAAGCCCTCTACTGCCTTGGCACATTGGGGCCCTTTGTCGCCTGCACCCGGTGCCTGCGGGTGCTTTCCCATTCACCGTAAAACCTGTGAGAAGCTCCCCAGGACTTGCTCAAGCAGCCCGCAGCCATAGCCTTGCATCTGGATAGAATTCTTCCTATTTATAATGACTAGGGCTTCTTCCCCCTTACCTTAGGTCAAGTGTGGATCTGAACAGTCTGTATGCCTAGGTCACACCGCAAGCAGCTTCTGCCCCTGTAGTCTGCCAGGAAGAACGAAGTGCTTGTGCCATGGGGGTATGGGTAGCCCTTGAGGGGGGAAACTGTTGTGTCAGTGCTGCCTTCTGCCTGTGATGAGCAGGGGCGAGCAGTCACTGAGCCAGTGGCCTGTGTCTCTTTCCCGAGGAGCGGTGCCTCTGTCTGGGCTCTGCTGGGTACACAAGCCCCTCCTCTCAGGGCCTCCACGTCTGCAGTTGTGACCTGGGATGTGCCATCCTGAGGCTGAGGGGCGCAGCCTACCTGCAGAAATGCTTTCTGGGTCTCTACTCCTTCCCTAACAGCTGCAAGGTGAGGAGGGAGAGGGGGAGGGGGAGGGGGACGGGGAGGCTCCGTCACGATTTTATTGACAAAGCCAGCTGGTACTTGAGCTTTAATTGCATGCTGTGTGTTCACGCATTTGATCTTTGTGAAATTCCAGCAAGGTCATGCCAGCTGAGGAGACCAAGACATGCACGGTTCTACTGCATCCCCAAATACCACCCAGACAAGTGATGGGGGTGAGCCGGGGCAGAAGCCCAGGACTCAGTGGTGACGTGGTGACGGTTGGAGCAGGGCCACTAACACCCACCTTGGTTCTGGCTCTCCCCCTATCCTGGGCACCGAGAGCCAGAGAGCTGCCCCACCTCCCTTGCGACCTTCATCTTAGGCCATCCATAGATGGAAGAAGTGACTTCTGGGGACGGGAAGTACAGGATAGACCAAAACACGCAGCAGAAGAGTCTCCTCTCTGCAGCACCTGAGCCAGGAGCATGCTCATCTCCAGGCTGAAGTGTCATTATAGGCCTGCCATCTTACTTAGTGCCAGCACTGAATGACAGAGGCAGAGCAGGAGCTCCAGTGTCCCAGGAAGCCGCCTACCCAGGAGCCACAGGAGCCAGAGTGGAGACGGGGCTCACTTAACAGGTGTTTCCAGGACACTGCAGTCCCGTGAGCAGGACGAGGCCACACAGGGCTTAGTCCACACCAAGTGGGTTGGCAAACTGACACCGGCCTGACTGGTTTCTCCCTTGTTGTCAACTGGTTCCCAGCAACATGTCCCCAGTAGAAGCTGAAGGCTGATTCTCCATTGGTTCCCTCTAAACCATGCAAGGTCAGCAGTTCCCTGTGTGGGGAGACAGACAGCCTGCCACACAATGCCAGGGCCACCAGCCTCCTTCCCCCAACCCCTCCTCCCTGTGCTTGGCTCCAGCACCTTTCATGGTCAATGGATCCCCAGGGGGATCTACCGATTCCTCTATTTTTTTAAAAAAAGATTTATTTATTTTTTTTATTGTTCTTTTCTAATTATACTGTAGCTGTCTTCAGACTCACCAGAAGAGGACGTCAGATTTCATTATGGATGGTTGTGAGCCACCATGTGGTTGCTGGGATTTGAACTCAGGACATTCGGAAAAACAGTCAGTGCTCCTAACTGCTGAGCCAACTCTTCAGCCCTACTGGTTCCTCTTTAACAGTGTTTGGCACAGATGTTCTCCGAGTCATTCATGGCAGACCCTGTGCTTAGAAGACCTCAGTATTCTTTACACCCTGTTCCTGGTCCTGACTTTGACAATGGCCTGATCCAGAGGTCCAAATGCTTACAAGTCAGTCAGTCTCTCTCTCTCTCTCTCTCTCTCTCTCTCTCTGTGTGTGTGTGTGTGTGTGTGTGTAAGAAAGGTGTGTGTGTGTGTGTGTGTGTGTGTGTAAGAAAGACAGCAGAGGCCTGGAGCTCACCCCGTAGATCAGGTTGGCTGGCTCGTGAGTCACAGGGACACACCTGCCTTTGCCTCCCCAGTGCTGGGATTAAAAGCATCTGCAATCACATTCTACTTTTTTGTGAGTTTGGGGGATCAACCTCAGCTAGCTAGTCAAGTTTGCAAGACAGGCACTGTCCTGACTCAGCTGGCCCCCAAGCCCTGGCACTTCAAATTCCAGTTTGTTATACCAACAATAGGCAGGACCAGCTCTCTACAAGCCTCAGCCTCATGAACTGTGAAACAACAACCAATGCAAGATTATCACAGAGTGACCAGGAAGGTACAAAGTGCTCCTGGAGAGCCGGAGGCAGACAGACCCAAGGTTCACAGAGGAAGGACACGGACCACCAGGCTTTCTGACCACTCTAAAGAATCAATTCTGCCTTCAGGGCCATACTGTCACCTGTACTCTTCAGGACCCAGGCCTGTCCCTTGAGTTCAGCACTCCCTGGATACGGTGCTAGGCCGAGGTACGTAGCCCGTTACCTGGGCTCCCACTGGTCTTGTTACCAAGAGAACAGGATAAATATGTTTTTCTTCTAAAAATAAACTACTTTATTAAAGTGATAAAAAAGTCTTCATGGCAACACATTTTTTACTCTTGAAAATGATCGCTTTTAAGTTTCAAGCAAGAGTTATAGAAATAATGAAGAAAATTTGACTTTTGAAGCCCAGACATATAATATAGACTTCCTTAGGAGCCCTGAGGCTCAGGAGAAGTAAGCTGGCATTTACCCCCTCCCTGATTCTAGAAACAAAGCGCCTGCCATTCCCAGTCCCCTTGGGACTTCAAGTCCCCAGGCCCTGCCTGGAGCCCCGTTTCCCAGCAGCCTTTCTGGCTGGAACAAAAGAGCTGCCCATCTCAGGGCGTGTCTGGTCCTTCTCCCTGGCAACCTCCACCAAGAGTTCCTCCATCTTCTCTTCTGCACAGTGAGAAACATCAAAGGACCACAGACAGACAGACAGACAATGTCCAGCACAGTGGTCCAATCCTGTTTAGGTTTCAATGTTCTACCTAACCTTTCAGTTCCCTAGATAGTTCTGCTCAACAATTTCGTTATATTGAGACCAAGCAGCCCTGTGGTGTCAAGCAACAGTGAAAGGTACGGAAGTTGGGTGGGGAAAGCCGGGTGGAGGTGACACACAGGTGACCTCTCTCAGGTCTGTCAAGGATGGTCTGCAATGTCAGGGCAACACAGACTGATTTTAGGGGTGCAGTATCGAAGAAAAGGACAGGAAGTTATTTTGTTCTATTTTAAAATGATTTATGAGCATTTGGGGATTACAAGTGACAACACTTTTCTCTTGTGCTGCATACAGGTTAACCTTAAGTCTCTGGTCTGCTTGTGGCTTGGCCTTCATGCGGCAGCAGGTTTTTGAAGAGGTGGGACCAGGTTTTAGTGTTTAGTCTGGTATGCATGAGGTGGAGGAGAAGGGTTCAAGGTTATCCTCAGTTACACTGAGAGTTCAAAGCCAGTGAGGCCTGCATAAGACCCTTGTCCATCTTCCTATCTCCTGACCTTCACCTAACTCCTTACAAAAAAGTTAGACTGAAAACCTACTAAGAGGGGGTTGACCCACTGGCACTGGTGCTGGGAGAGGACTGTGAAGTTATCTAACTTCCTGTGGTAATATGACCTCATGGCCCTCAGACTCACTCCCCGCTATGATGTCTGTTATGAGAGCCTCAACCAGAACTGAGCCAATGCCAGCACCCTGTCCTTGACCCTCCAGAATGTGAGCTCCATAGACCTGCTCTCCTTGCAAAGCTGGCCTGGCTCGGGTGTTTCATTATAGTAACATGCTGATAACTCATCTCCCTGTCTATATGACTCCTATACACCTAAACAAACAAAACAAAACAACAACAACAACAACAACAAAAAAAAACAAAACAAGGGCTATAGGTCTGTCCCCAATGTCCAAAGTTCTCTCTCTTGTATTAGCATCCAAGGGAGGGGGTACAGGGAGAGAGACAAAATTAGGAGAGGGGGAAAAAAAACCCGAAATGAGCAACTGAGGCACAGAACATCGTGGTGACTGAACCTAGGTCTCTAAGAGGTCTGCTCTGGTCTGCCGTGTCCTTTCCCACCTCTGGTAATACAGGAGCCCCCCACTCTACCTCCATATCTCTTCAGAGATAAAAAGGGAGTTGGGGAATCCTTTGAGAATCTTAAGTGCTTAGGCGTAATGATGCAATTCTCCAGGAAACAAACAAACAAACAAAAAGCAAAACAAAATAAAAAAAAAAACCTGGTAACTGCTGAGTCCATGGTAAGAAGACTCTGGCTTGAGAAAGTGCCAGGTGACAGGGTGAGCGCCACACGAAGCTGTCTCACCTCCCTTCGCTGTTAATCTGCTGACAGGCCATCAGCCAATCTCACACATCAAGGATGTCATCGTTTTCGCATCAGGATCTCCTGTGAACATGCACAACCCACAGATGGGAGCAGGGAGCAGGAAATGACTAAGACACAATCCTCTCAACGTGCTTTGGTCACCCACTTAGGGTGCTTAAAACTCACCCTAAAATCCTTAAATTCAAACCCTTAGTTAACTGAGACAGAAGAGGCATCATGGGACCGCACATGACCATTTTTTTTTAAATGCTCATTAAGAGAATCAAGCTGTGTCCATCTGACAAGCCTGGAAGTTGAAAGGAGAGAAGTTTCTGGAACGGACAGGGGGCCACCACCAAGCTAGTACAGGGTGGTGTGTGCTGGTGCATGGGGTGGCTGCAGGGAACGGGGCTCAGCCTGTGGGCAGCTGTTCTTTAACCCTTAATTGAAGAGGAAGTCTAGGATGGTCTCAACCGGGTGCCAGCAATCCCTTAGAATATCCGTTCTCAATCTGTCAGTCGAGATGTCCTTGGGATCACATATCAGATATCCTGTATATCAGGTGTTTACCTTACTCCTCATAACAGTGGCAAAATTACAGTTATGAAGCAACAACAAAATGCTTTTATGGTTGGGAGTCACCACAACACGAGGAACTGCATTAAAGGATTATAGTATTAGGGACAGTGAGAACTACCGCCTTAGAGTCAGTCTCTCCTGACAGGTGTGCCTCCACCTATACTTTCTGCAGAGCTGGGCCAAGGAGAGAGGAGAGTCTCTGAAATCTACCCCTACTCCTCGTACTCAGGCCTATAGAGGCGGATGGCCTCAGCCCGGGAAAGCAGACAGCCCCTGTGTCTGTCCACTTTCTTCCCTCTCTCCTCACCACACATATCAGAATGTGTCTGGTGAGGTGCAGATCCTCTCAGAGGCCCTGATAACTTGGGAGAACGATAGACACCGTGTAGGCCTACTCTTCCCTCAGACACCTGTCTATCTTTTCCAGATGCTGTGGAGAATCCCACACCAATCTGCAGTGCATCACCCTCTCGTGTTCCCTACCATTGCCATCGGTGTTAGGGGTCATCAGGAAAACCCACACAGCTTCCTGAGCACTGGCAGTGTTGCCTGACCTTCCTGATGCAAGGAAACACCTCATCCTAAGTCCATAGCACCTGGCCAGGATCCTACCCCACGTGAGGCAGGCACTACAGTCCACAGGCTAGAGGATACACCCTTCACTCTGAGGACCCACTCTCCCCCAGGTTGTAGGTCTGTTCCGGAGAGCAGGCACTCAAAGGCTTCCCATTTGAACCAGTTCCTTGGTACCTTTGAAAGCCTCACGCCTACCTCTGATTATCTGCTCTGGGGTATCTTCTTCCATACCCTGGCATCTCTCTTTGGAATCCAGCTGTCTCTGCCCACAACCCTAGAGGCTGCTACTGCAATGGCAGGAATAGAGTTCAGGAGAAGGCTGCATCCTTCCAACCTCTGCTACTGCCTCTCTCCTCCATCTCCATTAGTTGGCTCCTTCAGGGAAACGTAGGCCTCAGGTTTCAGTTGGCTCAAGTGCCCTGGTGTGGAAGGTGAGGGGTCTCCGTGATCACACAGGAAGAGAGAGCTAGGGTAGGGTCTGGACCAGACGTCAGGAGCCTCCCTCCACAGCACAGGCTGCAGAGGATGCTGACTTTCAAACTGTTGGGAGGTAAGATGGAAGGGGTCACAGTTGCGGTCCACCAGGCCGTGGGATACACATAATCTCTGAGAATCACAGACACCACAAGGTCTGCAAACCTGAGGTAAACAACTCACTAATAACACATTGAAGTAGAAGACACTCTTCAAGGGCTCTGTGCTGTCTGCTGGAAGGCACCAGGTGGCTGGCAGTCAATCTCACCCATGGATTATGTTCCAAGGATCCATGAACCCTGCCCGCTAACCAACTAGCCGAGCATTCACACTAGGCCAGGTTCCGGGCTTGGCTTCCCGCACTGAAGGTCATCTTTTTTCCCAATGACACTCTAGTTAAAAATGGCAGACGGGAAAAGGGAAGTGTGGGTTCCTACTCCCAAAGTGTTTACAACTCACAGTGGGTCTCTGGGCAAAACCTCGCCACGCCCTCTCCACATGAGCATGTGAGGAAAGCTTGTCTTTCATTTCTGTGACTCCAGACCTGGAGTGGTTGGCAGAACTCTCACTGGAGGAGGGTAGTGGGGGGCGGGGGGCAGGCGGTGAGGGGGAATGTTCCACCCATCAGCACAGTTTCTAAGCGAGCGCAGTTTTCATTCAAACTCACCACATATGATTCTTTATGGAACTGTGTTCAGATTTAGAATAAACAAATAATCTTTGAACCCCAGCATAGTCCAGACACTGGGGGAAACATGAGGCGTGAGGGCCGCTTCCAGCCACCCATTACTCAGAGGCAGAAACTGAGTGTCCAGGAGGCCTTGAATTAGGCAAACAGCAACACAGTTGAGACTTCCATCCCAAGGCTGCTGTGCACCTGCAGGTTCCTTCTTAGGGCTGAGGTGCTCCCCAATCCTTTCCACACAGCAGGGAACGAAGGTGTCCTTTTTGACACTGGGATCTACCAAGCACAGGAAATCAGATCCAGCTGGCTACCTAGCTAAGCTGGGTATGATGTGAAATGTCCCAAGACCAGCTCTCCAGGACAGGCGACCACTTCTTCCCCCAAGCCTCCATCTCAGGTACTGAGCATCAGCAGACAGGAGGTGGCCATGTGACCTCCACAGCCCACACGGCACACGTCATAGCTGCACTGTGCCTGGCCCACCAGGTCCTCCCACAGCCTTCCTCCCCTTGGCCTCTAAACCAGCTAACAGAACCGGTTTGCAGAGATGGAGCTGGGGATCCCACCCCCTAGGGATCCCTTCCCCCTCTTCTCCAGCTTAGAAATACTCAGAAGCCCAGCTTGTCTCTGTAAGGCCCTGGGTCTGAGACTCTTGGACCAGGCTCTCACGGAGCCACCCCTTCCTACAGGTATCAGAGGGCTCCCTGCTCTTCCGTCTGGCCTTCCCACCTTGGACCAACCTGGGTTTCAGATACTTGGGGAGGGGAGACTCCTGGGCAGAAAAAAAAAAAAAAAAAAAAAAAAACAAAAACGAAAAAAAACCCCTAGTCTCCTCTTTCTTAGGCTCTGGCTGGCTGCCACGGTGACCTACCCTCCCCCAAGAAGGGCGGTGAGCTGGGAGATGGGGGTGGGAAGAATCCACCGGCTCCACCGATGCTCTCTAGAGGGGGCAGGGAAGCCAGGCAGGGCGTGTCGCCTAGGCCTTTCTCTGCCCAGTGCCAAGCTCACAGATAGAAGATGTCTCTGTACCATCCCCCAAGTAACCTGCTATGGGGAGAATCTTCACTCTCACGATCCACACCCCTGAGCCCCAAAGAAGCTAATGCATTAGTGAAGGACAGTGAGTCTAGAACCTTCTGCACAGTCGGATGTAAGCCAAAGAAGCAAAGTGCCCTGTTCCTCTACCACTTGCACCCACTCTTTTCGAAAACGGACAGGTGTCGTGTTCCCCGTTTCCCAGCAGCAATTTGCTCCAGGGCTGGACGTGTCATTTTCCTAGGTTCCAGGAAGGGTCCGCAGGGAGCCCCTCGGGTGCAACCTTGGGGAGGGGGCAACCAGCTCCCAGCCCCACCTTGTTTTCCCAAGAGAGGCTCCTGTCCCTTCGCCCACACCCTCGCCGGCACCCAGACACCTGCACAGTGCTCTGCAGCCTGTGCCGCAGTGCGAGCTAGTCAGCGAGCCCGCGAGCCCGGGCGCTTAGAGCGGGCGAGCCAGCCGCCGCCCTCGGTCCTCCCGGACGCACCTGCACCGGGTACCGGTACCCAGATCCTACACCCATCCTCATCCCCTGACCCCAGAGCCGCCTTCTTCCTTTCTCCCCTTTAGTTCTCTCCAGCCCGGCCCCGCCCGAGGCAGCCCCATCTCCCCATCTGCATCCCTCTCCTCTACCGGGGCGTGGAAGGGCCTTGACGAGCCTGGGCTGGGAGGGTCCCTAGTGGGGTAGCTAAATGGGCGGCGTGGGGAAAAGACTCGGCTCCGAGCCGAGAGAATAAGCCGAGTACTCACCGCTCTGCTCCCCTAGGAACACCAACTTGAATTTTCGCAGCGGGTTCCCAAAATCTCCCCCTGCGGACATGATGCTGGCAGCTGGGGCCGGGCGAGGAGGAGGAGGAAGCGGCAAAGGAGCAGGGAAGGGAAAGGAGGAGGGCGAGGGGAGGCGGCGAGCGGTGCGGGAGCCGGAGGGGGAAGGGCTGGCTGCGCGCGCCCCTGACTCCCGAGCTGCGGCCGGGCCCCGGCCTGCGGCTGCGTGTCCGATAGCGGAAAGGGAGGAGGCGGGGTGTGCGGCACAGCCCCGGGTGGAGCTGGCAGCACGGGCGACGGGCGCGCTGTGGACGCCCGAAGCTCGGCGCGGGCAGCGAGGCACGGGCGGAGCGGGGCACAGGGACCGAGCTGGGCGGAGGAGCGCTCTCCGAGCAGCGCCACGCGCCCCCTCCCGCCCGCCTGCTCCGCCCGCGCCTGCGCTCTGCGCGCTCCCCAGCCTCTGATGTCATGCGGAGCCTGTGGGTTTGCCGGGCTTGGGGGGCTTGCGCCATCCAGCCCCCACCCCGGGAGCCCGCTCGGGAGAGCCATCTCCCCTTGCAGCTAAGAGGGGTATCCCCTTTGGAGCGGCTTGCTCTGCCCTGCTGCTTCTGTCTCCCCCACCCACCTAGAAAAATAAAAGTCAGGACGTGGGCAGGGGGACATTTGCTTCTGGTCTTTGACACCTAGATGCGCCCCGTCTCCGAAGCAGATGCTTAAAGCGGTGGTCGGACAGGGCAGGAAGGTAGAAAAGGGCCAGTGTGTGGTGTGGTGAGTAGGAAGATGTGCAGATACCTGGCGCAGACCTGGGATATGGCTCCTCTGTAGCCCCTGCTGGCCTCTAGCACACCCTCCTATCTAGGCTCAGACTCTTCATGGGGAGCGGTCTATGGTTGTCCCCCGAAGAGCTGGCCAGTGAGAGAGAAGACGCCCTTACAGGTTATGACTACTAGGGTCTGGATCCTAACCTGCTCTGTGTGACAGAAGGCCTGGTAGAGGTCAGCCCCACTAATCCAAAGACAGTGTGCCCTGCCTCTTTTGACCCTGAGGCCACCAGCCCAGCCACATTTCTGTGCCCTGCTAGTTAGGTTTATTTGGGTAATGAGTCCCAAGACGATAAGAGAGCGACCTCTATGCTTGCAGGGCACATACAGCGGGGGCTGGGGAGGGGGTTTAGAGCAAAGAGCAGACGCCAGACTAGGGTTAAATGCACGCCCCAAACAGTACAAGCTAAAGCATCCGGTTAACTGAAGCTTTACAAAGCCCTTCCCCTCCCCCTCTCCTGCCACTTGCTGGTCTTGACCCTCCTGGTCATTCAGGGAATGCTTGTTTGAGAATGTTTGGAATGTGTAGTGTATGTAACACAAAGAGAGCCAGGAGTGAAATGCACCCCCATGCCCACAGATTTCCCAGGGGACACTTGTGAATTTACCCAGAATGCACCCACTAGAGTCTCCCACCCCAGGTTAAACCCTCTCCAGAAACTCCATGGAAGCAGCCGCTAAGGTTCCGCTTTACCTAGAGTTTAGGAAACAGTTGCCGAATGCTCGAATTAATATCTAAAATTTCTCTCAGATCAGAGTAATTGTTCTATTCTCGTGGTCTTCTTCAGTCTGGAGTTCTTGGAGTCGGAGGTCACCCCTCTGAGATATAAGCATGCTGTGTTTGGCCCCAGGCTTCACCCCCCACGTTTGCCCTGAGTGCTCCAACCCACTGTCCACAGGCCACATGCCTTGCAGGATAGCTATGAACTCAGCCCAACACGGTATTGCAATCTTCTGTAGAACATTATGAGATACTGGAGATGGGTTTTCAAATTTTTCTTTGCAAGTTTTTGTTTGTTGTTGGCGATTCCATTGCCTGGTTTCTACAGTTGCAATGTTGTGTCTCAGTAGCTAGAGGCTGGACACTCAAGCAGTGAGGAAACTACATCCTAAGCCACATCCCTCCCTGCCTGTGAGTGAAAGGTCAGTGGAGGTCAAGGCATGGGGGGGGGGTCACATCCTCCACTCCACATCTCCTCATCCATACTGGTTCCGTCTTCTGGGTTGGCTCTGTCTTCTGGGTCTGGACAGAACTACACAGCACGGTCTTCATGCTGTGTGAATCCTAACCTCAGAATGCATCTACTCTCTTCCAAGTCTCTCTCCTACCCTTGCCATTCCTTTGTCTCTGAGGAAAAGAGATTATTCTTATTCTGTCCTGGGATATCAGGCCTTTCCCATGTGGTAGAAAAAAAGAGCCACTATGAGCCTTGATTTGGCGGCCTACTAGAAAGTTTCTTCTGCGTGGCATCTTTCCACCCTATCTTATGAGTATGTTCTCTGGATGAGGAACATGGAAAGACATCACATCACAGTGAACACACGCCTGCTTTCTAATATTTCCTTTATCCCCCTCCCCCTTTCCTCATTCCCCAAGGCAGAAAACCTCTCTGGCTTTTCTTTCAGTTGTAGCCTGCTTAGATGTACCTCTCAACACTTCCATTTCTCATGAGTCTTTTGAATTCATATTTCAAAATCTGTCTTCTGACTTGCACTTCCCTTCTCGCTGTGCTCCCAAGGTTCCTGTTGATGCATCGAGTAGAGTCTTTCGTCCCCATGGCTGTTTAGTATTCCACCGTCTGCCCCAATTTTGAAATCATTTTCAGTAAAAATGTGTCCAGTTTTCAAAGCTCGAAATAGTTTTAGACTACATAGAGGTTTCAAAAAATAGTACAGGAAGTTTCTGTGTCTCTTCATCCAACATCTCCGCGATAACATCTTACATAACCACAGTACCTTAGCAGAGCCAGGAAATTAACCTTGGAAAAAGCACCCAGCCTTCTTTCTGCTTTGCAAATGGTGCGGATAGGAACGTTCTCCACCTGTCTCCTGGTGTACCTGCAAAAAGGTTCCAAAGCTCTGTATAGAGGAAATGCATCATGGCCTAGAACCTGATGTATGTCATCTTTATGCTAAAGATTGCTGTCAGGGCATACAGCTACCTCGACACCCATGTTTCTTCATGTTCTTCAAGAAGGTCTTGGCTATTTGCCCTTGGCTATTTACATAAAAGCATACTACAAATTTCTTTCTATTTGGAAGTCATTATGGGTTCATAAGCAGTTGCAAAAAAAAAAAGTCAGATCCACAGGTACTTTATCTAATCCCTCCCCCACTTCCACCATGGTAGTATCTTACAAGTTCATTGTCAAGGCCTCTATATAGACAATCAAGAACAAAGCGTCCCATCACCATAGGGACCCGCCTCTTCCTGCCTTCCTCACACCTGTGCCTTCCTCACTCTCAATCACTGAACTATTTCATTTCCTTAGACCTATCATCTCAAGAATCTGAGTGAAATTACATTGTATGTAACATGGGGCGGGGGCTGGGTTTGCTTTCCCGTGTAGGAGAAATCTCCCATGGAGAGATTCTCCAAGTTCCTGTTTGTATCAGTGGTTTATTCCATTACTCCTGAGAGATGTGTCATGGTGTAGACCACAGTGGCCTCTTTCTTCCCTCACCCACAACAGATGCCTGTATTCTTTGCATTCTATAGAATAACCCTACTTGATTATAATAAGTTGTTCTTTTATATACATTAAATTTGACATGCTAAAATTTTGGCACTTTTTTTTTCTTTTTTTGTCTACGACTGTGAGTGATATTGTACCACAATTTTCTTCTCCTGTAATATCATCATTTGGTTTGGATAGCAGAGTCATGCTGGCCTCAGAAAATGAACCAAGAAGTACAAGGGCGTCATCCATTTCTGACAGGAGTTTATGTAAAATTGGTATTGTTTCTTAAACGTTGAATGGAAGGGCTGGAGTGATGACTCAGTGGTTAAGAGCGTTTCCTGGGCTTCCGGGAGACCAGTGTTCTGTGCTAGGCACTCACACCCACCCGTAGCTCATGCCCAGCTCCAGGGGGCTACGACTCCCTCTGCAGGTCTCCACAGGCACTCGCAGGTGTACACTCAGACACACGTAAATAAAGATTTAAAATTTTTTATGTACATTTTTTATTATTGTTATTTTTGGTTTTCCGAGACAGGGTTTCTTTGTGTAAACCTGGCTGTCCTCTGTAGATCAGGCAGGCTACAGAGTCAGCGATCCATCTGCCTTTGCCTCCTGAGTGCTGGAATTATAGTGTGAGTTACCACATGCTCAGCTAAAATAATTTATTAGTGAAAAATTTTAAAGATGGATGAACTAATAAAGCCATTAATTCTTGGTTTTCTTTATGGGGAGATTTAAAAGCTATCAATTCAGTTTCTTCAGTAAATATTAGGCTCTTTGGGTTCTCTATTTTCTTGAGGGATCACCAACAGTCAGTGTCTTTAAAGGAAGTTTTCCAGTTAAGCTACACAATTTGTGTCTGAGAGAGACTATTTATAACGTTGCCTTATTAATCTTTTAATTATATAAACTGTCTGGTGTTATGTCTCCTATTCCAGACATTGACAGTTTACAGATGTCTTCTTCCTGCCTCCAGTATTCTGTCTATTGGAGAAGTTTATTGGTTGCCTTGATCATTAAACAATGCACTTTTGATGTATTAGTATTATTTGTTGTTTTCTCTTGTGCGAGTCTTGTGCGGATAACCACAGCTGAGCTTATGAGTGCTGTGGTCCTGTCATATACAGAAGATATATTTTTGGCCTCTGAACCTTAAAGTCTCTCTCCCTCCTTTTCCACAATGTTTTCTGGGGGAAGCAGGTCAAGTACATCACTTTGAAACCATAACCTTTGTGGTGGTTTGAGTGAGAAATGTCCCCCACATGCTCACACAGTTGGGGTCTTGGTCCCTCTTTGGTGGAGCTGTTTGGGAGGTTATGGAATCTTTGGACAATGGAGCCTTGCTGGACGAAGTATGTCCAGACTTTCAGAGTTCATAGCCTTGTCCCATTTCTAGTTGGTTTTCTGCTCTCTGCTTGTGGGTGAAGATGTGATCTCCACAGCTGTGGCCATCAGCTGCCGTGTCTCCTCCGCCATTATGGACTCTTCGTCTGGAACTGAAGGCCAAAATAAGCTCTTTCTTTTCTAAGTCATGTCTGGTTATGGCGTTTTATCACAACAACAGGAAAATGACTAGTCCTTCTATTTCTCTTACCCACAGGCTCAAGACCATGGGGCACCCGTTCCAACATTAAAGGTCTCCACAATCTTTAATAATTTTAGTAGTTTAAAAGTTCAAAGTCGGAGAAATGGGTCAGCAGTTAAGAGCACTGACTGCTCTTCCAGAGGGCCTGAGTTCTAATCACAGCAACCACATGGAGTCTCGCAACCATCCATATGAGATCTGGTGTCCTCTTCTGTTGTGTCTGAAGACAGCCACAATGTACTTGTATAATAAATACATAAATAAATCCTTAAAAAAAGTTCAAAGTCGTTAAACTGTCAGCTCCTATAAAATAATAATGATAATCATTGTGGGAAATGTTAAAAAGAATGGCAAGTTCCCACGCTACACTGGGCACTGGCGGATCACATAGAACCTGTGGGGCATTCTCATCTCCCTGACTGCAAAAGGAGCCACTCGAAATGTCTCCACTCAGTCCACTAAATTTCCTTG
This sequence comes from Apodemus sylvaticus, assembly GCF_947179515.1. Classification (NCBI taxonomy): domain Eukaryota; kingdom Metazoa; phylum Chordata; class Mammalia; order Rodentia; family Muridae; genus Apodemus; species Apodemus sylvaticus. The sequence continues at coordinate 20,618,160 of NC_067478.1, forward strand.
GTGGGTCAGTGCCACACCAGCCCCACGGAATGACTGCTCACCTTGAGGTTAGCTGTCACAATACCCAGTAACCCGGTATACTAGAAGCTTATAATCAATAATTCAGATTTATATATCAATAAATTCTCAATTCACAAGATGCCCACACAATAATTTCAGAGCTAATTGATAATGATACAAGCTGCCCACCTAGATTGGACAAGTTATCCTAATTATTTTATCCTTTATGATATTCATAGGTACCCGTGGCTATTTAAAGCCATGTGGAGTCTCGATCGCAGCCTTCTCCTTCCATCTTCCTTTTTCCCCCTCTCCTCTTCTGGGTCGCTCCCTGTCTCTTCAACTCTTAGCACCGCCTCACTTTTCCCTGTCCAGTCACAGGCTTCATGTTGTATTGATAATTAAATTAATAGGACAGGGAAAATCCTGATACCATAATAATGTTACATACTTCCAACATATGATGGCACTGAGTAAATATATTTAAAAATGGAAGAACCAGGGCATAGCAGGGTACAATCACACCAAAGCAGAACTAAAATCCAATAGGATGAATAATAGCAAACCCTGCAGCTATCTGTCCAGCACCTGGAGCTTATAATGTAATCAACCGGGCACCAAAGGACTTCCGTAGCTTCACTCCCCGGACTCTGCCACCTGTAGAAAACACAGGTTCTCTCTTAGGTCACCTCCACTCCATGCCTGCAGATCTCCTTGACAGATGTCCCTTAGTTCCGACACCTCTGACATCAGGGGCCCTCCATAACACTGGGGCCTCACTTTCACAGCCTCATACAACAGTCTCTCAGTGCCTCTAGTCAGGGTCTCCAGTCCTGCTACACGCTGCTCGTCAAGAGCCTCTGCATCTTATATATATGCCACGTTGTCAGATTCTGCTGCTAGCTTAGGATAGATCCTGGTACTCCTAAACCACAGTCACATTGGCTTTTGTGTGCTGGCCTTGGGGATACATTTCCCTAGGCAAAAGCTTTCAAGAAGCATGGGACTCTTTGAAGTTGGGCTTTCTTGCTTTAAATGAATTTGGATCTTCATAAGGTAGAGCTTCCTATATGTGAGGGGTTTTGTTTTGTTTTGTTTTGTTTTGTTTTGTTTTGTTTTGCCTTTGGGACACTTTGCTTGGAATCGTGAGCTAAAATAAAGCCATTCTAGTTACATTTCTATTGCTGTAATAAACACCATCACCAAAAGCAACTTAAGGAGGACAGGATTTATTTCACCTCAGAGATTACACTTCATCATTGAGGGACGTCGGGGCAGGAACCTGGAGGCCTGAACTGAAGCAGAGGCCATGGAGGAATATTGACTATTGGTCTGCTCCTCATGGTTTGCTGAGCCTGGGTTATTCATCGTCGTAGTAGTTTTGCTTTGCCATTTTGTTTTTGTTTTATTTTGTTTGGGTTTTGTTTAGAATCCAGGACCACCTGCCTAGGGGTGGTACTGCCCACAGAGGGTTGGGCCTTCCCACATCAATCAACCAAGAAAATGTCCACACAGACTTGCCTACAGGTCAATATTATGGAGCCATTTTCTCTCCTGGGACCCTTCTTCCTCATGACCCATCTTGACTCAAGGTGACAAAAACAAAAACAAAAACAAACAAAAAACAAACAAACAAAAAACCACTAGCCAATACAAACCTTTTACCATTTACATTGGTTTTGTCAGAGTATTTTTATCACAGAAACAGGAAAATAAAATAGGATGTAGTTATGCCACTGATTTAAAATAGAGCTGGATTCACCTACCAGCCTGCACCCTACCCTGGGTAGTTTCACATGCATTTTCATACAGTAAAGCTAATTTATTATACTAATTCCTACAGTTTTGAGTTATATACCCACTCTTACAGCATCACAAAGAACAGTCCTGACAGTCCCTTCTCTGGCTCACAACAATGAATATATCCCTCTCTCCAGTCTCAGGCAGCTACTGACCTGCTTTCTGCTCCTACGGCTTTGTCCTTCCCAGAATGTCACACAAACGGGAGCATTCGATACATAGCCTTTGGAATCTATTCTATCTCACTCAGAAAAATTAGTTAAGCTGTGTCCATTTTGTGGAATTACTAAATTGCTTATTTCTTTTTATTGTAAGCAGAAATTCATTATTTAGGTATGCTATTGTTTTTTATTACTTGTCAATTACAATTTAGTTTTATTGTTTCAATTTGGGGAAATTATAAATAAAACTGCCATCAATATACACATACAGATTTTGTCGTTAACATATACCTTCAGGCCACTAGCATGAGTGCTTAGGAGTTAGATTTCTCTGTCATATGGCTAACTTTGAAAAAGCTTCTGGACAGTTTTCCTAAGTGTGTGTTTTCCACACAAATATGGAATATCAACATCACAATTTAAACACCGAAAAAAGTCTAAGATAATTTCTTTTTAAAACACAACTCTTTTATTTTTATGGACCATAATTTGCTCTAATGGTCACATTACATAACATTGTATCCTTGTGTCACGGGGGTTTTCTATAATTACGCATAAGCACTTTGTGTTTCTAGTCAGTGCTAATGGATTGACTCAGCATGCATTTATTTATATATTTATACATCAGTATAATAGTGTGATATTATATTCAGATAATATAGGTACAGTGGGACCCATATAAGTTGTAATTACTAATGAAATTATTTTCTGCCGGGCGGTGGTGGCGCATGCCTGTAATCCCAGCACTCTGGAAGGCAGAGGCAGGTGGATTTCTGAGTTCCAGGCCAGCCTGGTCTACAGAGTGAGTTCCAGGACAGCCAAGGCTATACAGAGAAACCCTGTCTTGAAAAAAACCAAATCCAAAAAAACAAAAACAGAAACAAAAATAAAAGAAAGAAAGAAATTATTTTCCTAGTTTAGAAAGTAACAGATTAGGGACTGTGGAAACAGTTCAAGGATAATAAAGCCTGCTGTGTGGGCCAGCTTGAGAAGCCACATAACAAGCCAGGTGAGGTCACTTGAGGCAAATCCTTCACTGTGGTGGTTTAGAGACAGGAGGCTCACTGGGGCTTGTTTTCAGCCAGCCTGGCTCCAGGTTCAGTGAGTGACCCTGCCTCAAACGATCAGGATGGAAAGTGACAACTGAACTCATTTTCTGGTTTCTGATGGCACACAGGCACATGCAACTACACAGATGTGCATACAACACACATGCTCTCACACAGATTACACACAGTTGTTTATTAATTAAAGAGAGAAGGAGGGCACAAAGCTCTAAACTGAGGGTGTGGATGAGAATGTAGGGTCCCATAGTACTGTGACCAAAACGAAAGAAAAAGAAACCAGGGTGGAAGAGAAGGCTCAGTCTGTAGGGTGCTGGCTGTGCAAATGTGAGGACCTGGGTTTGATCCTAACAACCGCTTAAAGATGGGCGTGGTGCTATGGATGTCTGTAAAAACACAGCGAGGAGTGGGTGGGGACAGGCCCCTGGTGCCTGCAGGCCAGCCAGTCTGCTCAAATTGGTGAGCTTCAGAGCAGAGAGACCTGTTTTAAAAGTAACACAGAAATCAATCATGGACAACATCCAATGTTAACCTCTGTTCTACACACACACACACACACACACACACACATGCACACACTAAAAATAAAAAAAAAGAAACTAGTGGAAGTTATTCACAAATGTTGTAATGTGGCAACTAAACTTGTTTTGTTTGTTGGTTGGTTGTTTTGATTTTTTGAGACAGAGTTTCTCTGTATAGCCCTGGCTGTCCTGGAACTTACTCTGTAGATCAGGCTGGCCTCGAACTCAGAAATCTGCCTGCTTCTGCCTCCCAAGAGCTGGCATTAAAGGCAAGTGCCACCACTGCCCAGGGGCAACTAAACTTGTTATAGCATACAAAAAAACAAAAACAAAATTCCTGTGTATGAGAAATTACAAATGAGAGCCAGGCAGTGGTGGCTCTAAGTTGTTATTTTGACCAGATAAGATAACTGAATTTGCTGGGCAGGGGTGGCACATGCCTTTAATAACTGAGTTCCTGAATCCAAAATAACAATAACATTTTAAATGGAGAAATGGTAAAACTAAATTCTTATTTGAGTTATGGAAATTATATTTAAAATACGAAGAAAAGAAAGATATTTACAAAACTAATCTTCAGTTAAGGAACCTGATAAAGGATTCTTTGTAGACTAGTTTCCCTTCTTCCTAATATCAGCAGTAATAGATCTAAATGTTAGAAAAATTATAGGTACTGTTTAAAGTTTAAGTAAATCGTGTGGCATAAGAAAAACTGTCCTGTGATATTTTGATATGATATCTTTGAGGATTTCCAAATCAGTTTGCAAAATATTGTCCATTTGTGGTCTAAATGTCTGAACAGAATCTGAAATAAGAATATTGTGACTATTTTATATATGTCAAAAACAATCTCAGCCAGATATAAATAAAATTAGGCTTGATCATAGCAGAAAGTGTTTCAGCAAGTTTAATAACCCAGACTGATGAGAAGTTCAAAAGAAATGTTGGCCAGATATTCAATAAACAAAGATTAAAATGTCAGTGGAATTTTTTGTCCTTCCTGGTATTACACTCTCATGTGAAGAATCTATTTTGGAAATGGCGAAGAAAGAGGGAAAGTTATTTGTGATCTGGCAAAATAAGAACAAACATTTATTTTTCAGCTTTTCATAATACAAACCAAAAATAATGACTTGAAACAGTTTTTGAAACTGAATCAACATGCATATTTTAATCAGAGCTATTATATACATTGGCTACAAAAGTATGAGACATTTGTGAAGAATGCCTTATGTTGATAAGTTCAGAGTTATTTTAAAGTAATATATTACCCTTTTAATGAGATATTAATACTAAATTGACAAGGGTTACTGATTTCTTAGACCAACATGATTTTTTTTTTTTTTTTTGGATTTGTTTTTTTCGAGACAGGGTTTCTCTGTATAGCCCTGGCTGTCCTGGAACTCACTCTGTAGACCAGGCTGGCCTCGAACTCAGAAATCCGCCTGCCTCTGCCTCCCAGAGTGCTGGGATTACAGGCGTGCGCCACCACCGCCCGGCTCCAACATGATTTTTAAACTAGTGTATTACTTATTTTTCTTGTTGCTATGACCAAATGCCTGCCCCCCCCCCAAAAAAAAAAAACAACTTGAGAGAAAACTTATTTCTTTTGGTTCATGGTTTGAAGGTATGAATCTATCATAGCAGGCAAAGCATGACTCCACCTGTGAACCCTCACCATCTTGCTTCTCAAAGGAACAGAAAACAGTGAAGGGAAAATGCCAGTGCTCCACTGCTCTCCTCCTCCTCCTCTTCCTCATTCTCCTCTTCTTCCTCCTCCTCTTCATTTTTTGTCTTTTTAGTCATTCTAGGACCCTGAATCATGAGCTGCCCACATTCAGGTCTGGCCATCCCTTTTCAATGCTCTCTAGAAAAGTTCTCACAGACACAACCAAAAGTGTGTCTCGATACTTCAAGTGTCTATTAATCCAGTTGTGTTGACTATCTAAGTTAACCATCACAAGTATACCTTTTGGCAACTTGATATTCAAACACTTTGCTTTAGACCACAACTATAGGCTTAGATAAAACAAACAAACAAAAAAACAAAAAAACCCCACCTACTTTTAATAAAGTTTCCCAAACACTTCCATCCTCCCCTTCTAGATAAATAGGACAAGGGGATGTGGACCTGTTTAGAAGTAGTTCTCTGGGGTGATTCCAATCTCTGCTTATCAAGACACCAGCAGTCCAATTCACTAGTGTCAGGATACCAAACATGAATCAGCAGCAGCGGCATGATCCAGCAGAAACAGCCAGGCCTCCGCAGAATAAGCATGAGTCAGCAGGCGGGAATGACCAGGGTCAGCCTGGATGCCAGGAGAAGTTCTCTGCTGTGCCTCTCTCAACAAAGTGAAGATGAATGAAGACAAAGATGCAAGACCAATGAAGCATTGCAAAGCTAACTATGTAAGGGCACCATCATTGTCATTGTCCTTGTCATCTCTCCAACCACCATGTGTCCTCCCACGGGCAGTTCCTCAGCAAAGCACCACATAAATCTGCATCACTTTACATAACCAGAAACTTCCACTTCAATCTGTGCAGTGTGTGAATAATTTATACTAATCAGGCCTGCAGCTGCTACAGTTGTAGTTATTGTCATACACCTGTAGAGGAATTTTAATCCAGCAACATGGCTGCTCTGGCAGGGGGTCTCATCCGAGGACCTTCTAGCTCTATATGATATGGCTGAAATACAGACATGACCTTAGTACACAATGAAGATAAAGTTAGTTTGTAGAAGGAAGTAGTCATGTTTGAATGTATCATCTAATTGAGGAGCAGACAACGTGATGATTCAAGAGAAAGATCTGACAGAACACGTCAGAGATAGGATATACCCAACAGCATAGGAAAGGGAGGCTACTTAAGAGCAGCAAGAAAGAAACGTGATATGGTATATGGTGGGTGATGATTTTGTGTGGTAGTTTTAGCAAGACTGCTTTACAAAGACAGGTGGCAGAGAGAGCAAGCTAGGCCGGTGAAAACAGAACTAGCTAGAACATGAGAAGGAGCCAGAAGATTCGAACATATTGCCAAAGTTGGTATGAGGCCAAGCAGAGCAGTTCAGTGAGAAGCCAAGAGAAGCTGGATTGAATCAGTCAGCATGGAAAATTAAGTTGTATGGAGGCTAGCAGCTTCCTTTCTAGGCCCGGAGATAGTTACAACAGAGAAAGAAACACTCTGAGCTCAGCCCAACAGTGTCTGCACAACTTGGGTATGGCTCTATTCTCATCACTTCATCTGAGGAAGGAAAAGAGACCTTGATACAAACACATACTGAGTTTCTTTATGTAGAAGAGATAATGGGTAATATTAATTCCTTGTTTAATTTAATTGTGTCATAACCTGGAAGTAGTTTGTTTTCCTAGGAGTTCTAACCTTCTGCACTTTAACTCTAGGCTTCTTTGTTAATTCCCAAAGGAATCTAGTCCTTAATATTGCAACTTTTGGGGCTGGGCTGGGGGTCCAGGTCAATGGTAGTGCTTGCCTAGCATATAGTGTGACTCTGGGTTCAGTTGCAAGCATTTTAACACCACTACCACCAATACTGCTGCCACCACCACACCACCATCAACACACACACACACACACACACACACACACACACCTCAAGACTGTAGAAACTACAATTATAGTATTAGCTTTATTTTGTATATTTGTTACGGAAAAAGATTACATACATACAAGGGGATATTTTATAAAATCTCTGCCTCCTCATCATATTTATGCCAGGGACTTGAATTTGTTCTCTAGTAATCATGTGACAAAGAATCCTTGCTTGTGTTCCCATTGGTCTTGATGTGATTGATCACAGACTTTATAAACTAAGTCTCAGTGGAGTTAAAAAAAAAGCAATAACGCATGTATGTGTGGCTCAGTGGTGAAGACACAGGTTTGACCTCAATACTGAAAAACAAAGTAATAGTAAACGTCCCTCCTTTAGAGGATTTTTTTTTGTAAGAATTTATAGCAGACTCACTTTAAAATAAAAACGACACCTCTTTTATGATAATTAAGGAACTGTGATCCATGCAGCTGGAAGAGGCAGAGCTGGTGCCCAGCTCAGTTCTCCTTTTTACAATGTCCAGGACCCGCCCCAGGGGTGAGGCTGCTCACGTTAGGTATGTCTTCCCACACCAGGTAATCCAACACAATTGCTTGCTGTCACAGAGGCTAAATTATCCTGCAGAGCTGCACCCAGAGGCTTGTCTCCTAGGTGATCCCAGATCCTGTCAAGATGAAAACCATCACACCTTTCTGCCCGACATCCCACCTCTGACCCACTAAGCCCTGGCAGGTTATCAGCCCCAAGATGTGGTAACATCCCTGGATCCAGATAAACACCGGGGTGCTTTGGAGCTTCCTGACCCACAGTCCTCACAGCAGAGGCAATGGCTATGTTTCTTCCTCTGCCTTCCTTGTGTCTCTTCAGCCAGGGGTGGAGCAGGTGAGCGGCCATTTTGACAACCCCATAGAAAGCCGAGTAAAACTCCAGGCTTTAAGCTCAGAGATGTGGATAAGCCTATTAAATGAGTTCTTTCTTTCCTTTTTTTTTTAAACTCATGGATAGAGGATTAGTCTGTTTTCTTTTTTCTTTTCTTTCTTTTTTTATTTTTTAGAAACAAACAAAACTGATTTTGGAATACGTACTTTGCAAGTATAAAATTAAGCTATATAGTAATAATAATAATTAAGCTCTCATCTAATAAGTAAATACTGCACTCTGTTGAGGTGAGACAAATAGATAAAGATGTTTGGGGCTAAAGATCTACTAATTACAATATTTTCAGTTCCAAATGAGTTTCAAGCAATACAGGCTAGTTATTATAAAGTATGCCTAGTGTTACAACTTAATTGTTTTCTCCCTATGACAGCGGACTAAGAAAGCAAGGAAGAAATGTCACTTTTCTCTTAGATTTCAGTAAGAAAAAAAAAAATCAGACTTTTGGCTCGAGGCCATGTCTAGGGAAGTTCAGAGCAGGCGTTCCCTTGGAGCGCACTCATGGTGGACCTCATTCACACAGCTTCATAAATGGAGAGACAAACTGGTGCAAATTCCACAATGGAGAATGCACGCCAGTCAGGACATTTTTAACATGAAAACATTTCTTTCCGAAGTCTGAAGCATATTATTAATATAATAGAACCCTGAGTGCTGACTATAATCTGAGATCCATCAAAACGCCCAATTAAATAAACCTGTAGAAAATATTAGGTGTGAATTTGACTTCAAAGACGATTCTTTGTTTAATTCCTGGGCTTATGGGGGCAATTATTATAGTGTCCAACTGAGGCATATGCCTGGCATTGTAATGTTTTATATTAGGAAGTTCAAAACACAAAGTACAAGAGGTAAGAATGCATATGGGAATGAATTACGGCACAATGTATCCACCACGAGTTCAAGAAACTGAACATTGCTACAATCAACACCCCTTCTTCCTCCCAGCCACTAAAATTTCGTCCTCTGAATTTAACCTCTTCTATTTTGCATTTGTCTGCTTTTCGGGGAATCATTCTTGTGTTCTGTGTTTCAGTCTTCACACAACAAAACCCTTGCAAGATTTATCTGTGATGCTGAGTGTTCATGCATTGGCAACATTGTAACTAGTGTGATTAGGAGGGCTCAGCGCCCCGGGGGCTGGTGGTCCTTGGTTATATAAGAAAGCAGGTTGAGCAAGCCATGGGGAGCAAGCCAGTGAGCAGTGCCCTCCATGGCCTCTGCATCAGTTCCTGCCTCCAGGTTCCTGCCCTGACTTCCCTCCAGTGCTGCATCTCAATGAGAATCTCAAGGTGATTAACCCTTTCCTGCCCAAGTTGCTCTTTGCCCCAGTGTTTTATCACAGCAATAGAAACTCTAATAATGTGGTTCAATTTGATGCTTACTGCTACTTTGCTCTGTGTAGGAAACTATTTCTGAGCTTTTAGATTCTTTTTTTTTATCCAACAAATAAAAAGTTGAATGAGAACCTTCTTCCCATTCTTCGGACAACTGTAAACCGAGACAAGCAATCAAAATACCGCCGGGCGAATCCTTCAGACACTGTGATTACAAAAACCATTGAAGCGAAACAAGATTCTGTGTGTGACTCCTTCATCTCTGGTGGGTCACCAAGTCGCTGGGCAAACAAAAAAGCAAAACAAAACAAAAGGCAAAGAAAAGAATCAGCCCCCATTTTAATAAGCTCCTAAAAGAAGAATTTTGGCATTTGGGCTAGTACATCTGCATATCCATTAGAAGAACTAGGTACCACAGAGACTGGTGGATCATGTATGTGATCCCGAAATATACTTCTCAGGTGTTTCTTGGCTGCTCTTAAAACAAGACAAAGAGGGTAAGAGACCAAAGGAAGCTTCTTCCATAGGTAGAAGAGTGGTCAGTTGTGACCCCAACGCCACCTATTTCTCCAGTCCTTGTCTCATTACAACCTCAAAGCCTTAAGATGCTAGCATGGTCACCAGAACTTCCCTTCCACATCCAATACTATGGGAGGCTAAGAATGCATCTGGGTGCCAACTCCAGACCTGCCTCAAAATCCCTACCTTCAAGCCTGCAGGAGACCCTGAAGGGAGCCAGATCTGAAGGCTCTCTATTAACTACCTTAGGGTTTGCTGACTCTTGGTGACAAAGTGAATCAAATTCGCATCCCCTAGGTCAGTGGTTCTCAACCTTCCTGACTCTGTGACCCTTTCATACAGTTCCTCATGTTGTGGTGACCTCTGACCATAAAATTATTTTTGTTGCTACTTCAACTTCATAACTGTAATTCTGCTATGGTTATGAACTGTGATGTAAATATTTTTAGAGATTGAGGTTTGCCAAAGGGGTCATGACCTACAAGTTGAGAACCACTGTCCAAGGTATGTACACACACATATATATGTGTGTGTGTGTGTGCATGTATATGTATACACACACACACATATATGAATCATGATTCATCAGAAGATAATAACAGAGGATTGGGAACGAAGGTTAGTGACTGATTATTTGCCTCACATCTATCTGCAAGGCCTATGTTCAGTCCTAAACACCAGGGAAAATCGACAATAATGGGATCTGGAGCCTATACAGAACATCATAATGTCCAGGGTATATTAAAAAGAAGTAGACTGGCCAATAAAAATGGAAATGTGGCCAAAGTGCAGAAATCAAAGCAGCCAGGGTATGAGATGACCTAGATGTCTGCCTGAGCAGACAGAGAGTTGAAGGTAGCTATTATAAATAGTTCAAAGACCTTATAGTCTTTGAATACAATCTGAATTGGTAAACAGGGACTCAGCAGAGAGATTATGGGAGTGCTTAAAAAAAAAAAAAAGAAACAGTATTTTTAGACCCGAGAAACATAAAACGAAAATGAACATATGTGTGGGTGGTTGCGAGAGTATATTTACAGGGTGCTGAAGAAAACTATGAGCTTGAAGACAACTCATGGAAAGGGTGATCTGAGGATCGGCGAGAAGAAAAGGCGAAGGAGAAAGAGGACCAAGGATCTTCCGGATGTCTCAGGTCATCCGCAGTGAAAGCATCTAAAATATGAATTCCAAGACCATTTATAATATAATAGTTCAGTGAATACTAAGCGTGCTTCACTCTCCCCCAGAGAGCCCGTTACAGTTGGGGGCGCATGCGAGCTGGAGCAGAAAGCTTAGAGATCACAACTTCAATGGCAGCCGGAAGTAGAAAGAAAAGGATGCGGAAGTGGGGTGAGGCTGAAAAAATTACCTCCCCCAGGGCACTGCTTGCAGCGAGGCAGAGCCTTTCTACGCCCTACCCAGACAGCGCCACAGATCAGGGGTTCAAGCACATATTCAAGTACATCAGCCCGTGCCCGATACCACAGCAATCTAGGAACACATAGGTTTATCCAAACAAGTTGACAGAACACTGTGAATGTGTGGATATGGAAGCATGCCGCGCAAACCTCAATACATTTCTTTTTGGAAAGACCAAAGTTTTAAGAGACTTCTGCATCACTGGTGAGTGAGATGCTGAGCTGTTCAACTTTGGGAAAAGTTAATCTTTCATAGCCTGTGAGCTATCAACTTTTTTTTTTTTTTAAGTTCTGGACATGTCTCCAACAGAAATGAAAACTCACAAAAACTCATTCATAAATCTTCATAGCAATTTCATTCATCATAATAAAATATGGCACGACATCTAAATAACCTGATGGATAGATAGATACAGAATTTGTGGCATATTCAACCAAGAGAGTTCCACGGAACAATACAAAAGAATAAACATTCACAGCTATAAGCAATGGATTTCAAAAATACTAGGAGGGATTGCATGATACCATTCACATGCAACTTTCAAATGAGTTAGGTTAACTCAGAGTGGGGAAAAGCTCCTCCTCACTGGAGCGGGGTGGGGTGGGAAAATGGGCATAGACTGTACTCAAACCAACATAGTTTCTGAGAGTTACACTGTTCTACACTTAAATGGCAATGGCGGTTGTAGTCTCATATACATTTATCAAAATGCACTGAACGGTAAGCAGATTTTTAAAATGATTTTAGTCGTACATTGCCAGGAAAGAGCTTTAAAAATACGTTTTTGTCTTGTTTGTAAACTTTTGGCCTGATCACTTAAGGCTGGAATGCCAATGCGTGACATAGAGAAGTCCTAGAAGAGAGACTTAAGGCAAGAGGTGGAGAATCCAGTTTCCCCTGCATCGGGATGCAAGTGTCTTCTTTTTATTTATTTATTAAATGTAAGTACAGTGTAGCTGCCCTCATTCACTCCAGAAGAAGGTGACAGATCTCATCATGAATGGTTGTGAGCCACCATGTGGTTGCTGGGATTTGAACTCAGGACCTTCAGAAGAGCAGTCAGTGCTCATAACCGCTGAGCCATCTCTCCAGCCCCGCAAGTGTCTTCTTATTGCGGCTTTTTCAAGCTCTGACGCACCTGGAATTGATTAGCCAATGGGGAGCGGGGAGGGGCAGTTTATGTGTTTCCTGGCTACTTCTGCCCTTGCTTCCAAGGAGCAAGAGCTTTGTTAGTTTTGTTTATCCTGCCCCTAGACCTCTAGAGCCCAGTCATTTTCAGGATGCCCTAGAAGGTGACAGGGGCACAGGGACCTTTTCTGAAGATGGGCAGTGCCTGCGATTATGAGAGATTTCTTTCAGAGGCAAGTTCCTGAGGCCCAAGAGGTACACCGATAAATACTGCAGACCTAGAAGGTGGAGGCGGAAGGTGACTGAGTGCCCTGCAGCCACTGAATGCTTTGTAAGATCAGGGCGAGGCTGACAGCACCTGGATGGGAGGGGCCCCACAATGGAGCCAGTGACCACCCTGCCTATGCCAGCTCGCAGAGCCTGGGAGCGCCCACAGGGGTGAGAGTGCTTGGGTGTGGAGTCTGCAGTGTTAAAGGGCAGCGGTGTGTTTGAGGGGTGCCCTTCGCTGAGAGCAGCCTGACCTCAGGAACACCCTTTCTGCAAGATGCAAGCGGGGATCCCCGCGGTGGCGCTGTCTCATTGCGGCCCTGGTGAGCAGCGCCGCCTAGTGGCGGACTACGACGGCAGTGCCCTGGAGCGCGGGTCACGCTGCAAGAATAAGGCCTGGACACTGCTCCCTGCTGGAAGCCAGACCAGTTGCACTCCAAGCTCCCCGTCTGGTAATTGCATCTCACTAGAAGCACGAAAGAGCGAAGGGCTTGGCGGTCTCTGATCTTCGATACACTCTCGACTTCTGGAGCTGTTCTGGAATTCCAAGTGCCTTTTTCCAGTATGGGCCCAGGAGAGAGTCATTTCGAGTCACCCCACCCCACCCCCACCCTCCAACAAACACCTCCATTTTTCTTCTGTAAGCTGGTGTTTGTGAAGATGAAGAATATGCAGTCAAATGCGTGTCCCTACCTGAGACCTCTAAGGTCACTCTTAGAGGGTTGGGGGCTGTGTGCATTTTAAATGCTGTATTGAGAGACCCACAGTGCAAAGAGAAGTTTAAGAGCCTGAACAGAAGACCTATTCAAATAAGCTACGCTGTTTGACTTTCAATTACACCCCTGGGGCTCCAGCTCCCAGAGAGAGAGAGAGAGAGAGAGAGAGAGAGAGAGAGAGAGAGAGAGAGAGAGAGAGAGAGAGAGAAAGAAGAAGAAGAAGAAGAAGGAGGAGGAGGAGGAGGAGGAGGAGGAGAAGGAGAAGGAGGAGGAGGAGGAGTAGAAGGAGAAGAAGGAGAAGGGGGAGGAGGAGGAGAAGGAGAAGAAGGAGAAGAAGGAGAAGAAGGAGGAGGAGGAGGAGCAGGAGGAGGGTGGAGGAGGAAGAGGAGGAGGTATAGTGGAGCCAATTTTGGCTGAAGCAAGGGAGGGAGGCTACTCCAGAAGCAAGCTGCCCAGGGGGGTGGCTCTTCTGTTCTCTGGGGTGTAGCAGTTCCCGCTCAGGGCCCCAGGGTTGTATTTTGAGATAGAAATGTCCTCTTGGGACTGGTTGACTGGCCTCTAAGGCCATTCCCTAGGCTTCGAATGGGCAGAGAACCAGGCTGGTACCAATCTTCATGACTTGGCCTAAGCCAGCCCCAAAGGAGTCCTGAGAGGCTGCTTAAGTCTAGACCCTAGCCTTCTGGCTGTAGCTCTGTTCTCCTTCAGGTGCCCCCTCCACCCCCACCAGTGAATTCTCAGAATGTGCTCAAGTTTTCTTGCCTTCCTACCTTTGTTCACAACTTGGCTGTTCTCTCTCTCTGCCTACACTTCTGACCTTGAAATCAGCCCGAGCCCTTTCTCTGATTTCCCAACTGAATTCACAGAACTTGGGTCAAGTTCCTAACCTTGCTCAAAGCATACACCCTGCAAAGTCAGGAAATGTGTCATGTCTGGCCCTTGCACACACCAGCTACCAAACAAACAAAGTGTGATTGACAAGTGGAGGGGACCTCATTTATCTATCTATAGGATGTGATAGTCACGATGGCCTCACCATTCAGGAAGAAGCTCAGAGTGAGACTCCTCCCCTGGAGATAAGCTCCTTCCCTTGGGGGACATGTTCAGTCTCCAGCACCCCCCCCCCCCAGCTCCTCAGCCTTCTCATCCTTTGCCTAAGTCCTTGTCAATTAAAGAGAACCATTTTCCAACCCTGCATCTCTAAGCCTCTAAGCCATCAGCGCTGCCTCTTCTGGGCCTGTCTTCTCCACTTTTCCATCCCTAAGGCAGCCTTGGCCCTGCTGAGATATCATATTTTCATCTCTGGGGACCTGCTGTGGATGCTTCCTTCTTCTGGCGGTACTCGTCCCTCTTCCAACAGCCTGACAAGACTAATTAAAGGGTCTCAGAGAGCATATTGGTTCACCTAGAATCACTCCTCATCATGGAAGATTCTAGCATTTGCCTAAGACTGCGCCTCTCCTCTCTGAGCACAGAGGATTGTATTTCTCCACCTGTACAGCAGTTAGATAGCGCCATGAGGCTAGTTCTGGCCAAGAGGCTGAGAACAGAAAGCCTCTGTGCTCCTTTTGGCCTAAAGACTTGCTTCCCATGGCGAGACCTTCTTACTTTTCTTCCCTCCCTCATTAATTGTGGATTGATGAAACAGAGGATCCTCAAGTCCAAATAGTTGGCATTCTGAACCTCCCTTGGAAGCCACTGCCCTGGAGAGTCACCCAAACAAGCCCTGGGCTTTGTGCAAACAAGAGATAGATGTGTGTAGTATCATGTGACTGGAGCCTCACCAAGCCTATTCTGTATGGTTTGAGGAGTTCAGTAAATAAATGCGTGGCTTGGCAAACGGCAGCGATCTATGTACGTTTTATTATTGTTATCAAAGTGTATCTATCAGGTGCCTAGGGCGCAGGGACTTTAGCAAGGTAGAGAGAGAGAGCCCTGTGTCCTGTGGCCGCCTTACAGGGCTGGGAATGGGTGTGGAGCAGGGCATTGTCACGAGAGAAAGCCTGTCTCTCATTAATGATTTGCCAAGGGCTTGCCCAGAACCTGTTTGCATATTTAATCACCGATGAAAGGTTAACGAATTTGGCCCTTTTGGCAGGTGCTGGGCATTTTGCCTTCCAATGTTTAGTTCCTGTGGCTGGGAAAGATAGGATTTTATTTTTCTCGATTTGCAAAGATCCCCCCCCCCCCCACACACACACATACACATACCGCTGCTAATCTCTCTGGGAAGCTGTAATACAATATTTTACTATCGAGTTGACAGTAATTTGGGACCCGACTTAGCTACATCTCTCCATCTTTGAAAGTGTTGAAGGCAAATACAGCATGGTTTTGTTTCTTAAGCGAGAACATGAGAACCGGTTACCAGATGGGACATTCCCCCAAGGTCTGTGTGCCTCATTCTCATAGCTCTGCTTCTCCAAGTCCTCTCCTCTCTGCCCCTTTTCTCCACGTCTGTTCTTTACCTTGTGGTGCCCAGAGGGATCACTGAATCTTGTTTGATGAGTAGTTACGATGTTCTTGGAAACTTGACTAGAATGTAGGTAATTGAAATATCACCTGATCTCCCAACCTCTATCACCTAACCTACACCACCCGGAAAGAGATCCCTCCACTTCTCTCTCACAAGTCAATGAACTTCAGTGGGAAAAGAGGGGGCCTTCTCACTACCCAAGACTCTCCCTAACTTCAGAATGGTTTAAAAGGAGAGAGGGGCTTGGGGCAGCCAGAAAGACCTGGGCTTTCTCTGAAAGCTCTCTCCTGCCTGCTTCCTTGATTTTTGAGTTCTTTTTTTTTTTCCTTTTCTTTTCTTCTTTCCTTTCTTTTCCTCCCCCACTCTTCCTTTTTTTTTTTTATTGAGACAAGGTCTTACTATGTAGCCCTGGCTGCCCTGGAACTGATCATGTAGACCAAGCTGGCCTCAAACTCTCACAGATCCAGTTGCCTCTGCCTCCCAAGTGCTGGGATTAAAGGTGTGCTCCACATGCCCAGGATTCTTTATTTTCAAATGGATTAGTGTGGCTCCTATTATAGGCTGTGATGGAGATCCTGCCAGAGGCTTTGGACCAAAGTATACTTGATAGACATCCCTCTCTTCCAAAGGATGGCAAACCCTTCATTTTCTGGTTCATTTGTTCCCTCTTTGTGAGACTGGATGGTGCAAGAAAGATTGGGGTGGCAAAGAGGGAAGGGTTTCCTAGGTTGGGCGGGGCAGCAGATGATGATCTAGATAGCTATATCATTCTATGGTTGTGTCCAGAAATGGGACTCTGCCCCTGAGTCAGACGCTACAGGCTTTCTAGACTCTTAGAGAAGCAAGGAGAAGAGACCAAAGACCTACTGTGGCCTTCTTTAATGTAAAGGTACCTTTGGTTGTTAGTCCTCAGGGTCAATTGGACTGGATTTGGCTCTATGCATGGGTGACCCATATCACACAGAGCTTTCTGGATCCCTTTTATAGTCACAGAAAGGGACTTAGGCTTTGTGAAGGGTGTTCCTGCATTTTTTAAAAGTGTCTATGTACACCTGCACGCCAGAAGAGGGCAACACATCCCATTATAGATGGTGTGAGCCACCATGTGGTTGCTGGGAATTGAACTCAGGATCTCTGGAAGAGCAACCAGTGCTCTTAACCACTGAGCCATCTCTCCAGCCCGGGGGTTCCTGTATTTTAACCTTTGGCATTTGAGAGGCAAGATTTGCCGGATAGCAGTAAATGATCAGTTATGGCTGTGGTATTCATGAATATAGTGTTTGTGACTGAGCCCACTTCTGGATATGAACTCAGGGACAGTGACTGGGCCTCCCAAGAGCCCATTCCCATGAGTCTTTGACATTGGTCTGAACAGAAGGCACCGGGCCCCACACAGCCACCAGCAATGCCTGGTGGCTTGAGAGTGAGTGACATGGCCTCTAGTGCCCTTGGCTACAGGCCTCTAAAGGTTGGAGCACGGCCACTTCTTCATCTAGAAGGCACAGATTCTGTCTGCTCTCCGATAGGCCCGCGGCATCACAAACTCACAACCAACTTACATCCATCACCGGATTATAATATATTAACAGCAATATAATAGAAGAAAGGCTTGCGGGGATAGCCAATGTCCCAGAAACGGAAGGTTGGCATTCATGGTTCGCGAGGTTGGCTGAAGGCTGTGCCTCCAGACTTTGGTTAAATTGCAGTGAGTAAGCCCAGGGTTAGTCGCAGAGAGTCATGTTCCAAGCAGAACCGGCGCACATGCCGAAACTGGCCCGTGAGGTTGTGTGGAGCCTCCTTAATAAGATCTGTGGAAATGAGCCCGGCGGCTTCAGAAAGAACACTGCCAGTAACGAAGGCTCCATGAAGGCTCCAGTCTCACAGGGGCTTTGCCACGCCGACATAAACCATTTGGCTTCTCACCATATAAGGCATTTCTGAAAGGCACTTAAATGTTACACAGGGCAATGTCAATTGCCTAGCTGCTTCAGGGACGCGGTGAGCCGGCTCTCCATCTCAGGCACGCAGTCAGTCTCGTGGAGCCCTAAAGGATATGCATGGGTGGCCAGGCCGGGATCTTTTCCGCCAATCTTCGGTACTCGATATGCTTGGCAAGTATGTGAGTGTGCCCTTCCTGCCCACTGAGCGGCCTCTGGGAGGAAGCCCTAGATGAATGGAGGTAAGGTTCTCAGGAAAGCTCTCAGAGAACCAAACACTATCCCTGCCAAGCACCAAGCACCAAGCCAGCCTCTGGTGATCAGAATCGTTGGTGAAAGGCCTCATTCCTGGGCCTCTGCCTTTGTCTCTCCACTGCCCAGCAGCAGCGGTGGCTCCCAGCCCAGGCCCCCAGAAGGAGCCCACCTCCACCCAGAGGTAGTGAGGAGAAGCTGAGAAACTGCCAGTGAAGACAATGTGTTTGCAAGTGAGTCAACCCGACTGCCCTCTTTGTGGGCTGCAGTTTGCCATCTAGCACAGTGACAGGTGGCATCCGCTCTGCTCCCTCTCGGGAGGCCCCTCTTTCCTCCTCTGCACATGAGCTGAGGTCCAGACAGAGAATCCCATGTGAGGCCATTCTTCTGTCTCTGGGGCATGGGAGTCGTTTGTGTCTCTGAACGGGGAAGGCCTTGTCTCCACTGTGAGGGTGGGAGACTGGACCCTTCATATGTGAGCTCCTTGTGGCTCTGTTGGTTTGAAAGGCTAAAGGAAACATGCTGACAGGAAGGTAGGCCTCAGGATCCTATGAACAGCGTTTGGATGACCTAGCCTTGTTGGGTCCTTTGTTCTTGCTCTGACACCAGGGTATGGTATATAGAGAGGGCTAGGCTATATATATATATATATATATATATATATATATATATATATATATATATATCCCAAAATGTCAGCCTTGAGGGCAGAAAGTAGGAAAGTAAGGGGAGACAGTCCCTCCTGGGTTCCATGCTAGACTGAATCCAGATGAAAAGCGTCCACGGCCAGCTCCCTGAGCCCAGTGGTAGCTGATAAGAAACCAACCACCCGCACCTCCTCTGCCTCTCTGCTGGGTGTGGTGTGGGTAGAAGCAGAGGAGAGCTGGGCTGCCCGGCACAGAAGGAACGCAAGGCTCTCTTTTCTCACTGCACTTAAGTATTCCTGAGAGACAGGTGAGGACAGAGGCTGCCTTAGTATGGGCATCTTGTTGGAGGACCCAGTGCTGAGGGGAGCCTGCCTATGTTGGGGATCCCTTCCGAGGACTTTGAGAAACTCGACTTTCCTGCCCAGTGCTCATTCAGTTCAGTACACGTCAGGCCCTAAGAACCATGGGGGAGACTTTAGGAGGAAGAGGCGGCTGAGTGAACACACACATACTCTCTGTCTCTCTTTCTCTCTCTGTCTTTCTGTCTCGTGTGTGTGTGTGTGTGTGTGTGTGTGTGTGTGTGTATGTGTGTGTGTGTGTGTGTGTGTGTGTGTGTGAGAGAGAGAGAGAGAGAGAGAGAGAGAGAGAGAGAGAGAGAGAGAGAAGAGAGAGGAGGAAGGCATGTTAACATTAGTTAATACAGGTAGGTGTGGAGGGGTAGGATCCAGTCTCTGGGGCAGGGCAGTAGTCCCAGCTGAGGGTCAGATGAGGCCTGAGGTGTTCTCCTGCAGGCTATATTCCCTGTTCTTCTTCACCCTCCAGCTGATAAAGAAGAGCAGCAGCGTGCCCAAGGCCTTGTAGATCACCTGTAGGCCCAGGTACCTACGAGGCAGGAAGAGACAGGTATGGTGAGACTCAGGGGCAGAGGGAAGATGAACGTTTTCACAGTGGCCTAGGAGCTGTGAAGATCGTTATAGTGAGCTGTCACCTCCCAGGTGGTCACACGATGGATGGACACATGACACTAGTGATCCTCTGCTCTCCAGTGGCATCACTGATGGCCACAGGTGACACTACTATCCCAGCTGTCTCCAAAGGGTTTGTATCTTTCAGCTGCCTCCCTGCTGGCCTTCTCTATCCTTCCTCAGTCTTTCCAGACCCTGCAAGGCCACCTTCTCCACCATTTCTAGATGACAGAACTGCACGACAGAGGAGATGGCTGGAGCTGGCTCATTGACACAGGTGGGACTCCCTTCCTTGGACCTCCGCTGGGTGCCATGCTGTGTTCCCCTCTCTCTGAGTGGTGAAGATTGCCTGGTATCTTTCCATACTCACAATATCTCTCAGGCCAAAGGTAAAGGCCCCCCTTTACCTTTGGGGACCATTGTCTGCTGCTATGAGTAGGCTCATGAGGGACAGTACCTTGGGGGATACCTCAATGCACACCCTGTGTCTCCTCACCTGAATGGCTCCTTATAGGTCCCCAAATGGTAGCCTCTGCTCTCTGTCCACAGCAGAAGCTATGGAGACATTCCTCCTATCTTGTCCCTTGGAAACCTGACAGTCCCCACCACATCCACAAAGTTAAAAACATGACTTTTTCCCCCCGTGCTGGGACCACAGGCCTAGTCTCCTAGACACCTGTATGCGTAGGAGCCCTCACCTGTTTCGGAGAGCATCGTTGTCATAATACGCACAGGCCCCTCGTCTCCCTGAGCATAGGTAGTTCCACCGGATACAGGAGGAATCGATGAGGAGGCCGTAAAGGGAAGGAGCCGGCAGCCAGGCTGGCAACAATGGGAAAGAGCATTCAGGGCGTCTGGACGAGACGTGGCTCTGCAGTCAGAGATGCCCGAGTCCCTTCCCCCAATAGCACAGTCCATACATTGCCCTCGGAATCACAGAGACATGGGACAGCACACAGCTGCAGGGACATTTGGGTCCCTTTTCACCAGAGGGCTTAGGAGATAAAGGGGAACCCTTTCAGGGCAGAATGAATCACAGGGTCAACCTGGTGTCAGCTCAGACACACTGCACAGTTCTCAGGCTCAAGACTGGCTGGCCCCAAGTAGAAATTCCATCTCGAGAGTGCTAATGTCCCCAAGTTCTCCCACAGCCTCTGTGGGTGGCTGAATTCACTGTAATGAAGAGCAAGTGAGCGAGAGGACCCAAGGGTTCACTGAACTCTGTTTCACTGAAGTTTAAATCCCATGCTCTTCTCCCACTCCAACGTACCTCACTAGATCAGACAACACCCTTTGGAGACCTTTAATACCCCATCTTGCTCAGAACACAGGCTGCCACAACATCCCAGCACCTGAACGTTAAGATGAAGAAGTCCAGCAGGCACCACACTTTACTGGGTGCTGAATATTTTAGATGCCCACTGCCCAACCCCACCAAACTCTGTGGTGCTAGCCAAGTTGTGAGCACCCAGTGGGTCAGGGTGGACTTGTCTAGCAGCCAGTGGGTCAGGGTGGACTTGTCCAGGATTTACATCGCAGATGAGCCATCCCATTCTCAGAAACACGGTGCTGAAAACACCTGACTATTTAGCACCCTGTGAGTTCTTGTTTCTGGAAGAAAGAGGCAATCCAGCCCTGTTCCCTACCTACCTACATCGCAAACTCCCAAGGGCAGCCTCTCAGCCCCTGCTCACTTTCCGGTTTCCAGGTGAACAGTGGCTGAAAGCTGGTCCTAGTGACACATCCCTAAATAGAAAAGAAACCAAAGAGAGTTTTCGCCACATCTCAGTGGGTGGCTGTGAACCTGCTGCGGTTTATAAATAGGCGATCTTTTCATCGAACCCAGAGTGAAGCTGTGCTCTTAAGTGGATTTCCTCCAGGCCGGGCTTTTCTGACTATGGCCCCATATAGTTATCCGAGCTCAGGTGGAAAAGAGAAGGCAACCAGTGCTTGGAGCACGGGGACAGAGAGGCCATTCTCTAGGCCACCGATAGAAGCAGGGTGGACTCTTTCCCTGCCACAGCATTGGAGGAAGTTATAGACCAGCTATGGATGGTAAGTCATAAATAAATACAAGGAGCTGTGCTAACGAAATAGCCTCAACCTGGACAAGATACCCTGTGTCCCCTGTGTGGCCCAGGAATGTGGCTGTTGTCATTTAGAGGGTTGAGGGCCCTTCAGAATTTAGAGACTTCATTATAGGACAAATGGCTCGAGGCTGACAAACTCCATTGAAAATGTTGGCTCAGACCCTGCGTAGGCTCCTGCCCACCTGACTTCAGTAGGGATGATGACACATGCTGGAAGGCTAACAGAAGTCACAGCAGGGCAAGATGTGACCTGCACCCTGTATAATGCTGCAGAGGTTTTCAGTGGTTAAGGTAGGAAGGCACACATTGATAGTAACTTAAGTCTTTCTGCCCGGAACCTCCACATCTTTACCCCTAAAATTCTTAGTACAAAGATCCTCTGTTAAATTCAATCGCTATACTTCTGTTCATCCGTCAAAGCAAGACCTCCATATTAGTGCTTAGGGTTCAGTCTAATACATGAATATGTCAAGGGTGTCAAAGGGCGACCAGAGTTGGCGGGCTGGGGAAGAAGCTACTATGTGTCCCCTCACCCTGCAGTCCCTGTGCTCAAGGAACCAGATGCCTCCTGTTCCCGGGGGAGTTCTCTCTCCCTGTTGGTCTCTGCTGATCACATGTATGTACAGCTTGAGTGTTTTGAGTGTTGAGGGGGACCCAGGCTACTTGAGGACAGACAGGGTTTGGAGGCAGAGGATCCCCCAACAGCAGAGACATTTGCTGAACTGTGGCAGAGGACTGAAGTTTGGAAAATGGGAGGGAAGCCAGGGTTCAGCTGAGAAACTGTTCTGTCTAGGGCAGGAATGCAAGGCCTTGTTTCCTAGGGCGGATTCTTGGAGAAAGATTTAAAAATACCTGCCTTTAACTCTGTATTCAGCACTCTCAGCTATGACCTTTTCTTTTTCTTACATAATTTAAATTTGGCTTGAACGCTGTAGACAGAATCTTTCCCGATCTCGAGCAATCAGGCAAACTGTCATTTGTCAGGGTTTGGTTATTCTTGCTGTTAGGAATATACAGCCAAGATGAACCAGGCCTTCTCCCAACCCTGCCCTGCCACACACAGCTTTTTGATGCCCAACAATCCAGGGCCTCTACTTCAGAAGGAAGCTCTTAAATTACCTACCCAGCAAACGCATCAACAAGAACTGAACTCCAATGGCAAATGACTTTTCTTCCTGGTTCACCACACTGAAAAGGAAAACAGGAAGTTAGCACCAGGAGGACTCTGGGCTGCAGCATCACCTGGAGGGTCTGAGGTGCCGAGAATATAAAGACTCAGAGAGGGTCAGAACTGGTCCTCATGGAGTCTGACCAGGCACATGGATGATGAGAGTTATTTGCTGAATGCGCATTGTACCCATCGTTCTCAAAGCGCTGTTGCTGGATCAGAGGCATCACCCAGGCTACGTTCAAAATACAGATTCTGAGGCTGGCATCCATTAAAAAATGTGGATATTCCAGAAGAGTCGGATGAAAACCTGAGTTTGAGTATATATGCAAACCAATAGTCTGCCTTGTTTTCAGGACTGTCCAGAGACTTCTTGGAGAGAAAGCAGGCAAGAGAGGCCAAGTAGAAAGGAATTTCTGGCTGGAAGCTTAGACAGCAGGTCTGAACAACACCCACAGAATATCTTGTACCAGGAAAAGAGGGCCCCGGGCTATCGGCTTCTGTTCGGATCTGAAACAATTCCTTGCCCTGGGCCAGCTTTGTAAGGTGTGACTTGAGCAGCTGCATCGGATGCCACTGTCAGAGAGGCCCAGCTTTGGCTTAGATAAGTCTTGGGGTTCTTACTGATTCAAAGTCAAAGGCTTTCTAGTTTCATTTGCATTGGATCCTATGGATTCCGTACATGATCCTGTTTTCTACCTTTCCTCCTTCGAGAGGGGACGGCAAAGCCAGGTAGAGAGGTTCAGCTCTCCCTAGAGAGCTGCCACCTCAACTGGAGAGTAGAAAGGGGGGAGAGGTTGGCATCTCAGACACAGGGCGAGGAGCTCAGAGGAGTGGTAGAAGCGCCTGCTGTGTGACCAGATTCCGGCTTCTCCACACTTTCACCACACATACTCCTGGGTGGGTGATTATCATTTGGAAGAGATTTTGGAGTTGAGGACAGAGTGGAAGAGAACTCGAAAGTGACCTCCAAGCCACTGCACTTTTTCTTATAACCATTGCCAAAGTTAGTCAGCATCTGAGCAATATCCCCAGAGGGACAACCCAGTGAAGAGAGGCTCTTTGGAGTTCAAGTAGGAGAAAGAGGGACCATCTGGGATCTCCCAGTGGACAGTGCCTGGAATCCCAACTGAATGGATGCACTTTCCCTCTGTATCAGTTTGTCTCCAATGGCCCGATCCATACTGGATGCCTGCGATGGCTGAACTTCATTGCCAACTAATGGATCTGGAATCACCTGGGAAACAAACCTCTTGGTGTATCCATGAGGATGTATCCTGAGGGGTTTGACTGCATTGGGAGGATGTATCCCTGAATGTTCATGGTACTATTTAATAGTTTGGGGGTCTGGGATGAATGGAAAGAGACCAGACTTGGATAGAGTAAAATACATACGCTAAGCAAGTGCTCTGTGACTAAGTTACATTCTTGACGTAACATCTGGTCCTTCCCCATTGCTTAACTTCTGGGGAAATGGGTCTTAACCAATATGGAGAACACCAGCCCCCATCTCTTTTTTGAGGTAGGGCAGTGGTCCTTAACCTTCCTAATGTTGCAACCCTTTAATACGGTTCCTCATGTTGTGGTGACTTCCCTCTCCAAACCACTACGTTAAATTATTTTGTTGCTACTTCCTAAATGTAATTTTGCTAGTTATGAATTGTAATGTAAATTCTGTGTTTTCTGATGGTCTAGTAGGTGACCCCTGTGAAGGGTTGTTCAACCCTCAAAGGGATTGTCACCCATACATCGAGAACCTCATGGGGTAGGGTCTCATGTTGCTTAGGCTGGCCTGTAACTTATTATAGAGGCAAAGAAGACCCCAAACTCCTGGTTCTCCTGCTCCCAAGCACTAGCTCTATAGGAGACCCTACCATGCCCAGCAGAGGAGCTTCTGTTTACAAAGCAATTGACCCTTTGATTGATTGAGTGTAATGCAGACACTCGCACTTGGAGGTGGGTATTACTGTCTTTCTTTCATAGTCAAGGAAACTGAAGTGCAGGAGATCAGGCAGCACCCAAGACACTCAGGTAGAGACTTTTAATCTGACAGGGAGTTTCCAACCTTTGTGTTTCTCCTCTGCTTTCAGTGGAAGCTGATGGGTATGGACTGGAGGGAGGTCAGAGAGGCAGGCAGGGGGTGGTTAGGTGAACGTGGGTGAGATTCCTTCCTTCCTTCCTTCCTTCCTTCCTTCCTTCCTTCCTTCCTTCCTTCCTTCCTTCCTTCCTTCCTTCCTTCCTCCCTCCCTCTCTCCTTCCCTCCCCCTCCCTCCCTCCCCTCCCCCTCCCCTTCCCCTCCCCCCTCTTTCTTTCTTTTTCCTTTTTGGTAGAATGAGGTGAGGGAGAGGCTCTCTCTATAAAAGCCAGACACTTCCCTTGACCCCACCCTGGTCTCTTGTCCCTCCAACCTGAGCCCTGGGTCTTCAGCCTCCTACAGTTTTCTCATTTTCAGCCCCTTCTCATAGCTTTTGCTTTGCTTCTGGAACTTTCCTCAGTTCCTGACTTGCCGATTTCTCCTCTTTAAAGATTGAAGAACAAGTGAATCTGTATCCACAGCCTATCTTGAACCCATGGCTCGGCCTTTTGACAGTTCTGCCATCCTGGGCTACGATTTAACTTCCCACAAATAAAAATGGCGGTGCCAACAGGGCCTGTGTTTCATGGATACTAGGGGCCTGGGCAAGGCTTCCGTACAAGGAGCTCCTCCTGGGATGGGGAACTCCTGCCACTGGCGTGTCTGTTGTCTTCTCACCATCACACACTTGGAGGTTGCTGTTAAGACCCCCAGGGCCAGTTAAGGGAGGACAGACTACAAGTGGGAGATGGAATGTAATATCAAAGAGAGGGTGTGGAGGCAGCAGCCAGAGGCTCTGAGATATCACTCACCGTAGGACCATCATGTAGAGGGGGTTGTGGGAGACGCAGGCAATGAGAGCCACAAAGGAGATGAGAAAGATGGACGGGAGCAGCAGGTGTGCGCAGGACACAGGGCACGAGCCTGTCTTGGCTGACGCAGATCCTCCAGTCACACAGCTGCAGTTCAAATAGATCTTGAAGAACAGGAGGGGCATGTCACGATTTCATCTCCGTATGCTTCACATACTCACACTGGCTCCCACCAATATGAACAAATCCCTCTGCCCTCCCTCCAGCCCTCCAGGGACGGAGGCAAAGCTGGGATTGGAGGACTGAAGAGGTCAGACGGGGCTGGGGGTTAGAGTATCCCATGGGGTCCTGGCTCCTTCATTTCTGGGGCATTAGAAATGGTCTTCACCAAGAGTTCAGCATGGGATGAACTCTTGCAGTCTCCCCAACATCTGAACGCCCAAGATCCCACCACCAGGCAAAGC
The DNA here is from genome assembly GCF_947179515.1 of Apodemus sylvaticus. Taxonomy (NCBI): domain Eukaryota; kingdom Metazoa; phylum Chordata; class Mammalia; order Rodentia; family Muridae; genus Apodemus; species Apodemus sylvaticus. The sequence goes on from NC_067478.1 coordinate 20,644,481, forward strand.
ACCTTCATCCCCTCAGCACCTAGAGCCGGGGAGTTCTCCTCCCTGTCCAGTCAGCTGTGGTGGTTGTGCAAATCGTTATGGGGAGAAGGTATCCTCTACCTTCTCTCAATAACATTAACGGAGTCTCTTGAATGCTCTGCAGCACTTCCCATTGAAGAGGTGTCCTTTGACCTAAGAGGAGAGCCCAGAGGAGGACTCTGCCTCATCATACTTCTGTGTGGCTCAATACTGTTGTTTGACTCGTTTGGTGGCCCCTGCTCATGTGGTCATCTTTCCTTCCCTCCTTGCAGTGGCTGATGGTCCAGCCCAGGATGATGTTGGTGTCAGAGCTGTTAGGAAGCTATGCCTACTAATGAGCTAGGAGGTCTCCCTCTGTCAGTCAGTGGGACTGTGGCTCTCAAGCTCAGAAGTTCCTAAAACATGATATTGCTGTAACCTCCCGCAATCTGGATCTTAAAATACCGAGTCTTTTTTCCCCCTCCTTATACTTTATTATTTTTTCCTTGCTATCATGGTAATGGATTTTATCTTGATGTACTTGTGCTGTTATTGGAAGCTTGTCAAGATTATTTCTGGAAGTAGATGAGTCAGAGGTAAGTAAATAAAGATAAGAAAACCACAGAAGCCACCACTCTACCAGTTAAAAGGCAAACTAAGGGACCATCTTGTCTTAGCTCCTCACCCTTCTCTACCTGAGCGCCACGTGCCTTACCCACAGTGACAAATGGAGAAGAAGCTTTATCCTGTCACCTCAGAAGAGGTGGTAAGTGGGGGCTAGCCTGGCCCATGGCCTCCACACAGGTGCATTATTTCTATGGGGGCATCCTATACTAACGGCATAGACTTTCCATGGCCCTCATGGGAGGGAGTTAAGAGGGGGAATGATCTACCTCCTAAGCCTGGCTTGCCTGGCTCTGCCCAGCTCTGGGCCTGTCAGTCCCTTATCCCGATAGCTGTGACACTTGTTTCTTAGCTCCAAGCAGGCCTTTCCTCAGCTTCTCTGGTACATCCCTACCTGGGTTTGGTACCTGATCTTCCCTCACATGCAATGGGCTTCTGGGTTTCCATAGGGTTCCTCTGCGGTTTGCCCAGGTGTATGTCACCTCGGGCACACGATAGTGAATTTATTGGACTGAATGTGAACTGTGAGACCAGGGCTTTCTATCAACATGGTGGCTGTACACATGGGTTTCTGTTTACCGATAATAAACAGACCTGGAGGAGTCATTTGCTGTTGGCTGATCCCAGAAGGCTTGGGCCCACTGTCCTCACCTATTGATGGGCAAGTCCCTGTAGGTTGTCTAATAAAGAGACACATGGTTTTGATGCCAGGTGAATAGAGCTTTCGTTTCTTTTTTTTGTTTTGTTTGTTTTGGATTTGGTTTTTTCGAAACAGGGTTTCTCTGTGTAGCCCTGGCGGTCCTGGAATTCACTCTGTAGACCAGGCTGGCCTCGAACTCAGAAATCCACCTGCCTCTGCCTCCCAAGTGCTGGGATTACAGGCGTGTGCCACCACTGCCCGGCTTAGAGCTTTCATTTCTAATCCTATATTTGCGCTTAATTTCATGGCTTCAGGCCAACTTTGTGGCACTCCTGGGAGAAGAGAGCTTGAAGCAAAGTCCCTCAACTGCTGCTCCCAGCACTGGCCTCTAAAGTCCAAGTCACAGGGGACCCACTGCTCCCAGCCCATGTGACTCTGTAATATGGCCTGAACCCAGAAGCCAAACACAAGTCTTTGCTGAGAGTGAATGCTTGGACTTGTTTCCATTGTCTTGCCAAGTCCCCAAGAATGAACTCCGTTGGTCTCCGGCCAATCTTTAATTGACTTTGGGCTGTGGGCATCTGGTCATGACCCTGGGGCAGGGAAGGTGGAGAGAAGCTGGAGGGGGCTAGGATGCTGATACTGACGATCAAGGGACAGTTTTTGAAGTAACACACTGAGCCCCAAAGCTCCATATGGTTCCGTCGGCTCCTATGACCCCTTCATCCTTACCGGTTGCTTAGAAGCTACTGAGCTCACGTTGAGGCTGCTGCAGCCGGCGTGGCAGGGGGAGAGGTACTCGACTCCATTGTCTCCGCAGACAGGGTGGAAGATGGAATCTGGGCACAAGCAGTCCCTGCGGCAGGCAGGAGGCTGCGGATGTATAGAACTTGATGTGCTGCCAGCGAAACAGGAAGCGAGGAATCAAACAAAGCAAGACCAAGAAAGAGCTCTACACTCCAGGCCAGCACGAGTTCCTGGCCGGGCTGATGTGCCTGAATGCCCCTGCTTGTCTTGGGCCAATGCTGCCCTAGGATCTGAACCGAGCCCATGGGAGCCAGTTGTGACTCTGCCACAGTTTGGAAATCATGACCCTCTCCATTTCTCCTGACCCCTTGGAGCCCAAACCCATCAATTACTCAGTTGTAAAGGTCTAGATAGAAAGCCCCCATGCCAAAGTTAAAATGACCGACAGACTGAGGCTCTGTTGAAGGAAATGGTCTAGGCTACAGTGATGTTACTAGTAATATTTGTCTTCTCTCATTGCACAGCTACGGGCTGGCTCAAAGCAGGGGCTGAGACCTTTGGAGGCCACTGAGGTTTTCATAATCTCCTGAGACAAGTGGATTCGCCGATCTGGGTCTGTCCATTAGCATCCCTATCCTGGGCCAGAACATCATCGAAGTAGATTTCAATGGCTGATCTTACTGATCTTCTTTGGGGAAGTTCTGATGGCCGAGTAGTGCATTGATAAACAATAGTAGTGACTGTTGGCATTGATGGGACATCACAACGGAAGGGGCTTTTTGTTTCCAGATAACTTCCTCACAGCAACCAAGAGTGTCATACCTAGAACTCAGGCCAGGCAGAGGTGGGACCAAACTTCCAGTGTAAACCACCCCGAGGCCCCCAAACTTCCAGACTTCTCTGGGTCCCCAGTCAGCCTGCAGAACAGTGGTGAGTTCCCCTCTTTTGTTCTGCTTTGCTCCCTCACCTAGCAACCACAGAGGAGGTCATCTCGTACTGTGCTTTCGCCTTTTGCCTGATGCTGTTGCTGTATTTGGAGATGTTGTTCTACATGAGGAGGAGAATATGCTGGGGTTAAAGGGTTCCGAGTCTCCAAATCTTGCAAATGTTTTAGGCAAAGTCCTCAAGAAAACATTTCAAGGCGGTCACCTGGGGTGGGTTTGGGGGTGGTGGTGGGAGGAGGTGGGGAGTGGGCGTGTCCCTTGCTCTTGCTTGACTCTAAACTTATGTCTCACGTTGCTTTAAGCAAACAGACTGGTCCTTTGACCTGCCTCTGCCTCTCCAGCCCTTGTTGGGTTTTTTTGTTTTGTTTTGTTTTTTGCTTTTTGGTTTTTTTTTGTTTTGTTTTTTTGTTTTTGTTTTTTTTTTTTACAGTGTGTCACCTGTTTAACTGTTCATCTCTAAATCTTTTCAAGTTTCCTCACCTCTGTCTTTGACAGCTCAGGGAGACTCAACTCTAGCTGGTCCAGAGCCAGCACTGGCTCTTGCTTCTCTCCTGGTTCCTGTGGCTCAGACTCAGTCAGTCAGTAAACCGACTAGCTTCTGTTGCTTCTTATAAAACCAACCCCTGAGCCCAACCCCAACGGCTGGCCGATCTCTTCTCACAATGGAACCTACTATTTGAGGCCTGGTTTCCTGTGCCGCCCTGTGAGACGTCAGATCAAATGAGCAGGACGGAGGAGGTAAAGGCAGAGAAGAAAGATATATAGTGGCTGGATTTCGGCTGTGCTTACAAAGAGGGTATCACTGCATCCTTTAGTCTCTTACCTGGGAGGGTAGACCTCAGCCACGGCTGGTGTGGAACATCCCATAAAGAAGAGAGGGGCGCACAGAATCATGGAGATGGTCATGATGGCAGCAGCTATTCTGGGGATGGTTTGCAGAGGGAAAACAAAACGCTTCATGAGGATTCCTCCAAACAGCATCCCCAAGGCTGCAGACGGAAGGTTCACAGCACCTAGGCAAGAAGGAGAAGGGTTGGATGCACAGCCTGAGAGCCTTGAGCTGAACCACCAGGAAGGCACACACACCTTCGTGAAGAAATAGTGGAGGTATGTTCAAGTCTAAAAGTCGTGGCTGACTCCTGAATATCATTAACGATTGGGTGCTTGCTGGGTACATCCCAAGAATTTGCTTTACTAATGGGTTGGCTAGCTTGATCAAAGAGCAAAGGGGCAGTCAACCTCTGACACCTATAACCCAGCACTTGGGAAGTGGTGGCAGAGGGATCAATTCTAGGTGATCCTCAGCTAAGTTCAGAATCAGCCTGGGCTATTCTAGGATTTGTCACAAAGAAACAAAATTGAAAACAAGATGACAATAACAAGAAGGAAGCAGATCATTCTCGGGTGGTGATCCTGGATCTGATCCGACACCAAAGGCCAGAGAAATTATATCATCCCTAAAGGCTACACAGGACTTCAGCATGGGCAAGGAAGTCACCTTCAGTTCTCATGCCCTGATTATCTTGTCAAATCTTTGGTCAAATTTACCTATAGACAGGCCGTTATTCATCTAGGTACTGGGTAGAACCCCCATTGGTGGTTCTTAGCATTTACTGCAAGGAGTACGAGCACCCCAATCACAGATTCTGGGTTCATTAGTCCGAGTGGGGGCCAGGCATCTGCACTGTCATTGTGTAAAGAAGCCTGACATGGCACGAGGTTGAGACTCAAGTTCTTGGAGAAGGAAACCTCTAAGAGGCGTTACATGTCTCCAGGTCCATTTCCCCTCTCTCCTCTGCTGCCCCTGATAAAGTCAGTTGGGAGGATATCAGATTCCTACCCTCTTGATGGGAAGGAAGGCAGCCCTAGACTCCACCCACTCCCGAAGAGAAGAATAGGACTCTCCGAATCATGCCAAAATCACTCCAGATCGCCAACCAGGAAAAATGCTCTTAAAATTCTTTCTCTTGGGCAAGCCCTCCTGTCTCCTGCCTGTATCCGGTCTGGCCCTCAGTTATCTCTGTACAGTACCCAGTTCCTCCCTAGGGCAGCACCACCCAGGCCCTGCAGTGCCCTCTGACACACCAATGAGGAGGTTGGCGTAGGCCGCCGAGGCTCCGTACTGCTTCTCCAGGAACTTGTTGAGGAAAGTGGAGAGACCGGCAATGACGGAGGAGAAGGTGCACTGGCTCAGGACGACCAGCATGAAGAGTGGGTTCATCAGCAGCCTCAGGAAGATGCGGGGGAACCCTGCAGGCAGACAGCTGTCGGGAGACAGGCCTTGGCAAGAGGCTCCCAGGCTTCCTAGAGCCTTGCCGTCACCCTGACTCATCCACAAGGACAGCTTCCTCTCTTCCTCCGGGCAGAATCAGAGACAACCAGACTCCCAGCAGTCAGCCTCGGGGGTGGGGGAGGGGGTCCTCGGATTCCCACTCACACACTTGTGGTCTGATTAAGAGGATGCTGGTGGTGGGTAAAGAGAAACACTGCTCACACTGGGAAAGGTCTCCTCCCACAACTGCCACCTCTATAGGAAGAGAAGAGAGAGCAGAAGGGGAGACTTGGGAGGGGTGGAGGTGACTGGCGCTGCTGCAAGTGGTCACGAGGGTCCTTGGCAGGAGTCCTCCGAACTGAGGGTACACCTGGGACACCGGTGAGGCAGTCACAGACCTTACTGTCTCTTGTTGCCCTTTACCCTGTACCTGGCCTCCTGCCTCCCAGAACCAGCCCACCCGAGGCTGCTGGGGTGGTCAGTTACGTTTAATGAAATCCATCAGGGAGCCTCTTGACTTGTCCTCCTCCATCTTCATTGTTTCCTCTGCGGTAACAGACCTCTGAAGGTAGCAAACATGGCGACGTTAATGCCCCATCCTTGAGCCCTTGGCTCTCTGGACTCAGTGGCTCAAGGACCATGTGTGTGTGTGTGTGTGTGTGTGCTCTCTTGAAGCAAATACCACCTCTGCTTTCAGGAACCCAGTGCCTTGGCTGGAGGCCAGAGTGAATCTGTGCCAATGCCTCCCACAGTACCTATGGGCATATTATTTCATCTGACTTTCCCATGACGGATGCCAAAAGCATCGTCCTGGACCCTACCCTTGTCTATGTTATGACTACACTGTGTCCTATATGCAGATTCCCGAGATGGCTGGCTTCTAGGACACGGGGGTCTACAATGTGTGCTGTTCTCAGCTCTCCCTTTCTGTGTCTTCTCTGGGTCCCTGCTTTCTCCTCAGTCCAGAGGTGAACCCTACTCCTGGCTCTGTTCTAACCATTACCCGTGCCTTCTGGGCACATGACCTCAGTGCCCTCACCAGTCTCTGAAGCCAACATCTCCAGCTGGAGGCCCCGGCTCTCTCTGAGTTACTGCATAGACAGAGGCCAGGGCTTTGCTGTAGGCATTATTATTATTGTTGCTGTTATTTTGATGCTCCCATTGGCTGAGCACGTCTGCTCTGGGCAGCATGCCCATTACTCTCTGTCCATTGCCTCTTTCCTTACAACTTCCTTCCCAGACAGATTCTTTCATTACTCCTAAGAACTTTACAAGAAAGGAAGCTTAGAAACCAAGCAACCTGCCTAATATAATTCAACAGGTTTATGAGTGGAACAGACTTCCAGCTCAGATCTGTCCAACTCTTAGTCTATCAAAATTCGCCATAACCTCTTGACCGCTTCCCTAGGATACACTTTGGGCCTGTGCTCACGGCTCCATTTCCCCGCCGTGGGCCCTTTCTGCCTTAAATCATAGACACAAAGCAGGAGCTCCAATCCAATCCACAGCCAAGTCTTTGCCCCAGGCAGGCCTTTCTCCCACCTCTCTGATGGCCACTGCCCTGACCCGTGACTGTGTTTTCTCTCTTCCTCTCAGATCTCTAATCTTCATTCTTTCATGATCCCCAATATCAGCCAACCGCCATATTGGTATTATGTGGTCACAGTCACCGCAGTGCCCAGAACCCACAGGAGAAGATGTTGGACCCTTTAGTGCAACATAAAGGCTCTGCCCAACCTCCACTCTGCTGCTTCCTAGACTCATCTTTTTGGTTCCTTTCCCCAGCAGTCACAACCCTGCCCCAGACATGCTTCTTCACCACGCCCTCTCACTCACTCACTCACTCACTCACTCACACCTTGAGTAGACTCCCCCTTCTCACTGGGCGTTCAGGCTCAAACCTCAGTAAGCTGCACTAAATGTCCAAGTCAACTGTGCCTCACTACCTGCTCAGCTTTCGTGTGTGTGTGTGTGTGTGTTGTGTAGTAGTGTGTCCACATGAAGACCATGGGTCAACCTTGAGTTTCATCCTTCTGGTACCACCCATCTTAATTTACACACACACACACACACACACACACACACACACACACACACACACACACACAGTTGTTTTCAGACACAGCAGAAGAGGGCGTCAGATCCCATTACAGATGGTTGTGGGAATTGAACTCAGGACCTCTGGAAGAGCAGTCAGTGCTCTTAACCACTGAGCCATCTCTCCGGCCCCCATATTGATCTGAAAGAGGTCTTTAAGTAGCCTGGAGCTCCCCACATAGGCTGTCTGGTTGTCAAGCCTTAGGAAATACTTCCACTTATCTGTTTCCCCCAGCTCTGGTTTACAATTATATACCACCATTCTTGGCTTCTTAAGGAAAGAGGTGGTGGGGCTCAAGCTCAGGTCCTCGTGTTTGCATGGCTGCCCTCTGTGGACCGAGTTGTCTCCCTGTCTCCACATCCCGTTGCACATTGTTACTTGTTTCATAACTCTTTAGGCCAGCTTAGTCGAACGCGGGGATTTCCATGCTTGGAACCCTCCGGCCTTCGAGATGGCAGCCTGGTAAGAGGGGCACTTCCTCTCAGTCTCTGAAGAACCCCGAGTCCTGAGGTTCATTTCATTTCCCTCAGTTTGCCGAGCCAAGGCAGCTGCGGCTTCCCAGCTGTTTCTTTTCCAAGCCAGTGTCCTCTGCTCACGCGGCGACATCCACAGACTCATGGGCTCTGGGAAACTTACCTCCGCTCCTCTGGACATTGCTCGAGGAAAGAAGAAAAAGGGCAAAGAGGTGACAATCAAGAAGCCCGAGGAGATGAGCAGGCCCAGCCACCAGGCTCCGATCCACCGAGGGTCACCTGGGCTCAGGTTCACTGTAGCTGAAAAGAAACCGAGGGAAAAGACTGTCTGCTGGCTGGATGCGCGATCTCTCTCTGACCTGACTCAAAAGGGAAATCTGGCTCAGGGGGATGTTTTATTGATTTCTTCCCACAGTGGTGGGACGACATGCTACAATGGAGGGCCCTGATCAGCACAACTCTCCCTCTCCAGGCCTTTCTGGTCTTCCTAGAGCACTCTGGTCTCTGCACAGAAAGGCAAATGCCAGCCATCCCCCACATTGTGTTTCTTCTCCACCTCTTGGCAGGAATAACAGTGAAATGATCTGCACTACTGGTGCAATGGTTCCTGTGCTACTACACACTTCACCACCACCATCCTACCAGATCTTCTAGCATCCCGGTGACGGAGGAGTTACACACATCTGACTTCCTCTAACTGATCAGGAGATCACATCTCTCGTCCATTAGTCAATTTCAAACCTGTGTTCCTGGCATCCTAACCTGTGCTCTCAGGCACTGAGCTCTGTCACACCTTACTCTTGAGGAACCCTAAGAAAGGAAGTCCCATAATTCTTAGGAACTGGAAGATATAGCCATCAACAAAGTGGGTTGTCTGGCCTCCAAACAGAAAAGTTCCCCTGAAAATCTGCTCCATCGCATTCCAGCCCCCTCTGTGTTCCTTGACATCAAACATGGGACAGACACAGAAGAAGGTCGAAAGTAGCAAAATGGTGTCCAGTCACAGATGATGGCCATTGCCCCACATGGGCCAAGAGCTCCATTGCTGGTCTCTTTAGGCAGCCAAAAGGGAGGAACTAAGCCAGAAGCAGCAGTAAAAGGGTGATGAGAATGAGTGTCCTCTGCATACGCACCCATGTCCACTCTGCCATAGTCCACAAAGATCTTCAGCATGCCTGAGCCCAGCAGGTACCCGAAAGCCGGTCCAAACACGGCGATGGCAAATAAGATGGCTGGAAATTGAAGCAAGGTATAAAAGACTGAGGGGCACTGAGGCAGTTCGGCATTCTTAGTCTCCCAAACTGAAGGAGATTCCTAAGGTGCCACTCACTGTCTCCTGGGAACAACAAACCCAGGCCTGTGACACCTCCTGAAGCCCAAGCCTATTACATCTCCCACAGATAAGGAAGGGCCAGATGCCAAGGCTTGCAGAACCAAGCCTGCTGTTCCTCCAGCACCTGCCAGAGAGATATGCTGGCCTGGAATGAACTTTCCTCCATGGTATCTTCAAAAAAATACCAGTCCAGGGTGTGTTATAGTCACAGTGTTGTGTGTGTGTACAGTGCTGGTGGCTCTGGCAGATGCATGTGGAGTCAAAGATGCAGTCTGTGACCGGAAGCCCTGAGAAAGCTCAATGTGTTTTTTTTTTTCCCTAAGGGAAGGGAATAGGTACCAGTTGGCCATCTGCTACCTTCTTGCATGTTAACCTGTCCACAACTCAGAGTATTGGTAGATCACCCAGCATGAGCCTGGAGAACCCAGTAATTTGTTGAGGATCTACAGAGTGTCTAACAACTGGCCCATAGGCCACGTGATCTCCAGGACAGACAGTTATGAACGTAACCCAATATCAAATTTAAACTTAATGCATTATGGGATTTTGTTGTTGTCATTGTCATTGTTGCATAAAACAACAACAACAATGAAAACCTCAATTGCATGGTTTTCTAATGTGAACTTGATAGAACCCAATGTCATGCTGTGATGTCAAAGGCTCAAAACAGGGCTAAATGGTGATCTACACTGGCTTATCTAACCTCAAGGCACATGGCTCGCACAAAGAATCTTAGTGCTATCCCCCAGGTAAGAGCCTGGGGACTTGGGTTAGCCACTTGAGGTCCATCCAAGCGGAAGGAAACAGAACTGGCATTTACAATGGGCCTTTGTCATGTGCCATGTTGTAGGCCAAGCGAACCAGACCCCATTTCAGCCCCAAGAGCGTTAGCAGGCGCTGTATCAGGTCCTGACTCCCCACCCCTCACAGCCCGCTTGAAGTTCAAGACTCACAGATATACAGAGGCGAGTTGGTAGGCTCTGCAAAGTCGTCCACATAGGAGATCCCAAATGGCTGGATGGGCACTGTCCCAATGCCGGCCAGCAGCTGCGCAACCACCATCAGGCCCCACATGCTGCTGGTCTCCTTCTGGGTATCTGGCACAGTGCTGTGGCACTTACTGGGGGACAGGTCTGACAGATGCTTCTGACAGAGGTCTTTCGGAAAGAGGCTGCTGTTTCCTGCAATGAGCATGCCCAGTGATCACCATCACCCTGGCCTCCCGTTTCCACCATCTGTCCTTCCACCATCCTGTCTTTGTTCTATCCTTTCTTCTGTATCCCAGAGGAAGGGAAAGAGGGCCAGGGATGGGAAAATAGGACATGGTCCTTGAGGACCTCTGCTTGCTTGGCAGAAGTAGTTACAGAGTCTGAGGTGAGAGCAAGGTGGATGGTGGCTCTTGAAACAGGAGCAGCTCTGCCCAGGAGGGAGAAGGTGCAACCATTTCTCCTTTTGTGCTGGTGCCAGCAGAAAGTTGAGCATGGTGGACCCGTATGTCAGGCTTGGAGGAAAGCACCACCCATCTGGGGTAGGGGATCCACAGTCAAAACCCAGAGTTCTCTCCTCAGCAAAAGACTATGTCACCGCCAGCCTTGGCTCTGGTCTTCCCTGAATCTTGACCCCCTGATCCTTCACTTCTGAATGATCCCAGCACCACACCACAGTAAAAGACTTGCTGCCAAAGGTATTTAGTGACCTGACCACATCTGGGCAGTCCCCCAGAATCATAGACTCTTAACACTCCTTGACTCTTTGGCCAGGACCAAAAGAAGAATCACAGACTCTGAAAACAAGGGGATTTGGAGACCCTGTCATATTGCAGATTGGGGAGCGAGGCTGCCCCTGGAGGCCCTTCTGGGAGGGCTCCAGTCATCCCAGTATGGCCTTTGTACACTGTGGTTCCTGTGGCTGCAGACTTCGCCAGGCTTGGCAGGGACTTCCATGCCTCTGTTTTCAATTTGGTCCACACCAAACAATCAGCACTGTCAGCTTTCCAAGGCCTTTAGGGGTTTGAGGGAATCTTTTCCAGATTCCTTTTCTTCCTGCTTCCTTCTGGCCAATGGAAACCTCTGACGTCACCAATCTTCCTCTGAGGGGTTTTCATTGACACGAATGGAATCAGTTTAATTCCTATTTTTGATCTCCCCAGAGGTGTGCCCCTGAGCTAGAGGGCCCCCAAGTCCCCTGGAGAGAAAAAAGTGGGGGCCATGGAATAGATGGTAGAGCTGGGGACAGCCGAGGCTCTGCCTTCCCTGATGCCCATTACCCTTCCACAGAGGCCTCATTTGGCCTAACCCCATCACTTCCTGTTCTCAATGCCAAGGTCTAGACAAGACTCATGTGCAAACTTCCAGCAAAGGGGCTCCTTTGTTGGCCATTGAGGTCTGACTCAGAAAAAAACAGAGGGGATGAAGGCCAGGTATTATAGTACCAAGTATTCTGTGAGGCTGTGTATGGTATGTTGATCAGGGATCTCAGCACCCAAGGAGCTGAGGCAGAAGAATTACCAGTTAGAGGACAGCCTGGTCCACATAACATGAACCCCTCTCAGCAAACCAACCTGTTACTACAATCACTGGCCAAGGCTAATTGGTGGTGCAGAATGTGGATGACTTTAACTGAGACAGGGGCCTTGGCCACCTTTAGTGAGTGTCCTTTGGTGTACAGTATCTATTCAAGAATAGTTTAATGCCAAGAAAGAGGCATAGAGTTGTCCCGGTGCCAGCTTGGTCACCAAAGGCATGTGCTTCAATCGGAGACACCAACCTCTGACCAGCAGTGTGGGTGAAGCCTGACTCTTGAAAAACACTTGCACCAAGATTCAAATTCTCTTTAGTCTTCCAGTCATCTTGTGACCATGAGAGAGGGCCTTCTCCATGAAGGTGACCGAGGGACATGGGCATGGCCCCTATATAGTCTCCAGCCCACAACAGTGCCTGGGTTGTTTAAAAAAAAAAAAAAACAACCACAGTATTGCTTAGCCAAATCAGAAAAAGGATGTGATGAGATATCCTGTGGGTAACATCCCACAGGATGGCTATCATCAAAACGCCGGAAAACAGCAAGTGTTGGTGAGGGAGACCGAGAGACCCTTGTGCACTGTTGGCGAAGCGTGCCAAATGCTGTAGCCACTCTTGCAAAACGGGTTCAAAATCCAAAAAGAGACATTACCTTATGTTTCAATGATTCCCATAATAATCAAAATGATTAGAAGCAGAGGCTTGAAGAGATTTTGTTTTTGTTTTTGTTTTTTCAAGATGGTTTCTCTGTATAGCCCTGGCTGTCCTGGAACTTACTCTATAGACCAGGCTGTCCTGGAACGCATAGAGATTCTCCTACCTCTGCCTCCCAACTACTCGGATCAAAGGCATGCACCACCACTGCCCTGGAAGAGCTTTCTTTCTTTTTATTTTTAGAACCCCCATTAAAAAAAAGACTTTTTATTTATTTTACGTATATGAGTACACTGTAGCTGTCTTCAGGGACAGCAGAAGAGGAAATCGGATTCCATTATAGATGATTAGGAGCCGCTGTGTGGTTGCTGGGAATCGAACTCAGGACCTTTGGAAGAGCAGCCAGTGCTCTTGACTGCTGAGCCTTCTTTCCAGCCCTGAAGAGATTAATGCTCCCATATTTATGGCACCACTGTTGGTGAAAACTAAGACGTAGAAACAATCCATTAATTAAGTCAAACATGCTACATACAGTAGAATATTATTCAGTTTAAAAAAGGGAGCCCTTTCTTCTGTATGCTAATAGACATGAGCCTTGAGGACACTGTGCTAAGTGAAAGAAGCCAAACAAAATGGCAGGTCCTGTCTGACTCCCTTCGTGGGAGGCTTCTAAAGTGGCTGAATTCGTAAAGACAGAGAGTGGAGTGAAGTTTGCCGAGGGAGAAGGGAATGAAGACACTGAGTACGATCGATTCACATAAGAATGTTCTGGAGGTGGGTGGCTGTGATGGAGGCACTTCGCTGCACCGGCATGCGTCTTACAGTGGGGGAATGGTAAACTTCATGTTATGTATTTCTCCATGTGTTGGGAAGAAAATAGTGCCAAGCACACACAGGACAGAGAGTAAAGGGTAAATGGGAAACTCAGAGTTGGTGTGTGTGTGTGTGTGTGTGTGTGTGTGTGTGTGTGTGTCAGGGGCGTGGGGGGGGGAGGTGTTGGGAAAAGCTCCCTGGAGAAAAGGACCTCTGAACCAAGAAGAAGGCACAATGGGAAGCCAGGGTGTTTAGCACTCACAAGTGAGTGACACAGTTCACAGGGAAGTTGGCAGGGGTCGGGGGATGTGTTGGGGGGGTGGGAGTGAGGGTGGGAGTATGAAATCCAGCTACTACAGGTGGGTAGAGTGGCTTGGGAAGGAGCCTGGATCATACCTCAAGACAGGTGAAGACCCTGCTGGAGAACTGCAATACAGTTTCTGGATGGACTGAGACCCTAGTTCAAGGGCAGGAAGACCTTCAGCTAGAATTGCCTAGAGCTCAAACAGCTGAGGGTGCTGCTGTGTGCTCAGGGTCAGGGCTTGTGGGGTCGGGGTGGGACTCCATGGTTGTTATGAGTATGAAAACAAACTAGGTTGAAAGGGAACTGGAGGTGGGGACAGGGGGATGATGACTTGAGGGACTCCCCGGGGAAATAAAAGTTCCAGAGGATAGAGTTTATTCTAAGTTTACTCCGATTCCTGATTTCATCCGTCCTCATTATTTAACGAAACCCACGTTCATGAGAACATTGTTGCTGCCTTGGCTGGCAAAGACATTTTTTTTTTGTGAGACATTTAATGGTCATCAAAGATTGTAAAAACATTGACTGCCTTATTAAGTCTTCATGTGGCATACTGAGTGGTATGCCAAAGCCACAGAAATCCTCATGAAGTTTCATCTACTGAAGTGTTCAGCAGCCAAAGTCTCTGGGGATCGTTTCGCTATTATTAAGTTTAAAAATGTCAGTGTGCAGGTCAGAAATACCTCTTATTAGAAATATGTATGAAAAAAAATAGTCGGTTGGCCCCACGTACATCCAAAGTCTCCAAATTCTCCATGGCTTTATTCTGTTTCTCACACTGATTTAAGGTCTCCCTGTAGAACATGCCCTTCCTGATGCCAATCCTGAATGGGGCCCATGCCTACTTCAGATCCGGATCTAAAACTTGTGCAAAAGGACAGTAGTTGGAGCTGAGGAGATGGCTCAGTTCATAAAGTGCTTGACCTCATAAGCATGAGACCTGAATTTGATCTCCAGAACCAAGATGCAAAGCCCGGCACGAGGGCACACACTCCTAACGCCATTGTTGGAAAGGTGGGGATCATATGGCATGTGGCCACCCAGCCTAGTCTCATAGGCCAGCCCAAGTCCCGGCGAGAGACTCTGTCTCAAAAATTTGGTGAAAATACCCAGGATGACCTCTGGCCTGCAGATACACACACACACACACACACACACACACATGAATGCACACATGTACAGGCAGCAGTAGTTAAACAAAGCCTTTAGGGCAGGGCTTCTTCCCCGTGTGCACCATCTCAGAGGAACAACAGCTGACTGCTTTGGAAGTGGTAAGCATTGAACCCTGGAGCACAGAAGAACAGAGAAAAGCAGTGGGCAGGATGTGCTGAGAATGTCTGCTGCCCCCTACCCTACAGGACAGTTGATAGCAGTTGGATCCTTATGCAGAATCTTAGGAACAAGGCACGGACCCCCTTTAGTGGGTGGGCCTGGCCCTCACACCCTGGGTGAAATCAGGGTCTTAGGTTTTTTAAAAGACCATTAAGTCATCTCTTCAAAAATAATCAGCATTGAGGGGGGCACCATGGGTGACCACAGGGGCAGGAGGATGGCAGGAATGGGCCTCAGAGGGGACCATCCTTATGGCCAAGTTCTGGATTGACTTTCTGGACTGCAGTCTCCCACTTCCTGCTTGGGTCAGAGGTCTTAGCTTTTTCCAAGGGCTTGAGTCTATGTAAGGGGCCGACAAGTATCTCATCATTTCTCAAGTCAGATACCTGGGGAGTCTGAGAGCTTTTTTTTGGGGGGGGAGGCTCACAGTGATTGGGGACATGGCTCACTTAGTGAAGCCATTGGTAGAGCAAATACGAGGACCTGAATTCAGATCCTCGGCACACAGAGAGAAGCTCAGCTGTAGCAGCGCCGCACCTCTAATCCCAGCACTGAGGAGTTCACTGGCCAACAGCCTTGTTAAATAAGGCAGCTCCGGGTTCAGTGGGGGATGCTGTCTCAAAGAAATACAGCCAAGAGTGATTGAGAAACATGTAACATTGACTTCAAGCCTCCACATAAATGTATGTATGTACACGTGTGCACATGTGAACATACCCCAAAACACGTTTATATACATTACCTCACATACAAATTTTTAAAATTTTTTATAGATTTATTTATCCCATGTGTATGAGTATTCTGCCTGCAGGTATGTGCATGTGGTATCCCCAGGGATCAGAAGAAGGCATTAGTTCCCCTGAAACTGGAGTTATGGATGGTTATGAGCCACCATGTAGGCCCTGGGAACTGAACCTGGATCTTCTGTGAGCACAAGTCCTCTTAATCACTGAGTCATCTCTCTAATCCAACATTTTTTGTTTGTTTGTTTGTTTGAGATGGGGTCTCACTATGAAGTTCTGGCTATCCTAGAACTCACCCTATAGAAACCAGTACACCAGTACTCTGGCTGGTTTTGTGTGTCAACTTGACACAGGCTGGAGTTATCACAGAGAAAGGAGCTTCAGTTGGGGAAGTGCCTCCATGAGATCCAGCTGTAAGGCATTTTCTCAGTTGGTGATCAAGGGAGGAGGATCCAGCCCATTGTGGGTGGTGACATCCCTGGGCTGGTAGTCTTGGGTTCTATAAGAAAGCAAGTTGAGCAAGCCAGGGGAAGCAAGCCAGTAAGGAACATCCTTCCATGGCCTCTGTATCAGCTCCTGCTTCCTGACCTGCTTGACTTCCAGTCCTGACTTCCTTTGGTGATGAACAGCAATGTGGAAGTGTAAGCTGAATAAACCCTTTCCTCCCCAACTTGCTTCTTGGTCATGTTTGTGCAGGAATAGAAACCCTTACTAAGACAATCAGGCTGACCTCAGACTCACAGAGATCCACCTGCCTTTGTCTCCCGGGTGCTGAGATCAAAGGTGTACATCATTATATCTCCAGCCCCCCCCCCCCCAGTTTTAAAAGTAATAAAAATCCTGAAATAAGACAGACAAGTGGCACCCTTTGCAGCTACTACAGAACTTCTCTGAAATCCATTGCCCACCCAAGGCTGCCCGCTTCTGCACTGCAGGGCTCCTTAGGAGGGAAAAGAACCTTTATTAACAGGAGCTTAGTCTATTTCCTGTCTTCTTCAAGGCAGACTCCTGGAAGGCACAAGTTCATTAGAGCACATTCTTTTAACCCCAGTAGGACACAAGGGGTCTGGTTCCACCAATTTTTACAGAACTGGGCAGTGCTGACTAGAATCAGGCTGGCGTCACCCCTCCCGAGGTTACCCAGCTCCACCCTGGTAGCAGGAGAGGTTGCCTTCTGACAGTCACCCTTCTGACTCATGCTGAGCTTTATATCTGCAGAATTCCAGTCCTGATTTCTGGATATCTCTGTGGTTTTGCAATATAGGAGATTTTGGGTCAATAAATCAACTTTCCTGGGATGTGACCCATGGACTCAGGCAGGCACGAAGCAGGCCTGGAGCAGGGATGATGTTCTCAACATAAAGAAATGATAAGTGGCTAGTAAGATAGAGGTATGTCAGCCATTCCAATCTGATCAGGATACACACATGCGTAGGTTGAAATGTCACATGCTATGTAAGCATATGCGATCACTGTGTATCATGACAATGAAAAACATTTTAACACACTATCTTATGATTCTTGGAGAAGTTTATACAATGTGTTTTTATTACAGTCACTCTTATTCCGTCCCCCACCCCCAGCTCTCCCCAGGTCCACCCCTACCTTCCCATCTCTTCACAACTTTGTGCTTTCTTTATTCCTAAAACTTTATTTTATAAAGCATTATTTCATAAGAAATAATTAGTATATCATAATCTGGGACCCAAAGTTCCTCCAATAAAATCACTTTCATTCAAAATGCTGAATCACTTGAGGCAACGCAAATGAATAAGGGAAAAGCCCACTAGCAGGCCGTGTTCCTCAGGCTGCTAAAACTCAGGGACAGGGTCCAGTGATGACAGACAAGATTGATGGCGGTTTCCAGAAACAGAAGATTAAGACAAAGAACTCACAGGGCAGAAGCGTGTTCTTGGAAAGGTTCATACATGTACAGGGAAGGAGTGTGCTGGTATTGTGCATGCATGCATGTGTGTGTATGTGTGTGTGTGTGTGTGTGTGTATGCACCGAAACTGAAATTCTCTTCCCACACTTCCTCCCTTGTCATAGGAGGGTTCTAAAAATGCTACTTGGACTGGGCCTAAAGGAACAGGCTTGCTGTGTACAGGACTTAAAATCACAAGCCATGTGCCTGGCCTCAGACTCCCCTCTCCTAGTTCCTTGTAGCCTTTGCCAGTGCACAGGAGCTGGCACCCTGAGCATCAGACTCATGTCTTTAGTGGCTAGGAGAAGAGTGATGACAGCTTGCAGCACTGACTTCAATATTTAAGGAGATGGGCGCTTCACTAGCACCTTTCGTTGGTTGTGAAATAGAAGTTATTTGTTCATAGATTTATTCCCCAGGGAGCTCTTTGAAGAAAATCCAGCATGGTTAGCAGAGCCAACATCAGTTCATCAAAAGTCATTCATGCCTCCTCCATGCCCCCACCCAACATTTTCTTTGTTAGTGGGGCTCCTTAGCCAGCAGAAGCCATGGCATGACTTGACTGGAGGCAGCCCGTTGACAAAGTCTGTCATCATATCTACTAGCCAAGATGGGGACCCATATCTGTAGAGTCTTCAGGGGGAACCAGCTTTCTGCATAGCTGAGGTAGAAGGGCTATGTGTCTGTCTCTCTGCGTGCTCTGTCCTGGGGATGCAGCTGGCAGGCCTCAGAACGACGGGGGTGCTGTAGAGGCAGGAGAGTGGCTGATAAGCCCAAAGGCCAAAAAGTACAAAATTAGACCCATGGGTAAAAAGCAGGGCTCCAACCAAAGAGAGTGACTCTTACAGGGATAAAAAGACAAGGCTTGGCTTCAGCTAGACAGCAAATAGGTAAGGTAAGGACTGGCATTCGGGAGGCAGAGACAGGGAGATCCCTGAGTTCAAGGACCCCGGTCTACAGAGCAAATTCCAAGACAGCCAGGGCTACACAGAGAAAACAAAACAACAACAAAACCATCTTTGGGGCTGAGTTTCTGGCTATTTTGATCATACCTCCATAGTCTGCTTTAGGATCCTCAGGCCCAGAGGGAAACTTCTCTGTTGTTTCCTGGGGAGACCCTGAAGCCCTGCAGCCTTATTTTCTGGGGTTCAGTGAAGATCCTGCAGCAGAAGAACAGGCTCAGCCCGCTATGGCATGGCTGTTCCTGAAGCTGGGGATTAACAGACTTAGTCGGGATGATTCTAGGAGGGACTAGAGCCTAGGGGGGTAGTACCCGGAGATCTGAGGCAGAGAGTGACTGGGCACATCAGGGCAGCCAGGGGCATTCCTACCCTGGGGGTTCAGCTCTAAGGGTAAGGGTAAGCCTACGCCAGGAGAACCACCTAGTGCAGGACTTGGGAAACTACTAACTAGGGTAGGACTGGATGGATCCCTACCCTGTTTACGTCCATGAATTTTATAGCACACACCTGGACACTTTGGTCTCTACTCCTATGGAAACTCTGGTGTCCTGTAACAGTCCTTGAACAGCTTCACAGTCTCTGGAAATATTTGCTACCTGGTACTTGAATTAAAATGTCTGCCCGTGGCCTAATATGGTTTTCAGCCACTCCGGCCACTAAAGCTTTCTATAATCAAAGCTTCTGGATATACACAGATATAACCCAGACATAAGCAGAGCTCTTGAAGGATGGGTATCTGGGGGAGGAGGGAGTTCTCCTACTCATCCTTCTCCTCACTCCCACCCCGGGCTAGGGAGAAGACAGGGAAGGGATATATAGAACATTCCAGAATACCCACAGCCTTTGCTAACAGCGAGGTCCTGGGCTATGGGTCTGTTGACTGTTGCATTATTTTCCCCACTTCAATGTCCGAGCTTCCATCTTCTGTGATGATGGACAGCACAGGCATGGAGTTCTTAAAATTCCCCTGGTCGTGGAAGAAAGAAGGTGCCCACTGCCTAGGTGTGCCTGGGCTGTCCATGTCAAGCCTTTAAGTCACAGGAGGTGTCTGGGCAGTCACCAGCCCCAGTCTCACCAAGTTCAGGAAGAGGAATGGAAGGTGACTTTCTGGCTTTCTATGCCTTCAGGAGTCCACTGGCTAACGGTTTCTTCAAACCCCAATCTACAGTGGGATAGTGATTGTTTCCTAGGATGCCCAAAGCCACTAGAATAGCAAGAAGCCTTTCTTCTCCACCTTGAATCACAGCTTTTAAAGAGACCTTCCCCTGTCCTAGGTAGGACTGAGACAGAGTTACCAACCATCCAGGAAGACTGACTCAATGGAGGAGCAGGAAGGAGCTTGTCTCTAACATGCTGGCAGCAGGCCCGCTACCTGGCCTCATTGTTGAACAATGGCTACATAAGTTCCCAAGGGCCAAGAAGGTAGGGAGGAGCCGGCCACACTTAGACTCCTACTAGAGGCCCAGGAGAATGTTTTCAATTCTCCTGACTCGCCCACAACACAGATGCGCTGTAGTTATAATTTCAGTCCTAATAAGCCCTTATGAAAGACACACAATACAGAACTTTTATTTATAAGCCTGAAGCCTAGATTGGGCAGAGTTACACTAACGTATTCCCTAGCTCTGCGCCCCCTTGTTACTTGCTGTCTCTTCTGGCTAAGAGGTTCTGGTCCACGGTAGCTTTCTCCTCCCATCTCTCCCTCCTCTTCCTTCACCTCCCCCTACCTGCAACCCCCTCTCTTGAACCTCTAATCTCACCCTTCTCCCTCCGCTGCCCAATCACAGGCTCTAGTCTTTTATTGACCAGTTAGAATGGGGAGAAGGTACAAGGCATCCCTTGAATGTGTGAGGATCTGCTCGTCAGGGGGCAACCACATTTTGAGGAACCAATATTTAGCATTAGAATACAAGCAGCGTCAGACCAACCCACTACAGTGTTCAAAGAACCAGAGAATCGACAGCCTAGGTCAAGAGCTGGTGCCTTGTGAGAGCTGCAGTGGAGACGCTTCCTTCACCAGCCCTAGAGTTCTGGCCTTCCCTGGTGCTCAGTGCAGCAGCTGGGCTCCCCGCTAGCTGTCATCCCGCCAGGTTATACCTATCCTTTCCTATACCATGACTTTAAGAGGGTCCGCATCAAACCGCATTCGCTTTTGGTCTGCTCATCTGTTCAGGACCGTTTTTCTTTTAGTCGAGTTAATAGCATGCATGTGTTTTGTGATATTTTCCTCTCTTGTATTTGTTTGTTTTTCTTCTTCCTTTATTTTTCATATTAAACAATTCCAACTAGCCAGGCTGTGCAACCTTTACCCTAACTACCCACCCACTCACCTCAACACACACTCTCCCTTTACCGTCTATACATACCCTATCTCAGCCCTCCGGCCAATCGCCACTCCACCCGCATCCTCTCGTGTGCACGCTCATCCCGCACATCCCTTCCCCCACACTTCTTCCTACATATGTTTGCTTCAGGCTCCTTCCTCCTTCCCGGATACTGCCACCTCCTCACAATCCCCCTACCTCCCTACCTTCACCCCTGCATCCACACACTCCTGCCTCCAGTACCATCTCCACATACACCGGCTTCCTCTCCTCTCCATGCCCAGCCACCTCCCTATGTCATGCAACATCCGCATGTGGAGATGCTCTGTCCTGCACATACCTACATGTTATAGGCACACTCGGGCCCCCTGCACACCATGTGCCCACCCCTGAGTTCCCACGGCTTCTGGCATCTCCATGTCATGCCACGGCTGGGTATTTGCCACAGAGTGATTCTGTCTGAGGCCTGGGCCTGGCCCACTTCCAGGTTTAGGAGATGGATTTAACTCTGGAGGCCGAGAGCTGAGGAAGGAAGGGTTGAAGTCATTCTGGATCCTGAGGTTCTGCTTTCCGTGTTTTCCCTGTAGCCACCTTCCTAGGGACATCACTGAGAACACAGGCTAGGGACCAGCAGCCTCAGACATCAAGGGCTAGGAAGGGCTTCTTCCCTTTCTTTGCTTGATTGCTCCCAAAATACAACGCTTCCCCTCCTCATTTCCTGCTTAGCCTTCAAGAAACTTCCTGCCCCGGCAACTATTGTCTGCCAGGCTAACTTCTGAAAGGACTAGACTGAATCTTTCACAAGGTTACACCTAGCCCTTCAAAACACTGATTTGCAAAAGTCCCCTCTCTTCTCTCCTAGGGGAACTGGTCTCACGCTGGCTTGTTTCCCATCCACAAAAGCCTCTCTGTACCTTCTAGACATGGGCTTGGACGCGGAGACTTTGGCTGGGTAGCTGGTCTCTTCTCTCAAGGCGCCAAGGCACATTTCTGGACCCCACTGACATTTAGAAAATCTAAACATCCACAAATGTCTGCATAGACTCTATTAAATTGGCAATTAGTTGTAAAGGTCTTCGTGATTTCCCACAACGCTCGGCCTTTCTTCAGTTTTTACCCCCCTCTGACGATCATAGCTTCCCTTCATTTCCCATGGTCATTTCTAGTGCAGCTCTGCTCAGAGGGGGGGAGAAATCAGTAAATACACAAGAGGAGAGGAGTGGAGCAGACACTGATCAATAACAGATTTCAAATGCGACAGCAAGGCGAGCAAGTAGAAGTTTCCCCAATAGCCTCCGCGAACCACGCTCTGAATGTCTATTTCTATTCCAGGAACACAGAGTGAAAAGGTATTGTTGCTCCTGTTTTACAGATAAGGTTCAGAAAAAGAGGAGTATCTCCCCTAAGAAGAGTTGGAAAGTGATGGGATTTGAGTGTCCATGCTCCGTCTACCAATGTGAGTGAGGATTTATCCTTTCCTATGCTGTGACGTTAAGAGGCTCCGTATCAAACTTCATTCAGCACCCTCTGGGAACTAGTCAGAACAGCCAAGTTCTCATCCAGAGGGACCGCATGCCCAGATGAGGGTGTGTTGGAGAACTTAGCATGAAGACTAGAGATCACCTGCAGGTCCTCCCACGCTATCCAGGCCGCAGGAGCAAAGCATTTGTCAAAGGACACAATGTGCGTTCTCACTGAGGATTCTGAGGGACTACCTGTTTACTCAGTGTCCAACAAGCCCCTTCCACACTACCACATGAACAAGAGCCACCACGTCACAATCACTGCCCATGCCCGTCACTGGGCTAAATGCAAGGACACGGGGCCTCTGTGGCCACCGTAGCATACGGAGAGGTGTTTCTCTTTTAGTCGCCCCCTAAGGTATGAGACGCAAAAGCAAATAGGAAACTATAGCCTGAGGCCGTAGTTTCCATGAGACAATCTCAATGGCCAGTCTCAGCCCTAGGACTGTCTGGCTCCAGAAGACAGTTCAGACACTCTGACATTTGGGTGTCCCCCCCACTCTGATGACCTCCCATAATTCAAAGTTGAAGTTCCCATAAGAATACATTGGAAGTGGAGTCCCAATCACATTTATCTTCCCTGAAAATGAGATTGATGAATATTTTTATCTAGACACATGAACACGCCATCCTTCCACACTGCATCAGTACCCAGTACATGGCCCAACTGGAGCACACGAATGTGACTCCTGGGCCAAGGTCCTCCTCAGTTTATTGCCTGACACGGGGAAGGCACCCCCAAGGCAGTCTACCCCTGAACGCTTCCAGCTGTTGCTTGAGTTTCAGTCAAAGCAAGTGTTCCCTTGTTGTTGCAATCCGAGTGTGCACAGACAGGAGGAACAACAACTGCCCAGTCCCTTCTCCCAGCCGGTGCACTCTGTGGTCCCGTCAGGCAAGCTGTGCTCTTTCTAGTCTAGATGATTTGGGCCAGGAGCACCGGGGTTAAGACTGGGCTGGTAGTGACTTCCTGTGATCTGGGTTTTGTGGTAAAGTCCAACTCAATCTGAACAGCCATCCCTAATAAGGAGCAGAGGGAGGCCATCGCTAATTTCCCTCCCGTGGCTACATTGTGTAAAGCAAATGCCACGGGCTGTGGGCCCAGGCCGCAGGGAGCCGACCAGCCCCGAGTGTGGTGTCTGGCAAAGTGCCCTCCCCTCAGCCTGGCCCCAGTGCTCCAGGCTCCCTTGCTGATCTCATTAACCCTGTCTTCATGCATCAGAAAGGTCAAGTCCTGATCCTCCATCAGAGCTGGTTTTCAATGCCTCAGCCAGAGAAAGGGGAGAATGACAGGGCAGAAGCCACAGGTTTGGGTCTGTCTTCTGTCCTTGGCTCTCAAGAAGCAGAAGCTCTCCTGAGGCAAGGCTCAGCCTTTAAACAGTCAAGGACTGTGACATGCCTATGGAAATGACCAGTGCACCGGGAGGAAGGAGAGACAGTACCAGAACCTTGCAGATACTTTATCTATAGACCCTTCCCACTCCCCACCCCCTTCAAACCAACTACCCATTTCCAGCACAGGCCTCACAGCCCACAGAGGAATTTCCTCGGCCATTCTAAATGATTCATCTCTGGCACTTTATGTCTACTTTTAGAAGAGCCTGAAGTTCAGGCAAACAGGAATCTGTCCCTTTGCTCAGCACATTCCTGGGTGGCTCACCCATCCTCAGCTAACAGCAGACAGATCGACTACAGTTAACAAGGATGAACATTTGCAGCGTGGGCCCCCACTGCTGCTCATCACAAAGCCATCAAGACAAGGGCAAATTCATCCTGAGCCAACAAGTTGATACAAAGTTATCTCCAAAGCAAGGATGATCCTGGAGCACCAAAGTCTAAGTTAGGATAGAAAACAAGATGTTGCCCTGTGGGGCCATGCCACCTGACAGAAAACCTGGTAAGGCCGAACGAATTCAGGAACCCCGGCAATTATCATAATTGAGAACTGTAGGTGTTTAAGTCTACTCCGGACTAGGTCCCTGTCCTGGAACGTGTCACCCCATGGAGAGGACTGTGGCTATCAGTCATGTAGGGACAACACTTGAAGCCCTTCCACATGTAGATGAGGCATCCCTAACATCTCAGACCAAGCCAATAGAAAGCATCTGCCTCTAGATCCCACCCTACCCTAAAATGTTTATAAGAGCCTATCCACAAGGACTAAAAGGCACGAGTTATTGCACCAAAGATCGTCTGAGAGAACCTGTCTCATCAAGCTGTACCATCCAGGGAAGCGTTCTCTCTCCTGAAGCTTTTGCCTCTGGAAGCCGCACAAGTCTATGGCAGTCAGCCACTATTGTGGCTCCTAGATGCCCGCTGCATCCTGCCTCCTGCCACTGACCCCAGAGCAGTGTCAGCTATGGAAGAGGCCTGGCAGCCCGCCTTGCTTTGCCAGCCCCCCCCCCACACCCCAGGGAGCTGCAACTCTTTGGTCTCGTTGGCTGATCCAGCCTGACGAGAGCACCGATAGCACCCGGTCCACAAACTGGTGCTAGCCAAGACCCACTCCCAATCTGTCCACATATAACTTACAGAGGGCAAAAGTCCCACTACAATTTGCTCCATGGTCACATGATAAAACATACAGGGGGGAGGACCCACAACAAAGGGGACGGGGCCACATTCTTAATGTTTGAGCTACTAGAGCGATATCAAAAAAGACCACACACATAAATATATTTAAATACTGGAAGGCATCAAAGAAACATAGCTATGTATACATCTATCAGTAAAAAAGCATTTAAGAAATCACAAAATTGGGGCTGAAATTTTTGAAACAAATCTTATCACCTAGAAATTAGCAAAACAGAGGGGGCTCTTAAATTTAACATTACCGAAGGGCTTGGTTCTGATTTGCAAAGCTAGAGAGGGACTCTCAGAATGGGAGGGCGTACTTCAAGGAAATCACTAAGAAGATGGCACAGAGGGACAGACAACCCACTGAAAGCTTCAGTGAGGTTAAGGGATGAGGGTGATTGACTGTATAGCCACATAAAAGTTCCAGAGTGAAGAGTGAAGAAAATCAGGAGCATTTGTGACTGACAGGATTTCAGAATTAAATAAGAATTTTGCTTATATATCCTAAGAACCTCCCTCACAAAAACCAAACCTGAACTCCCAGACAGATATGGATTAGCCCACATTCAAACATGTTATAGTGGCAAAACAAAGATGAAAAGAGAGGTCAACTAGAGAGATTGAAACCAGGAGGCCTAAAAATAAAGTGCTGATAATTAGACAGAGAAGGTCCATCAAGAAACGCCAAAACACAAAGGTGTGCCGTCTTCAAAGTTCTATGCCTCGTTTCATAGTTGTTTGCAGCTAAACCAATTCAAGAGCAAGGGTGAAAGGAAGGTCTTTTCTGACATTGTATCACTGCAAGGGCTCATCAAAGTAACAACAAAGGATCTATCTCAGGAAAAGGGAAACATTGTAGCAACAAAGTATGTTAAACACCCTCCCAACACAGTGATCACAGAAATCCATAGCCTTATGGGTAAATAATAATGCTGATCAGGGTTCAGAGAGTGAGGTAGGAGTGTCCACTGCACTGGGCGGCAATGATGGACGGTGGGCATTAAGGCATCCGGGGACTATGCTCTCCTCGATGATA
The DNA here is from genome assembly GCF_947179515.1 of Apodemus sylvaticus. Lineage (NCBI taxonomy): Eukaryota > Metazoa > Chordata > Mammalia > Rodentia > Muridae > Apodemus > Apodemus sylvaticus. The sequence continues at coordinate 20,670,318 of NC_067478.1, forward strand.
AAGGCTTTCATCAGCCTAGAGCCTGTTCAGTCATCAGTCAGAGTTAAACACAGGGCAGCAGTGAGCCACACTGTTTTTAAGAGTGAGAGGATTACACATGACAGGTGTGCCAGTTGATTATGGGCTTAATACAGTTCCAATCAAAATTCCAGAAAAATATTTTTCTTTTGAATATAAACAACTAGATCTCAAAGTATACACACACACACTCACACACACACACACACACACACACACACACACACACGGAATTTAATAAACCACCGGGGAAGGAGGAGCCTGCAGTACTGGCAAAGGTGGCACCCAGATCTGTGGATCTGTGGGGTGGGAAAGGGAGTCTGGCTATGAACCTACCGACATGGCTTTCTTCTCTGGGTTGGTGGTAGAACTCAGGGCCTGGTGCATTTCGGGCCAGCTTTCTACCACTGACCTGCAGCCTTAGCCCAAGACAATTGATCTGCTATAATGGTACAAAATTATGGTATGGTGAAAAGACAGTTTTTGTAATAAGTTGTGCTGGAAAAGAAGTGACATTCATGTACAAAAGGGAAAACCTGAGCGTTTATAAATGAATGGTTAACTCAAAACAGATCGTAAGTCTACATGCAAATGTAAAAAATGGAGGCACCCCGTGAAAGTGCATAGAAAATCTCTCCTGGGGTGAGGCAGAGGTCTTAAGTAGAGTACTAAAAGAATGAGTCATGGAAGGAAAAAACAAGAAAAAAATGAATTTCATCAAAATTAAAACCTCTTTCTGTTCTGGAAGTGATATACAGTCTGTTAAAGAGTATGCATGCTGAGTTAGAGACTGGGAGGAAATATTTGTAAAGCTTATATCAACAAACAGCTATCTAGAATTTGTATAAAGTCTCAAACTAAACAATTTAAAACAACAACAATTTATAATTAGTTAATGGGTCGGTAGAAAAGAGAGCAACATTTTCTTCAGTGGGGAAGCCTGTGGTAAGGTGTCCACAGTCTTATGAATAAACCTTCACTTACATTCCTTTAATCAGCCCTGATGAAATTCACACATGCGCGTGCACGTACACAGGCACACACACACACACACACACACACACACACACACACACACACACATGAGAAACAGTAGAAAAGAAACAGGATTTAGTTAAGGCTGGGAGAAAGAACATGAATATGATCAATGCACATCATGTACATGTATGGAAATGTCCCAATGAAACCTATTCTGCATTAATTAATATATGCTAATTAAAATAATTTAAAGATAAGATCTAAGGAAAAGCTACCTTTCAAATGCCATGCTTAACCACATAAATTCTTGGTCTATTTCATTCTGCCACAAGACATCCCAATAAAACGCAGAAGTTTGGGTCACAGAAAGAGCTTCGGAGGTTCAGGAGACAAGACCTCCCCTTCTTTTCTCTTTAATTAGACACTTAAATAATGAAATAGTATCCGAGTACCTTCAACTGTCAAGACCTACTATGCAGCCATTCCTTCCCAACTAAAACATTCTCTTCAGGTTAGAGGAAGAAGGGAACTTGTATGGCTCAGAAGTTCATGAAAATTACAAGATTTACAAAGCTTCCTCCAAGGTCATACAAAGCAGGAATCAATTGCTGTGGGAGAGGAGACTCTCTGTTAGAATCACCTACAAGTTTCCAGGAACCTCTAAGGATACAGCTTTTGTGAGTCTTCACCCAAGATGGGTGCGCCTTTCGGTGATGTGGCTGCCTTTCAATTACCTATATTCCTATAATCTCTGACCCATACTCCGGTAATTAACCTGAATAAATTTATTAGTTCACCAACTACAGTTGAGTAGAATTTCGGTCGTTATAGTGTCTTATGTGGAATGATCACACATTTGTTCATGTTTCTCTAGGAAAAGTTACATAAGATCTCATACTATAACTTTTTTTCTGCACTCCATTAATGTCCTGGCATCAACAAGTGGGCTGTACAAACCATATGTAGGTTGAAGTAAAATTGACAGGTGCAACAGTCATGGAACGTCAATAGCCCGCCCCCAACCCCCAAACTTCATTATGTTCCACACTCTGGTCCTCTGTTTTCAAAGCCTCTGTGGGTTCTGGCTCTAGGCAGGTAGAGTTTGGATTGACCCGGGCACAAAGCACAAGGAGTCACGGGAAAAGACCAGCAACACATCCTCAACAAGCCAGGAACCAGGTAGCTGGGCTACTTCATATTTCTGTATGCTTCAATATCACTTCAGATGTGGTCTGGAGAGAAACTGAACTACTAAAGTCAAGGACAGTCTCCAGCGGGAGAGAGAAGGTGACTCAGAGAGGAAACCCCGACCCAGGAGCATCACCATCTGCTCTGTGCCGTGCTCACCCTGCCTCAGCTCCTCCAGGCAGGAGCCACTCACCAGCAGTAGTCGGCGATGATGATGCGTACTGATAGGGCTCTGACAGGAAGTGTGGGAGGGTGAGGACAAAGGCCCCTGCAGCCAGGAGGAGACCCCCTATGCCGATCATCCGTGGGCGGTTCACGCGGCTGCCAAAGTAGCTGACAAAGATGATGAGGGTAGCGTTGCTGATCTGCAGAGGAAAACAAGGGATCCAGTGAGAGCCAGGTCTCACCCTTCTCCAGACCAGAGGAGACCCCACCATAGCACACCTAAGAAGAACAGACAGGGAAGGGGCTTCCCAGCATGAGTGTAGTCCCTGACAAAGCCACGCTGGCCTTGCCCAGATATTCACAGCATCGACTTTCCCTCAGAAACCCATCCTGGCTGGACTCAGCTTTTTGGATCGACCCAATTAAATTATCTGAAAATATGAAGAACTAATCTAAATATTGGGCACTATTACACAAACCTCAGTATGTGTGTAGGGTGCATGTGTCAGCAAGTGGGTGTGCTTCCATGCATAAGTGTGTGCTATTCTCTCTCTCTCTCTCTCTCTCTCTCTCTCTCTCTCTCTCTCTCTCTCTCTCTCTCCCTGAAAAGACTTTTTAGGGCAAAAATCCAAGCCTCCAATTCTGGTTGGCTGCTGGAGTAGCATCTATTTTTTTTTTTTAAATTAAACTCCTAACTTGAATGAGGTCCAAAGTAATGGACTCAGGGACTCTAGACTGAAAGTCAGAGTAACACCCAAGCAACGTGCCTGGCCCTGTGTAACTTCTCTCAATTTATACTTTCTGAAGGTTAATTTTTTGTCAACTTGACACAAACTCAGGTCATCTGGGAAGAAGAAACATCAATCAAGAAATCTGGGCAAATCTGTGAATCTGGGACATCTTCCTTGATCAATGATTAATGTGGGAGGACCTGGCCCACTGCGGATGCTGCCATCCCTGGTCAGGTGGTCCTGGGTTACAATAACAAAGCAAGCTGAGTGAGCCACAGGAGGAAGCCAGCGAGAAGCTTTCCTGTGCAATCTCTGCCTCTGATCCTGCTTCAGTCCCTGGCCTGGCTTCCTGTGACCATGGTCTAGTATGGAAGTGTAAGCTAGATAAGCCCTCTCTTCTCCGCGTTTCTTTTGGTCATGGTCTTGATCAGAGCAACCGACAGAAAACTAGAACTTGACAGTCAAACAGTAAGTGTCATAGTTCCATCCATGAAGTCAGGAGGTAACCTGAACCACAGAGGCCCATTTTAGATTGTCTACGCCATCCTAGAACAATCTTCTAGAAGAATGGGCTTCTGCCCCAATAACTCTGCATCTAACCCACCCCCACCCCTATCCTAAACACTTCAAAACAAAGGACAAGGACCGGACCACTTCCAAGTCAGTCCAGTGTGGACATCAGGAACACTATGTTCCTGATGGTCCTTAGAAGGAATGTTTCTTTGTGTCCACCACTTTGACCCTGCATGTCCTTCATCTCCCATGCCACCTTCTCATGGAGCCTACAATCTATCTATTAGAGAGTTATTTCAACACGTTTGTCTTAGCTTTTTGTCCGTCTGTTCCTTTCTGCCTCCCCAGCATCTAGGACAGTGTCTGGCCCAAAGTTGCTGCTCATTAACACATGTCAAGGAGCATGACCGACAGACAGAGGCTGCGGCACAGGAGGGTGTGAGGGCATGAGAGGTGTATGGGGAGGTAGCCTGGCTTTAGCAGGGAGTCTTCCGGCTTTAGGGTTCTAGAACATTCTGCGGCGGGTATCCAGAGAGAGGGAACGCTTCTTCTGGAGCTTCTAGGGTTTCATTTCTTTCCTTTTTGTTTCTCTATTATTATTATTATTTTTTTTTTTTTTTTGGTACGTGGACTAAAGTGTTGGACCATTTCAGCTGTCAGCTGACTCGAAAGGGCATGTGCATGACGGATGGTGGAGGGCTCCAAAACAAACTGAGGAAGACAGGTCTGGGCATGTGGGCCTGCACTCATCTGCAGAAGCCAGGGTTGGTTTCTTTGTGGGTCACTAGATCTGCTCAGGTATTAGCTTTTGCTCCGAAGCTTTTCTTCAGCAGAGGAGTACCTTTGATAAAGTTATTCATTCTTTTCCCGTTTAAAGTACACCTCAAAACTGCAGTTGTTCTAGCCCAGGAGAGGACTCCAGGCCTCACCCTCAGAGGGCCTCTAGGGCTCCATCTACTCGCTGGTGTTAAACATTTGCAGTCTGACATAAATCCCATTGACAGAACACTCTGCCCTTCTGTGTCTCAAAACCAAAGGGCTCTAGAGGGTCTGGAGAGATGGCTCAGCAGTTAGGAGCACTGACTGCTCTTCCAAAGGTCCTGAGTTCAATTCCCAGCAACTATATGGTGGCTCACAACCATCTGTAATGTGATCTGATGCCCTCTTCCGGTGTGTCTGAAGACAGCTACAGTGCACTCATATAAATAAAATAAATAAATCTTTTAAAAGGGGAGGCTCTAGAGACTAGGGGGTTGACACCTAGGGATCTAGGGATCCAACCCACCATGTCTGTGCATCTTTCAATGTCATGTCAGAGTGGACAATAGAAGCAGCTGCTTTCCAAAGCCAAGGCACCCATGGCTTCTCGGTTGGAGCCCCTCCACCTTCCCTTGAACTGCCATAGGCATTCTCTCTGTGCCCTTCCATATCACCTGGGCCCAGGAAGGCTTTGAAATTGGAGCTTCAATCTGAAGGGCTATACTCACCACACACTTGGATGGCCTTACTTGCCTCTGTACCAGGCTGGGCTCTCTTTACACATTCCTCAACACACACACACACACACACACACACACACATACACACACACACACACACACACGCGCGCACACACTTCTCTCTCTCTCTCTCTTTCTCTCTCTCTCTCTCTCTCTCTCTCTCTCTCTCTCTTTCAATGCTCTATTCCAAGCATTCATTCAATGATGCAGATAAAAGTTTAGGTGTGGGAGTCATGGTGGTTTTGGGTCGTCTTGACTGCTGTAAGAGAGGGTCTATCCCGTATGCTAATTTCATTTGTTTAGTCAAGGAGCCTAGAACTTGGTGCGAGAAGAACCCAGAGACCATGTCTGCACTCGCCAAGAACTGTGAGTGACTTGTGATACATCCAAGGGCCAGGGCCGGGCTTTAGTGACATAAATGTCAAAGGTTTGTTTCCTTGCTGTCTGTTGTCTATGAGGACAATGTTAAATCAAAGGCCAAAATTTAGGGGTGGTGTTTTGCACTAGGATACATAACCCAGGCCCTGTTATGCAACTCTCCTAGCATAGTATATGCAATGGAGGGCGGTCAAGAGCTTCCCACTCAGGGCTGGAGAGATGGGTCAGTATTTACAGCACTGTTGCTCTTGCAGAAGACCCACGTTCCATTTTCAGTACCTCCATAGCAGTTCACAGCCATTGATAACTCCAGTTCCAGGAGATCCAATGCCTTCTCCTGGTCTCCTCAGGCACCAAACATCTATGTGCTACACATACATGCATGCAGGCAAAACACTCACATATACAATAAGCAAATCTGATTTTAAAAATCTTTTAAAACAAAGGGTCTTCCACTCACCTCATTCAAACTGGAGATGAAACCGGAGGAAGAACTGGACAGCCCAAAGCGTTTCTCAATCGTGGTGAGGCTGCTCTTGAAGTAGGCACTGTACAGCAGCTGGCAGAGCTGCAGGAGACCATGGCAAAGCACGAAGACCTGGGTGACAGAGGACAGGCCTGTGAGGTCTCTGCCTGCCCACCCTTCCATCCAGGGCTTTCTGGGGCAGTTGGCACTGTCTCCTGATTAGAAACACTTCATGGACAGTTCTGAGGGTGAAATTCTATCAGATACCACATATTCTACCCCATGGCAAATGGTCTGAAAGCTGAAGTCAGCCCCAGATTTACCAGGTTTTTCCGAGACCCTGTCTCTTGTCTCCTAAGTTGCCTCGAAACTATCTCTGAAGCTGAGCATGACCTTGAACTTCTGATCCTTCTGCCTCTACTCTCATAGCTGAGCTCATAGGCCTGTGCTACCATATTCTGGTTCTATGCTGTGCTAGGGGTTGAACCTAAGGCTTTGTGCAGACCAGGGCAAGCATTCTACCCAAAGAGCTATAGCTGTTGCCACAAAGAGCTCACTAAAACCACGGGGAATGCCATCCCCAAGCAAGGTCCCTTCTTAGACAAGTGTCAAGGGCCTTTACCACCTCAAGTTACTCCCTAACCATATGGAGATTTTGTCATGCACTGCTAGCTGGTCTTCCTCCCGTGCCCTGAGAGGGCGGAAGGTCATCCTCTACTCAATCTGGACTTTGGTTTGGATGCTCCACTTCTCCTGTCATGTCCTCCATTCCCAAACTCCAAGGCCCAGGAAGTTTTTATATCTCTAGGAAGGTGGTTTGGCAGAGTCCTCCAACCACCCACTTAGAGAATATCCTCATTCTGTCTTACCGGGCTTTTATCAGGGCTTTCTTGGCCTCTCACCATAAACATTTCTGACTGGTCATGTTCCCCTCGGGATGGATGTTCAATGGCCTTGGAGAAATGCCCAAAGGATAACTGCCACTCTGTCCCAGCTGGCCTCACATGCCTTGTCCTGTGTGTACCTAGTAAATGTGAGTTCCATACTAGACAGGGTTGGATATCGTCTTGTAATATGGAAGAAGAATTTGATGGTGTCCTCAGCTCCAGGCTGTGTCCTCCTGGGATCTCAGCTGTTGCATGAACAAGGACCAAACAACAAGTCCCACGTCCTTAAGCTGTGCTTGGGAAGTTTCCCTTGGGTAGCGTTTTTCCTCCAGGGATGGGTAGGGTACGGTTATGTTTCATACTCTGCCAAAGTGGTTCTCTGAATTGAAGAGCTGGTGTCTGAGAAGAGCAACTGAGTCTCCACCCTCTTTGTCATTTCCCTCCAAAACTGCGCTGGGTCTCTCTGCTGGGGCCTCTCTCCAACTTGTAGAATTTCCTAGCTGCTAGAACAGAGCCTTGGCAAGGCCACCGTGAGGCTTCTGTGACAGAGTCCAGAACTCACTGCATGTCCATCTGTACACATGGCCTCTAAATTTAAGAAGTCCACAGTACTCAGGAAAACAGATATCGTTCCAATCTTCTACCTGCCTTTGAGCCCCGACAACTAGCTCCCTCCTCACCAGAAGCAGCCTGTCCGGGGGTCAGAGGGATCTTTCCAGTCCTGCCTCTCAGAAAGTGTCCCCCGTGTTTCCTTTCATTGGCTGGAATAGTTTTAATAATTTTAAAAGAATTGTTTCTTTTATGTATATGAGTGCACTGTAGCTGTCCTCAGACACCCCAGAAGAGGACATTGGATCTCATTACAGATGGTTGTGAGCCATCATGTGCTTGCTGGGAATTGAACTCAAGACCTCTGGAAGAGCAGCCAGTGCTCTTAAACATAGAGTCATCTCTCTAGCCCCTATTTTTAATATATTATGATAAAATAGTTTTTGAGACTGAGTGTTTGTTCCAGTTTGTTTTCCAAAATGGAGAAACCGCAGACATTGCAGAAACTCAAACAGGGATTTGAAGCAGAAATCATGAGAAGCATTGCTCTCTGACTTTCTCAGACTTGTTCTCACAGAGCTAGCTTCCTTACACAGTGCAGGACCACCTTCCCAGGGAATGATGCTGTCACAGTGGGATGAGCTCTCCTATATTAATTTGCAATCAAGACAACCCCTCACAGACATGCCCACAGATCAACTGAATAAAGGCAATTACTCAATGAATATTCTTTTGAGGGGCGTGATTCTAGGCTATGTCAAGTTGACAGGTGATGCTAACTAGGCCAGAGAATATTACTGAACAGAGGAAAAAGGTGTCACTGATGGTATTGGTGTTGCCAGGGAAGTCTCGCACAGGACATTCTAGAAGAGACCAGGTCAGACTCCCACAGAAGTTGAGCTGTCATTGACTCTAAATGGAAGAAAGTCCAAAAGCCAAGAAGGCAAGGCCAGAGGTGAAAGGGGGCCCTGGAGAAGCACGGTGTGAAAAGGATGGTCAGCGGGTTCAGAGTTAGGACACTTGAGTTTCGAGAAGACCCATCTCCCTTCCTCTCAATTAGTAAGGAATTAGCAGGCGTGAGTAATCCCTACCAATTTCCTCCGTTGTCTCCTGAGAGGAAGACAGGGATGGTGGGAGAGAAACTGCCTCAGAGCCTTTCCTGAAAGATATGCCTTTGCTATTTCCAGTAAGTACTGGATTTCCGCATCTTCACCCCTGGGTTTACAGTATGGACCTTTTCCATGTCCCTTTGCCACAATGCTCATGTCAGTGGTGGCCATTGCAGCTGTGGCCAGACCGGGCTCCTCACGGATGCTCAGACAGAGGTGCTGGCGTGGGTCTGAGCCCCACGCTCCAGGGAACGCAGCAGGTGAGGGCAGATGGGCTGTGTGGCTACAACAGCAGGAGAAAATGCCAGGGAAAGAGAAAGCCATAGAGGGGTGGGTCGGCGGAGCTTGTTGGAAGGACCACTCCCAGGGTCACAGGCACAGTGTGGGGGGGGGGGAAGTGGTAAATGCCACCCCCTGAAGAGGGTGTGGCTTGAGGGTACACGTAGATTGACAGTGGAGAAGTGGGGGCCTGTTAGCTGGGTTACAGCCTCCCTCTACCTCACTTAGGGCAGTCATCCTGGTGTACGCAGGTTTAGGTTTGGGAGTCAAATGGACCTAGGTTCAGATCTTGGCTCTACATGGAATCTTTGGCTACCAATGGGGTCACTCCGAGCCACAGTTCTTTTAACAGTACCCAGGAGCTGTAACACCCTCGTGGAAAGGATTATCCAAGGGTTGGGTTTAGGATTCTGGACCCACAAGCTGCCTAAACTCATTCTCTCCCTCCCATCTCTCTCCCTCCTAATAATGGACTTCTCTCTGGCTTTCAAATCTGTGCCATGAGAGGCAGAGGCTGCATGTGCTACAGTCAGGGTGTTACAAAGACGGCTCATTGCTCCACACACTCCAAATCCAGTGGGATTCCGAGGAGAAAATCGTACAGAGATTGTTGCATACATACTACAGCTCCCACCCCTCAGGAAAATCTGCAATCACGTTAGCATGTCAAAGGTTTCATTAAAGACCTGCTTGGCTTTAGCCAATTCCTCGCATATTTCTTTGTGTGTGTGTATGTGTGTGTGTGTGTGTGTGTGTGTGTGTATGTGTGAACCTCCAGGTATTGTCCCTCAGGAGTCACCTGCCTTGTCTTTTGAGACCAGGAGCTCGTGGGTTAGGCAAGGCTTGCTGGCATGGAGCCCCAGGGATCCACTGCGTCTACACCCCAGCACTGGGCTCACGAGCACACAGTGCCACACGTGTTTCTTACATGGATGCTAGAGATTGAACTCTGGCCCTTCTGCTTTCGAGGCAAGTTCTTGACTTGCCTGAGATTCCCCAGAACTCTGGCCCACCCTTCTTTATCTATGAGAAGCTAGGTGTTCTGTTCCACTCCATTAACAAAAGAAAGACTGCTCCAAAATACTTCACAGAAAGATAAGGAGAGGCAAACAAAGGTGCCTTCCGAGGGTTACTCTGATCATCGACTTTCCGTCTCCTCAATCTATTCTTGTTCCTTTCCCAGGCATTTCTTCCTCCTATAGCTTATACAACACATAAGCTCTCTTCTTTTCAATATTCCCCTAACAAGCTCTAGACTTCCAGGAGAAAACCTGACTGGAGATTTTTAGAACAAATCATCCCCCGGTGCTTGAAGCAATACCTGGCTCAGAGGAAGGAAGTGAAGGCCACATTTTCAGAAATGGTCACAATAACCTGTGGCCTAGAGTCTTCAGCCATCAGAAGAGCCATTCAGGGTACTGCAGGTTCGTCGTAATGACCAGTGTTTGTCATTTATAAATGTCCCCTTTGACGTGGCTGTAATCTGTAAGCACAGTTCGTCTGTCTCCCCTTTCTTCCTAGGCTCACCCAGAGTGGCTCCTGAGTATTCCAAATGCAAACTACAAAAGTTAAAGATTTGCAACTATGTATACAGGGACTTTCTGATGTGGTTGATGTCGTCTACATTTTTATAGCAGTAATATTTATACAGGTAGAGCTTGTACTTAAAGTCTGTGCATTTGATTATAAGCAAACTAGACCTCAATAAAATTGACTAAAGGAAAATTTCCTTGATGACAGAGTCACAGGCAGGAAGGTTTTCAAAATAATATCCTGACACTTTGAAGGGCATTCCGCAAAGTTTTCTGGTTTTGTTGTTGTTTTAAAGTATGAGCATTGACAACATTGTGAGAATGTTTGCTTACTCAAGGGCCCTATGCGGAAAGGTTCAAAACCCAGGTAAATATTTAGATTTGTGTGTGCATGCTAATCCAGGAAGGGAGGGAGGGAGGAAGAGAGGGAGTGTGTGTGTGTGTGTGTGTGTGTGTGTGTAATTAACATGGCACTCTTATAGGTACATCTTACAGAGATAGTTAGCAAACGCATCCCCTCCTGGGGAACTTTTCTTGCAGACCTGGATGTGAGGGAGACTCTCAGACATCCAGATGTGCAAGTCACGCTCACAGTTCCATTCCTCAAGCCCCATTCCTCCATCCTAACAAATATGGAGGGTGTGGCAGGGAGAGTAAAGGAGAAAGAAGCAGCGAAATTGGAGTGGCCATTAAAGACCTAAGGAAGGCTGAGAGCATGTCCATAATGGTAGAGAGAGGTCTGGGGCCCAAGGCAAGCTTCAGTGACATGCGGAGGACAACTGTACAGTGAGCACCCAGGGTGAGGGACCCTGAGAACTCAGGATAAATGGGAAGGGGTCAAAGGATGCCCCAGACAGTTTTGTTTGGTCTATTTTCATTGTTATGCTCATGACTTGGCTTTTTGGTTTGTTTTTGTTTTTTCCTAGTCTAGACATAGACTTGGACTTGCTTGGAGCTATAGGGTAATTGGCATTAGACCACAGAAGCACTGGCTGGCCCTGAAGCTGCCAGGCAGGTCTGATGCATGGACCCCCAGCTAATGGCTGCTCCTGCTGTCACCCAGCTCTGACTTGGTGAACATAGCTCTAAGGAAGACTTTCCCCTCATGAGCCCTAATGACCGCTAGGATATGATTTCACTGGGGTGGTTCAGACTGGAGCTGGTTAGCAGGATAAAAAGCCTTAAGTGGCCAGAGGTAGCCTGACCGAGCAGCAACTAATGACCTTCCAGTGTTTCTAGGTGGCAGCTGTGTCCCAAAGATTGTCATGGTGGACTAGAAGGAGCAGTCCTTCCCAAAGGAGGGAAGGGTAGAGGGAGGGAGGGAGGGAAGGGAGAAAACAGACATAGAGAAACATTCCTCTCTTGCCATGTGAATGTTGGGTGTTTCTGGGTATGCCCAAGCTGCTCTGAGTCCTCTGCTGCCTGCTTTAGCTTCTTTGTCCTCAGAGAGGACTTGGAGATAACTCAGCCTGTGAGATGTTTGTATAGCAGCCAACCAGTCCCCGAAACCCATGGAAAACCTCCCAAAGATCTGGGTGTAGTGGTGTGCATTTGAAATCCCAGTATTGGGATGGCAGAGACAAGGGAATTCCTGGAGCTTGCTGGCTAGACAGCCTAGCCTGGTGGAAGAGACTGAGATCCTAGAGAAAGATGCTGTCCTAACAGCAACAGCAACAGCAACAGCAACAGCAACAGCAACAGCAACAGCAACAGCAGCAGCAGCAGCAGCAACAGCAACAGCAGCAACAGCAACAGCAGCAACAGCAACAGCAGCAACAGCAACAGCAACAGCAGTAACAGCAACAGCAGCAACAGCAACAGCAACAGCAGCAACAGCAACAACAGCAACAACAGCAACAGCAACAACAGCAACAGCAGCAACAGCAACAGCAGCAACAGCAACAGCAGCAACAGCAACAACAGCAACAGCAACAACAGCAACAGCAGCAACAGCAACAGCAACAACAGCAACAGCAGCAACAGCAACAGCAGCAACAGCAGCAGCAGCAGCAACAGCAACAGCAGCAACAGCAGCAACAGCAACAACAGCAATAACAACAGAAACAACAGCAACAGCAGCAACAGCAACAGCGGCAACAGCAACAGCGACAACAGCAACAGCAACAACAGCAACAGCAACAGCAACAGCAACAGCAGCAACAGCAACAGCAACAGCAACAACACACACCCCTAGACTCAGAGACCATTCTCTTCCTCTTCCCTCTCTAAACTGGAGCTGACTAAAGCCCAGGTTGGCAGGAATACGTCTACATAGAGGAATGGAATTCTTGACCAGATGAGTTTCTGTCAACCAGGTCCCACACAGAACATTATAATCTGTTTATGTTTCTTTGTGTGTTTTGTTTTTTTTCACCCTTCATCTTATCATCTATATAACAATATGTAACTGTTTAAAAATCTCAAGCAAGCACCGAAGGGACTCAGAGTAGCAAACACATGGGCAATCAGCTTTAGCCAGCTCCAGCAGGTCCACAGAACAGGTTCCCTCTGGTTCTGCTGATCACAACTCTCAATCCGTTGTTTGTTCTAGAACGTACTGCTCTGCCGTTTTAGAGCCTACACCATCATGGATGAAGCGTTTGCTCACCTAGATGCATCCTTCTCCCTGCTCCTCCCAACTGTTCACCGTTCCACCAGTCTTTTATTATTATCAGACCACCCCACTCTGTGGCAAACAAAGATAGGAACCATTCCCCACCCCCCTGGTGATAGTGCCCTTGGTCCATGAGGAAAGGACACTTGGGTTTTCCCCTGGGCAAAGGGATGTCCTCTGCTGACCATCACCCCCAGAATTCAGCTTTCTAACTCACAGTACTCACAGATTTGATACCTGCTGCCTCTGGGGTTGTGGGCACATTTTGGGTTCCCCACCACTGAACACTCCTTGAAAGGACCTGAGAGTTAACACTTCCCAGTCTGACCCATCCATCAATACTTCAAACCCATTGTCCATGCCATGGAAAGTATTGAGTTCTTTCACCCATTCATAGTGTGTCTCCCTTTTTAATTGTTTCTGATTCTTTTTTTTAATCAACCTTAATCACTGTTTTCATCACAACAGGGATGCTGGGGCTGAGGAGAGAATACGTTCAGTCTGCCATCTTGAATTACTAACCCAATCTATTCCCGTCCTTGTGCCCCTACCTTTCCGATGAATAAAGAAGGGCTTCAGGAAGCATATTTAATTAACTTCTCATGAATAGAGAATATTCTACACATATATGCACACGTTTTCTGTGCCTCCCACTTGCCAGATAAGACATATCAGTCTATCGCAGAGCAGAATCATTTAAGAGAAAGCCTATTTCATACCAAGATGTTGGCACCTCATATAGTTTACTGACCACTGTATTGAAATTGGAGGATGGCGTGGTGGTGTGGGTGTACTTTTATACCACAGTGGTGTCAAGAACATCATTAAGAGACCATTTATTATATGCTGGGCAGTGGAGTAAACTGTCAATCCCCAAAGTACAAACAGATCCTCCTACTCCCCCAGTACACTCGGGTTACGATACTGTTATCTAGCTGGCTGAATCTGCAGAGCACGCTGTGCCTCTGACTGCAGGCCTTCAGCCTGAGAGTGATTCCAACCTCATGTGTGCTCCTTTCCACTTAACTTCCCTGCCCACAGTTCATCCTTCTTGCTGGCTGGCAGTGGACCAGGGAATAACTGCTGACTGGTGAGGTACAGGCTCAAGGTACCCTATTGCAACGCAGATAAACGTGTTTTCCAGTGTTGTCTGACATCTCAGAAAGCTAAAAAGGGGGGGGGTGCTGAGTCAGTGCCACTGAGATCTACCTGAAAAGGTGCCAGACTTGGAAGAGGAATGGTGAATCCTTATTACTGTCTTTCCAAAGGGACAGTAGGACGTAAAACAAAGATATGATCTAGGGTGAAAGGCCTAGAACAGCCAGGAAGCCTGCCTACCTTCTGCGGGGCATAACCCCAGTGGCCCACTGGGGAGTGTCTCTTTCACAAAGTCATTCAGGAAATCAAGTATATTCCCATGCAGGAAGAATGTCTGTACAAGATAACACTCAGATTTAAAATAGCCAGCCTGGGCTCCAAGTTGATGTCCTTTGGAGGAGAAATAAACCAAGGTAGCGTCAGGATTATTAGTATTGTTATAAACTAGAAAAGTCCTTTGTCCTGATGGTTCTTGGAAGAGAGAGAGAGAGAGAGAGAGAGAGAGAGAGAGGGAGAGGGAGAGGGAGAGGGAGAGGGAGAGGGAGAGGGAGAGGGAGAGGGAGGGAGAGAGAGGGGGGAGAAAAAGAAAAAGAAAAGAAAAAGAAAAAGGAAAAGGAAAAGAAAAAGAAAAAAAGAAAAAGAAAAAGAAAAAGAAAAAGAAAAAGAAGAAAGCACCAGAACAATCTAGAAAGGAACACGGAAGATACAAAGATACCTCCTGCCCCTTCATAGGGAAGGAAGGAGACAATTTGGGAATCTGGATTTGGGATTATAATCTCACTAGAAAGGATATTGGATAAGATGGGGTCCTGGAGTGTCCTCTGAAGTAAAAGGAAATGTAGAGTTTCACTGTGGACACGAAGCCTGTGGCTTTCCATGCTGCACCCTCATTTTAAGGTTGGGGCATACAGGAGAGAAGTAGTGGAAATCCCGAATCCCAAACCACACCTGGAACCCTAAAAGGCATCCTGCACTGGCTGTTCGAGATGCTCTGGTCTCCCCATGCAAGGGGTGGGGGTGGAGTTTCCTGCCTGGCAGAAGACTGCATGGAGGTGGGGGTGGGGTGACATGGAAGAGCAAGCAGGAGAGATGCCCTGGGGGATTAAAGTTGCATGCGTGTGAGACTCTATGGATTTATCACAATCACTAGAAGAATGTTTTCCTGGGCAAATAAACATTTGGAAATAAAATTATCCCTGACATTCATGTCAATATATGCTTGAAATCCTTTCCAAAGATTCTGAACAGCTTTTTTTTTTTTTTTAAAGACAGTAAAACACTCCTTAATAGAGAACAAGTACCATCTTGTGTTTGGGGGAAGTTGGCTCCCAGTCACCTGTTAGGTTGAAAGGAAGCCGCAGTTGTCCAACGTGCCTTGAGTGCATTTACGGCAGGGAAAGGATATTCAGACCCCGTGGATATGGAAACTGCTATTTTATATCCTTCCTCATCTTTGTTCTGGTAACAAGATGGGATGTCAATATTTTTCCTCACATCCTGGAAGGGTTTGAAGATAAAGCCCGTCCCTTCCTGCCTTCAAGCAAAGGGCAGCCAGTTTTTCAGACAGAAAATGCAAACTATAATACAAAGACAGTCTCACAAGAGTCCAGGACCTTAGGAGCTGGCCTCAAGGGAGGGGTCCTATGGTCCTCTCAGTGGGCAGTGGCCGCCAGGGAGCTCCGAGGGATGGCACCTGGGGCCTCCACATCATCTTCTTTGTCTCTGTTATCTGCTTCCATCTCTTTCTTTTTCAGGCTTGGCATAGTCTCACTTTTACACCAGCAGGCCAACACATGGTACATGTTCAGTAAATGCTTGCAAACCTAGGTAATCTCACATGACCCTGTGGAGAAGGTGACAAAGGCCCAGGGCAGCTTGCAAACCCATCTCATTTTGCAGTTGACAAATGACAGCAGCCAACAGATACTAAGTCACACTACTCTTCCATTGTGTGACAATGTCTACTCTTCTGAGGGCTCAGAGGAAGGAGGTGCCATAGAAATTGTTTTTGCTAAAGTTGACAGTACCTGACTATCCCATCAATGGGCTCTCCCAAGGTTACCTAAGTTCTATAGGATTTCCCTATCTCCTCTCTCTTTTCTACCCCACCTCCTACCAGTCTCTCTCTTGTCTCTCTGTCTCTGTCTCTGTCACTCTCTTCCTCTCTCCATCTGAGAGAGTGGCTAGCTATATAGCCAGGGCTAGCCTCAAACTCTTCCTTCCCAAGTGTCAGATCACAGACATGTACCACTGTACCAGCTAATTCAACAAGGATCAGCACTGGAGTATGTGATGTCATTTCCTCTCGTTCTGTTTCTATTGTAAAAACCTTGATGAGAGGTGTCATTTCTATCCTCCAGATGTTTATGGTACCCAGGATATATATCAGTGCTTCCACACGCACCTTCCTTTGGTGTCTTGTTTACCTACCTGTGGGAGCATGGAGGCTTACTGAAGCCCTCCCTCCTCAAGCCGACTTCCTCTCAACTGTGCCTCTCCTATTTCCACTGATTTTCTATCAAAACCACGCCCCGTCATTCCTGCCTTCCTAGAGTATTTTCTGGATTCTAGTTTTTGTCCTCAGTGCCTCAAAGACAAATCTCAAATTTTGTTATGTTCTTTGTCTGTGTTGGTCCCCTCCAGTTCCTGACACCTGTAGCCGGTGATATCCCCTGGCTCACAGACACATCCCCCTTCTCATTTCCTGTACCTACTCTTTCCTCCTTCTGATCTATTCTTTAAACAACAGCCTGAGACGTTTTTGAGAAATATTCACATAGAAAATGCATATGTTGTAAGAGGACAGTTTGAGATCCCCAAGCTGGCTACACTTGAAGGGCTCACAATAAAAACTAGATTAGTGCCAGCTTTCCCAAAGGTCCCTGGGGTACCTTCAGTTGCCACCTGCCTCACCTCCAAGGTAGCGGCTCTTCTGAGTTCCAAGAGCTAGGGTCAGTTTGCCCTTGGGCTCTGTAGGAAGGGACTTTTAAGTGACAGC
Organism: Apodemus sylvaticus; assembly: GCF_947179515.1. Lineage (NCBI taxonomy): Eukaryota > Metazoa > Chordata > Mammalia > Rodentia > Muridae > Apodemus > Apodemus sylvaticus. The sequence goes on from NC_067478.1 coordinate 20,687,320, forward strand.
ATGAGTGAAAATGGAAACCAGAGCCCGCCGTGACAATGGTTGCCGTCTGTGGGTTCCCACCATCTTGGATGAGAATCTGAGCTCAGTCCCCAGCCTATAGTGCCGTCCACACTCAAACTCTCATCCAGCTTCCCCTCCCCCTAAGCTTCCCAGCACAGTGGCCACAACCCAGTGCTGAAGCGTGTCCGGTAAATAGAAAGAGCGAAGTTGCTAGGGCAACAAATGATGGTGAGAAATGCTTTCTTCTTTGACAGTTCTTTACTCCCATCCCTTCCTTGTGTGACTTTGTGTGTTGGGGTGTGTGTATGTGTACGTGGTATGCATGTGATGTGTGTGTGTGTATGTGTGTGGTATGCATGTGATGTGTGTGTGTGTGTGTGGTATGCATATGATGTGATGTGTGTGTGTGTGGTATGCATGTGATGTGTGTGTGTGTGTGGTATGCATGTGATGTGTGTGTGTGTGTGGTATGCATGTGATGTGTGTGTGTGTGTGTACATATGCACATCTGTGTATGGAAGCCAGAGAACAACTTCAGTCACTGTGGTGGTAAATGTTGTCCCTTGTAAGAGTTGTTTTGGTCATGGTATCTCTTCACAGTAACAAACCCTAACTAATACAGCTACCATCATCTTCTCTGAGGCAGGGTCCTCCACTGACCTGGAGTTGAGAAGTAGGATCAGCTGACTGGTCAGCAAGCCTCTGGGTGCCTCTGTCTGCGCTCTCTCCCACTCAGGGATGACAGGACCTCCACACCACCACACTGTTTTACTGTTGTTTTCTTAAATTTATGTATTTATTTACTTACTTTACCTCCTGAGCATAGCCACCCAACATCCCAGTCGCCCCTTCACATGACCCCTCCCCGCCACCCTTCCTCTTCACCTTTGAGAAAGTCCTCCACTGGGTACCAACCCACCCTGGTCACTGCAGGAGTAGGCACATCCTCTCCCACTTAGGCCAGACAAGGCAGCCCAGTTAGGGGAACAGGATCCGCAGGTAGGCAGCAGAGTCAGGGTAAGTCCCTCTTCCAGTTACTGAGGGACCCACATGAAAACCAAACTGTCCATCTGCTACAACTATGCAGGGGCTGGGGGCTAGGTCCAGCCTGGGTATGCTCATTGGTTGGTGGTTCAGCTTCTGGGAGCTCCTGAGGTTCCAGGTTAATCGATTCTGATGGCCTTCCTGTGGAGTCCCTGTCCCCTGAATTCTTATTTTTATATTCTAGTGTGTTCTGGGGATTGAACTCAGCAAGACAAACATCTCCTGCCTGATCTGCCTTCCCAGCCTCCAGTCCCTTCTTTCATTAACTCAGCAGACCAGCATCAAGGACTGTCCCTTGAGCTACAGCTCTCCATTGTTCCTTCAGAGAACCAGCCCAGAGTGCAATTACAATCACTCCCAGTGCTCGGGGCCCCAGGCCTTCCCCGCGCCCAGCACACACCTGTCAGCAGCAGGGTGTGAAGGAAATGACCACAGAAGCAGGAGAAGCATGAGGAAGAAGTAGTCCTCTCCAGAAACACTCAAGACCACAGAAAAGGCCAGGAGCAAATCTCAAGGAAGGACCCCACTCGATACCCAGACACCCAAAAGCTGGCATTAAATACATACAAATCCAAAGTTGTCAAGTTAGGCTGTAGATTCTCCATAGGAGCAGGTACTTTCCTTTTCCTATAGCCATGCTTGTCCTTAAAAGTTTGTAAATGTCTTTGTAATCAATCCTTGTGGATTGATTTTTTTATTCTCTTCAGAACCCGAGGGTTATTTTCTAGCCCAGAGCTCCCAGCAAACCCATCTCCGTGTGGAGAAATGAAGCCTTGGACTCAGTTTTGACTTTTGGTCCTTCCTGTGGGTTTAATTTGGCAGACAGACAATGGGCTGTCGGATTTCTTCTGGGCATGAGAAACAGAGTATTAAGCTGTGCCCCTGGAGTACCCAGGAAAGAGCAGACCAAGTTCTATCAGACATGAGTCAGTGCCCTGGCGGGATGGGAAAGAACTTTCATTTCAGGAAAACCCCTGCCCAGGGCAGCCTGTGTCCACCCACCACCCAATCATCCTCTACAGCAACCGCTACTCCCAGGAGGCCTTCCGATAAAACTGCAGCCCACTTGCTGGAAGCCACAGAAGAGGTCTGAGAACAAAGTTTTAGTCTATAGTAGGGTCCCAAACAGATGTCCAAGAAACATGGAGGAGAGGACCTGAGGAACGTGTGTGTGTGTGTGTGTGTGTGTATGTTTGTGTGTGGGGGGGAGAGTGGGTGTAGACACCTGCCTACCTCCCCTGAGTCTCCACTTGCCCCCACTCACTGTCAACAATGCCTCCTCTTGGCTGCTCCCAAGTAAAGGTCCCTCTTCAGGTGACAGCATTCCAGAGTCTACACATCCATACCCACAGGTAAGCTTTCTCCCACTCACTGCTCCAGGCCAGGCCCGTCTCCATAATTAGCACTCACAGGCAGACACACCTGTTCTTACATGGAAACACAACACGCTCTATCATGGTCACCTCATATTCCCCTTCCCAGCCTGCCAGAGGACCCACAGAACTACAGGCAGTCTTCAGAGGTTTCCCCATCACTCCAAACATGACGACAGTCCCCTGAAAGCTTGGTCCCGTGCAGAGCAGGTCTGTCAGAGCCAGTGTAAGATAAACCAGAGCAGATTACCCCCTCTCTCCCCTGGGTATGGACGAGGATGATAGGAAGACAAAAGCTCTTCCCCACCATTCAGATCTCTGCATTCCATCAGACACCTCAGGAGAAAGAAATGCCTTTCTGCCTTAGGCTGTGACAATTCTACCACATGGTGGGTCATGAGATGCCCCTGCCACTGATTGATTGTCTGACTTTACCAGTGAAGTGCCAAAGGCACAGAGAAAGGTCCCATGTGGGTGACTGTGGCAGGGAAGCTAGGCTGCACACCTGTCACAAGTGTCACAAGTGTCTATGTCCACATTCTGCTCCCCTCCGGCCTTACAAGTGGGCCCAGTGCATCTTGCTATTGTCTTGCTCCATCCTCTCAGGATTTACATAAGACATTAAGGATAGCTTTCTTCCTGAGCAGTGACAGTTGGACTACGCTTTCCAGAAGGATATATTAACTTACTAACTCCCGGCATATGGCTTATTTAGAAACAGGTTCTTTAGAGCTATGATCAAGATGGTGATTATTGAAATAGAGGAGGCTCACTGGCTTTTTTGCCCATAAGAGGACATTTCTTTGAGGAGGAGAATTTCATCCTGAAGCGTCCAGGTCCTGGCATCTTGTCCATAGCAAATGCTAGACCAAATACAAATTGTTCTCGGTTCTTTATCTGCACTGCTGGAGACTGAGTGGCTAAGGACAGGCATGGCCTTTGGAAAGGTGACAGCAGGCACGAGCATCGTGGAAGCCATGGAGCATTCTGGGTTCTGGAACGGCGAGACCAGCAACAAGATCATCATATCCGTCTGTGGGCAATGCTAATTCTTCTGGCTTGCAGGCATCTTACCCGCCAGACCATTTCTTAGGTAGGTCAGGAGAGCACCCCCACACCATCTGCCTGCAGTACCCCATAACTCCTGCTCCCTCTGAAGTTCTTTGGGTTTTGTATTTTCCTCATTCCCTCTAAGTCTAGCTGGATTGCAAAGTTAAGTTTGTAATTCTGAATAAAATTAAGGAAGAAAGAAAGAAGGAGAGAGAGAGAGAGAGAGAGAGAGAGAGAGAGGAAAAAGGAAGAAAGAAAAGGAGAAAGAAAGGAAGGAAGGGAGAGGGAGGGAGGAAGAAAGGAAGGAACAAAGAAAAGAAAGAAAGAAAGAAAGAAAGAAAGAAAGAAAGAAAGAAAGAAAGAAAGAAAGAAAGGAAGGAAGAAGGAAGGAAGGAAGAAAGAAAGAAAGAAAGAAAGAAAGAAAGAAAGAAAGAAAGAAAGAAAGAAAGAAAAAAAGAAAGAAAGAAAGAAAGAAAGAAAGAAAGAAAGAAAGAAAGAAAGAAAGAAAGAAAGAAAGAAAGAAAGGCAGACAGGGACACAGGGGACAGTAAAGGCAGAAACTGGGACAATGTGTTACAAACCTTGGAACACTGGGATTTCTGACTGTCACTAGAAGGAAGGAGAAGGGTATGGAAAATATCCCTTTAGCCTTCCAAGGAAACCAACTTAACCCACACCTTTATTTTATTTTATTATTTTATTTTATTTTATTTTCTGTTCTTCAAACATGAAGGTGAACAAATCTCTGTTGTTTTAAGCAGCCCAGCATGCAGTATTTTGTTTTGTCAACTCTCGGAGGCTGTTATAATACAGTAGGGTCAGGGAGTTGTTTCTAAGGCAAGGCTAAAGCCTGAGTGTCCAGCAGAACTGGATTTGATCTCACCTTTCCAGAGCTCTGAATTTAAGATGACAAGCCAGTTCGGCATCATTTTTAAGTCTCTGCATCGTTAAGGCGGTGGTTACAGCAATGACTGTGCATAGTCGGTAGCACTGTTCAGAGAATAGCAGGATCCCTGGCAACAGTGAGCACTTTATAGCTGCCTTAGTCTACCAGTTTTGACAGGTTCCAGGGCTGTGGGGAGAGGGACAGTGCCTTATTGCTGATTCTTCTTGGAAAAGAACATTTGCGACCATAAGCAGATAGTTAATGACTAGTTCCTAACCCTAACCCCAACCCCAACCCTAACCCTAACCCCAACCCCAACCCCAACCCCAACCCTAACCCTAACGCTAACCCTAACCCTAACCCTAACCCTAACGCTAACCCTAACCCTAACCCTAACCCTAACCCTAACCCTAACGCTAACCCTAACCCTAACCCTAACCCTAACCCTAACCCTAACCCTAACCAGTACATTCCACGAGAGATCAAGGGCCAAACAGGGCTGGATCCCCTTTGGGAAGAGTTTGTTGATAAGATCCCTGTGTATGTTTGCAGCAAAGGCTCTTGGGAGAATCAGTGAGACAATGGAGAAGTGGCACGAGCAATGGTGCCGTCCTGGGACAAAAAACAACGTGGGAGGGTGAACAACAGGTCCTGGAGAACTGAGTCAGAACTGAGTTTTTGAGGATGAGTAGAGAGGAGCCACCTCCAGAGCCAGGAGACAAGGAAAGTGCGGTGACAGGGTCAGAGGAATCTGCGGAATGTTGTGGGTGTGTGGTGGGAAGAAATCAAATTGTGAATGAGAATTGCCTCCCTTGAGGGGAACCATAGGCGAAGGTTGTCATGCAACAGGGGAGAAAGCAGAAAAGCGGTCAAGTTAGAGGAGGGGAGGCTTCGAAGACAAGGCAGGAAGTCTTTAGTTGAACAATGGCCATGGCTTGTGGGCAGCCACGGAGAGGAACTCTGGCAAGGAGAGGCCTGAGAGCAAAGGTGGCCCAGGGATGGCAAGGGACGCCCTGGGGGAGTCGTGTGAGGGAAGTGAGGAGGTCAGAACATAGACAGGACAGGGCAGGGCAGGGCAGGTGTTGAGAGGAGGGAGCCACCCACCGGGCTACAGGAGAACAGGAGGGAGCGGGCACGCAGAGGTCAGGGGGCAGATGCAGTCGGACTGTGTAGTCCCAGGGCAGAGGGACCTGTAGAGAGAGCGCAAGGGGCTGAGAACAGACGGCAACACGGACAGCAAAGATATAAAGCATCAGTGAAAGGCCTGGCATGAGAGAAAAGCTGGGCAGGGCACCGCTGCCAACCAAGGACAAGACCAGTTCTCCCTGGTCCTGTTGACGGTTGGTGGCATGCTTGGAGAAGGCTCAGGGCCTGACTGGCAGTGGCGTGAGGAATGGCCTCTAGGTTTCAGCCAGGCCAGCAGTTGGTTCGGGGCAAGAGAACCTCATTTCTGCTCATTATCCAACTTCTCATTCTGGAGCGGGTAGTGTGGCATGCAGTCCCTAAGCCCAGTGGAAACCAGGAGCCTGGGGGCTGCATTGAAATAAGTCCCTCCTGGGCCCCTAGGACTGAAGCCCCTTGAGCAAGGTTGGAGAAAAAGAAATCTTTTCTCCATTCTTTTTTTTTTTCACTCCTTCCTTCTTCCTCATTTTTCTTGTAGTGTTGGGAACCAAACCCTGAGGCCTGTGAGTGCCAGGATGAGCTATGTTCCTACCCAAGACTGATCCCGTTACCTTTACTAGCTTTTCCTCCTGTTCAACACTGGCAGGGGGGTCTCACTGGGAGACTCCATTTTCCCCATTAAGATGGTGGAAGGTTTACTTGACCTAGAGCCCTGTGGATACCTCCTGACAGCCTCAGAGCTAAAGTGGCACAAAACCACGACAAAGACCCAGTCACTTGACAGATACCCTAACACATCTAACCTCTGACTTGTGAGGTCATTAATCTGCAGCCAGACAAGGGCCATTTGATCTCTAATGGTATTTGTGATGTGTTCCAAGCTGAGTCTCTGGTTTAGTCTTTGCATGGGTAGAAGTCTGCACCTGTGATCCTACCGAGAAGTAGACGCTTTCTCACCGATGGCTGTCTCAGGAGGGCTGGTAGCCAAGCCATCCTCTGATGTCCTGTGCTCACTCTCACTCAGCATATGCCCCCTACTTTCCCCTGCCCCCAAAACTGCCATATTAGCAGTGAAGCAAGGAAGGCACCTTTAGAGGAAAAGCTCTATATTAACAAACATATATATGTACATATGTATAATATATTATGTACGTATATGTATATATGTATAACACATATTATACATATATATGTTCTGGCTTTGTACTAATCAAGACATGAAGTCACTGGGCTCTCTATATTATATGTTTGTGTAGTGGTTATTCCTGGTTGTCAACTTGACTATATCTGGAATGGACTACAATCTAGAATTGGAAGGCTCACCTATGATCCTAATCTGGAGGCTCGGAGATATAAGTTTCTGACCTGGATCTTGGCATGGAGATCTTGAAGCATAGTGGCTATGAATTCCAGAAGATTAAGACAAGGAGATCTCTGAGTTCAAGATCATCTGGGATTAAAGACGCGGATGCACATGCCTTTAATATGGGCCACACCCTCTGCTGGAGACCTACAGCCTTTAATCTGGGCTACACCCTCTGCTGGAGATCTATATAAGGACATTGGAAGAAGGAAAATGTACTCATTCTTCCTTGCCTGCTTGCCTAGTGGGACCGAGCAACTGCTAGATCCTTGGACTTCCATCCACAGCTGCTGCTGACCATTGTTGGGGAGTTGGACTATAGACTGTAAGTCATTGACAAATTCCCTAACTATATAAAGACTACCCATATGTTCTGTGACTCTAGAGACCCAAATTAATACAGTTTGTAATATAATATATGTTTATATATATATGACTTTTGTATATCCACACAAACATATATGCTTAATTTTGGCTATCGACTTGACCAGATTTATAATTGCCTAAGAGACAAATCGCTGTGCATTTCCAGGGAGGTTCAGCTGAGGAGAGAAGGGCATTGAGGATGGAAGCAGCTCTCTCCCATTACCTGGGGCCCTGGACTAAACCAAAGCAGAGTGAGTGTAAGGTGTTGACGGCTATCTCCTTCCCTATGCTTCCTGACTGTTGGTGAAATGAAACTGGCTCCTGTACACTCCCACCACGCCTGCCCTGCCCTGCTGGCCTGTACACTCAAGTTATAAGAAGCCAAACTAAGCCCTTTCTTAACCTTGGGTTACTTTTTGCCAGGAGTTACAGAGCAACAGGAAAATTAACCAGTGCACCTCCTCCTTAAATAAGCAAATTGCGGAAAGAGAAAGAAATATATCCAAAGTCAACACAGGGAGAGTGTTGTGACAGAGCTGAATGAGACCTGAAAGGGAGGGGTCTCCAGTGAGACCACAGAACTGACCAGGTCCACTCCCAGAAAAGCTTCATCGGGTCCTGGGCTGTTGTGAGAGAAGAAAATAAAAAGCAAATGAAGAAATCAAGAAAGGAGGGCAGGAAAGACGTGAGTTTAGTAACAGTCACAGGAGCGTGGCACGCCGGTCTCCACAACCTTCTGGTGTTCCTTCCCAACCCACACTCACACCATGGCCCCAAAGAGCAACAAGGGAGTGACTATAGGAATCCCCACAATTTCTGGAATGGGCCATTCAGAGCACCAGGTGTCTTAGTACCATTCTTAGCACCACAAAATGTCCAGTCATTAGGATTACAGCCAAGAGTGGATACAGAGAAGAGAAATCCCATTTCTCAGGCTCCCTGCTTACCTTGAACTCCTGACTCAGCCTCCCAGATAACTGGCCCTTTCCAATGGCTTAAATGAGGTTGCTATGGAACCCAGCCCGAGTGTTTGGAGAGCCCCCCAAGAGCCTACAGATTGCAGCAGGGCAGCTCCTCCTGGCTAAGAAGGCTCTGCTTCCCACTCCAGTCTCCTGGCTCGGAGAGGTCTCAGGGCCAGGAAATTACAGCCCTTGGCTTCTACCTGAGTCACACCAGAAAGTTCTGGGGGGCCTTTACTGATCAACCTAGGAGGCCAGGCAAATTTCCTCCATCCATTACATCAGACATTTGAGTTGCCTGGCAACCATGGAAGTTGAATGCCAATTACTTCCTGTCCTTCACTTTCATGGTCACATACATAACAGCAAGCACAGCACACTCTGCACGCACATCAGGGGCTCAAGATGTGCTTGACTGAAAGATGTCCTTGAACGCTGGAGCACATCAGAAGTACCCGGAAGTCTTAGCGAAACACTCTGCATCTAGTGCATCCAGCTTGTCATGTAGCAGTCCTGGAGGGGGCATGAAAATTTGTCTTTACAATAAGCAGGTGTGTGTGGCAAGTGCCACTGGCTCATAGACTCCATTTTGACAACCTCTGCTGTCGAGTCAAAGGAAGAACTCCCAAGCCTGAGTCCTTCCTCCTTGACATCTTTTTTTCCCAGTGACACATTGTGTGAACAGCACTGCTAAAAGGTAAAGTCTTCCCGTGGAGTGAGAAACTGAGACTTACAGATTTCTTTCCCCCTTCTTGGCATGGGGAATCCCCATGAGATCTGGCTGCACAGCGGATGTTGGGGAGCCCCCCCCCAGACAGATTCACTTCCTTTTTCCCTTAGAACACTAGAAGGCAAGTGTAAGGGCATAGGGGGAGGGGCGTCCCTTTACCTGCAGCTGGTTGGATTGGGCTGGGGCTTCTCCCTGTGACCTCGAGATTCCGGAGTGAATCATCAATGAGCATCTTCAGATGGGGAAAGATAAGCTAAGCAAACACTCACGCCTACAGCTGCCGGTCCAGAACAGCAGACATGAGCTCACCTACCTTCCACCACCTGCCCATTCAAGTCTGCACCTCAGGGGCCTGTGACCTAGCAATGGGAAAGCAACCGAAGGGGCATCTCTATAGTCACAGGTAGGTCACTCATTGTGTGGCCTGGTAAAGTTGGTGTAGAAGGAAGCAGACTCTCATCACAGCTTTTTCAAACCGTGGGAAGGTGCTCACCCACTCCTGGGCTTCATACAGGAGTTCACCCAAGCACGCATTCCCCACATCAACAGTTTCAAGAAGGCTCCACATTCAGGGAATTCCCTATGCTCCCGTGGTATTCCCAACTCCTGGAGCTACCACAGTCTGTTTCCCACAAGTCCTAATTGCAACAGTGCATTGGATGGACCAGCACGGCTAGCCTTGCCTCTGCCTATTCAAACACAACCCAGGAGTTGCTATCAAGGTCTGCAGATGTAATTAAAACGCAGAATCGCTTGATTAAGCAAGGAAGATGATCCTATATGATCTGAGTTGGCCCAAGCCAATCAACCACAAAACTTAAGAGAACTAACAAGTGTGTGCATGGGAAACATACAACCGTACCCCCAACCACCCACCCAGCCACACACATACACACACATACACACCACACACCATGGACAGCAGCTTTGGCCCAAGCCAGTGAATCCTAAGATCTTGTTTGTGACTGGACTGCTTGCCCCAATATTGTGTGAACCAATCCCTTGAGCTGTATCTTAATATGTGTGTGAGTGCCTTCCACTGGCTTTAGTTGAGTAAACCTCAAGTTGGACAAAAGCATGCCTTCCCCTGTGTGGAAGGGGGCCCTCAGAACCTTTGAATATAGTAGCTTACATGAATATAGTAGGTTACATGCAAAGAGGCAATTTGAAGGTGTGGTTAGGATTTTTAATTGGGAGTGTATCCAAGACCCATGTTGGGGGTGGGCAATGTATTTCCAAGAGTCTTTATGAAATAAGAAGGGGGAGGGGGAGGAGAGAGATTTCAAGACACTAAGTTGTCATCTTTGAGGATGAAGAAAAGGGTGGGACATGAAGAAATGTGGGTGGGTGACACTCACATCCCACTGTTTTGGATGTCGCTTTTTGTAAGCATTTTGACTCTGTTTTAATCCAACCTGAGACTCTCTGGCATGGAGGTGATGAGGGTAAGCTGTCTGCACGGGCTGTGATTCTTTCTGTTTAGTTATAATATCATGCCTCACTGAGGGAGGTTCGCCCCCCCCCCCCCACACACACACAACCTTCCGTTGCTACAGTCTTTGACTACATTTTGTTTTATTATCATTTTTAAAATCTACCTTTCATTCTCCTCTCCCTTGGAAGACCTGTGCCTAGTGACTTTTTACTGATTACTCATACATATCTCCTATGGTGGAAAACCACATCTCGATCCACTTACCATCGAGACCATATGCAGTCCCGACTCGTGGTATCACACATTTAAGGCTGTGCAACCATTACCATCCTCCGCCTCTCAGACACTCCATCTTGTGATACTGAAGCGAATACCCATTGGCTAGGAGCTCCCCATTCGCCCACCATCCCTCCAACCCTAGGAAACTGCCATTTACTGTCTGCATTTATAAACTTAGCCATGTTACCGACCTCACTTAAATGAGATCATATTGTCCTTTTGTGATCGGCATACTTCGCTGAGCAGAATGTCCTCCAGGCCCGTCTATTTTATAGCATGCATGAGAATGTCTTTCCTTTTGATGACTGACTAGTGTTCCACCCTGTGGCTATGTCTGGTGTGCTTGTTTGTTTATTTATTGGTGGAGACTTGGGTTTCTTCTACCTTCATGCTGCTCTGATCAAGGGTATTTAAATATTGCTTACAGACCCTGCTTTCAGATCTTTCTCGTGTAATGTCCTACTTTGTTTTCCATTGCTGGGATAAAGTACCTGAACCAAAAGCAAAGTAAAAATAGGATTTATTCAGTTTATAGTTAGAGCTGTTTTTTGTTGCTACATCGAAGACGTTCTTTATATGCCCTAGATATTAATTCTATTGTACATAAAATTGTGTGTATTTTCTCCCATTCCTTAGATTGCATTTTCTGTTTTTAATTTTTACTTTATATTTCGCCTGCTCATATGCCTATGTGCCCCTGAATCTGAGGCATAGACAGCTGAGAACAGCCATGTAGGTGCTGGGAATTGAACTCAGGTCCCCTAGAAGAACAACCAGTGCTCTTAACCACTGAGTCATCTTTCCAGCCCATAGACTGCCTTTTCTAAGATGCCGTCGAATGTCTCATTTGACACACAGAAATGTTTAAAAATTCAACATCATACAACTTAACAATTTTAATATATATTGCCTGTATTTTTGGCATCACATCTAAGATCACTTTGCCTAACCCTGTGTCATAAAGTTTGATCTCCATGTCTTCTTTTGGGTTTTATAGTTTTGGGTCTTATATTTAGGTCTCAGATCCATTTGAGCTAACGTTTATACAGCATAAAGCCTGTCCATCGTGTGGTAATTCAGTGTAGCTCATGTGGGGTTTAGTCTTCTTTCAGAGGAAGCGTCTCACCTCAGATGCCATCAGACACTAAGATCTCAGCTCTCCCCGGGGTGGTAGATCATGCTGTATTAGTTCCCCTGTCACCAGCAGTCCCAGCTTTAGGGATGCATGGGATCCCACCGTCTCTCATGTCATCTCAGGTCATACTATGGCTAACACCACATCCTTCTCAGACAGTCTTTTGGGCTCTTTCCTGGTCTCATAGCCACCGTGCTCCATTCCCATCTGCCCCCCACCGTGGTGACTGGTGTGTCAAGATTCTGGTGTTCTGGGCATTCTTCATTTCTCTCACCTGAAGGTTCCCCTCTCCTTCTCACAAGCTTAGCTATACATGGGAACTCTGATTTTATTTATTTTATGAAGCACCTTTAAATATCTTCATTAAGAGGTCTTTTGTGCTACATGGGCCTGTCTCATCGATGGAAACCATAACTCACTAGAGCTCATTCTGGCCACCCAACCACACCGTTTGGGAGACAGAGACCTTGTTTCCTTCCTAATGGTGTTTTGCACTCAGTCATTCTGTATGAGGACAGTGAGGATGATGCTAAAATTTACAGTCCATGACCCAGATATGTAACACAGAATCCACCTCATTTGTTACCCTAAACAGGCAGTTTTCTCTCCCACTTATATAGCATGTCTTGTGACTTTGCATAACTGTGCAGTTTATCTGACTGAAGAGACAGAGCTCTTCTGTTTTTATTCATCACTGAATAGCTAATGCTTGGTGGTAATTGATCAAGAATATGAAGGCAGGGAGTTAGCTCAGTCAGTAATGAGGACCTTGGGTTTATCCTCAGAACAAAAGGAAAAAGAAGCTGGGTGTGTTGGTGTGTATCTGCAATCCCATCACTGAGAAAGCAGACCTTTGAGGCTTTCTGGCTATGATGGTTTGCATATGCTCAGCCCAGGGAGTAGCACTAGTAGGAAGTGTGGTCTTATTGGAGTAGGTGTGTCACTGTGGACTTAAGACCCACTGTGGGCTTTAAGACCCTCATCCTAGCTGCCTGGAAGTCAGTATTCTGCTAGTAGCCTTCAGATGAAGATGTAGAACTCTCAGCTCCTACTGCACCATGCCTGCCTGGATGCTGCCATGTTCCTGCTTTGATGTTAATGGGCTGAATCTCTCTGAACCTGAAAGCAAGGCCCCAATTAAATGTTGTCCTTTATAAGACTTGCTTTGGTCAGGGTGCCTGTTCACAGCAGTAAAACCCTAACTAAGACACCGGCCATCCAGGGTAGTCTACTTAATGAGTTTCAGGTCAGTCAGAGGCCTTGTCTTAAAACAAACAAAACAAAACAACAACAAAAACCCAGGTGACTCCTGAAAACACACACACACACACACACACACACACAAGAACCCTCAGGAGTCAGAGGTCACTGCTATTTAGAACAACAGCAGAGTGCAGCCTTACAAACAATGTGTGGGGCAATCTAGGCTTACCAACATGGCCACGGGAAAGCCCACTCAGATGGTTTCCACATCTTCCCAGGCATAAATTCCCAGGCACAGGACCAGATCTCCAGTCAGTACTCAGCAGATCTACTGGCCGCTCCTGTTCTTGCCACCTGGGCCTTGGCTACCCTTCTTACAGGGCAAGATGCTGATGAGATAGACACACACTCATCTCTCTGAGGTGTTCAACCATCCCTTGGGGTTGGATTCCTACGCTCTGAGCTGGGCACTGGGAGTGGACAGAGCAGAGTGGAGAGGGATTCCTGGATAGACCTGCCTCCCGTCTTCCCAGAATGGGGAGCTTTCTGCATTCTTACCACTCTTTAAGGCTTCAAGTATCATTATCTGACTTGGTTTCCACCTCTGGGAAGCGGTGAGCCTCCAATGCAATTACAGACACAAAAATGCAACGGGAACAGCAACCACACTACAGGACGACCCCATCCCTCTCACTGCAATCCTGCAGCATCCTTGGTCCACCCTCAGGGTCCTGGAAAAGAAGCACGTCTGTGCTCCAGGACTTTTTTCATGTTCTGCCCATGCAATGTCTTGGTGCACCTGGCAATGGAGAATGGATATCACTTTAGACTCTGGAGTTGATAGTTTCATCCAAGCATAAATATAGGACATGTTTGTTGTAGAATGATAGAGAACATAAAAATCCACAAAGAACAAAGGGAAATTGTTGGTAGGCTTTCCTGTCCCCGCCCAGGTGAGAACCACTTCTGTCTGGGTGCACTTCCTTAGCGCCACCTTGCTCTGTGTGTTCTAGCAAAAATATGCTATTCCCTGTGGAACAAAGGGACCACCCTTTGTTCATATGGTGGTCCATCCTGCCTCATTTTACTTAACATCAGAGAATAAGCTCCTCTCCGATATTTAATTTATTCTTAAAATGTTAAAATTTGGGGCCTGGAGAGATGGCTCAGTGGTAGAAAACACCTGGCTGATATTCCGAAGGACAAGGGTTCAATTCCCAGGACCCATATGGCAGCTCGCAACTGTCTGTAATGTTATTTCCAGGGGAATATGGCTCCCTCACACAGACATGCATGCAGGCAAAACACCAATGCACGTAAAATATGAATAAATAAATAAATCATTAGAAATAAATCATCCTGTCCCTAGAGGCATGGCAGGCATGGCTGCTCTGTCACAGGTGCATCAATAGGTGACAGAGAGAAGAGACTGTCTATGCTTGGTGACCTATGAACAGCTGAATGATTTAGTAGCCTAACACTTCCTGAAATGATGGCGCCTAAGATGACCACCAGTCCGGTGCCAGGCAGGACCGAACAGGCTCCCAGGGTGGAGGGTGAGCTGGAGACAAGAAGAATTCCACCCGGGACTGTGAGCCCCAGGTGGCAATGAGCCTGAGACAGATGACCCGTGCAAGGGGACACTCTGGTGGGCCGGGAGAGGCGTGAACTCAAGACGACCCTCAGACAGGCACCACGGGGCCCAGACAGGGAGCTCGCCTGAGATGTCCACCATGCCAGCCATGGCCAGACTATGCCCGAGATAACCCCTGCCTGGCACCATAATGCACAATCAGGGCACAGCACTTCTGAGGTGACCCCAGAGACTCAGAGATTCCAGGCACACCGCAAAGAGGAGCAAGTCAGGGGTAGAGAAATGGAAGAGAACGAGAAACAGAAGGAAGCGGGCACAATGAAGAGAGGCAGGACTGCAGACTCCAGGGTCACGAGGAGCCTGAAGTGATTAGCTGGTGAAGCCACCTGGGGCCATAGTGGGGTCCTGGCCTGTGCTGTCACAGGCAGGGGTCACATCTTGGTCTGTAACCCTGCAGCAGCTAGGCAGATGTCCCTGGTCTGGTTACCACCCAGGGGCTTGTTGCTATCTGAGTGTTGTGCAGAACTGGCCCTATCCCTCACCTGGGCACCATGGGAGAGGTGCTCCTGCGGTCATGTGAGGAGGAGATCTGGCCCTGCCTGCCCCTCACCTGATGCAGCACTCGGGAGAGTGGGCCCTGCCCCTCACCTGGGCAGCACAGTAGAGCTGACTCCGGATGTGGGGGTTGCTGGTGAGCCCGTCACAAGGGCATGCGGGTGGAGAGCCAACCCTGCCTCATATCTGCTGTGCGGTGACATCAGCAAGGGAGAGAGATTCCCCTCCGCTTCCTTCTGCCCTCACCACTGATGGCAGGCTGGGAAAATTGGCCCCAGTGGGGTCTTGAGAGCAGAAGAAATGGTTCTGCCCCTCACCTACTGTAGCACCCTGGCGAGCAGACCCTGCACCTCACTTAGGCAGCACAGTAGAACAGACCCTAATGGTGGGGGTGGGCTGGGGGTGGGGGTAGGGGTGGGCTGGGGGTGGTCCAGCCCTAGGGGTTTAAGCATGGGAGAACTGGCCCCACAATTTGTCTGCTGTGTGGCAGCATAAGCAAGGGACAGGTGCTCTCCCCCGACTTTTGCCCCCTGCCACCTATGTCAGGCAGGAGAGCTCTGTGGTCACCTGCTGCAGCACCCAGGAGAGTGCAGGATTTCCAGCCCTGAATCTTGTCTACTGGGCAATGGCAGATGAGGGAGAGATGCCTTCCTCCCCCCCCCCCCCGCCCCCCTCATCCCTTTCCATCTATGGCCAGTTGGAGAGCTGGTCCCCCTGGGTCAGGAGCAGGGAGAACTGGCCCTGTCCTTCATCACCTGTAACATTCAGGAGAGCAGGCCCCGCACCTTGCCTGGGCAGCAGGATAGCGCTGGCCCTGGTTGTCGGGGGTTGGTGAGCCGTCTCCAAGGGCATTGAGAGTTGGAGGGGCAGCAGGCTGACCAGCTCTGATATCTCTCAGGCCCAGATCCAGGGCTTTGAATTGGCCCACTCCAACATCTACCCCATTGATGAACTGCTAGAACCCATGAATGACTGAGCTTCTACAGATCTAAAAACTATAGGATCACCATGACACAGGGCAACAACAGGCTATCTAAGAGGAGTCCCAGTGAAGTTCCAGTACTGATAGAGTAGCAGAAGCCAGAGGCCTTGCAGAGACCACCAAGTCATTGTATTGAACATTTGCAAACAAAGAAGTATGGACGAAAGGGTGTACTGTGGGATACACTGTGACACACTTCAGCTTCTGTTGGTGGGGATGTTGCAAGGGAAGATGGCAGGTATGAGTGGAGGGGGAGATAGATAGGATTGGGATGAGTGATGGAAAGTTCACAAAGATCCAATAAGAAGTTTAAAAGATGAAAATTGATGTGTAGTCTAATTCCCAACAGGACACACACACACACACACACACACACACACGATTTGTGAATATTCCACAGATATCTTGCGATTTATTTGACACTCCAATGATAGAGTAGTCCTTCCCTTTGAGTTTCTAAGCAAACGAGTTACATCCTAAGACACTGTGCAAGTGATCGGGTTTCCATTAATTCTTTCGTTTGGAAATCGACATTTTTTTTTATAGTAGACCTGGGGTACAGAATCATTATAACATTGTTATGGGGATGAAAGGTCACATGGATGCCTCATCTAAATCCAGAAGGCAAAGCATTGGCATCATCATGTTTAAGATGTTAATGCAGTGATAATAGGACTGGTGGGATAGCTGTGTATTTTCTGTTCAGCTCACTCTATCCGTTCAACTTCACCAGACACCTTTGTCCAGTACCTCCATCCTCCTGACTTTTGTGCCATTAACAAAACTACAAAATCCATTTTCTCATTTTATCCTCATAGGCTTACACAGAATCTGTCATGGGCCTAAGAGAAAAGACAATGTAGGAAATGCATAATATGCATAATGCGAACCTGCTCATGTATCGGAAATCGACATTTTTAAAGCCATGACATAACCCCAGGTCCACACTTGGCCTTAGTGTACTGTATTGGAGTGTGGGTGTTGGCTGAACACCAAAGAGGAAATGTGTATCTAGAGAAAAACGTGAGGAAGTTAGAGTTCCAGGACAACAGTTGATAAATCTGACTTAGAAAACAGCACTAGACAGACATCCGTGGTTCCGCCACGTGGTAGGATGCTATGGCTAGGAACCACTCTGGCTAAACTACTGGAGATTTATGGAGAACAGTGCAGCTGTAGAGAGGAGAAAAACTCAAGACGGTGCCCCCAGAAAGCGCTGGTCTCAGCTCTACACTTGTGTGAGTGGCAGTTCCTAAGGCCACCTCCTAGTTTCCTCCATGATAAAATGGGAATTAATGGGCTGCCGTCACAGCATAGGGAAAGGGTGTCATCAGTCAGAGTCCTAGAAGGATCTAGCTTTGCTCACATTATCTTACCAAGCCTGTGCACGGTGGCTGTGCACTCATGCAGGAAGCACAGACATATGGATAATTATAGTCACAGCTGAATATCTGTCCAATTTTTTATGTCTCGCCGTGCGTGCACATGGTCCTAATAGAAGTAGGCTTGTAACGGCCACTAAGAATAGTTTGGAACTGAGGGCAGTACTCTGAACGTTCAAGACCAGGCACAGTGGCTCATTGGGAGGTGGAGGCAGGAGGATTATTCCAAGTTCAAAGTATACCAGGTTAATTTAGTGAATTTCAGCTCAGTCTGGGCCACAGAGCAAGATATTGTCTAAAAAAAAAAAAGAAGAAGAAGATAAAGGAGGAGAAGGAGAAGAAGGAGAAGGAAGAGGAGGAGGAGGAAGAGGAGGAGGAGGAGGAAGAGGAGGAGAAGAAGAAGAATTATTCTGAAGAGAAAGAAATGAAATCAAACATAATACAAATAAGACAACCAAACAGGTATGAATAATGTCACCCACGATCCCTGTAAATTTTATATACGTATGCATTAAATATATACATAGGTTATATCCTTGTTAGATTCAGCTATCAACTTGATGATCCTAGAGGCATTTGAAGGAGAGTTTCCTTTGAAGGGTTACCCAGATTCGAGTAGCCCGTGGTTATGTCTGTGAGGATAGTCTTAACTGATGGCTAATGGGGGCCATGAGTGGTGCCATCCCAAGATGGGTGGGTCTGGGTTGTAGAAGAAGGCTGTCCTGTGAGTGAGCCAGGTAGCAAACAAGCAAGCAGTGTCCCTCCATGATTCCCAACTTTTGTTCCTGCCCTGACTTCTGTTAATGATGGATTATGGCCTGGAAGTATAAGATAAAAAATAAAAAATAAAAAATAAAAACCCTCTTTCCTCCCCGTTGCTTTTGGTCAAAGTGTTTTACCAGAAAAGCAAGCTAGAACAGGTTATAGAGAGGCTTCTGCAGGGCAGAGTAGGGGAAAGTGGGGTGATGGGGTGGTGATGGTGGTGGTATTTGGGGTGGTGCTACAGATGTTAGCTCAATGGACCAGATAAGACTGTGATGCTATCATCTGTAGGGTGGTCTGGTGATACAGTGAGGTCCTCATCCTTGAAATTACATGGATAAAGACAGGGACATCAGCACATTTTTTTGCATCTTTGAGGAGATGAGTTTGTACATTACAGTCAATTCTGTAATTCAATGGAAGCTTTATCTTTCCATAGTTTGTTCCATTCTTATTTGTACAGATTCTACACAGTGGACTAGCCACGATCCACAGTGGATTCAGGAAGCTGGGAGAAAGGCTTTCACCTGTGAATGAGACTAACGGCCCAGGATCTGGTCCATCATAAGCTGCTCTCTGGAAGCCTCCATGAGCCTCTGAGGATCATTTCTACCCAGCAACATCATCTGCAACCCTCCTTGCTGCTCTCTGAATTCAGAGAATAGAAACTTGTTTTTGTAAACTAGCCTTACATGGGAGGCAGTACGTCGACTAACTTATTTTAATTTCCTTAGAACATTTAAAACTGAAAGTCCCGTGTCCCAGGGCAAATGGGGGTGGTTGTTCTGCCTGGGAACCAGCGAAAGTACAGGCAATTCATCTCAAAAACTTTGGAGCCTCTTGGAGAGCCAGACAGAAAAGGTCTCACCCACAACCAATCAATCAACTGCAGACTCCTGGCTCAGATCCCAGCTATTGCCTCCACCTGCACTGTGAGTCAAAGGAAAACAGGAAGTTTAAGAAAAAGAGGAGGTCGCAAGGCACAAGTAAGGACCAGCCTGATGTTGACTGAGAAAGAGGTCAGTTAAGATCTGTTTGGGGTTCTTTCTGGAAACCAAAAGACACCAGGAAAATCCCATGTCATTTCTACTAATAAATATTGGCAGTGACCTATCAATATGTCTCTTTCCTCCAAACCGAGGGCATCTCACCAGATTCTGTACCTGACTCCTCTTTGGGAGCATCCCACTGGGCTCAGCTTAGGAATTTTCTGACCCACACCCCACATTTCCATCCTGTTTAAACAGTTGGGAATCTTTCTCTCTGTGACAAACTGGCTGGGTGAGCTAGCCAGATAAAGTTGATCTTTCCTGAACTCTATCTAGGTAATAGTCCTCAAATTTGATGGGCTTCTTCTGGGATCCTGCATTTGAGAAACACAAAACAGGTTCCTGGATGTTGAGGTTACCCCAAGATTTGGGGAACAAGAACAGACTCATAGAATTAGATGACTGTGGAACAAAATATAAAATTCATTTGATTTTCAGAAAAAAAAAATTGTATCCAAAAAAAAAAAAAAAGTAAGTCTTGGGGTTAGTCGGGTTAGGCCATATCTCCAGATTCTTTGTTCTCTTGTCCTTCCCAGATATGGAAACATATTTATTATTTAGAACCCAGAACCTTGACTGTGAGGCATTTGACAAGGTGAGTTCCATGCTGACCCCTTCTGAGGATCTCTGAATTGTACCCATGCTTCTCGGTGCTCTAGGGTAACCCATATCTAACCCAGGGACATTTGGTGTAACACCCCTCTGAACAGAAGTGGCTTTTCAAGAAGACTGACTAGAAAAGGTCTAGTTCATGGTGTTTCCTCTAGGACCCAGATACTCCTTAACTCTCTAAGGAGGTGTGCTGGGTAGATTTATGTCAACTTAACACACATGCTCAAGTCATCTGAAAGGAGGGAACCTCAACTGAGAAGATGCCTCCCTAAGATCCGGCTGTAGGGTATTTTCTATACCCTACAGGGATCAATAGGGAAGGGCCCAACCCAGTATGGATGGTACTAGCCCTATGCTAGTGTAAATTAAGGACTATTTTAAAATGTCAAGAGATCATGAGGGGAGGGCCCTTTACAAGGTCATTAGGTGATGAGACCTCTGTCCCCAGTGAAAGTTTTAAGTACCGAAGGCAAGTACTTAAAGTACTGGGTTCTATAAGAAAGCAGGCTGAGCAAGCCATGGGAGGCATGGCCTAAGCAGCACCCTCCGTGGCCTCTGCATCAGCTCCTGTCTCCAGATTCCTGCCTTGTTTGAGTTCCTGTCTTGACTTCCTTTGGTGATGAACAGGAATATAGAAGTCTAAGCCAAATAAATCCTTTTCTCCCCAATTTGCTTTTTTGGTCATGGTGTTTCATTCCCACAATAGAAACCCTGAGCCAGGAGAAGAGAGTCTGTCACCTCTCTGGTAACCTGGGCATTAGCATCAAATACTGGTCACACTGAATGGTCCAAGAGTTCCTTACAAGCCCTTTGATTCGATCTTTGCTTCACCATACCTGAGCCTCTTAGATATACCACTGACCTTCAGTGCCCAGAATGGAAAGGGGCTGGGAAGACCAGCTCATGAAGATGCCCATCCCCACAGTATCAGTCTACCCCTCACGCCCACAGTCAAGTCCAAGTTGACTTCTGCCTTGGTTTTGGTCTCCACCCCTGAAAGGATTTAATCAATTTCCAACAGTAAGGCAGACCCAGGCCACCAAGGTCTTCTGAGCCAAGCCAACAGGGCATTGATGGAAGAATCTCATTGCTTCCACTGGGTCCATAGAAGCTCTTCAGGCACAGTGCAGATCCAACTGGTCCGCTCCTAGTCTCATCTCAGTCAGCGACTCCTAGCAGGAGATGAGAATTTGAGACTGGGAAAGGAACCCTGAGGTCATGGAGCCCAAGCTTACAGGTCACGGATGAGAGAAGCGAGAAGACAGAGGCCTTCTGTGGTCACAGGGGGAAGGGGGCTGGGAGGAAGATGCTGAGTGGGACTCCTGCTTTGCCAGTTACTCAGCACACAGCCCTATGTGGTTCTCTTTCTCCTCAGCTGTGAGATGGAGGCCTTGTGTTGACACCTCTCTTCAGGGCTGTCATTAGGATTGTAAAGGAAATTTTTATTTATTGTGTATGTACATATGTGTATACATGTGTGTGCAAGTGCACATGCATGTGCCTGTGGAAGCCAGAGGTTGGCAGCAAGTGTTTTCTCAGTCTCTAGTTTTGAAACAAGCTCTTACTGAACCTGGAACTTATGGGTTTGGCTGGGCTGGCTGACCAGGGAGTTTTGGGGAACCTCCTGTCTATACCCTTCCAGGACTGAAATTAGAGGCCTGTGCCATGGCTCCCAGATTTTTACATGGATCCAGGGTTCTGTATCTAAAAGTCCAAGGGGGAAAACATGCCAATCAGCTGAGACCAGAAGGCAAGCGGAAGACAGGGGTGCAGGAGAGATCATCCCCATTGTCGAAAGGGAGCTTGAAATCTGCCCTGAAACCATCCCAAAAGCCAAAGGGTAAGGGAAACTCCACGAGTTAGCAAGCTCAATAACTCCACCATTACAGGGTGACAGCAAGCCCCTCCCTCCTCGAGCCTCATTCCATAGCTACAAAGATCAGACAGCAATACCAGGAGGCCCCTGCAGGTGTGCAACAATGAAGCTAAATGAAGAACCAACAGACCTACAGGAGAACAGCCAACTGCTGAGACAAGTTAGGAGAGATGAGACGCTGTGCAAGAACACCGAGAGGTAAAAACAGACAAGGCCTTGACCCAATCCTTGTAGCTACAGACTAACTCAAAATGCAATAGATTTAACGGCAAAACTGGGAGATGTTTACAAGAAGATACAGGGGGAAAACCACTCGGGGGTGATGATTCCGTGAAGCATGCTTAGATGTAGCACCAACAGGAGGAGCCCAACTGCCGAAGCCAGACATAGCAGGACATATTTGGTACCCAAGCAGTTCAGAGATAGAAATCAAGAGGATCAGGAGTTCCAGGCCAGCCTCAGCTACACTGTGAGTAGAGGGTAACCCGCCTACATGAGTTTAAAAACAAACAAACAAAGGCCAGGGTTTTATATAGCAATAAACAAGAAACTCTGTCTCAAACAATGTGGACATTAAGGACCAACACCTAAGGTCCTTTGTAAGCTACTGTGTGCTTACATATGAGCAGGTGTATACACACACACATACACACACAGACCAATAATTGGGATTCATTAAAATTAAAGATTTTTCTCTGCTGGGCAGTGGTGACATGTGCCTTTAATCCCAGCACTTTGTAGGCAGAGGCAGGCAGATTTCTGAGTCTGAGGCCAGTCTGGTCTACAGGTTCCAGGACAACCAGGGCTACGCAGAGAAACATGTGTAAACGAAAAAACCAAAAAAGAAAAATAAAAAGATTTTCTCCATAAAACCATTTTAAATGATTAAAAAAAAAAATCAGTCTTGATCTCTCCAGTCACGAGGACAACATGCACGAGACACGGAGAGATGGCACGTCTATTAGAAATTTTACAAAAAAAGAGTGGTAATATCAAAATCCGACCAGCCCACTGCGCAACTGACACATGTACGGTGAGATGGCCCTTCAAAGAGTTGGGAAGCTCCTTTTTAAAAAAGTATCATTGTTTAACAACCACAGCACTCAACAACACTCCATGGCATTTGCCCTAGAGAAATTCCAAGCTATGTCCACACAAAAGCCTGCACACCATCTCTCTTGCAGATTTATTTGAACTAGTCCCAAATGGGAAACAAGCCAAACGCCCTTCAGTAAGTGAACATGTGTAAATGAAGTACAGTACATCCGTACCTTGGCGTAGTACTCAGCAGTTACAAGGAACCAGCGCTCGATCCATGTAACAGTTTAAGACGGAATGGAGCTCAAAGACATTACTCTGAATGAAAACGGCTGATTTTCAAAAGGTCACCTGGTAGATGATTCCACTTATGTAACAGCCTTGAAATAATACAATCCTGGAGACGGACTCCATCTATACTGGGGATTAGGGACAGTGGTCAGAGGATGAGACTCTCAACAAGCCGGCTCAAGGCACTTGTCTGCGGTGGGTGGTGATACACTCCTGTATCCTCAGACGGGTGGCGTCTGCACAAATCCACTTGTGATAAGGCGGTACAGGACTGGACTGTATGTGCACGAGATAGCAATGTTGATTTCCTGCTTTTGATATCCTTTGTAATTAATGTTGTTATATAACATGGAGCTCTGAGGGAGAGTGGGTGTAAGGACACACAGGACCTCTAAAGCCAGCTTTGCTAAGAATCTGTCATCGTTTCAAACTGAAAATCATTTTCTAGAAGACTCTAGACAAATCAAGTTGTGCCTGGTACTAGCAACACAAGTGGCTTTCTCATGGAGTCACCATGAGAGAGCCCCCAGTAACAGCAAGGATCCCAGTTCTAGCCTTAGCCTGGGTAGTTTTGATCCTAGTAATAGGTAGAGACGGGGGAGCCTTAGGGATCAGAGGCTAGGCAATTGACCATAGTCAGTGAGCTTTGGACCATTTAAGACCCTTTCTCAAAGGAGATAGAAGGTGTTCATAAGGCTGATAGCGTGGGTTGTCCTCTGACTTCCACATCTGTGTGTCCACATATGTCCACTTGTGCACACACACACACACACACACACACACGCTATATAAAAATTACCCTCACTGCATGGTGGTGCCCATACCTTTAATCTCAGCACCCTGTTTAATAATAATAATAATAATAAATAATAAATAATTTCCTGTAAGAGTTGCAAGGCTCTTTCATGGAGCCTTGTGAAGAGAGAAAAGGCAGGAGTGGGTCAGTACTGGGAATTTGTGTCTGGGTCCCCTCTGCACCCACTCCTGAATGTCTCCCGGACCTGGAGAAAGGACTGTTAACTGATGTCTGTGTTGCGCCACTTACAGAGACAGCACAGTGCTCATGGGGCTGGTAGGACAGTGCTTCTGCCCCACAGCTGCTCCTACCTCTGCCTGCCACTCCTTCCTGGTCCATGAAGGCTTGATTGTCTTATCAGTGAGGTTGGTAACGCTATCCTCTGCTAGAGCTGTAAAGCAGATGGGATGTGGGTACACGATCCTTCAAGTCTGTACATTCATAGAGCTCAATTACTGTTAGCTATTATTTGTTATTATTATGGGCATTATGATAAGTATTATTAACTGTTGTCATTAACTAATAACTGCACCATGGAATTAATGGGACAATGCTTTTTCTTTTCTTCCTTTTCTTTCTTTTCTTTTCTTCCTTCCTTCCTTCCTTCCTTCCTTTCTTTCTTTCTTTCTTTCTTTCTTTTCTTCCTTCCTTTCTTTCTTTTCTTTCTTTCTTTCTTTCTTTCTTTCTTTCTTTCTTTCTTTCTTTCTTTCTTTCTTTCTTTCTTTTTCTTTCTTAAAGACAGGTCTCATGTAGCCCAGAATGCCCCAAGCTTACTGTGTAGCCAGTGATGACCTAAGCTTCTAATTCTCCTGCCTTTGTCTCCTGAATGCTGAGATTACAAAACCACAATGCCCAGGGTTTTTTTTTTCCTAATTTTTATCATGAGTTTTTATTTTTTATCTATCTTTTAATTATTTTTAAGATTTTTCTTACTTAACAACTTTTTCCAATATATTTTGATCATGTTTTTTCTCCCCCAAATCCTTCCAGATCCTCTCCATTTCCTGAACCACTCAACTTTATCTTCTATCTCAAAAAAACCCTCAAAAATGAAAATCAAAACAAACAAAAAACCCAATAAGCCAAAAATGCCTAAGCTAAACAAAAGTCCACAACAAACAAACAAAACTTGGACTTTGTTTTATCCTTGGCATGGGTGTGCCCTGAAGCGTGGTTGATATGCACAGGGACACACTCCACTGTAGAAAACCGATGCTTGCCTTTGCTGCTATTTATCAAATGCAATTAGCATCTTGGTTAGAGGTGGGACTTACTCTCCCCCTCAGCACTGGGACCCCATCTGGCATGAACTGTGCAGGCCCACAATGTGGGGTCAAGGATGGAGCCCAGGGCTTCATGTCAACTGGCCTAGCATTGAAATCAGAGCTCCTGGATGACACCAGAATGCACAACCTTGTTTACGGTTGATGTTTACGGTTGATCTCACATGGGGCTCACCCTGGGGACACCCTGTTTTACCCTAGGACATTCTTACCAAGGTGCATGATGGGAACGACTCATGACACCCACTTTTTCAGAAAAGGACCCCAGAGGGCCAGGATAGGTGAGCTATGTGTCCTGTATGACCCAGGAAGTGACCGGCCAGGCCGGGCCATGGATCCGAATCCTCAGACTTTACTCCTCCCTTGAATCATGTGGAGCATGGGTTTGCAGCAACATCTGCTCTTGACAGTCCATCCCAGTGACAAAGATCCCAACAAAATGACAAGCAACTGGGCTGGGTGTCCCTTGTTACCTTTCCCCTGCTGGGAAGGCACAAGGCAGTCACTAAACCTGTCACCAAGAGAAGGAAATCTCCCTTCAAACAGCAGAGGCCCAGGTTAGACTTGTCAGCAAGGAAAAGCTTAGCATTTCCACTCAGGGTGCCTCGGGTCTCGGGACGAACCCGGCTAAGGTGGGGGTCTCTGCAAAGTGCCTGTCATCTGATGCTTATTATCCGCCAACCAAAGAGACATTTTAACAGACTCAAGAAAACCTTGTGACTGAAAAGAGCTCTTTACTCTCCCTTCCCAGGCCAATTGGCCTGGGTTCAGGTCTTGGGCATGAATCTCAGCATACGAATGTGGGTTTTATCTTATTTTTAAATTTTTTTCAACGAAATGGCTGCCACCACTTGTTTTTAGAGGTTAGAGGTACTGAGTCACTCTTGTCACCCTCACCGTCAGGAATCTTGGGACAGCCACTCTCTTTCCATTCTTGGGGAAAATGAGAGAGTCCTCCCTCCCCATGCGGCCTGCCACAGTCCTGTTCCTTAGAGACCACCCATCCTTGGACACACCCTTTCCTTCTAATTAGCAAGTTTTAAAAAAAAACCCATAATTCTCCAAGTCCCTCTACACTGGTAGAATCAAAACAATATATGGTATCCCCAGCTAGGTCTGGCTGGGGGTTTGGGGGGGGATCTGAGGACTGTTTTCAATTATCTCCAATTTTCTGTGTTAGGAATATTCCAATGGGAAATCAATGTAGCCTTTTAGAACCGTGGTGGTGGTGCTGGTGATTCTGGTGCTGGTGCTGGTGATGGTAACAGAAGAGAGATTCCCCCACCAGTTCCACCATTAACAATCTGAGGCAGAGCCTGCAGGTGGCACCCACTCTAACCCCCGAGTCTCTTTCCGTTAGACACACATAGCCTGCTCCAATCCTTCCATGTGAGGTCTAGCCACCTCACACTTATAGCACCCGTTTCATCTAAAATAGCAATTGTGGGAGATAATCTCTCTGCACCATATGCTCGGACCCCAGGGCGCCTGGATGTCTGGTCAAGGTCGTCTAGAGCCTTCCAGGAGGTACCTTCCTCAGGAACCTCTCCCCCAAATTTTGTGAGGACTCAACCATTCCAGGTCCTTCAAAACCTGGCCGGAAGTGGACCCCACTTCTGACCTTACCAAAGAAGGCATTCTCATGCCAACAGTTCCTTACAACCCCTGTTTTTCTTCCATAACGCCCCATAAATCTCAGGCCACAGGCACCTCTGGTGGCCCTTCTCCATAAACCTCTAGTGCCTGCTGTTTTCTGAGGCCAGCAGGAAGGGAGGATTCTCAAATCTGCTGGAAGCTTTGCAGCCAGGTAGCAATCTAGCCTGCGACTACTGCAAAAATGAAAACCCAGGCAAGGAGTGCAGGCTTCCACCATCCGCCCGCCCAGAGCAAGGCTCGTGCACTCTGAGTTGCAGCATCTCAGGGTGCCCACAGCCTGCTGCCCACAAGGTGCTGGCTGAGCGCCTCTGCATCCACTCTCATTAAGGAAGAGCGTACCCACAGCAGCAGAGACCCAAACGAATTCCCTGGAGGAGTTCTTTCTCCAAGGAAGAACAGGACAGCCCCCTCTTACGTAGGTACGTCTATTCTAGTTATTCTCTCCCATGAGAAACTGCGAGCATGTGCGCGCAAGAGAGAGACAGAGACAGAGAGACAGACAGATAGAGAGAGACAGACAGAGCGAGAGCGAGAGCGAGAGAGAGAGAGAGAGAGAGAGAGAGAGAGAGAGAGAGAGAGAGAATGAGAGAGTCGCTCCCCCTCACAGCCGGGCCTGGCTCATAGATGTGGCATCGTGGCACCAGGGACAGAGAAGGGAGCCGGGTGCACCCAGAGCTCCCGGACTGGCCTCATCGACGTCCCAGGCACCCACGCTGCCGCCTTCTTACCCCGAACTCTACTCACCTTAATGTTGCTGAAGATCGAGCGGGAGCAACGTCTGGCCGGGACCGAGGAGGTGCCGCTGCCCTGGCGCGCTCCGGGCTTGGGCAGGAGCCCCATCGTGACTGAGGCGATGTCCCCTGGCCGGGCTAAGGTGGTGGCGGCAGACCTGGGGTCAGGTTCTGCGGGACTCCGGTGCTTCGGGCTTCAGCGGCCGTAGCCGGGCGATGGGGAGCGCGACCCGGAGACTGAGCAAGAGAATGAGCGCCCAGAAGTTTTTATAAGTGGCGGCCGATGATGAAACGCGCTCGCTCTCCTCCCTCTCTTCCTTGGGTGTCAGAGGTGCTGCTAGCCCCCGCCCAGCCGCCACTACTGCCTCCCCCAGGCAGGTGTCGCGGGTCCTGGAGTCGCGGCTGCGGAAGCCCGGAGGCTCTGGGACACGACCTGGGCGAGCCCTGGCTGCCTATCAGGTCCTGCTGGCCGGGGGTGGGTGTTGTGGGTAGAGTGCGGGGAGATGGCGGGTCCCCGAGGAAGGGGTGACAGCGGATGGAGGAGGCAGGAGGCTGCAGGCCAATGGAGAGACCTGGGGACTCAAGGTGGGCGCGGCACTGGGGAAGGGGCGGGGGGATCTAGAGTAGGCTGGAGGAGCACCGGGTGGTGGAGGGGAGCGAGGAGTCTCTGTGGCTCTCCTGGTTGTCCAGAGCCGGGCTCTGAGTGTCTGCACTCGCTCTGCAAACCTGGGCCCTCGGTTCCGGAGATGGCTCTGAGACTCGCCGCCCAAGCTCTGTTTGTGCTGAGGACTGATTTATATTTAAACTGCTCTTTGCGCTGCAGAGGAGGGTGGGAAGGCGTAACAAGGTGGAGAGGTGGGGGCCGCCCCAGGGCTGGGCTCGAACTCACTGGACCGGAGCCAAGGTAAACTGCAGGCGCTGTCGAGTGTCAGCGGGTCTGGCCTGAAGTGCTGGGGGTTGGGACAAAAGGAGCGCTGGTCTGACATGGGATTGCCCCCGCCCTGACCTCCTCTGCAAGGCTGGAGTGAGCAAGATATTTTTTCCACTCTTGGACTCGGACCTTAGAGAAAGAAGGTGAGCCTTTTCCAGAAAAAGTCAAAAGAGATCCAGCAAAAACTCTTGAGGCAGTTCGGAGGAGGCATCCTTCCAGCTTCCTACTCTATTGTCTTCTGGAGAACCACCTCTTCCAGCCCAGCCCAGGAAAAGATGGCGTCAATATCGCGGACACCGAGGGTGAAGGATGGAGCCCTCTGCTTCGTTATTTCTAATGAAGGTCGCTGTTTTTCCAATCCTGACCCGGTTTGACGGTCTGGGGACTTCTTCCTACGCTCTGGCAAGCAGAGGCCAAGGACTCTGGACACAGCAACAATCCAGAGGCTGTTGGACAGTGGACAACTTCTGGTTGTTTTGTTCACCTGCAGAGAGAAGTACAGACAGACAGGCTTTCCAGACCCACAGCGAGCTTGAGCACCCGTGGGACACAGGTAGTTAGAGGTGACAGTGTACACTGGGCACAAAAGACCCCATCCATGGTATGTTGTGCCTGATGCCCTGAAGATTTCCTGTACCACCAGTGCTAGATCTAAGAGAGATAGGGGTGCTTTCATGGTCCGGTCTTACAGGCAAAGATGCTAGAGGGATCAATTACAGGGACCAAAGCCGCCCAGCAAGGAAGCAATAGAACTAGACCCAGAACTCAGCATTGCCTGATGCCAAAGCCCAGCCGTGAAGCACTCTTGTGTAGAATGAAGGAAGGGATGGAGGGCATCTTGTTTTTGAAACGGAGACTCACTGGCCTGGCATTGACCAGTAAGCCCCGAGGATCCACCTGTCTCTGCCTCCCCTGGCCTGTGATTATAAAAGCACACAGCTGTCCTTGTTCTCTTTGATTACATGGGATTGAACTCAGGTCTTCCTGCTTGCAAGGCAGGCCCACTACTGACAGCTATCTCACTGGCCTCGGGCACTTTTAAAGTTATCTAGTATAGCCATCTCATTTCGCCGTGGGGCCTCGGTGATTAGAATTTCTTCCTCAACATGTGGCCTTCCCTTATAGCTCTTATGGTAGACAGCCGGCGAGAATCCACCCCCCTGTAGGTGCTGTACTGCTCCTTTAACTTTGCCCTCTGCCTGGTATCACGGCCAGTGTGTCACCTCCAAAGGAAATGTTTATTCAGAAACGCTATCAGGAGAGTCCAGCGAAATACAGTGTAGTCCGACCTCAGCGACTCCAATGAGACTTATGTGTCTGCGTATGAACTGATGACATGGGTACTCCATGGTACAGTTAAGGGGAAGGGTTTTGTTGTAGATGTGAGGGAGAAAACACACAGAGGCATCTGGAAGGGTCCAGAGCACAGAGAGAAAGTAGTAGACTGAACATGGCCAGCAGCCCAGGCCTGACCAGGAGAGAAGCCCAGACAGAGCAGAGACAGAGAAACCTAGAGAGGGGGAAGGGAAGGGAGAGTATGAGGGGGGAGGGGGAGAGAAAGCGAGTGAGATTGGGTGGGGGCGCCAAAAAAGAGGGAACATAGCTGGTAGCTGAAACTGCAGGGTTACAGTGACAATGAGTAGCTAGCTTTTGTCTAACTACCAGGATTTGGGGAAATGGAGTTCCCTTTGGACCGACAATCTGTTGTAAGAGATTGGCTGTTGGTAGTTAGAGGGACATGACCTGATGCCCTCAGGGTTCCTTGTGTGGCTCCCATGACTACAGCTAGCTCACAGTCACAAGATGGCTGCTCCTCCTCCAGCCTCCTGTCTTTATTTCAGGAAAGAAGAGGAAGACTGGAAACAGGAAAGGGCCAGGCTCACAGCAGAGAAGCAACTTCTCACACACTGACTTGGCCTTAAATCTTGTTGGCTGGACCACAAGATTTCCTACAAAAATGACCTACAAAGGACATTTAGAAATAAGCTCCACACCAATGCTGCCCTCTGGGGTAAAATTGGAAGTTCTGTTAGGGCAAAGAAGAGAAAGGATGTTGTATCAACACTGAGCGTCTCTACGGGGAGCTATCCGCGCCCTCAAAAGAGTGTCACCAGGATCTCTCTTCTGGATTTTCCATCCCTCCGTTTCAAGAAATATTTTCTAGTGTTAAAAACACAAGAGCCCAGCCCCTCCGCACAGTAGCAAGCCCTGGCCTCTGTGTCATTATGTCTCTGTGTGAAGAGCAGAGAGAAGGCTTCAGCCACGTTGCAGAGACTGCGCATAGGAGCTGCGAACACTCAGGAGAGGGGCCCCAAGGCGGTAACTGTCAAGTGACACCCTAAAAATAAGGATAGTAAAGAGGGAAGGAGGTACACCTGCTCCCTGGTCTCATTCCGGCTGGAGTACCACCAGGGACAGCAGGACTGCGAGGGGCTGGGGAGAGACTGGAAAGCCGAGTGGCCTGCTAAGAATGGAGGCCTTATCCCCAGAGCACAGCGACAGCCATTGAAAACTTCTGAGTAGCAGGGGCTCTGAGCTGATTTGCATTTCCCATGATCCTCTTTGGCAGCCAGATGAGAGAGCAAAGGGGTAAGATCCAGAAAGATTTCCAGGAGCAGAAATACAAGCTTGGATCACACAAGAGGTAGGGAGAAAAAAAATTCAGGAAATACTGCAAGGAGACGGCACTCCTGTGCTAGTGGTACACACGTCCGTGAGGACTCCCACCGCTCAGCTTGCACACGGCGTTTGCCACGTTCATCCCCAGGAGAGGGGACCCAGAAGGACTAGCAGCCACAGGGGAAGCCAGTGGTGTCCTAAGAATTCACTTTGAGTTCACCCAGTTTGAACTACATACAGGTAAAGATGGGCAGCTGGATTCTAAATATTTATCCTTATGCCCACAGATAATTGTAGCTCTCGTCCCTCATCAAATAAACTTATCTGTGCAGCAGATGGACACCATTACAGAAAACCACCACTGTTCAAAGTACAGAGAACATGTGATCATGGGTGTTAAGTCCCACGGGATACATCTGTAACACAACTCTTACACTGAAGACTCATGGAACATTCCAGGAGATGTGGCAGAGCATTTGATTCTAAGAGCCAGAGGACCAGGAAATCTGCTGTGAGACTGTCTCCTAGAAACAAAAGGGAAGCTTCACTCTTGATACCCAGCAACATGGGTCTAAACAAGACCTGTGTGAGGATGACAGCGGCAAACATGCTAACACAGGGAGAAGAAATCTCACAGGGCCTCGCCCATAGGCAAAGAATTATAGGCAGCTAAGGAATGCAGAGAGGGGGAGAAATAATCTTCCCCAAAGAGGAGCCTTATACTTAGTTGCCCAGTGCCAAGTGGTCAGCGCTGGAATCACATCAAATGGACTGAGCAGGTTGGGTTTACATATCTATATCTATACCTATACCTATATCTATAACTATATCTATATCTATATATCTATATCTATATATCTAGATAGATAGATAAATAGATAGATAGATTGTGTGTATGCATGTATGTGTGTATGCAAAACAACAAAGCAAAGGAGGCCATGAGTTTGAGAGGGAGCAAAGGAAGAGTTGGAGGGAGTAGAAGGACAGGGGAAAGTGATATTATAATTTTTTAAATTAAAATAAATTCTTGCTGGGTGGTGGTAGCACACACCTGTAATCCCAGCACTCTGGGAGGCAGAGGCAGGCGAATTTCTGAGTTCGAGGCCAGCCTGGTCTACAGAGTGAGCTCCAGGACAGCCAGGGCTACACAGAGAAACCCTGTCTCGAAAAAACCAAATCCAAAATAAATTCTTTTAAAAGTGGGCAGATGGTGGGTGGCCGTGCTGACGCAATGCCCAGGATAGACACAGAAGTCAAGAAGAGGGAAAGTGGAGGTGACGCTGACCCTCCAGAAAGGATGAAGTCTTCCAGTGAGAGTGTGAGGAGAAGGGTGTCCAGAGAAGACACATCTGCCTGAGAGAGAGAGAGACGGAGCGGAGGGTGGTAAGCCGGGAGGGCGGTAAGCCAGGGGAGACAGGAGTGGGAGAGAGACCAGAGATCATGTTCAAAGAGGAAGGCTGAAGACTGTCCATGCTGCAAACGAGGTGTGACCTGAGGGGCCGCTGCTCAGCTGGCCAAGTCCTGGACTGAGAACCCAAGCAAGGCCTTAACAGTGGGTGGCATGGTTGAAGGCCAGATTCTATGGGTCCAGGAGAACCCGGAAAGGAGAAAGTGTAAAAGCGCAGTGGTCCTGACGTGGTTTTAGTCACAGGTCACAGGTCAAATTGTGTGATGGCTAAAGGCACAAGTCTTTCTGGTGTATTTTACTATCTTAACCGCTTTTTCTTTGTTCTTTCCCAGTGACACCCCCACACACACACACACACACACAACTTTGGTCACATCTCCCCACCCCCCATTATCCTCTCTTCCCTCCCCCTCTCATGAACCCCTTCTTGTTTCCCGCAAACCTCCTCCTACTTTCCTATCTTTCTCTCTGGTGTTGCTAGTTTGTTTTATTTTGGTTTGTTTTTCTGTGACCCACTGCGTTTAATTACGGAAGCCTGCAGGAGCATGGGTGGAGAGTTATTTACTTGAGCAAGAACAACCTACCAGTAGCTAGACCACTGAGGAATATGACTCTCTCTGCCTCAGCAGCCATTAATTGCCTACGGCTCCTCAGGGAGGGGTGGGGCCTTGTGAGCCCCTCCCTTGTCCATGACGGAATGTTGATGGACCCAGTCTTGAGCAGGTCGCTACGGCTGTGAGCTCATGCTGCAAGAGTCATGTCCTGTTCAGAAGACAGACAGCATTGCATGGTGCTCCTTCTTGCCCTCGGGCTGTCCTGTTTAGTGTTGCACTTTGGCCATGATCTCCCTAGCCATGGAGTTTTGACCAGGTTTACAGTACCTGATTTGAATCCCTCCTGAGAAGCAGGCCTGCAAGCCAATAAGAAAGTGGTTGGTTACCTCCATGATAGTCATACCACTGTTGGTGGGTGGTGTAACTCTCAGGGTTCACAGCAAGATAAGACCATTGATGGTGCTTCTTCTCCGGCGCCTGTACAGAACTTAGAATCTTTTAGCACCTGGGGACCAGCCGGCAGTAAGACACTCCTAGTTCAGGTTCAGATTGATTTTTCTATGTTCTGCAACTAAAGTATAGGATACCTTCAGCAATAGTAGTCTTTGTCAACTAGTTCTAGCAGGCAATCAAAAACAATGGTGATAGCCTGAATTGTTTTGAGGACCCTTGGGTCCTTCTTAGCCTACAACTCATGAGGAGATATCCTACACAATTGTATATCATTATTTGACACATACTTCCAACAATGGCAAATTCATTTAATACTCTAAACTATCCCATGAAAGATAATGCTTTTATTAGTTCTGGTTTATATTTGCAAAAAACTGGGCAAGAGGACCAGAGAGATGGTTCAGTGATTAAGCGGAGTACAGCTTTTGCCAAGGACTGGAGTTCGGTTTCCTGTACCCGTGTCAGATGGCTCACAACTGCCTGTTAACTACAGCCTGGGAGATCTGGCACCCTCTTCTGGCCGCCATGAGCAACTGCACTCACATGTGCATACTCTCACACAGACACACAAAGATACACATAATGAACAAAAAAATTTTTTAAAGAAAAACTAAGGCACAGAAAGGTACAATAACTTGGTCAGTCACAGAACTCTTAAGTGGCAGAGCCTGGATAGAAACATGGATGCCAGGGACAGAGTCCAAGCACATGGGGGCTCTTATACACAGTCTGAGGGCCACAGCTGTAGTCTAGAGTAGTCCAGAGCCCAGGGAGGGATGCATCATCCGTCACTGCCCCTTAGAAAGCTTTCCCTTCTCCTGGAAAATGCAAGCCCTGCTGCCACAATCACAACCAGATGGTAACTTCTCCCTATACAAAAGTCCAAGAAAAGCTACAGCCATTGGTGGGCCCTGTCCAGCTACAAGACCACCATTTTGCTCTTCCCTGTCCTACGATTCTGGCCCCCCAAGCATGGGTTTCCCCCGGGGCCTCCTACCTACCATTGTCTCTCCCTCTCAGCCTGTTTCCCCCCCGGCCCCCAACTCTCAGACACACTCCAGCCTCCCCTCCCCTGAGAAAACGCAACGTGACAAGAGGAGTGTATGACGGCACCAGAGTTGACAGCATGCCTACTGGGGTTCTTCATTCTCCCTGGGATGTGCCAGGGCCTGGCGCACACGCCCGGGACAGTTTCAGTGGCCATTCATGACATTTTCAGGATCTGGCTCTGTTGTGCTGGCTCCTGGTCTTACCCAGAGCAGGTCATTTGGCGAAGAAAGGAGAAACTCCCACGGACCACTCCCGCATCCCCCATGTCCACTCCCTCGGCAGCCTCTTCCTTGGTCCAGCCTGCACTATCTGCACACCCTCTGTTCATGATTAGGTCATAGCCCCAGCCCATGCCTAGGTGGGTTCACTGTCACTGCTGTGAGTATGGGGGTCCACTCTGCAGGCACACATTCAGCAAGCTTCTATGTTCTCTCAGCTCTCCACAGGGCAGCCTGAAGACCTGTGGGCCTTGCTGTCCCAAGGCTGCTGAGCGGATAGAGAGCCATGGTTGGTCTTGGCCACGGTTCATGTTTCTAACTAGCTTCTGGTCTGTACCTAACAGTCTTCTAAAAATGGTTTACTGTGTTTTAACTCTGTGGAGATAACTCTCGTCATTCCACATCACTATTTAGATTCTGCTGAATTCTCCACCTTTCTTAATTCTTTCCCAATACAATTGTTACCTAAAGCCAGCAACAACAGCTCGCAGCGTATTGAGCATCTTTACTGTGTGCATGGTTATATGTGATAGTGGCTTTTCTCCCCGGTCTCATGAACTGCTGTGCTGGCCAACAGGAGTTATCCAGCCATCTGCCAGGTTTGAATGATGGACATTTCTTTAATGTGATTATTGTATAAATAGTGATTTTTCCCCCTCAAGCCGTTGCTTTAAGACTGGGGATCAACAGTGACTTGCAAAGTCCAGTGGGCGTGAACTCACCTGGGGATCTTTTTCTCTATTTTAGGTTACCTCCCCTGCTGTATTTCCACCACGTAGGTCTCTTCTTCCTAGCAGTGACATCTTTCTGGACTCTGTAGTGCAAGGCCAGCATTCCAGGCTGGGGAGGAGTGGGGTGTGTGACCTAACTAAGCCAGCTGTGGAAGACCTCCCAGGGAGTCCTCAGGTCTTCCTTGTCCCCACCATTCCACACGAAGCTCTGCAGCTCCAGGTCACACAGTCATCTTGAAGCTGACCAAGAGTGCCTGCCATTGGTGAAACTGCCTTGATCCAACTTTGAAGAAGGACTCCGCCCTCCTGGACCTACACATCTAAAGTGCTAGGCTTTGTGATCCGAAGTGGGGCTACCTTCTTGGCCCCATCCCACAAGTTCTCAGGCAAGTCACTTAACTTCCTCCTGCGGCTGGATTCACAGGTAGCTTCAGCAGGTGCTGCCCCGCCCTCTTGGTCCCTCCCTGAATGTAGCCAACTTGTTTTTCTTTGTTGGTTTCTGCCTTGCCTGGGGCCAAGTCCTCTCCACTAGCCTCCTTCCAGACCCATGATGTCCAGGCCCAGGTGCTCTCCACAGCAGGCATAATCTCCCTCTAACTTCATGTGGAGAGCTTGGGAGTCTCTGCACCAGCCTCAAATTCCATTCTTCCTCCAGGGATCCTAGGGTGGGTCTTACCTGCAGTATGTATACATATAAACACACACACACCACACACACACACACATACACACACACACACACATACACATGAAGGAGAGAGACAAACAGAGACAGACAGACAGACAGAGACACACAAAAGACACACAGAGAAAGGAGAGAGCACTCCGTGACAACAGGCTTCCTCAGTCTCTCACAACACCTGCCTTCCCCCCCTGTCCTGTGTCTCTGTACTTTATCCACCACAGAGTCAACCCTAGAAGTCCTCATGAGGAGGCCTGAGGATCCTTGCCTACTTCCTAGATTTCCCACAAACACCTAGATCAGCACCTGACCTCTCTGCAGCAAGCGTCCTGCCTGTGCCGTGTACCCTGTACCCTGGCTCTAGATCTAGCTGGGCCCCTCTCTCCTCCGACCTTTGTTCCTCAGTCTCTCCTCAGCGTCCCCAGTCTCTTTCCCCTTTATCTGTGGTGTCTGCCATTCCTGGAAGGGCCTTGAACTCCCTATCTTCCCTCCCCGCTTCCTCGCCTTCCCTGCCTTCCCCTCCTTGCCACAGTCCTAGCCCCTTAGTGTCAAGCCCTGATTTTCCCACTTCTGAAGAGATCGGTGCCCTGTTTTGCCATTGCTACATCCTCACTGCCTGGCTTGGTCTGACTTCCTACCAGGTGGCATGTGACACTTCAGGACAGGGACCAAGTGCACACA
Organism: Apodemus sylvaticus; assembly: GCF_947179515.1. Classification (NCBI taxonomy): domain Eukaryota; kingdom Metazoa; phylum Chordata; class Mammalia; order Rodentia; family Muridae; genus Apodemus; species Apodemus sylvaticus. Next base: position 20,724,199 of record NC_067478.1, read on the forward strand.
AAAGTAGAAAGCAGGACACCACTGCAGACCACCCAACTGGGTGGATCCAGTGGGCACCCGCCCCTCCTGGCCTCTCAAACACACGGGGTGATGGGAGACAGACTTCCTGCACATCTTTGTTCCCTTCTGAACACAGATAGGGCATTGGGACTGGACAGGGATTTCCAGCCCTATCTCAGAGTTCTGACCTCTTCCTGTTCCAGGGCACTTCACTTGGGCCTGGGACTGTAGCACACCTTGGACCATATCTGTGAAGGTGGGGTGAGTCACCTGATGAGGTCACTGAAGGCCAGCCTCCTCCCAGTTCAGGGTCAAACGCACTGAGGGTGTGGTTCTTTGCATTGGGTATTTAAAAGAAAATGCTTACTGTATTAGCATAGAGCTGGCAGAGGGGGCGTGGCCAGTGGCGGAGGGGGCGTGGCCAGTGGCAGAGGAGGCGTGGCCTGAGCATATCACAAAGGACTGTGAATATCAAACCCACAGGGGATGCTGGGTTCCCTGCTCTGAGAACTTCCTTCTAGCCACAGTGGAATTGGAAGTCTCTGAAGTACATGGCTAGTATTTGCCCCTCCTCAAGTCTGTCTCTCTTTTGATGAAAGCACCTCCTGATCCTCCTTCTTGGGACCAACACCCTCAACCACTCACAGGTTAGAAGGTATAAGCGAGTAGATGCCCATTGAGGGGGACTTAGAACAGGCCAAGTCACCTTGGCCTCTGCTGAAGCAAACAGGTCGGTATGTTTCTCTTGGGGATGCCAGGAGTGGGAGGTACTGTCCTCAGTGTGAAGGTCTGAGGAGTACTGGAGAGTTAGTTCCCTAGGAAGGGCCAATAAGAAAGGTAGGCAGATGGGGCCACAGTGACTGCGACCTGTGGCCGTATCTCGAGGCGCTGTGTCCCTCTTGGGTCACTGCATCTGGACTTTGCAATTCCGTGAGCTAATAAATTCTCTTTATGGTTTAAGTTTTGCTGGGCTGCATTTCCTGCTGTTGGCTTCTGAAGGGTCTGGTGAGTCCAGTAAACCAAGATTTGGGCTGAGCTGATAGCTCACTCGCCTGCCAGTCACACTGTGTAGCAGGTTGCTGATCCCATCTCAGAGAAGACGAGAGGCCAAGGGCAGGCTAGACCCATGGAGGTCGGTGTGACCTGGCTCTCAGGTCTTCTGAGTGCAGCCATTGTCTCTCTGGTCTCACACACTATAGAGCCGCTAGACCCTGCTGGGCTCAAGCGCTCATGGCTGAGTGGATACAAGGGCAGAGACAAGACTTCTCAGCCCCCAGTGAAGAGGGGTCCTGAAGTATTCAGAAGCACAGCTCCATGGACTCTCTGCGGGACTAACAGTTATCACAAAAAAGTGATAATAACAAAGAAAACATCTATATCATGTTGTCAAATACAAAGGCCAATTTGAGAGGGCAAGATGGCTCATTGTGTAAAGCTGTTAGCCACCAAGCTTGAGGACACAAGTTCAATCCCTGGGAACCACATGAGAGAAGGAGAGAACAACTTCCCCAAGTTATCCTCACAGCGACACACATATACACCAAAACACCAACACACACACACACACACACACACAAACACACCCTTAATAAAAAATAAATAAATGCGATTTAAATTTTTATAATTATATATTCCATATATAATATGTATCATTTGTGATTTTAAAATGCTGTTCCAGGAGGACACACGCACGTGCGTGTGTGTGTGTGTGTGTGTGTGTGTGTGTGGTGTGTGTGTATGTGTGTGTGTATGTGTGTGTGTGTATGTGTGTGTGTATGTGTGTGTGTATATGTGTGTGTGTATGTGTGTGTGTGTATGTGTGTGTGTATGTGTGTGTGTATGTGTGTGTATGTGTGTGTGTGTGTGTTTGTAATCCCAGCACTGGTGAGAAAAAGACAAGCAGACCTGGATCTCGCTGGCCCACCAGCCTAGCTGAATTGGTGAACTCCAGTTTCAGCCAGAAAACCTTTCTCAAAAACTGAGGTGGAGAGTGATTGAAGAAGACACCCGGCATTGGTCTCTGGTCATCACACATCTGTGTGCCCATGAATACAGATGGGCACCTACCACACCCGTGCATTGTCTTACAGGCAGTGTAAGACTAGAAGGAAATACAGAGAAGTATTTATAAAGATTATAATTACATTTAGTGCACATGTGCTCTTGTATAATCTCATTTTTCTATGTCTTTTGGATTTTAGAAGTATTGTTTTATAATGAAGCAAACATAAGGGGCTTTGTTAAAAAAGAATGGGAAGAAGAGGAGGAAGGAGAAGAAGAGGAGGAGGAAGAGGAGGAGGAGAAAGAAGCAGTCTCCTGAACATGCAGCGGTGTCTATACTCAGTTTTGGGATGGATATCATCATCAGGAATCCCACCTCCTCAGACGGGGTCATGGAGGACACTCTAGGCCCTGTCCCGCCTCTCTCTCTCTCTCTCTCTCTCTCTCTCTCTTTCTCTCCCCTTTGTGGTTTGGAGGAGTCATGGCTTCTCTCTGTTGCTTCCATACACTATGAGAAGTTACATGGGTAGCCTCCAAGCTAATGTTCCAGCTCCTGGGACTGCCAAGACTCACAGTCATCCCCTGCCGTCCTAAGGGAGCCCACCCCTTAGAGCGTGAGTTAGAGCCATGCGCTCTGCTTCTCCTGCCACTTCCCAGCGAGCACAGGTCCTGTTTCCTAATCCTGCCTCCATGGCTACTCTGTTGTGTATTGCCTTAAAAACAAGCTGTGAGAAGCATGGGCCTCATGTCCTCTACGCAGGGGAGAACGCTGAGGCTGGAAGAGGCTGGCCATGGGATCTGCCTCACTGGGCCAATTGGAGGCAGGGTTGGAACTCAGGCTGCAGTCTGGCCTCTTCCAAAGTCCAAGCCACTGGCCACACTGACATTACCTCTCTTCTAGAACATTCCTTGGTGACATGTTTATTTGTCCCTTGCACAAATATTTGCTGAGCACCAGTTATGTACATAACGCCAGTCTTGTTTGCACAGGAGGAACTCTGAGATTCCAGCCCATCCTTGCAGTTCAGAACAGACAAAGGGAAACACATGGACCCTGCTGGGGACACGGGACCATCTCAAAGGCAGTATGCAGGATATACCATAGTTTCTATTTATAGCCTGAAAAAGTCTATAATGTCATAATGGTCTATTTCTATTTCTCATAAAGCTTATAACAACACAATATATTGTCATATTAACTGTACATGAAGCATGTCTGATACATTTCAGATCCTTTCTCATTCCATATCCCATGAGCTCAGCTGCCGCCTGCTGCTAACTGACTCACAGACAACTGCCAGACCTTCTACCCTGTGATGGTTCCTATTGATTGCTGACTTAATAGAATGTGGAATTGCCCGGCAGGCAAAGCTCCAGGCAGTCCTGGGAGGGATCATCCAGACTAGCGCAGCTTCTGGGTGGAATTCTGTGAGAAATCACTCTGACTGGATGGGTTAGTTGAGATGCTCCCTAGGAAGGCCCCAGTCTCTGGGCTGCCGTCCTGGACCGCAGACAAAGACAAAGCAACCTGAGCATCAGCGTTCACTGCTGCTTCCTGGCCGTGGGTGCAATGGGACCAGCCGCCTTGTGCTCCTGCGATGGTAACTTCTATCACCATACACTGTAAACCTGAACTACGAGTGGACCAAACAAACAACCAGCCAAACAAACAAAACTCCAAATCCTTTCTTCCTTCAGCCATCTTTGAGCAGCGCCATCCTGGCTCAAAGATTCCCCTTCTGATGTGTACTCAGATTAATAATGCCTCAGCCTTTGGCACAGCGCCTGTATTCCCCCCCCCCCCCCTTATGCCATCTCTTTAGGAAGACATACCATTCTACAACCTCACTAGAAGGGAGGGAGAGACAACGCTCACATAACCTTAAGTTGCTTTTGTGAGGCATTTTGTCACAGAAATAGGAAGAGTACTGAACTGATCAGGGCTCTCTTGGCCTAGACTACTCGTGTGACTTTTATTACAACCTGTTGTTCTAACTGCTCCATTTTACTGTCACCACGGTTATTCCTGAGCATGATTTAGGAATTAAGCTTCATCGTGGCTCTGTATGTATATGTATACTGTACTTGTGGAGCTAGATACTGTCTGCCATTTCCGGTAACCCCTGCAGATAAGAGGGCTTCTGGGCCAGTGACAACACTGGAACTGAACAAGCAGCCAGTTTTCAAGGCCCAGAGACTGGGGCCTTCCTAGGGACCATCTCAACTAACGCATCCAGTCAGCGTGATTTCTCACAGAATTCCACCCAGAAGCTGCGCTAGTCTGGATGATCCCTCTCAGGACTGCCTGGAGCTTTGCCTGCCAGGCAATTCCACATTCTATTAAGTCAGCAATCAATAGTAACCATCACAGGGTAGAAGGTCTGGCAGTTGTCTGTGAGTCAGTCAGTTAGCAGCAGGCGGCAGCTGAGCTCATGGGATATGAATGAGAAAGGATCTGAGATGTATCAGACATGTTTCATGTATAGTTAATATGACAATGTATTATGTTGTTATAAACTTTATGAGAAATAGAAATAGACTGTGATATTCCTCAAGAACGTTTCAGACGCAGAGGAGGTGGCCCATTCTGACCCCCCCCCATGCCTTTGGACTCCATGTTATCTCTAATTGCACCCCTTTTCTGACTCAGCCCTTGGAAGTCCTGCCGCAGATAACTGCAAGTGCACACACTTCACTGCTCCACGCGAACATCCGTGGGCTTCTCTGAGTCTCGGTGCTTCTTCCTTTACAAAGGTGGGAGGAGTCACACTCTTGAGGATGAAAGGGAGTGGACACCTGTCCACTCTGCCCTAGCCCAAACGCTTCTCTCTTTTTAAGTGTCTGGTGACCTAAAATCAATTAGATGCAGCCCGTCCCAAAGGCGCTGCTCTGTTGTTATCACGAGGCTGGTCTTCCTTAGCAGGCCTAACCTTGACTTATGATGAGAACCCAGCTCCTTCCTTCTCTGGCCTTGGTATGGTTTTCTGAGCCCTCCTTGTCCCTGTTCCTGAGGAGAGGAGTCAGGAATGGTAGAGAAGATGGCCCCTCGGGTCTCTCGTACACCCAGACTGTACTCATCTCTTCCCCACTGCCTTGCACACAGCATAGCTCTGCAATGACAATTGTGAGGATTAAGTCTAGAGAGCAGAAGCTGCCCTTCCCCCGTCCCCCAAGCACCACACTGTCAGCCCTGGCTGTACCTGAGGCCTACTATGCATTAGTGCTTGCATAGTCTGGCCCAGATGGCTGTAAAACCCTCAAAGTGAGGTGGTATGTGGAGAACAGTGGCTTCCATGTTTGAGTATGTACCACAAGCTCCCAGAGATTATTCAAACCTAGGTCTCTGGGCCCTGCCTGGAGCCTCTAACTCAGGAGGTCTGAGGTAGAGTCCATGCGTCTCCAACAAGTCAGTAGATGTTGCTGCGGCTGCTGCAGGCTCAAGAAGCACATCGCAGCATCCTTATTTTAGAGGAAAGCACGCTATTTTCAGTACTGTTGATGAGTGTGACAAAGTCCTGCACAAGAGGACTAGTAGCTGCCTAGGTCAGAGGGACAGTTCACCTTCTGTAATAGCTTAACTGACAAAGGGGAGTCCCTTGTTATTGATTTGTTTCAGTATGGGTGACTAAATTCACCTCTGCCTCACTTTCCAATGGATTCTTGCTCAGGCTGTGACTTGAGAGAATGGGCATGAGTCATGTGCAAGGCACAGATGAGTGGTGGTGACTGTCCCCACCCCAGAGTTAGAGTCCTCACACGTTGCATTTTAAAAAGCATGTGTGTGTGTGTGTGTGTGTGCCTGTGCGTGTGTGTGTGTGTGTGTGTGTGTGTGTGTGTGTACTTGTGTGTGTGCCTATGTGTGTGTGTGTACTTGTGTGTGTGTGTGTACTTGTGTGTGTGTGCCTATGCGCGCGCGCGCGTGTGTGTGTGTGTGTGTGTGTGTATACTTGTGTGTGTGTGTGTGCCTGTGTGTGTGCGTGTGTGTGTGTGTGTGTGTGTACTTGTGTGTGTGTGTGTGTGTGTGTGCCCACCTGTGCATGTGTGTGTGTGTGTGTGTCTGTGCCTGTGTACAGCCTGTAGCTTCTCACTTTTCACCAAGTAGGTGCCAGAGATGAAACGTAGGTTGACAGAGTTGGCAGCAGATGCCCCCTACCCACTGAGCCATCTCGCTGGTCCTTCATGCTGTATTTTTTTCCTAGGCCTTATCCTTGTGTGTTTTAAGAGGACACAAAGTGTCCAGTTATACATTGTACTCACCTTAGGGTCTCATTTTCCTCTAGCACCCCCTCTGCCTGGTCCCCAGATACTGTGTTGAGGCCTAGAAAGACCATCTACCCTGAATGATGCCAGCCCCAGAGAGGAACCAGATAAAGGCATTTGCTGATGTAGTAACCCTCAGCCGGCCTCAGAACAGAGGTCAGCCGAGTCCCCAGGGGCACAGCCTCAGAGCCACCCGGCTCCTCTCTCTTTGCCCTCATCTGCACATGGCTTTACCCCGAGAGCTGTGCCAAATGCCTGCCCTGTTTTCCCCTGCCTGGGGCTGATCCTATCTGCACAGGAAGAAGGCAGCTGATTCCCAGGGGGCTGAAGGAAGGCACAGGGACTCACATTTTATGAAGTGCGGGGGCAGGGATTAGGTTTCCCCAGAGGAAGCCTAAAAGAATTTGCTATTTTCTTTGGTGAATACTACAATAAAATGGTCTTTGCTTTCTTCCAAAGATCCAGATCTGACTTAATTATTCAAAACAGCCATACTTTAAGGTCTAGGCAGCCAGCCCTGGGTCATCATCACCTGGCTAGCTGAAGGTGGCCAATAAATAATTTCAGGGTAAATAAATGAGCAGGCTCATTCCTGGGCAGTCTGTCCGCTCCAGCAGACCCAAGGTGATCCTAGCTGCTCTCATTTCGGTGGGATTTTTATTTTCTACTTCTTTTTCACCCTTCCCTTTCATAAGGGACCAAAATGGACATAAAACATTCTTTTTTATCCCTGCAGCCAGGGAGCAAAGGATGGGTCACTTGGAGTCAGTAGACAGTGTCACTCAGAAATACATAAGTTAAAATTCCTTCACTGTGGGCCTCAGGACTCTCTGGGATGGATCCAATCTTTCCCACTGATGACGCTGCTGGACTCCCCAGGGAGATGCTTCTCTTTACCCTAGGCTCAACACTGCAAGGGGTTGCCAGTGTGCATCTCCACCTGCCACTGTGAGTTCCTCAGTCAAAAAGTGGTACTCCTAGCCGGGTGTGGTGGCACATGCCTCTAATCCCAGCACTTGGGAGGCAGAGGCAGGCGGATTTCTGAGTTCGAGACCATCCTGGTCTACAGAGTGAGTTCCAGGACAGTCAAGACTACACAGAGAAACCCTGTCTCAAAAAAAAAAAAAAAAAAAGTGGTACTCCTCAGTCCCCAGGCTTCAGGGAGATGAAGGATTGAAGGAGTCATAAAAAGGGATGCGCATGTATTTCCAGGGTTGGCTTGGCCATGGTACGTTCTAGCTGCCTTTCCTGGGGGCAAGGGTGGGGCAGAGCCACTCAGAGCTGTGTCTCTTTTCATGCTTGGTTGACCTTGTTTGGAAGTTCTAGCAGGGGAATGCAGCTACTCATATACCCTGGACTGGCACCCATGGCCAGAGAGCAATCTTCCTCTCTTCAGAGAAGGTCATCTTCTTCAACCAAGCACACAGCTTCAGGATGGAAGCACACGGAATAGTGACAGAGGAAAGCAGCACCCACCTAGCCACTCAGGTCAGTCAAACCCACCCTGTCAATAATGGGGTGACAGATATGGCAGCCAGATTGTCCCTACATCCCATAAACTAGGAGATGCAGCCAACCTCCTTAAAACAGCTAAGAGATAGGACAGAGCAGCGTGGTCTGCAGTTCATTCTGCAGTGTGTCTGGGTATGCATGAGTGGGGACCACACCTTTCTAGTTTGCCTTCATCCTCTACAGAAACACCAACCTCTATAGACTTAAGTTCACATCAAGTGGTACAATGGAATGAGTGATTTTCTTTGACAGATATACTTCCACAGCCTCTGGGCATGGAAAATGTCCCATATATAGCTGTGGCCAACGACAACTGATACTCAAGTAGGAGGGATGGAAGTTGGACTGTGTGATCCAAAGTTGCAGCCCAAGTTGCCTATCTATGATAAGATTCCCAAGCACCTCAGAGACACTGAGGACAGTGAACACGGTGTGCACTCTTCAAATCCCCGAAGGTAGGGTCTGCCCACTGCCTTCCCATCCCAAGTTAAAGACACTAAAACTGTTCCATCTTCCACAAGATCTCTCAACAGCGAACCTTGCTCAAGGAAAAACCATCAATGAGAAGAAATAGAAAGCTCCCAGTGGGTTTCAACAAAACCTGCTGGTGAAGGACATCTGGCTGGTGATGGAGGAAAGCTGTGGAGAGGACAGCTCTCAGCAATGCTCTGTGTCAGTCAGTCCCCCGAGCCTGTCCACAGGTCCACCCCAGCTGTCTCCAAAATACTGTGTGTGTAGAGAAGCAAATCAGAGTCTGCCACAGCTGAGGAATTTGGAAGCAACGTACATGCCAAAGCCTTTCACAATTACAGGAGTAAACAAATCAGCCCAAAATGTCATGTTATATAGGATGGCGAACAGCATCAGCCCGAGTTCAGTGAGTACTGATCTGGCTACCTGTCTTCATCGCTGCCATTAGAAGTATTATTGAAGATGGAGTCAGAAGTAATCTGTAATGGGACGCACAGATGAACATTATCCTGAATGGCGCTGAGCCAAAGCCCACCTCTGGCCTTGCGTGGAGGCTATACCTGCTATGTTCATAGAGGTCACCCTTGCTCAGACACAATGTAACTGGGTGGTTGATTTAATCACTCTCTTAATGGTGGTTGTCTTCTTCCTTCTGGAAAACATGTTTGCAGGAAGAAGAGAAAGAAAAACAGAAGGGACCTTGCAAGTATGAGCTCATGGCATTGCCGGGTTTGCAGTTGCTACATAAGATGCCAGAGCGACCTCAGGACCAGGCATCCATAGTATCGGCCAAGCTTATTCTCTAGAACCCTGGAGAGGGTGTGACTGCTAGGAAGAACCTGGCTCTGTCCTCAGTGAAAATCATTGACAAGCTTAGTGGTTGCTGTGGCAACAGAATCCCTGCTGAGCCTCTGATGCCTGATAGCACAGACTTTGGATGTAGGAGCCAGCTTTAAGGTCACTGGATAAAACACTGGATGCCAGGTCAATTTGAATAAACCATATGTTCTGTGTTATGTACAGCAGACCATTAAAGTCATTCCATTCTGGAGTCATGCTTATACTAAAAACTGATCTAAAATTCAAAATGTCCTGACAATAAAATAAAATAAAAAGGGTTCTAACCCTGAGAACCCTTTACTAAGTGTAAAGGTTGTTTGGAGCCATCTCCAAGATGCTAGCGATAAACAACTAGTCTGGCCAAGCATCTTTGATAATCAGGAGACAGTAAAGGTATTCGTAAGCGACCGCTAAGGGAATCCCAGTTTAATTTAATTCATTCCAGGAGTGAGAGGTCATGGTTCTGGAATTTTGTCTCAGGCATACAGAGTATTTCTGTAGAAAGATTAACGGCAATTTGGATGGGAAAGCTGAAGGTTGAAGTTGGTGAACTGTGTCTAGATGCTATACATAAAATCCGTGATTATTTCTGCCTTCCAGGTTGCGATGCCAAGCACCCGATGGGAGGAGATGTGGATCTTACTAGGAACTTCATTTCTCCTGAGTTAAGCCTTTTCTTATTTTCTCTGAGAAGCAGCTAGGATGGCAAGAGGACACATTTTGTAGGCACAGCCTGTCAATAAAGGGAACCCTTAAAGGAGGGTTGGGGGTAGGAGGGAAGAGCAGTTTGGGTGGACTGTGAGGAGTGGCGGCAGTTTGGGAGTACAGGCATCTTAGGATATGAAATACCTATGGTGTGTGTGTGTGTGAAATGCCTATGGTATATGTGTGTGTGTGCTATATGTTTGAAATATCTATGGTGTGTGTGTGTGTGTGTGTCTACGTGTGTCTGTGTGCCTGTGCCTGTGCCTGGGTAGGTGTGTTTGTTATGCCAGTGCCTCTGTGTCTCTGTGCATCTGTGCATCTGTGCATCTGTATGTCTGTGTGTCTGTGTGTCTGTGTCTATGTCTGTGTGTGCTGATGTGATCTGATGCAAACCCTGGGAAGACAGAGTATATATAGAGGCAGGCTCAGACTCCAGTGAAGCTAGCTGTGGGCAGCTGGGGCAGCTGGTTCTGCTTTTCATAGCCTATGACACAAGGTGGATTTACCAGAGAGTAGATGTAACCTGTCTGATAAGATGCTCTGAGAGTGGCCAATAACTGCCTAGTACCTGGCCAGGCGTGCGAACACAGTCACAGGCGTGAAGACATGACTGCTGAGAGCCAGGACGGGGATCTCTGGGAACCACAATGCCACCCACTTGTTAAGGCGTGAGGCTGGCCAACCAGCAGCTAAAGTCCTTTCTCACTGCTAGGTCTGACAGGTGCCTGGCCTGGGCCATAATATCCACACCATGCTACACCTGGGAGGATACACCTCTTCTTGGAAGCTGCTTTCTTATTTGCACAGAGTTAGTGTGGTGTGTCCGGTGAAGTCATAGCCCATCTTACCAGGTCAGCTGGGTCAGGCTGATGACAAGGCCAGTTCCTGAGGCTGAGACATCTCCGCCCTAGCGTTGCTCACGGTGGCCCTGGGCTTTCACAGAAGCAGTACTGGGCTTCTCCTTCTCAGCTTTTCAACAAGGGAGTCTAAAAGCGAAAATGACAAGAAGAAAAGTGAAACCTCTTCTCCTCCCTGGCTATGGGGGCGGAACCAGGAACCTGGGCTCTCTTCCCTGAGGGAAGAGATCAGGAGCTTAGCCAGGTGCAAGAGTCAAAGGTCACTTTGTGCCCCTTGAGATGAAAACCCAGAAGAGTCATTGGGACTCCCCCCTTTTTTGGACTTTGACACAGGTTCTTGAACAAGTTTGGTTCCTGGGTGCAATAGGCCCTTGTAAAATCTGTCACTGTGTAGGCCAGTGGCCAGGGACCATGTGGCCTGGCTGGCACCATTCTGCATGGGGGCAGGCTGAGCTCCTGAAGGTAAAGTCGAGCTGTCCCCTCCACCAGTCATTCACAGGGATTACACACACACACACACACACACTGGGAACACTCCCCATGGTCAGGGTCATATACCTATCCTCATGTGAGTGTGCTCATCCTCAGGTATGTATCCACACAGGAGACACCCTCACCCACAACTCCCTACCTGCACACATACTCTCCCCAGATATAAATTTACATAACACCCCTCTCCAGAAGACACACATGAACTCATTCACCTTAGCCACAAACAGATATCCATGGACATAGGATATCTGCATTACATACTCACCATTTCTGTCTCTCACATGCCCACCACACACACACACACACACACACACACACACACACACACACAAGGAAGATGCGTGACCTCTGAACTGACACCAAATTCCTGAGTATGCTTCTGGATGACCTTTAGAAAACCTCAAGACCCTAGATGCATCCCGCTGAAGTTTGTTATAAAATGTCCTCTACCCTGGCCACCAGGGCATCACTCTTAAAATTATTTATAGTCTATCCTGTTTATACTGAAGACATTTTGAAGCCCAGGTCCTTCGAGGGCCACATGGATTAAATGGAATGGTAAGCTGGGTTCAGTGCAAGAACCTAGAAGGTTCTTTTTACTTTCAGTTTGAAGAGCTTTTTCCAAGATGCAAGAAATACAGACATGCAAGTTACTTCACATCAAAGCTGTTTATTTGAAAAGATGGAAGGATGGATAGACAGATGGATGGGTGACTGGACAAATGGATTTATACACGGACAGGACATCAGCAGTGCCCAGTAGCAAGGACTTGGGGGGTTGGAAGTTGATCCTAAGTTCAGGTTGACAATGATGATAGCTTTTTTTGTCAAGTACTTCCTCTACCTAGGTTTCTGACAATACACCAGAGACTCTATAGGCATCGCCTGTCTTTCTTATAGCCAAGGAGACAACCCATAATCATCAACCCTGTTGGAAGTATGTGGAGAATTAGAGAGCTCTGTGAGTTCCCCCAAGTCTCAGGGGTAGTGTGTTTAGCTCTGGAATACGAGCCTTTTGGAGCCCAGGAGAAGGATTCTGCCAATGGGAGTGTAATGTTTATCTCATTGTTCCTCTAGGCTGGAATCTGTGACAGATTTGCCACTCTTGGGACGCAACTTCCTGATAGGTCTGCATCTCTTTCATCCCTCTATCTACACTCCCAGCTCCTCTGTTTCATCTATTCTGTGTGTCCCTGTGGTGGTTTGAATGAGAACGCCTCCCATAGGCTCATGTGGTTAAGTATTTGGTCCCTGTCTCAGTCAGGGTTTCTATTCCTGCACAAACTTCATGACCAAGAAGCAAGTTGGGGAGGAAAGGGTTTATTCAGCTTACACTTCCACCCAGCTGTTCATTACCAAAGGAAGTTCAGGACTGGAACTCAAGCAGGTCAGGAGGCAGGAGTTGATGCAGAGGCCATGGAGGAGGGATGTTTCTTACTGGCTTGCTTCCCCTGACTTGCTCAGCCTGCTCTCTTATAGAACCCAAGACTACCAGCCCAGGGATGGCACACAAGGGGCCCTCACCCTTGATCACTAATTGAGAAAAATGCCCCACAGCTGGATCTCATGGAGGCACTTCCCCAACTGAAGCTCCTTTCTCTGTAATAACTCCAGCCTGTGTCAAGTTGACACACAAAACCAGCCAGTACAGTCACCAATTAGTAGAACTGTTTAGGAAGGATTAGGAGGTGTGGCCTTGTTGGGAAGATCGTGTCACTGGGGGTGGTCTTTGCGGTTTCCAAACTCTTGTACCATTGCCAATGTGTTTTCCTGCCTCCTGCTTTCAGATCCAGATGTGAGCTCACGGGTGTTCCTGACACCTTGCTCTGCCACCATAAACTCCAGCTCCCTGAAACCATAAACCCATTTAAAATGCATTTTTTTTTATAAGTTGCCTTGGTTATGGTGGTTTTTCACAGCAACAGAAAAGTAACTAAGATAGTCTCTGACTAGAAATTCCCAGAGGGAGGACCATTTGGTTAGCTAGTATGGAGCTACTTTGAAGCAAAGAGAGCAAAACATCTGCCCAGGTGAGCCCATGAGCCCCTCTGTCTCACCAGCCGGCATCTGCCTCAAGTGAGACCTCAGCTATGGTCAAATTCACTGTCTGATCCTCTGGACCATTACTGGTACTCCTTATTCAGGGAGAGTACATCTTCCTGCCTCTGTAAGATTCATCTAGTCAGCACATTCAAACTTTTTTACGAAATTAGTCAGAATCTTACGATTTCCAGGATGGGATTCTGAATGCCAACTAGACCACGCTGTTAAAGAAATAAGGAGTCAGTATGTGGTGACAGCCAGGAAACTCCCTCCACATCTTTGACACATGCATTCCTGCTTGCTTCTCTGCCCTTCCTTGTCTATTGAGGCAACTCGAGGAGAAAAAGTCCCTGGCAATAGATTCCAATGAACTTGGGTGCTATGGAGTCCACAGCAAATATGGACAGGTCCAAACATTGTGTGGGCTGCTTTTCTTTGACATTTCCAGCGTGGGCTGCTGAGACAGCCATCCACGTGGAGGACATCGAGAGAGTTCTCAGACATTTGGGGACCAAGGCCAGCACCTCCATCATCTCTCTTCTTGGGAGCCACCCACACTGACAGAAGGATGGAAGATGGATTACCTAGGTTGTCCAGCCATGAGACCAGCAAACACTGGCTCCTAATCCACTCTTGGAACTGCCAGGAGAAGCCCATTTCAGTCTGACCTTTTGTACAAACAGATTAGAGGCCATAGACTATGATATCTGAGCATTGCTCTGCTACAAGAAAACATCCAGATTTAGGGCAGACAGGATGTAACATAGGAAGATGGAAGAATTTAAAAGCATCATTGGAACCACTTGAGTGAACTGAACATCCATCTGTGAGCTGAATGTTCCTCCAAAACCCAGAAGAACTCCCAGGGGCTCTGCACACTTCCCAGTGACAGCAGCTATTTGAACATCAACCAATTCTGCTGGGCTTGCCCCCCAGGCTGACCTCAGGGTTCTCAGACTCAGGAAGCGTGTGGGAGCAAGGTAGTAGGCCTAGGACTTTATCCATTCTCCCTACAGACCCCTGGGTGTGTCACAGATACACAGGGAAAGCCAGAGGAGCTTGGGGTAAAGGGTGGAGACAGTAGAGTTGACAGGCTGGATCTTGGCAGCTCCTCTTTCTTAAATCAAGACTGAGTTCAATAGCAAGATGGCCACAGACCAGGGGCTGCAGAGTGATGGTCATATGACAATGGACCAAAACTCACAGCTACTCCTGGAAGGGCTAGATCTTTGAGAAGAATAGAATGTATGTGGGTGGCCTTGTTTTCTTTTTCTTTTTTCCCTTACCCTGAAAAGAAAGTAAGATCCTTTCTACCAGGTTGCACACAATTTCTGCCCCACCCTTTGATTGGGACACTCTTCCAAAAAGATTTCAGCAATGTTCACAATAGTGATATATTGAGCTCATTCCTGTGGCCTTTGGCCTGTATTGTTGGCTATCAAAGTTGAAGGAGCTCTCGTGGCCAGAATGGGGGATGGGGCAATCCTGGTAAGAGCACACTGTGACATCTCATGACTAAGTCAAGGCCCAGATCAGAACAGAAGGTGTCCAGATGAACTGCCCAACAAGGATGCCTACTGAGTAGAGAAGCCAGGACAGGCCTGGCAGCTGACTGGGCCCCTGTCCTCTCCTGTGAGTGACCTGAGAGTCCCTGTCTCAGGATGCAGCACTCACTGAAAGCAGACATAGCTGCCAACCCTAACAGCCCTGTGTGTCCACAAGAGACCTTAGACAGGTGGAAGGAAAGGGGAGGGAAGTGGAGCAGGACTTCAGTGCCTGTCTGCCCTTTACAGAGAATAGACTTCACTCACCTGACTCATTTGAATGACATGGGAGCCGAGGCCATATTCTATCTCTTGATAAATTAATGAAAATCCTTCTAGAAGTCCTTCCTAAAAAGCCATGCTCCTAGGGTCTAGTTCAGGAACAGTGCCCACAGTGTCCTGAGGACAGCCTTGTGCTGACAGATCTCTCAGGAACAACCACTCTGGAGTCCAGGGGGAGAGTGGTTCCTGGAGCTGGGATGTTTGGAGCGATGTGTGGTAGAGGAGTAATCAGCCCCGCCATTGGTTTCCTGGAGCGACTGTGACAAAGTACCACAGATTGGACAGCTTCGGCCTCGGGAACACTGAAAGGCGAGGGTGTTGGCAGGGCAGGTCTCTTGGTGGTGAGAGGGTGGGTGCGGGTGAGGGGGTGAGTGAGGGTGGGGAGGGTTGGGGGATGAGGGTGGGGGTGAGGGTAGTGAGGGTAGTGGTGGTGGTGGTGGCTCTCTTGCTTTTTGGTTATTGATACTCACCTCTCTATCTTGATATTAGCTGTGACAGTCTATGACAAAACTCCTCTTCTTACAAGGAGCGCATCGGGGTTGGATTACATCCCACCCTAATGACCTATCTGTAACTTCACTGCCTCTTCAAGGACCCTGTCTCCAAATACAGAAACATTCTGGAGTGCCTTGGGGGAGGAGTTTGAAGTTCAACATATGAATTTCAGGGAACACAGCTGAGCCCATGTGACCTGCCCAAGCAGCAAGCACATCCTCCAAACCCGGCAGGCAGGCAGTGTTGTAGGATTGAGGTCAGCTGGAGCCACCTGCCACGGGCACAGCCCCACAGTGCTCACGGAGTGTGCTCCCGAGCACTTCCACCTTCCGATTGGTCCTGAAGTCAATAGAGAAGACATTCGTGTCCCATTTCACAGAGGGGAGGACAAAGGTCCTCAAAGAACTAGCTGACCCCAAACTCGGCTGTCAGCAAGTGAGGGCCACCAGGGTTGAGTGCCATATATCCTCTCCCACTGCAGAACAGTTTCAACACCCTGGGTCTCACACCAGAACCTTTTCCTGCAAGGAGAGAAGAAAATACCTAGTCTGAGGGCTTCACACCTAAATCAAGGCTGCTCTTCGCTTACTCCTCTGCCTGCCTGGCTTCTGCTTTGTACATTTAGTGGATAATCAAAGACCCTTCTCCCCACCGTCGGCCTCCGCTAGGCATCTCACAGCTTGTGCAGAAGCTTAAGGGGGATGAGATAAAGCAGCTAGTGGTGGAGTGAACTACTGAGCTCAACAGAATAACCTAGAAGCTCTTGTTCTGCAGAGCAATGACCTTTGATTAAGGCATTTATTTAAGGACTGGTTCTGTGCTGGGCCTGTGCAAGACACTATTCTAAGTGTTTGAAATTCTTTGGTTTACAGGATAGACACCCAACCCTCACCGTGTGGATCTTACCTTCTTCCAAGGAGGGCAAAGACTACCTGAAATAAATAAGTAAACTATGTTATACATTAGGAAGAGAAGATGCTACACAAACAAAGAGACAGGGGTCAGGGAAGGAGTGACTTGGTACTAGCTTAAGAATCTAGTAGCCTGATCCGGGCCTGGTAGCACAGGCCTGTCACTTTAGCTACTCAGGAAGCCAAGGCAGGAGGATTTCATGTTCAAGGACTGGATAACTTTGTGATATCTTCTCTCAAAAGAAAAAAAGGAAAGAATCTAACAGTCTGAATTCCTATAGAAGCTCTATCAATACCCAGATGAGCAGACTTGACAGATGATCTCTATAGGCCTCAGTTTCCCTATCTGTCAAATGTGGGTATCGATGAAAGTCCGAGCTCTAGAAGTTTGGGGGGAACTTGAAGAGAGTTCCATGTAGCAGGGACCCAAGAAGGTGTCCTTATTTTCCCTGCAGGATTTGGCTGTGTGCTCTGTCAAACCCCCATCTCCAACTAATCCCTTAGCTAGGTCTAAACCACTTTTACAGGAAGGGCTGACGAGTCCTGGGATAGACCTGAGTCACAGAAACACAGCCCACCCACTGCAGCCTCTCAGGGTGACATGATAAGCTTCGTTAGTGCAGATGGCCTGACTGGAAGACTCGTCCACTTTATATGTGGGCAAGTGTCTTAGTTAGGTACGACCAATAACCAAGTTGGGGAGGAAAGGGTTTATTCAGCTTATACTTCCACACAGCTGTTCATCACCAATGGAGGTCAGGACAGGAACTCAAATGGGGCAGGAACCTGGAGGTAGAAGCTGATGCAGAGGCCATGGAGAGGTGCTGCTTATTGGCTTGGTTCCCAATGGCTTGTTCAACCTGCTTTCTGATAGAATCCAGGACCACCAGCCCAGGAGTGATACCACCCACAATGGACTGGGCCCTTCCCTATTGATCACTAATTGAGAAAACGCCTTACAGCTGGATGTCATGGAGATATTTCCTCAACTGAGGCTCCTTTTTCTCCTGACAACTCTAGCTCTTGTTAAATTGACACACAAATCCAGCCAGTACAGCAAGCTCAGAGAAAGAAAGGGACCTATCCTATCCAGAATATCACAGGGTCATGAAGAACCTCTGATTTAAATAACAAACAACTTTAGTGGCAACCATTGAACTGAGCGTAATGTATACATTAACAAGTTCGGGTGTTCATATACAACTATGAGGCCATCTCCATAACTGGGGTATTTAGGTTTCCCATACCCCTAGAGTTTCCTCAAGCCTTTCTATCACAACCCTCACCCCACACTCCACGTACCACAGATCTGCTTCCTGCTCCCATGAATTAGCCTCTGCTCATAGTTTAAGGCTGAGTTGACAGGACTTGGTTAATGGATCTGGGTGTGGGTTATGAGAGAAAGGGGAGAGTTAAGATGACTCTAGGATTTTGGCCTGAGCAACTGGAAGGACAGAGAATCCATCCTCTCAGAAAAGGGTGGAGCCAGGCTGGCCTGGGTGCCCGGGCCCAGAGTGGGAGTTATCACCTTCACTCCATGTTTGTCTAGGAAAGGGAACTGACTGGGACCAGCCTGGAGTCAGAAGCTCCATCCATAAAGACAAGAAACTCAGAAACCCAGAGTGTGGGATCCAAGGACCAACCCTCCCAGGCGTACAGAGGACAGTGGTGATGTTGGGTGGGGCTTGCCTGAGGAACTCGTAGACGTCCTCTAGAGAAAGGTGGGAGAGAAGGTGATCCTGGCTGAGGAGAAGGCAAGGACGGGGGTGGCAGGACTTGAGAAGACCCTTGTGCCCTGATGGAGGGTCTGAAGAGCCACAGGACCAGAATTTGTAAGTTGTAGAACAGGAGCTTGCCCCATGTGGCCGCGCCCCGGGAATAGGCGTGGTCCTGAGCCCTGCAGCATCCGATATGGGGGTCTAGCCTCAGTTCCCACCCTGAAGCTTCAACACCTCTGTCCATCAGAGAGAAGACCTGCCCAACTCCCTGATTAATCTAGGCATAGGACGAGGCCTAGATCATCCATCTGCTAGAGAATTTGACCAAAGAGGAAAGGCCAAGCCCCGGAATGTACTGACCTCTTCATTCTGCACGGTTCAGGAAGCAAGGTCCATTCTTTCCAGCACCAAATGCTGCTGAAGCTGAGGGTGGGTGAGATCCAGAGGCGGGCAGAGCCTGCGTGTGGGGGCATCCATTTCCCTTAAGATGGTTCCCAGAAGGGGTTTGGCTCTCTCTCTGGAGTCTACTCCACCCTCCTCAGCATCCTTCCTAATGGGGGTGGAGAGGAACCCTAAGGCCAGGGCCAGCCACAAGCACATAGCCAGGGAAGTGCTAGCTCGCTGCTTCCTGGGCAGGGCCCGGCAGGCCAGGAGTCCTTGAAGCTGTTGGCCACTCCGAAGCACATTTCAGAAAACCCCACGGTTGGTTTTGGACATTGAACCAGTCAGTCAGTCACTTGTGATCTGTAGCTGGGGGAAGGTGCCAAAGGCAGAGAGTAGTGGCAAGACATGAGCTAACTACTGTCCCACCTCAGCCTCCATGGTCTCGTCCATAAGGCGAAACCTGATCTAGCAAGTCCTGTGGAGGACTTTGTGGTGGCAGGAAAAGGAAGGTGTTTTCAAACTATCCCCCATTATCCTAGGGAGATACCGAGGTCTGCCCAAGGGGTCAGTCATTAGATATGAATCAAGGGAGCTGGTAAGCTGGATTTCTCTTTGCCTGAGACCTGGAGATATCAACAGTGTGGAGCGGTATCGAGCTAGGTCTCATTCACCCACGGAGATATGAACACTGGGCCCTCAGAGCACACCAAAGCTCAGGCTTTGTTTGGGATGCAGACCCTTGAGAATCTTCCTTGGAGGCAAGGAAAGCATACACATATATGCCATACTTATTCTATATAGAATGATGCACAGACCCGGCTCTGCAAGCCTGGGACACTGGTGTGCAGACTAAGATCAGGAGAGGAATTAAGTGTAATTTCCAGCAACCTGCCTTGGCAGCTCCCACATCCCTCTGCACTCCATTTTGAAATGGACCCGTGGAGTCTTGCCTATGCTCAGGGAATCCTCTAGGGTGTAGATCATTCTAGAACCCATAGAGCAGGGTCTCTGTGTGTGGGGAAACAGGAAGCGGAAACTCATGCTGGACTCTTAACTGTCTCCTCCGGCTTGGCCTCTAGAACCTAGCCCAGCACTATACATACAATGGGTACTCAACAGATGGTGGCCAGGTGGCTGTTGCTCCTCATGTAGACCAGTTCTGCAGACAGCAGGCACTAGTGGGCGTTTCCCAACTGTTCTCTTGGTTTCCAGCTCCCTGGGCTCACTCCTGTTGCCTTGGATGTCCTCCCAAATCCCTCTTCCAGTTACATTCTAAATGTCCTTCCGGAGCCATCCCTTTTGGGGTGACTTATCTGACCGGCCTACCTTTAATCTAATATCAGCCTCAAAGTCCCTACTCCAGGGCTACCAAAAACTACCAGAGTCCCAAGACTCTCCCCCAGTGTCCACTCCCATCCCAAGCCTTACCCTAATTCCAGCGGCTAACACTACAAGCAGTACAAGCAGATGAAAGTCCCCCAGTGTGCAGAAACGTACACACAGGAGCCCACACTGTCTCAGTGTATTCAGATCCACACCCACTGCTCCACAGGAGATCCAGGGTGATCAAGCTGAGAACCCCTGAGCCTTTCCTGCTGGGAAGAATTTGGCAGGTTTAGAGGAACACAGAGCCGGTGGGCCAGGAGCCTGGGCAGGTAGCTTGAAACGCCGCCATCTTGCTAAAATCTCAATGATCCCCTCAGACCATATTCTTTCCAAGGTTTTTCTTAGCACAAAATTCTGACATACTGGGGCTGGAGAGATGGCTCAAAAGTTAAGAGCACTGAATGCTCTTCCAGAGGACCCAGGTTAAAATCCCAGCATCCACGTAGCAGCTCACAACCATCTGTAACTCCAAGATCTGACACCTTCACACAGACATACATGCAGGTGAAACACCAAGGCATATAAAATACAAGTAATTTTTACAAATAGTTCTGACACACACACGGTAATGGTCCAAGCATAGAACATGAAAGGGGTTTCCCCTAAGTGGCCCTAGTGTGGTGGAGAGGAAGGTGTCTCCCATTAAGAGCGGAGCAGGGCCTCTCTCTGCCTCATTAGCCGCAGACCAGGCTCCTGCTGAGAAGTACCCTTAGCAGGATAGTTGCAGTGGAAAGACAAGCAGACTTAGGGCTGCCCTGTCAGACCTTTGTCTTATTTTACTGTCTATTATATCCCTGTGAATGTGGCGGTAGGTGGCCTGTGGTCGGCTGTCCCACCTCATTGTAGGCTGATTTCCTGAGGATCCAGCCCTGAAATTTCAGAAGAGGAAGAACAAATTGATTCCAGCAAAGGACTGTTTCCAAGAACATTAAATCCAGCTGTTGTTTCTGCCGCTCACAGACCCCCCTCCTCCGGCTAGCTGCTGCTTCCCTGGGGCCCCTGCCACCTCCCCTCCCACCCTGCCCCTGTTCTTGGAAGCAGAGGAAGATGCTCTCTTCTGGCCCTTGGTCCCACCGCTACCCTCTCAGTTCCAACCAGCAGCACTTCCGGTTGGGGTTCTCCACCTTGGACTCGCTCCCAGGAATTTCTGGAAACATCGATGGTGCGAACAGATTGTTTTCATTATGATTATTCTGGGCTTAACCTCCTGGCCCTGCGTCACCAGGATCATGGGCTCCTTCTTAGGGCTGCTCCGGGCCAGGGCCTTGTTTTTCCCTTGGGCTCACATTCTAAATCAATCTTTAGTTCCTTGCTTCAATTCCAAACCCTCTGAGAGGTTCCCAGGCCTGTACATACAATTTCCTCCTCCTCAGGCCTGTTTGACAGAGCCAAGGGGTCCCAGGGGCAATGACTAGGCCGCCCTTGCATTCTAACCTGTGACAATGTTCAGAACCAAGCCAGCACCGTTGGCTCCAAGCTGACCCTCAAAGGGCTTCAGGGGACGCGCCGACATTTGGTTTGAATGTTTCTAACATGAAGATTTTCCTACTCCTCAAAACTTATAATAAAAACAACACACCCACTCAAATGTGTTACATACAAATTTTAGTATATTGAAAACTACCAACTTATTAACTTGTACTGTGGGGTTGTATGTCCACCTTAGAATAAAACATCTATGTGATTAATGGGAATCTCAAGAGGGTTGGGAACAGTGAAAACACACACACACACACACACACACACATACATGCACACACACATACACATGGAGGGAGGGAGGAAAGGAGGGAGGGAGGGAGGGAGGGAGAGAAAGAGAGAGAGTCCTTCCTATTAATATTTTTTTTCATTCAAGCTGGGCAGTGGTACATGCCTTTAATCCCAGCACTTGGGAGGGAGAAGCAGGCAGATCTCCGAGTTCGAGGCCAGCCTGGTCTGCAGAGTGAGTTCCAGGACAGCCAGGGCTACACAGAGAAAGCCTGTCTCAAAACAAAACAAAACAAAACAAAACAAAGCAAAACAAAACAAAAAACAAAAGCAAAAACCAAACAAAACAAAAAACAATACACACACACATATGTGTGAATACACACACATACACATATATTCATTCAAAATAGACAGCAGTCATCCTTGACTGGGGCAATCTTGTTACCCAAAGGGACATGTGAAATATCTGGAAACAGTTTTGATTGAAACAAAGCGCCTGCCACTCCTGGTACCTGGCACAGAGATCAGTGTTCCTGTAAATGTCTTTCAAGGCCCAGGACAGCCTGTGACTTCGGGTCACCTGGCACCCATGTTGATAGTGCTGAGGTGGATATAATCAATACCAGGGAAGACACTGCAGGCCTCGGCTGGTCTGAGACTGCCTACAATCCTGCCACCCCGGGGTTTCCAGTGTTTGTGTTAATCTAACAGACTACCTTATTGTTCTCTGACAGACCTTGAATAAAATTATGTTAATAAGTCAGTATTCACTTAGGCTTCTAAGCGAGATTCTTTTTTATTTTTTTACATTTATTGACTTATGTGTGCTTGTCTATGTGTGTACTTGCGGGTACACGTGCATCCGCACACATGTGTACCACGTGTGGAAGTGACGAGTTGCTTTTCTCCAACCATGTGGGTCCCAGGCATTAAACTTTGACTCTCAGGCTCAGCAGCAAGTTCCTTTAACCATCTTGCTGGTTCTAAGTGAAATGGATTTTAAAACAAAAAATCAAACAATCAAACAAACAAACAAACAACTTTTTTTTTTTGTTTTAAATCTAGATAGAAAGGTATATGGCCAGATGGGCTGCTGGCCACTTGAGATTCTCCAGTCTTCACCTTGAAAGGGAGCCCGAGAGACACATACACTCTCAGGGTACACCTTGCACACATAGAGAAAAAGTAGCTTTATCATAGTTCTAGAGGTGGGCTTCTCAAGGGCGAAGGTGATACTCATTAAAATAGTCTTCAAATGAACATGACCTTTAACCCTTTATTCCCTGCCTTCCAGTCAGGGCTTCCAAGTTCCATTCAACTCCTTCAGAGGTCAGGCTGGTGAGCTGGACCATCATGGAAGCAAGCCCTACTGTCTCTGCTGTCCTCTGTCCTTGGCCCTATCAGACAGGTCATACTCAAGGAGCTGTGATAGACTTCTTCCAAAGAGGTTTTAAAAGCTCCCCTGGCCCCCAACTTCCCTGAGAGAGAAGGCCGCCCTGAACGCTCCCCAAGCCTGCCTGGAACCTTCCTCATAGCTGCTTCAGCTCCCTCACAGCTGTGGATGCCCACTCCATGCTGGAAGAGCCTCCTTCCAGTTTGCTGTGCTCAGACACACTCACATTATCAACCGCTAGAAAGGAAAAGCTCCCATGATGCCATGCGTGGGACATGGAACAAGGCATGAATAAGCCATACCCCCTGTGCCCTCCAGAGACTCCTCTGAGTGACACTCCTCCTCTTACCCAGCTCACAAGAGCTTCCACCCAGTGATGGCACAGAGGTCTCTCCCTTCAGCGGAATGTCCACTCAGCAGGCCCCTAAGATGGGTTAGGCCAGGCTGTACGCTGGGCTCTGGTAACCTCCCAACTCACTCCCACTGAAGCTCATTACTAACAACGGTAGGAAAAAATGTGTAAGATCTAATCCCTAGAAGGCAAGTACCGTGACCCTGGCCACGGTGGTGCATTTACGTCATGGTCTCTGCTCCGTTCCAAACTCCCTGGGACTACGTGCCATCCACCCTTGGGCTCCTAGGGAGATCCTGTGAGGGTGTGTAGAAGGGAATTTGCTTTGGTGGCAAGATGAATGAGGTCCCCCTCACCCTGCCCTAACCAAGGGCAGCTGTCACCACGAAGGCACTTGTATTGGATCATGTGGTTTCCACCCTGCTTCCTCTCCTACCAGACCTTGTGACTGCAGACACACAGTCGATCCCTCCAAACCTGGATATCCTCGGCTATAGGACAATAGCAATGCCACTTGCGATACTGGCCAGTCAAAGGGATTAGATACTACTGTAGCATCAAGGGGTCTGGATAGTGCCAGGCACGCGGTAAGCCCTCCAGAGACACTCAACTCTGCTGCTGTTGTAGATCACACCAGGCCAGCACAGCTCCATGGGAGAGGCTTATTTGGGGGGAGTGGGGAAGAGAACAGGATGAAGGGTAGCAACGGAAGAAGAAGAAGAAGGAAGAAGCAAAGGGATGGGGGAAAGGTCTCTGCCTTTTATTTGAGCTGTGATGTAATCACATGAACGCTTGTCACCTGGGGAGACATCAACGCTGGATTCGGAGGTGACTAACTGGCACCTGATGCCAATAGCCATGTTGTAGTCCAACAGACTGCAGATCTAAGGAGGGGCTGGGGACATGGCTCAGTGGTTAAAGAGCTTGTCACCCAAGCATAGGTCTAGAGTTCAGATCCCAGAACCCGCACCATATGGGTACAACGACCTGCCTGTAATTCCAGCTCCGAAAGACTGAAATAACGGGTGCCTAGAACAAGCTGTCACGCGAGATTAGCCACACTGGCGAGGTCTGGGTTTGACTGAAAGCCTCCACAGCGGTTTCATCTCAGATATCCTGTCTATCAGACATCTACATCATGATTCATAACAGTAGCAAAATTACAGTTATGAAGTAGCAATGAAATAATTGTATGGTTGGGAGTCACCACCACATGAGGAACTGTATGAAAGGTTGAGAAACTGTATCAAAGTTGGGAAGGTTGAGAGCACTGTTCTCCATCAGCTTCAGACCTCCATGCTATGCATACACACGAATGTATGCCAGACATACATACATTACACACACACACACACATACACACACACACAGACAGACAGAGAGAGAGAGAGAGAGAGAGAGAGAGAGAGAGAGAGAGAGAGAATATCTCAAAGAATTGGTCAAAGCAGGCTACTTGTGTGTGTTCTTATCAGAGTGTCTTTGTCTTTATAGTCCAGAGTCATGCTGGGGCTTCTCAAAGGAGAACAGCAATAGCACCTTCCCCATTGTAATTGAGCAGCTGATGTTGCTAGGTAACCAGACCAAAAATGTGAGCAATAGCCCTTTTCCATCTCAGTGAAAGATGGGCTGTGTACAGACCATGAGGAAGGGGAGAAGGAAGGTCTGATCAGGACAGCCAGGACTGAGGGCTGGGCTTCCATTTTAGCGGGCTCCAGTGTTCTTAAGGACACTGTGCCCATGTTGAGAGGGTCTGAATTCCTGAGCCTCGCAATTGAGACCAGACTATGAGTTTATAGCAAAAGTCAATACTTAACAAATATAGCACCTGGCAGAATCTATGAACTGTCTTCTGGTTCAATGTTGAGAAATTTAATGTAAATCTTATAGGTGACCTGGTCATAAAGAAATGGAGCAAGAGTAGCAGCAGACCTATCAGGAGTCCTGAGAGGCCCCTCTCCTCACAGGAGACCCTGTTGATCAGCTAGGTGGACCCTGGACAATGCAGGGACTTGGTGTTTTCTTCATAAGTGTGTCTCTAACCACCATCAAGGTCTTTCTCTCTCTCTCTCTCTCTCTCTCTCTCTCTCTCTCTCTCTGTGTGTGTGTGTGTGTGTGTGTATGTGTGTGCGTGTGTGTTGGGGCAGGGTATCTTGAAGCTATGAGGAGGGTTTCTCTGTTGCCATACAACAGTCAGATTGAGAATGATTGAAATGTCTGTTCTTGATACCTGAGTGTCTGTCCCCTCAGGAAGGAACTTCCCCATCCCTGTTCCCCATACCTTCAGGCACTTAAGGCAAAGTCTAAGGTCCCACCAATGTCTCACATAATGAATGGATGGATGGATGCATGGGTGGGTGGGTGGGTGGATGGGTGGATGGATGGATGGGTGGATGGATGGATGGATGGATGGGTGGATGGATGGATGCATGGATGCATGGTTGCATGGATGGATGGATGGGTGGGTGGGTGGATGGATGGGTGGGTGGGTGGATGGATGGATGCACTGTGGGTGGATAGATGGGTGAATGGGTAGATGGTAGATGGATGGATGGATGGATGCATGCATGGGTGGGTGGGTGGATGGATGGGTGGGTGGACAGATGGGTGGATAGGTAGATGGGTAGATGGATGGATGGATGGATGGATGAATGGATGAATGGGTGGATGGGTGGATGGATAGATGGGTGAATGGGTAGATGGTAGATGGATGGATGGATGGATGGATAGATGGATGGATAGATGGTTGGATGGGTAGATGGGTAGATGGATGGATGGATGGATGGATGGATGGATGGATGGGTGGATGGATGGGTGGATGGATGGGTGGATGGATGGGTGGATGGATGGGTGGATGGATGGATGGATGGTGGATGGATGGATAGATGGGTGGATAGATGGGTAGATGGATGGGTAATATCTTATCCATCACAACATCCATCTGGCTTTGCTCTTGGATCTTGCCCATATCAGATCATCCCTCACTACACCCAGGGTTGTCCTAATCAAGGCACTATCCTCCCAGCCCAGACCACTGCTGGAGCCTCTTCTCCAGCATTTCTCTGCATCTTCCCTCAACCTCTACAGCCTTTCTCTACACAGTTGCAGACGGAATGGCTTTGTCCTTAAGTCTGATGCTGTCACTGTCCTGGGATGCTCTAGTCCCCCTGAGACACCTTCCCATCTCTCAGAGGAAAACCCAGCCTCCCACTTCTGCCCCGTTGCTCCTCCATCTCCTGGCACTCCAGGCTCCCCCCGCCCCCAGCCTCTTGTTGCCACCCCCTCCCCCAGCACATTCCAGCCACTCTGGTTGCATGGTTTTAGGATCAGCTCCCAGACATTGCCTGCCCACTACCCACTTTCTTCCTGTCCTCTTTAGAGGCCTACATAGATCTCCCTGGTGTGGCATATATCCCGACTCTGCATCCTGGTCTGCTCTGGCATCTGTGGGCTGGCACTATCTGTGGGCACACAGCTATCTGACTATTGCCTGTTGGCTTATAGCTCACCCTCCTCCCCAGAACAGAAGCTTCCCTAGGGTTGGACATTATGTCGTTCACAGCCGTAGCCCTCATACCTAGCAGTCCATGAAGGGAGCTTAAGCTCCTCCTAGTGAGGGCAAGAATCCCATTAAAGAACAACAGAAGCAGCAAAGTAGTCCAGGTAGGAGAAACAAAAAGCACCAAACCACACACACACACACACACACACACACACACACACACACACCGTTTGCACACACACAACCTGCTTCCTGAGCAAGGGCTGGCAAGGTAGGATGCAATCACGTAGACAGGGCTGACTGTAGTATTTGTGTTGTGGGCAATGGCAGAAAGAAATTTCTGGAACATCTTCTGCTGTGTGCCAGGCCTTTGTGCTAACAGGATGGAAAAGATCTGCTTTCCTGACCCTGTTCACTTTGCACAGGACAGCAGGTACCAGCATCATGCACACATCACAAAGACATCCTCAGATGAGACCTCTGTGTGGCTTTTGCTTAGTCTCTCAATAGAACGGGCTGCAGTGCTAAAGACCCCAGGCTGTATCCATTCCTGACCACCAGTGCCCAAGATCACCTTTCACCTCCACACAAATCTTTTCCAGTGGGTCTCTGGTTCTTTCAACAAAACCACATACCTACCTGTTTCCATCTGAGCCACAGAGAAATAAATGCTCAGTTGTGGTCGCGAGGGCTGCATGTGGAAGGTGCCTGAGGAGGCCGGGCCTTCCAGCCATTACTTCACTGCTCACTCTCATAATAGATATGAGTCAGGATCAGCAGAAAACTAAGAAGCGGACGGGGGATGGGAACAGAAGACCGATGACTTTTTACTGTGATGAGCCTCATGTTTTGTATCAGGCTGTACACTGCATAGAGAAAATAAGCACTTAATTTTAGAAATATTTTCCTTTTTCAATTTTCAGGCTCTGAGAAGCCAGACTGTTTTGTGGGCAAGTCCTCAGTCATGGCTGCCCGCAGGCTTCCTTCACCACCAAGTACCCAGCACACCCCAGGCTCTGGAGGACTTTGTGCAGAGCCTTAAGACTGGAAGGGACATGGTAGCCGCAGGAGGCCAGAACCTGCTGAGACAGGCTGCCTCTGAGCCCTTCTGGGAGCTGTACTGAGTGGGCTCAAGTGTAAACATCGCTCAACCTCTTGGTGGCTTGCTGTCTTGGAGAATAAAGTCTCTGGGGAGAAAAAAACCATTGGGCAGCCCTGTGCCTGGTGCCACACTGGGCTGTGTCTAAGTGGCAAGAGAGGGACCAGGAGTGGGCATCTTACAATCACCTTGGGTCATTGACAGTGGAATGGCTGTTTCTGAAGGAAATCAGTTCTATGTGGTATCAGGAGGGTACCAAGCCAACTTAAGTGGCCCCACAGCCTCATGGGGGGACAGAACAAATGCAACTGCATTTGGAGGGGGAAGAAATGTGAGCGGATGGTCAGATCAAAGGGATCAAAGGGTCAGATCAAAGGGTAATTGGCCACGGGAGACTACACTCATTTCCCATTCACGGGGATGAAAACCCAGGCTTTGGAGGGTGGCTATGCCATTTTGAATGTGAAGTTACACTTCAGAGGCAACTAATAGGATTTAGAATGTATGACTCAAGTTATAAATCCCCCCTTGGGTCTGAGGAGCCACACCCAAGCCTGTTCCTTGGTTTCTAGTAAAAGGCAGAGAGCTGGAAGCTCAAGATGTTGAGGGACATAGCAAGTCCCAGTACAACTCACAACTTTCTGGCTGAGTAGTCTCCTTCTTGGCAATCTTGGGGACACTTAATAATCTATGGAAGGACATTGTGCTTTCATAAAAATGGTGAAATAATCGGAGTGAAGAAACTCCATCAATGACCCAAGTCTGGCCTGGATACTTCTGCCTTAGGCCTGAAGCCAGGCTGCCAAATACCAGGATTCTCACTTGGCCATTCTGAGAGCATGACTAACCCCCAGTGAATACGGTTGAGAAAATTCAGTACCAGGGACTGCCTATTCTTATATTGAAAGCCATAATTCAGAACAGCTAAAGGCTGGTGCATACCTTACCATTATTACTCATAAAATACCAGCCTTTGTCAGCCTGAGAGAAATTTGTTGTCTTTCCAATTGACATTGATACCAAGATGCCAAAGATGTGTGTGTGTGTGTGTGTGTGTGTGTGTGTCCACATGCATTCACATGTATAAGCATTGTGGAGGTCAGAGGACAGCCTCAGTGGTATCCTTTAGATGCTATCCATCTTTTATTTTGAGAGAGTCTCTTATTAGCCTGGATCTTGCTAAGTGCTAGATGGGCTAGCCAGGGAACCCCAGGGATCCTTTCTGTCTCTGCCTCCTAACACTGGGATCTTAAGTGTGCACCACCAAGACTGGATTTTTATAGGGGTTGGAAGATAGAACTCAAATTCTTGTGCTTGCAAAGCAAACACTTTCCAGAAAACTATCTCCATTGACCCCCACAGAGATTGTTTCGAAGACTGTGTCCAGCCACAGACAGGAGAAAGGAACCAGGCACTGGTTCCTCACAGTAGCTCCACTTTAGCTTCAAGACAATTCCAGTTCCCTCGGCAATAATAGCTATGTTTGTTTTGTCCTGCTATATGAGTGTCTCTCAACCTGTGGGTCATGGCCCCTTTGGAGCTTGAAGGACCTTTTCACAGGGGTTGCCAAAGGCCACCAGAAAACATAGGTATTTACATTACAAAAATAATTTTATCGTTGTGGGTCACCACAGTATGAGGACCTGTAATTAAAGGGTCGAAGCATTAGGAAGGTTTGAGAGCCACTGGATGTTTGACAAAAGGGTGAGGTAACTGTCTCCAACTCAGTCGAGGGGTCTCAGGACCCCTCAGTCCAGTCTGTTTCTCCAGTAGGGAAGCCATCTGTTGTGGTTTGTTCAGGACTGAGGGGGTTCCCATGACTGGGACTTTCAGAGCTAAAACCAGAGAAGTTCAGGGGAAACTGGGACAAGCTATTTGACCTATGGCTTAGTGGTTTAGTGCTAGCCTCACAGTCTACTGTACTCAGACGCTTGGATACAAAAGAAGGGTGGTGTGTGCTTGGCATGAGGAAGTCTGGTGATCCTTGTCTCTCCCAGGCAATGACTCCCAGACTCAGCCATGGGCTTTCCATGCAGTCACACACCCCACACTTCCCACCAATGCTTCCCCAAGGGTCACCTGACCAATAGATGAGGAGGCAAGATGGAGCTCAGGGCTATGTCAACAGAGCCTTGTACTTTACCCAGAACTGATACAAATATTTAGGTTTTTATACCACTTGTGCTTTGAAAATGTTTGCTTTTTAACCAACAGAACCAAAATTATACATATTCAGGGGTACTGTATGAGACTATGAATTACACACACACACACACACACACACACCACTGAAGATCAAACCCCAGGTCTTCATGTGTACTAAGCAAACATTCTATAGCCACAGCCTTGTACAATTTTTAAACTGGGGCAAGCATATGTATTATCACAAACATCTGTCATTTCTGTTTTTTCTCTTCTTATTCCTGAGGATTGAGCCTAGGTTCTCACAAATATTAAACCAACACTCTGTCAACAAGCTACATCCTTAGTCCTTCACCAGCTTACAGTGAAAATCCTTTCTAATGGTTCTAAATAAACAGTGCACTATCATTATCATTATCATTATGGTCACATGGCTGTGTCATAGCACATGAGAACACGTTACTCCTCTCAACCATTACTTACAATCCACTGATCATTATTCTCCAGTTCCCCTGTACGCTCTCTCTGCTAACAGCTACTCCATTGTCAACTTCTATAAGAGCAGCTTTGGTAGATTCTACCTCAGAATGACATTGTGTAACACCTGCCTTTGTGTGCTTAATTTATTTATTATAACATGATGACTTCCAGGCCCATTTGTGACAAATGACATAGTTCTTTGTTTCTCATGGTATAGAGACTTTACAGTTTTTACCCACTCATCAGTTAATGGCTGCCATTTTTTATTGTTGTTGTTTTTTACAAACTGTGCTACAATTTGCATTGGGATATAGGTGTCTCTTTAAACACACAGACTCCATCTCCTCTGGGTGTATATTCAATAGAGAGATTGTGGGACCATATGCTAGCTCATTTTTAAACCTTTTAAGGACCTACCTACCTTACTGCTTTCCATAACGACTGTTCAAATTTGCATTCCTACGAACAGTGCATATAGAATCCACTCCTTCACATCCTCTTCAGTACTTGCTGACTTTGGTCACATGACTAAGACAGATTCTCCTCGACCCCTCTGCCCCCCAGCATGGAAATGAATGCTTGCCAACCTAGGACTTAGGAGGAAACAAGAGGATCGAAAACTCAAGTCCAGCTCTGGCTGCACAGTAAGTGTGAGGTCAACCCGGGCAACAACCTAACAAAGTTTTTTGAAAGATTTTCGTACCCTCCAAAAATTAAGTGAAAAGGTTATTTCACAAGTCTAAATTGTTGTAAATAAGTAATTTAAGATATACTGGAAATATTAAGAAAAATGTCACATCACTCTTGATAATGTATTCAGTGATAGAAAGTGGCAAGGCCTAACCCTGTCTGTCTTAGTTACAGTTTCTACTGCTGTGAGGAAACACCGTGACCAAAAGCTGGAGAGCAAGGGGCTGATTTGGTTTATTCTTCCATATTGCAGTCCATTACTGAAGGAAGTCGGAGCAGGAACTCAAACAGGGTGGGGACCTGGAGGCAGGGCTGATGCAGAGGCTGTAGAGGAATGCTGCTTATTGACTTGCTTCCCATGCTCAACCTGCTTTCTTACAGAACCCAGGACCACCGGCCCAGGGATGGCACCACCCACAATGGACTGGACTCTCTCTTGTCAACCACTACTTAAGAAGATGTCCCAGAAGCTTGCCTACAGCGCTATCTTAGGGAGATATTTTCTCAGCTGAAGCTCCCTCCTCCTCTCTGATGACTCTAGCTTGTGTCACGTTGACATAAAACTAACCAGCACAGTGTGGAAGGGAATTTGATGATGATGAAAACAAAATTACACTAGCCTTTACTCTTTTTATTTGGTCCTAGATCTATTCATGACTCATACAATTAAAACAATTCAAAAGTCAAAGATCTTATTTACCATTCTCCTGGGGAAAGGGAGGGGAGACAGATGTTAGAACTGTAAACTAACAAAAGAAAATAAAAGGCTTATTGCGAAAGATCATGACAGCAACTCAACAGCACCCCTCCCCCAGACAGCAGTCTCTGCCTGTCAGTAAGCAAGGCTCATTTTCAATAAAAGGTTCAGAGACCTCACAGGACCCAGTAACCTTAGGGGTGTGCTTAGAATCTGTGCTGTTCACTCTTACGCTGGACTTCTAAGAATCTAGTCACGAATTACCAGCAAATGATACAAACTGATTTATCGTCAGACCATCATTCTTCGTCAAATCATTCTTTAAAGTGCTGCTTGTAATAGATTGGAAACACACATTTAAACTATAGGAGAATGCCCAATAGACCCCACCCACCGTGACCAGGCAATATACAGAGGCAAGAGGGAGTTAGAGCAGCAATGTACGGGGCATCTGCTGTGAAACAGAGAGGAAGGCACAGACCACGTGTACAGTACATGTGTTAGCTGCTTTGGCCAAAGTACCCGATAGAACCAACTTAAAGGAGGGAGAGTTTATTTTGATTCGCCATTTCAGAGGGATTATGGTCTATTCAGGTAGGAAAGGTACAACATCAGAAGTGGCTCATTCGGAGGGAAAACAAGTCACCAGCTATCACATGACACAGGAGGCTCAGAACGCAAACTGGAAGCAGAGCCAGGTGTAATCTCCGAAGGCCTGCCCTAGTGGCTTGTTTCTTCCAGCCTGGTCACTTAAGGGAACACAGTCTTCAAAATAACACCATAAACTATTCAGACCTCTAGCCTGTGGGAGAACGTGCAACAATGTTTTCTTTTTTATTTGTTTTGGTTTTTTGGTTTTGTTTGTTTGTTTGTTTTGTTTGAGACAGGATTTCTCTGTGTAGCTCTGGCTGTCCAGGACTCACTCTATAAACCAGGCTGGCCTTGAACTCAATGTTCTGCCTGCCTCTGCTTCCTGAGTGTTCAGATTAAAAGTATGTGCCACCACTGCCCAGACAATATGGACAGTATGTTATCTTTTATGTAAAAACTAAAGGAATAGGGGCTGGGGAGAAGGGTCAGTCAGTGAAATGTTTGTCATGCAAGCATGAGGACCTGAGTTCAGACACCCAGCGTCTGTGAAAAGGCCAGGTTTGGTTCCCGCATGTAACCCTTAGAGTTGGGGAGTCCAGGGGCTAGAGAGGAGGTACACGGAAGAAAATACGTCCCCAAAGATGATTGGTTATCATTCTAGCCATTGATGACCTCTGGGTTTAGTGTGAGACCTTTTCTTAATACATACATAAACAAACAAATAATAGACATTGATAAAAGAAAAAACCCAATATCAACCTCTAGCCTACACGTGCATGTGCATACACATGTATGCACACCAATGTATCCACGTACACAAAACATGCACACATATATACACTCTACACACACACAACTTAAAAAGAACAAATATTTTAAAGTTAAGTTGAACCCTATAACCTGAAATTTTAATCTAAAATACTAATATGATATATAATAATTCCATATTTCAAAATAAATACTTATATCCCTAGAACATAGAAAGCACACTTTCTACCTCCTTTGTGTATCTAGACACCAACAGCCTTTAGTAAAGGAGGAAATATTTGAATTCTGAAGTAGGAAATGAACAGGCTGAGGCCGGAAGACCTTGCCAGACTAGAAGGCTCTGCAGGAGCACCGTGGTTATACCAACAGGTAACAGGGGCCACATCACAGGCTCCCACCAGTCATATAAAGGATGCTTGAGCACCAGCAAGCTAAATGAACTCGACAGAATAAAATACATCAAACATATTTAAAAATAACTGTGCCTTTGGATAATAATTTAAGAAGTTCAGGATGTAAGCCCAGCACCCCTGCTTTTCTTCAGCATTCTCCTCTCCTTACCCAGACTGGCTGTCTTAGTTATGTGTGCATAGAGTAGTTGTGGTGGGTCCAACAATGTCGTACTCAGAGCCAGGGTGAATCTCTCAGTGATCTCCTAAGTCCAGTGTGTCTCAGCTGCCACACTACCCCACTGCATAGACAGTACCCAGCTGGGGAACACCACACCTCCCTGGAGAGACTTGGAATAAGGGAGAATGCGTGAGAACACCAGGCTCACACTTGACCATTGGCAGTAAAGTCCACCGCCTGTGATTTGGACCTTGCGAATCTTCAGCTGGCACTCACAAAAGTGGCAGGCTAGCCTGGTGGCGTTCAGAAAAATACTCAGAGGTTAATCCCTGTCTCACTAATGCCTTTGACAGATATTGGGACACAAGCAGAAGCAAAAGTTTACCTGAAGCTCCTCCACCCACTGTGTTTCAGGGTCACCAAGGGTCTAGCCATTCGCCGTAGGGAAAGGTCTTAGGTAATAAATTCAGAAATGCTTGGCAGAGTTTAAAACGCATTGTTTTGCATACCATGACATAATGACGGACCAAGGCATTCTGGGATGGCCTCGACACTTTTTTACATTGATTGATTGATTGATTGATTGTGTGGGAGTGTGTGTCATAGTGCACAGGTAGAGGTCAAAGGACAACTTCCAGGAGTCAGACCACCTGGGTTTCAAGGATCAAACTCTGGTGGTCAAGCTTGGCAGCAAGCACTCTTGGCTACCATCTTGTGGGCCCATGGGTGTCATTTAAAACTGTCAGCAAGGGATTAGGAAAAACTTTGCAATGAATATCTCACAAAACCAAAACAAACAAACAAACAAACAAACAAACAAACAAAAACCACCACTACCACCAACAAAAAAACCATGTCTGCATAATAAAGACTAAACTCACTGTCAATGAATTCTTACAGAATTTACCATTGGTGTGATGAAACCTCCAAATCTAACTACTGTTGTCAGGGAGACCAGAAGAACACTTGAAAGGCCCCAGGAGGGTACAATCAACAATGATCAAGATATGAAAGATTCTGCAGGACATATGATTTTTTTGAAAAAACAAATATATTACAAGAAAAAAAATGGTTGTCTCAAGGAAACTTAAGACGCCTGTTAACCAAGCACAATCGATGTGCAAACTTTGTTTCAACAAATCATCTTTGAAAACCCGTTAAGTAGTGTTGGCATCAGAAGCAGCCTTCGAATCCAGCGATGACGTCACGCATAGGGACCAGCAGCGCATATGTTGCCATAGCAACTGCCTTTTGGTCTCCTGCCCGCCCTCACCTGCGCACAGCACATCACGGCTGGAATAAAAGGCAGAGAGACCCCTGACTTTCTTTCCCTCTTCTTTGTCTCCTCTCTTTGTCCTTTTCCCACCTAATAAAGCTCTCCCCGTGGAACTGTACTGGTCTGGTGTGATCTGTCCGGACGAGCCGCCATTCTAACACAAGTCGGACCTGGATAAATGACTCGATGGGTAAGAACATCTGCTGTGCAAGTATAGACCCGAGTTTAGAACCTGGAACCCAGAGAAAAACACCGGTGTGGCCGCCCATTCACTGGTAACCAGCCCGGTAAAGGACAGGCACAGGAGGAGTTGAAAGTCAATGGAGTTCTGAGTTCAGTGAGGGAATTTATCTCAAGGGGGTGTGGCTGAGAAGAACAGCGCAGGACTATTGATGCTCTTCTCTTTTGGGGTACACACAGCTGCACAGCCACACACGCCCGTAAGGGGGCAGCTGGGGAGTTTAATCACGGAAGGAATCTGATGATATTTAGGAGCCACAGTTAACTCTCTATGCTGCATCAGCTTGTGCGTCTGGTTTTGAAGAGAAAGTCCTATTTCTTAGAGCACTAGGAATTCACAGAGGAAAACCTTCAAGTCTAGAGCTGACCTTACTGTAATCCAACGACCAGAGGCTAGGGAGGGAAAGCCAGTCAGAGCCAGAGATGAAACCAGCCTGGCAGACGGGCATTAAACCTGCTCATGGAGCACTGGAGACTGACGTCACCATTTATGTTAGACTTTTTACATGGTAGAAAGTGGCATTTTTAGGCAAAATACTATTCCTTCTCAGATAAAACACTTGAAGAAAAATTAAAAAATGACAGTCATGTATTAAGCAAAATTAAAGCACTTGTCTCTCTGAGAAGGAAAACCCACTTTGCAAAGGTCGAGGCTACCTCTTTCCTTTTTTTTCCCCTCTTTTGAAAGATTTATTTATTTATTATATGTAAGTACACTGTCACTGTCTTCAGACACACCAGAAGAGGGGCTTCAGATCTCATTATGGATGGTTGCTGGGATTTGAACTCAGAACCTCTGGAAGAGCAGTCAGTTCTCTTAACCGCTGAGCCATCTCTCCAGCCCCAGCTACCTCTTTCCTACGCAACATTTGGGAACACTTTGTCCCGCGTCGTCTATACCTAAGTAGACGGCCTGTTTTAAATTTACTTTCTGGAAATTATTAGCATAAGGAGAGGGTAAGACTACGATTACTGTCAACCCAGCAAAAGACATCAGATGTTTTAAATGTCACGCCAGAGCCCCTCTGACAGGAGGGAGTGTCAGGGATGGCCTCCTCTTCCTTGTGCCCACCTCTGGTCCTCTGTTCTCTACCCCCATGGTGCCCTCCTTGTAGCCACAAGCCTGCAACATGATGCAGGGGGATGGTGTCTATTGATGCTCTAAACCTGCTCATGAGGAACTGTTCCAATCCTCCTGCACCAAAGGGCTGGGGCTCTTCCCATGATCCTCCCCTCCTCCTCGAACTCCTTCCTTGGGATCTCCAGGTCCTAAGCGTTTGGCACGCCTTTCTGGGAAGGCGAGGGAAATCCTTTGTGCCTCAAGGGCACAGATCCTGTACATTTCTGACCTGAGGTTGGGTAGCTGGGTTGGAATCTACCACCAAGCTCTGCCAGTCCTTGGCTGGCTATTGCTGTGGATGGGAGAGTGAGGAGGTACACTGGGAAGAGAGAAAACAGAGAGGAAAGTCGCCCATCACCCTGTGGCCTCCAAATTATCTAGGCCTTGAGAAGGTCACAGGAGGAGTATGGACGCCGACCTGGATGGACAGCGGGCAGTCAGAGGTGGAGTGTGCCGGCGGCAGGATACACAGCTCCAATAGAGAAGGAAGCCAGCTCGGACAGGAAAGGGACCCAGCCCCTCCCAGTTCACTCATTCAGGAAACTCGAGTGAGGTGACACACACCTGTAGTCTTAGCTTCTTCAATAGCTGAGTCCGGAGAATCATTCGAGCCCAGGAGCTCAACACAGGCCTAGGCTATTTCCCATTTCAAAACAAAAAATAACCAGACCCTGAGAACAGGGGCTGAGTGTTGGAGTTTTGTCTAAGCTCCACCCCACACCTACCTGGCAATAGCCAGGTATGCCCCGCCCCAGAGATCTGGCCCACTATAAGAGGGGCTACTTGCCCCTCCTCTCTCTCTTTGCTCTCCGCTCTCCCACATACTCTCACCTCTCTGCCCCTGGGGCTCTCTTCCCCCCCCCCTCCACGTGGTCATGGCAGGCCTCTACTCCCTTCTCTCTCTCTCTCTCTCTCTCTCTCTCTCTCTCTCTCTCTCCCTCTCTCTCTCTCTACCACTAACTCCCATCCCCTATTCTGAATAAATTCTATTCTATACCACGTCTGTGTGTGTGTGGTCCCTCAGGGGCAGAGGTGCCCAGGCAAGGGCCCGCCTGGACACCTTCCCCACGCCGCCTAGCCACACTCACCTAACCCCTTATATTACCCCCTTTAAGCCTCCCCACCCTTTGGAAAGGTAGTAAAGTGGGAACTTGGGCAGATGTACTTATCTGGATGGAGCCTACTTGGTCCATGAGCAGTCATCCTTCAGTGTGGCACAGTGGTGTGGGGGAAGGGGGTGCCCAGGAAGGCCCTTGTCTGGGCACCTCTTCCCCCTGAGGGACCACACACACACACAGGCATGGTATAGAATAGAGTTTATTCAGGGTAGAGGATGGGAGTTAGTGGTAGAGAAAGGCAGAGAGAGAGAAAGAGAGAGAGAAGTGGAGGCCGACCATGACCACGTTGGGGAAAGCCCAAGGGGTAGGAGGTGAGAGTATGAGAGAGAACAAAGAGAGAGGGGGGAGGGGCAAGTAGCCCCTTTTATAGTGGGCCAGATCTATGGGGCGGGGCATACCTGGCTATTGCCAGGTAGGTGCGGGGTGGAGCTTAGACAGAATACCAACGCCTCCAACTGATCTCAATCGTAACGAAGCCCCATCGACAGCTCAAGCCTGTGAGAGAGGGTTCTTGGACTCTAGGCTCCAGAAGGCTGACCCTAGGAGCCCCATGGTTTACAGAGTCCCTGTCAGTTTCAACGTTTCTAGCTCTTCCTGGTCACAAGGTTGTAAATTCTTCCCTCAGGATTCACACTCACACCTAGGAAATTGGGCAGGCTGCACAAGTAGGTTGTTAGACACAGAGGAGATTTCAACTCCCCAAACTCCCAGAAGGCTAGAAATGGGCTCAACAGGGACCACAGGATTGCTTGGTGATTAGATAAAAGCCAGTAGTCCTCAGGAATGTGTGATCCTGGTTTCCCCCTCAAAAGGTGTCCTCCCCCCCCTCCTTCCAGTGGCTGAAGGGACAAATGGCTACCTGTGGTGTCTATTAGCATACCAAAGCACAAGCTGGCCTCCAAAGTGCCACAAGTATCTGTCACACCTTTCAAAGTCAACACGTTAACTTCCGGTCTGTTCCCCTCCTCCAGCTCCTGGGTTTCCCTTCCCCCACAGCTACTCATTCTCCATGTAACCCTACAGGTTTTCTTTCCCCCCCACTACGTTCCCCTCCCTCCCTCCTCCCCTCCTCCCCCTCCCTCTCTTCCCCTCCCCCTTCTGTCTTCCTTCTCTCTGTGCTGTGCCCTGTTCCTCTCAGGTTTTCTCTATTCTCTCTGCCCTGCTATTTTCTGCTCTGGACTCTTACAAATGACTATAGCTATTCTCTCTCTCTCTCTCTCTCTCTCTGTTTTATAAAAATAAAGAGAGAAGGAATATGTTTAGTGGAGGTGCGGTAAGGTAAGGTGTGGGGGAAGGTGGTGCCTCTGCGGGCTCCTGCTGAGGCAGCCCTTCCCCCCACAATGGCATATAGTATAGAAAAGAGTTTAATTCAGGGCATGGGGAAGAGAGTTGAGAGAAAGGCAGAGAGAGAGAGAGAGAGAGACAGACAGACAGACAGACAGACAGAGAAAGCATGTGGAGAGAGAGGGGGAGAAGAAAGGGGAGAGAGGGGTAAAAGAGTATGGGAGCAGAGTCTAGACTAAATGCCCTCTCCCTCTCTCTCTCTCTCTCTCTCTCTCTCTCTCTCTCTCTCTGTCTCTCTGCCTCATCTACAATAAAATCCTTTCCCTTAAACATACCACGGAGTGGTCATGCTGTCAGTTTATACAGAGGTCCGTTCAGGTTAGAAGAAAGGAAACGGACCTCTGCATGCCTACCTGCAACCTGCCAGTCTGTCTCCAGAGAGGAGGAGCCCCCCCAATGAGAAGTCCACCCCCAGGGGAGGGTCTCTGAGTGTGAGGCGTGGCAGAGCACCACCTCAGAGGTTCTAGTGTCCCGACTCTCCACTGATTCCTTGCTACTGTGGCAGCCCAGGCACCAAGGATAAGGGTTCCAGGGACACCAAGTCCCTAGGAAAATCCCCTGTGGGTCCACCCATGCTGGGTGTATCTCACCCAGAAGCACTCAGATCCCAGAGAGGAGTCCCAGTGTTTCTCTGACTTCTTAGACTCATACTCTCTTTATGGTGGAGTGGGGGTATAGCCCTGGGTTCGGATCCATGTACATGGAGGCCAAAAAAAAAAGCAAGAGCGCTCCTATCCAAATGGCAGATGTGCACCTGTGTCAATGCTGGCCTCCCCCATCCACACTGCGTCCTGCACATAGCTGTCAGGCCACTCAACTACCTGTCATTTCTAAGTGTGCTACCTGTTATCTCTTAGTTCCTGGACCCAGCCGCAGTATCAGGCCTGCTTCTAGGACTGGATGGCAGAGGCTGAGTCAATAGCAAGAAAGGCTTGCCTTGGGAGCCTTCCAGGAAGTGCCCCACCCCTTTGGCCCTTGGCTCCACAGCTACAAAATTAGCCACTTTCAGGCAACCTCTGGGAGCTGTAGAGCCAGATTTCCAAGGAAAGTGGTCCAAAGTACCAAAATTTCTCATCCATAGCTTCCAAGGATGAGGAAACCTTCCAGAGCAGAGCTCCCAGGGGTGCCTCAGCACCCCGGTGACCCAGTCAGTGAGAGTAGATATCAGCGGTCCACTCTACAGAGCCTCCAGCTCCTGTCCTTATACTCCAGTTCTGAGCCCTTACAAAGAACAAGCTTACCCAGGGGGCAGCAGAGACTGCACTGCATAACAAGGGACCCTCAATCTGGGTGTCATGCCTCAGTCAGTGGTGCATGGGAGACTTTTAAACCTGTCAAGATTTCTGTCCTGCTCTAGATCTCTGGGGCGGGGCCCAGGCACTGATGAGTTATAAAAATTCTCTGGTTATAGCAGCTTGTAAGCAGGATAGAGAATCCCCTCAGGGATCTGGTTGCCCCAACT
Source organism: Apodemus sylvaticus (assembly GCF_947179515.1). Taxonomy (NCBI): domain Eukaryota; kingdom Metazoa; phylum Chordata; class Mammalia; order Rodentia; family Muridae; genus Apodemus; species Apodemus sylvaticus. The sequence continues at coordinate 20,764,651 of NC_067478.1, forward strand.
CCTCTTGATGGGCGAGATGGAAAAGTGAAACGAAGAAGAAGCTGGGGCATGACACCGTGGTGACCTTAGGACCTTAAATGTTGTCACCTTGGGCCATACATTATGACGTCCTGCTAAAGGCTCTTCTCCAGATAAGATGGAGCCCAGCAAGCCCAGGCGGCAGAATTCCACGGTCTGGAAAGCAGTCCCAGGTTGGGGCCTTTACTCTGGGAGAGCTGCTGAGTCCCTGCCTCCTGGCTTCCAACAGCAGCGCAAAAAGGGAGAGAGCAAAGCAGGCACGAGTGTAGGGATGTGAGGCAGGCTTTCAGGTCAGTCTGATTCCAGATCAGATAACTTTGTCTACCTGAGCCTCCTTTTATTCCGCAGCAGCCTGGGGTTAGTGGCTCTGGCTGCCTAGCAGTTTAACGTGAGGATGTAAGAAATTGTCCTTTTCTGTGCCTGTTAGTGGTGCTACACAGGGCCCAAGCTCGACCTGTGTCAGGGAGATGGAGAGGAGGTGATTCAACCTGTCTCCCTATAACTAACACACAGGTCTTGCTTACTGTAAACACTTAACTTCATGTTCAGGAAGTGAGAATGTCTGAAGTAGGTTGAGGGCAGTGAAACTCAAGGGCAGGTAAGAAAGCCTCTGGATCACAGCCTGGGCTTTTGTCATGCCTAGAGCCCCAAGGTCTTGAGGATGCATCACAAATGTCATGGTCATTGGCTTGGAGCTGTCTGAGAAGGAGTCTCACACATTGGTGTCAGACAGACACGTGTGCAAACCTAGGCTTGGCTTTAGGCTAGCCTGGTACAGAGTGTGACCCTCTGAGCCTTGGTTCATACACTTTAAATCAAAGGTAACAATGCCAGCCTTACAGACAGTTCTGGAAAGGCATACCCCATGAACAGTATATGGGACACACAGTGGATATCCAGTACTCCCCCAGGTCAGCCTGGGATCCACTGTGCTGTCGATAAGCTCTCTGCTTGCTTGAGTCAAGGCCCTGACTCACTCAGGACAGCCAGGTGACGCTGGCACAGGGTGGTGAGAGGTGGATGACAGAGGCCAGCTTATCGGATCTGCAGGAAATCCTCAGAGTTACTGCCTCCACCCTTAAAGGAATCAGTGACCTCTCCAACCATGGTGGCTTGTTTGTTTGTTTTTTAAGCTCGGAAATTGGGTTATCACTTCCCAGAAAGGGCTTAATATAACCCAAGACCAGGTGAGTAATTTTCTCCCAGTACCTGCCCACCCTGTCTGTGGTGAATTTTCTTTCTGTTTTCCCACTGGATGACCACAAAAGGCAAGGCTGTATCCATCACTGTGGGCCTGGCATTCAGTGCAAGGCCTCCCCCAAATGTAGTGTGAAGATATAGCAGCATCAGGTTTGGCTCTGTCTTCCAGTTGGTGCCAGCCGATACCCATCTCGAGACCCACCCATGCCAAGCCCCACCCATGCCAAGCATGCTGAAGGGCCATCTCACTCCAGGAGCATTTAGAGATGGCTGTCTTCTTGGTTGCTGAATATACAAACCCTGGGGTAGGGGGATGTCCCCATCGCTCACTTGCCTGGTCTGTGAGAACTGGCTGTGTGACAAGTGCTCCCTTGAGATTGGTCTGTGCCCAGTGATGAGGTTCTAGTACTGGCTGGTTTTGTGTGTCAACTTGACACAAGCTGGAGTTAGCGCAGAAAGAAGCCTCCCTCGAGGAAATGCCTCCCTGAAATCCAGCTGTAAGGCATTTTCTCAATTAGTGATCAAGGGTGGGAGGGCCCACTGAGGGTGGTGCCATCCCTGGGCTGTTGGTCCTGGGTTCTATGAGAGAGCAAGCTGAGCAAGCCAGGGGAAGCAAGCCATTAAGAAACATCCCTCCATGGCCTTTGCATCAGGTCCTGCTTCCTGGCCTGCTTGAGTTCCAGTCCTGACTTCCTTTGGTAATGAACAGCAGTGTGGAAATGTAAGCTGAATAAATCCTTTCCTCCCCAACTTGCTTCTTGGTCATGGTGTTTGTGCAGGAATAGAAACCCTGACTAAGACAGTCCTTTTACCTCAAGGAGGATATAGAGTTTAGTTGCATAAGAATACACTTCCTGGAAGGCTAGGCAACTCCACACTAGTGGACAATGGCCTCCTTAATCTATCTGCTCCCAACAACCCCCCAATGTTCATGGCTGAGCTACTTCCACCCCACAGTGTAGTCCTTGCAGGGGGGAGTGCCACTAGGTCCCCTCAGTCTAGACAGAGGACCTATGATAAGGTCTTTGGCTATACGTTACTCAAATGGAATCACTGAAGGGCTTGGAACTGGAGAGGGATGTATTCTGACTTATGTTACAATAGAATCTGACTGTTAATATTGAAAGGAGTTGGAAAAAATATGACCATTTAATGGGATTACACAATACTCACAGTGCGTACTTGGCATGAGCAAAGGTTTAATTCTTATCCATTCCCCCAAACCATGAGGTAGACATACTTTCCCCCTCCCTGCTCGCTCCAGGCCCTGCTCCAGCCATATTTATTTCATATATATGGGTACACTGTCACTGTCTTCAGACACACCAGAAGAGGGCATCTGATGCCCATTAGAGATGGTTGTGAGCCACCATGTGGTTGCTGGGAACTCAGGAGTTCTGGAAGAGTAATCAGTGCTCTTAACCACTAAGCCATCTCTCCAGCCTGAGGTAGACATATTATCATCAATCTCTTTATAAATAAAAAAGCTGAACCAAAGAGATTATGTAATTGTCCAAATATCAACCAGTGATTGGTAGATTCAAGATTTGAACTTAAACATTTATTCCTAGATTCTGAGTATTTAATCAGCTCTCTATATAGAATGCATACAAGTTTCAAAGAAAAAGCTAATACAAACTAATAATGACATGATGTGAAGGTGCAAGAAATAATACAAAAATTATCCTAAAATTTACCTATTACTTCTATTCAACATAATGGTAGCAGCCTAAGATATAAGAAAAGAAAGAATAAATGCTAGAAGGGAAAAGGTAAAACTGCCTTTATTTGCAAACAGTAACATCAAAAGTTCTAAGGAATCCATCTTAAAAAGTTACTATTGGCAATAACAGGATTGAGAAGTGATGTGTTTATAAACAGATAAAGAGAGGGAGAATATGTCCTATGGAGGTGTAGTCATGTATGGGGGAGGAGGGTGCCTCAGTGGGCCCATGCTGAGGCATCCCTCCCCCCCCAGGGTATAGTATAGAATAAAATTTATTTAGGACATGGGGAGGGGAGTTAAGAGGGTAGTAGAGGCAGAGAGACAAAGACACAGAGAGAGAGAGAGAGAGAAGAAGAGAAAAGGAGAGGAGAGGAGAGAAGAAAGAAGAGAAGAGAGAAGAGAGAAGAGAGGAGGGGAGGGGAGGGGGAGGGGAGGGGAGGGAAGAGAAGAGAAGAGAAGAGAAGAGAAGAGAAAAGAGAGGAGAGGAGAGGAGAGAAGGAGAGGAGAGGAGAGGGGAGAGGAGAGGGGAGGGGAGGGGAGGGGAGGGGAAAGGAGGGGAGGGGAGGGGAGGGGAAAGGAGGGGAGGGGAGGGGAAAGGAGGGGAGGGGAGGGGAGCTCAGGCATACCTGGCTGTTGCCAGGTAACTGTGGGGCAGAGCTTAGGCAGAATGCTAACAAGAAGGATTACATGAGGCAAAGTCATTACATATAAATATTTTGTTTCTGTCTACCAGTAATAAGCATCTGAAAAAAATAAAAACAAAACTTCCTTAAGTAGTCTAAAGAAATATGTAGTATTTAGAGACATTTTAAACCAAGTATATTCAAGCCCCATTCACTGAAAACTATGGGAAATCTTTAGTAAAAAATTAAAGAGAATTTAAATAAATGGCGAGATATACCATGTTCATGGATTGGAATGTCCTATGTTGCTAAAACATCAATTTATCTCCAATTTGAACCATGAACTTCTAATAAAGATTCCAACAGGTTTTCCTTGTAGAAATAGGTAGACTAATAGTAATATTTATATAGAAATGCTAAGGACCTACAATAGCCAAATAATCTTTTTTAAAGATATATCCACTGGGAAATTTGGTGCTATATTTGATTTTCAGATACACTGTAAATCTAAGGCTCAAGATGAGAGAAACAGATCAGAGGGTTGTCTCAGTCAGGATTTCGATTGCTGTGATAACTTGAAGAACAAAAGCAATGTGTACTGGGGGGTTAGTCTGGCTTACACTTCCATATCACAGTCCATCGTCAAGGAACAAGACCTAACGTCAAGAAGCAGGAACTGAAGCAGAGGCCATGGGGGAATACTGCTCACTGGCTTGCTCCTCACTGCTTGCTCAGTCTGCTCCCCTATACAGCTTGGCACTACCAGCCTAAGGGATGGCACCGCCCACAGTGGGCTCAATCCTCCTACATCAATTTTTCTAAAAAATGCTCTACAGAGTTGCCTTTACCCAAACTCAGTTGAGAGTACCTCTTCCCAAATAACTCTAAAGTTGACCTAAGTTGACCTAAAACCAGGGCTGGAGAGATGGCTCGGCAGTTATGAGCTTTGGGCACTCTTCCAGAGCACTGGGGTTTGATTCCCAGCATCTACAAGGTGGTTCACAACTGTCTCTAACTCCAGTCCCAGGGGATCAGATGCCCTCTTCTGGTCTCTATGGGCACTGCATACACTTGGTGTCCAGACATACATGCAATGAACAGCCATAGTTGACTTTAAAACTAACCAACACATTAATGCAAAACTAAAACCACATAGATGCTCAGAAAAAAAGCCCAATAAGGAATCCTAAAGTGCATAGAAGAATATAATTTATTCTTCAAATGAAATAAGAGACCTGAATATCTATAAATAGAAATACAAAGGAACTTCAATTCTTACCTCAGACTATATGCAAAAACTGAAAAAAAAAAAAGCATAGAAACAAATATAAAGGCCAAGACTATAAAATTTCTAGAAAAAAGAACGTGGGATTCCCTAGTGTATTAAAAACAATCAACCATAAAAAGAAAAGGTGGCCACTTAGATTTTATCACAGTCAGAGCCTTTTTTGAAAACAACAACACAAACAAAAACACTACTGAGGAAAAAAAATCCAATATACATATCAGGTAAAAAAAAAATATTTTAAAATATTGTCTGTTCTGAACTGGACAGTGGTAGCTCATGTCCTTAATCTAGAAGTGGTTAGAAAGCTGGGGTAGGAGGATCTCATTGAATTCGAAGCCAGCCTGGTGTGTAGAGTGAGTTCAAGGACAGCCAGGGCTACACAGAGAAACCCTGTCTCAAAAAAATGCTGTCCATTCTGTATATAAAAATAGACAAAAAAAAACCCTTATATATGGTATATATTTAAAAACTCTATTCAATTATATGACAAAAATGATCAAAAAATTTAGACAGCTACTTTAAAAAAAAAGTCCAAGTAACCAATAAACACATGTAATATTGACACTATATAATCAAGGGAGCGTGGTTAAAGCCACTCTGTAGGATTCCACTCTGCATCCAGTGGAAAGTTACAGTTTAAAACTTGATGATATCAAAGGTTACATCATCAGAGTGTAAAATGATAAGAGTGTCACATATTAGAGTCTAGAATCTTCTTCTACAGTTAAACCTACCCTGATAGAAATAGCCCAATAATTCCACTCACCCCCAAGACATTGAGAGAAATTAAGGCATCAATCCAGCAAAAGTCTTGCACACACTTATTCTTAAGAATTGTGCTTGCAATACCCCCCAAGCTACAACTAACTCGATTATCCCTCAGCAGACAGAGGGATAAATACAGTGTAGTATATGTCCACCATGGAATACTACTCAGCAATCAAAACAACCAGTTACCAGTTCTCTACCACATTATGCTGAGCTCAAGAGGCCAGACACAAAAGAACACACACTATACTCATTCACTATAAGGACAAAATAAACCTACAGTGGTGGAGACTGGGCTGAGGGTGGGGAAAGATGTTATATGGGGGATTATGGGACTTCCTGAGGATGATGAAGAAATTCTATGTTGACAGGGATTGTGTTTATCTGGGTGTTTTATATTTTAGCACCTCTGAAACTGTACACTTAATATAAGCAGTCTGTAAAATATTTCAGTGAGTTTTTGTGTTTGGTGCTTGACAAGCCTCTTGCTTGTCAGATAGTAATTGTCTTCATCTATGAATGAGCAGAGGTCAGTGACACTGAAGGTGATGAGAGCACAGAGGTCTCATGAGGCTCAGTGCTGGGTAGGCACTAAATCCCTTCTCTGCTCGTGTGTGTGTGTGTGTGTGCGCGCGCGCGCGTTTCTATGTGGATGCTTGCAGGTGCACATGTGTGTGCATATACTAACCCGATTATCCCTCAGTGGAGGCCGGTGACCAGCCTTCGTTGTCCTGCCTCAGATGCCATCCGCTTTGTTAACCCTATGGAATACATGGCCTGGAGATGTGGATCAATGATTAAGAGCACTGGCTGCTCTTCCAGAGAACCCAGGTTCTCGCTGGTTGTTCCTCTAGAGAACCTAGCACCCACAATGTTCACAGCCATCTGCAACTCCACTTCCAGAGGACCCAATGCTTTCTTCTGACCTCCATGGTGTGCACATGATGCAGACACACAGTTAAAACACCTATACACATAAAAGAATTAATTGTTTAAGCGGAGCGCATCATGAATTTACACGCAATCCTTGCACAGCAGCTATGCTAACCACTGTGCCATTCTCGTGTTAGTGTATGTGCACCAAATATACTGTACATACAAACACAAATGTATACAGCGCACCCTTCCCGGAAGCCACTGAGAAAGGGGACATTGCCCGGCTAACTGCAGGCTTGAGATCAAGCCTGCAGGAGATTGACAGTCCGTACAAAGCCCCTGCCCCTATGACATTAGCGACAGAGAAGCTTCACCCAGCTGACCCCTTCTCTCTCTGGATGTGAGATCCTGGCTTCTGCCTCCTGCTTCCTCTTCATGGCATTCTGCTGCCAGCGCCTGGAGAAGGATGCTGTCTGTCTCTTCCTGTAGCTGTCCATGGGCCGAGCTTGGCGCAAGCGCACTGGGTAGTTGTGGGGGATGGGAGGTGGGTGCTGCGACCCGGAGCACCTGGGGAGCCTAGCAGTCAAGGCTACAGGGTCCTGATTTTGCTAATTTTCTCCAGGAATGACGGCCACTCTTCAGATGTAGCAAGGTACCAACGGGACTTACTCGTTGCTTTCACTGTTGTCCCTACATCAAAGTCTTCAAACTGTGGCTTTTGCTCTATAAACACCAAGGAATGACTTGTTGCTCCGTAAGGTCAGGGACTGGTGACCTGGAGGAATGCCTCCCAGCTGACCACATTCCTGGGAGGCAGAAGAAACCAGAGCTGGGGATGTCACGGGGCTACCTCGTTACTCGCTACTTTTCCTGAGTGTCACGTAGGGGTTACGCAAAAGATGGAGTGAGGATGTCTCTGCTCTCAGACACACTGAACGCTGAGCCCGAAATTGTTATTACTTGCGGCTCATAGAAGATAATCTTCGTGAGTCTGAGCGATCACAGAGGATCTACACTTGTAGGCTTTCTCACATTGCTTCTAAGCCAGGATATCATTGGTGGACTTAAACTCCTAAGTGCCGCCGAGAGCCCATGTGACTAAGTATGTAATGGGAAATTCCTTTCTGTGGTCAGTTGGTCAAGCATGTTGAAATGCCTGCTGGGAAGGGTAGAACATGCGCTCTGTGCAGGACAACTGAAGTGGCGTCACTCTTTCTCTCTGCAAGACAGGATAATTGCAGGCAGATGCCTTTACCAGATAACTGCCAGGTACCATTTCTTGAGAGAAATTTTCTAGTTTTAGAACAAAATTCCTTTTCACTCTTAATGTTCTCTTTCACAGGAGCTCTCGGAGAGCAGGGAGATGCTTGCTGGTCGTGGTATGAACATGTGTGTGCACCACAGCATGCATAGGGAGGTCAGGGGACAACTGCAGGAGCTGGTTCTCTCCTTTCTTCATGTGGCTCCCAGGAATTGAACCCAGATCATTGGTGGCAATCACCGTACCCCCTGCGCCATTTCTCAGGTCTATGAGCGCGCTCTTTTTATGGGCATGGTCTATTGATGTCAGGTTTTCCATCTACTATGCACATATGCGGTTTTCCTCTGACCTCCGCATGTCCACTGTGTCATACATATGCGCACAAAATAAAAAAAATAAATGTAAATAAACTTTTATCAGAATTTTTAAAAAAGGCATTCTTTTCAAACAAACAAACAGCCTTATCTTAAGAATGGCTGGCAGGCAGAGGCAAGCGGATTTCTGAGTTCGAGGTCAGCCTGGTCTACAACGTGAGTTCCAGGACAGCCAGGGCTATATAGAGAAACCCTGTCTCGAAAAAACAAAAACCAAAAAAAAAAAAACAAAAAAACAAAAAAAAAACAAAAAAAAACAAAACAAACACACAAACAAAAGAATGGCTGGCACCCCATCTGACCTTTCTTTCCTTTTTTTCTTCTGTCTCTTTCTCCTTCTCTTCCTCCTCCTCTTCTTCTTCTTTGGCAACAGTAAAGTGTGTCTTATCTTCTCCATTGTCAACATGTGAGTAACAAGTTGCAGGTTACAGCATGCAGGCAAGATCTGCCAAGACTACTTTAAAATGACTTTGCACCACTTCATGTGAAATGAGGGACTTACAACCATATATTTTGTGCACATAGGTGCTTACACACACACACATACACACATACACAAATACACACACACCACACACAGAAACACACAGACACACACACAGAAACACATAGACAAACATACTACATACCACACATACATATATACACACACAGACACACATACCACATACCACATACACACCACACACATACACACATAACATAGATACACACACAGAGCACAGAACTCCCATTTAGAGGTTGGGGAGATGCTCACTTGGTAACGTTTGCTGCATACCACACATACATATATACACACACAGACACACATACCACATACCACATACACACCACACACATACACACATAACATAGATACAAACACACATACAGAGCACAGAACTCCCTTTTAGAGGCTGGGGAGATGGCTCACTTGGTAAATTTTGCTGCAGAAGCATCAGAGGAGCCTCAGTTCAGGCTCCAGCACCCACATAAGAAGCCAGATGCAGTGACATATGTTTGAAGTCCCAGCACTCAGGACACGGGGACAGGAGGATCACAGGTTTATTGGCTAACCCCAGGTCCCACTGAAAGACCCTGTGGATCTTGAGAAAGAGCACCTGAGACTGACCTCTAGCGTCTACAAACATGTGTACATATATCTATATAAACATTTTCCATGTCAACACACACAATTTTCTTTTAGCAGGAAAAGAGAAGGGGGATTTTAAATCATCATACAAAGTAACGGGTTTCCTTATGTCATTTTCATACACACTTAGTGTTGGCTGACCCTCCTTCCCCCCTCCTCCACCTGGCACCCTTCTGTGCCCAATAGCTCCCTTCCCATGTCCATGTCACAAACAATCTCTTACCCTCCCTGTCTTTCTCCCTTCAACTCTCCTGTCTCTCTCATGGTCCCTTCTCAATTCATGGCCGGTATCTACACTCACTCCCACACAAATGCACAGCATAACAATTAGAAGCTGGGAGCTGCCTCCGAGAGAGAACATGTGGTATTTGTCTTTCTGTCTTCACCCCAGTTAATGTAATAACTTCCAGATCCACCCATTTTCCATGAAATTTTCATAATTTCATTTTTCTTTATGACTTAATAAAATTCCATTGCATATATATACCACATGTCTGTTACCCTCTCATCTGTTGATGGACATCTAAGCTATTTCTATCTCCTCAGCATTGTGAATAGGGTAGAGAGCTTCTCTGTGGTAGAATATGAAGTCCTTTGGATATGCACTTAGAAATGGTATAATATTATAAAAAGGATCTATCTATCTATCTATGCATCTATGTATGTATGTATCTATCTACATATGTATCTATATATCACTTGTTTATTTCTTTATTTCTTTATAGACATCTGCACACAGTATTTCCATGATGGCTGCACAAGCTTACCCTCCCACCAGCAGTGAGAGGTTTCTCCTTCCACACATTGTCATCTGGGAGTCTTACTGTTTGTCTTTTTGATTGTAACTGCTCTTATTGGGATGACTCAGACTCCTAAAATCATTTAAATTTGCATTGACATCAGACTAGGAGGCAAGATGTACCCACTGCTGCAATAGTGGTATGAAGGTTATTGGGGTAACCAACCCTTTTTGGGCTGGACTTGAGACCTTCTCCACACGTGAATTCATGTGTGGTACTATAAACCTGGTCAAAAGCCTGTGAGTGTGGAGATCACAGGCCCTAGAGAGGGAATCCACTGGTGGTGTCTTGCAAAGTGGTCATATTGTCAAACTCTCTTCTTAATATCTATGTTTATACCCCTAAGTTTGTGATGCTTTCAGCCTTGGTCAGAGAAGCTTCTGCAGTGGATGGTGGTTAATGCAGAAATTCATAACTGGTTAAAGTGCTGAGAGTTAGTGATTGTGAGTACTTGGTCATAAATAGGTCATTCATATCAACCCCTCTGACAAATCCAAGTACCAGGAAATATCAAAGAATGGTGGAAAAAGATGTAAGAGCCCGAGGAGAGGAAGAAAAGCTAGGATAGGCTGGTGTGGGTGGTTGCCTGAACAAGCCCTGCACAAGATCCAACCACCCAAGATTCCATCACGGGTGAGGGAGATCTCAGGCCACACTCCCAGCTGAGCAGCTATTAGTATTTTAAGGCTGCTTAGGGAGGGAGAGTTACTTTTCTTTGAGATTGTAATCACTGGGGGGCTGTCCACACCCCAGTGAATGATGGCTCAGCACTAATTCAACTCAAAGGGCTATTCATAAAAAATAATATTTTTTAAAAAGACATGAAATTTGAAGGCAGACAGGTTGGTGGGTCCATGGGAAGGCAGGAAGGAGGAAGTAGGGGGTGGCTTGGATCCAAGGATACATGTATATACATGCATCAAAATTTCCAAAAGTAGACATAAAATGTTATTCTATAAGGAAAAGAAAACGTTACTAAGGACATTGAACACGTTTTAAAGCATCCATTGGCTATCTGTATTCCTAGAAGGTGAACTACTAAGGAAGAGGAAGAAGAGGGTTGGAGGGAGGATGGATATCATTCGAGTAACTCTATACAGGTCTAAAAAGGAAGTGCATCATTTTTCACAATTAAAAATGCTAATAATTTTTTCTTTTAATGAAACAAGCTCCTCCTCTTAAAGGGATCACGAGCCCAAGAGCTCCCTTTTCTGTTCAGGCTGTGGCACTGTATTCTGTTCAGTTCCCTGTGCAAATGCACGCCCCTTCCTGTCCAGAGGATTTCTTTGATCTTTCTTGCAGTGCAAGTCTGCACCTGGCAATGACTTCTTTTGGGATTTTTATACCTGAAAAGGTTATTTCTCCATCACTGAAAGACATTGTTGGTAAGAAACACTCTCACCTCTATGTAAAAGAATGTTGTTCTGGCTCTCGCCAATTCCAACAAGAAAGCCATCCGCTATCTTTCTTCCCTCGAGCTATGATTCAGACTTCTTGTCTTACGTCATTTTTGGAGCATCGAGAAGTGCTTAATGTGGTTTCCGTAGTCAGTAGTTTTATAGAATCACTTTTGTCCCATCTCTCCTCTTTGGGGACTAAGGAGCTCATTGTGGGCTTGTTTGGTTTTATTTTTTTGGTTTGTGTTGTAATTTTGGTGTGTGTGTATGTGTGTGTGTGTGTGTGTGTGTGTCCTTTGTGTTTTCATGTGTCTTCAGTTTCCTTATCTTCCTCCTCTCATAACCAATCCACCATATCTAATATCAAATAAGCCTCAGCAGTGGGCATGTGCGTGTCTGTACATTCACTCTAGATCTTAGATTCTTTAGTATGCATATTCGGTTGCCCCTCCATCTGTCTCCCTGAGGTGTAGGGATGTGTGAGGTCTCAGCCCACTGATTCTATCATTTATGCAAGCTCTGGGTTAGTTCTACCTAGTAACCATTTCTCTGCATGGAGAACCATATCTCTACATCTCTTCATATCTGATAATCTTTGAATGTATGCCAGAGTGTAAATATCACCTTGCCAGGGACTACATGTTCTGGTCTTCCTATAAACATGCTTAAATTTTGTTATGAGATGTGATTAAGTCACTTCAAGACTGTTTGTTTGTTTTTTAAATATATACTTTTAATTATGTATATACTTCATATGGGTTTATGCACAATAGTACAGAGAGAGAGGCCAGAAAATGTTACTGGCTCTCCTGGAGACAGAGTTATGGGGGGGGGGGGGCAAGGTCCTTGATATGAGTGTTGAAAGTAAATTTGGGTCCTCTGCAAGGGTAGTACATGCTGAAAACTTCTGAGCCACCTGTCCAACTCCGTGATTAATTCTTTTAAGACTTGCTTTTAAGTGTGATTATATTAAATCAGAGTAGCATTTAGTCTGAGGCTAATTTTTTTTCTGGTCACTGAAGTAGGCACCTTGCAATCAGCCTGACTACAAAAGTTTCCATTCTGAGTGGCAAAGCCAGAATGTTTTCTTTCCTTGGGCTGCAAAAATGTCCCCACTTGGGTCTTTTGGGGGGGGGTGTATCTTCACCTGCCTTGTGTGACCCAACAAACCTGAGGGCCCCTCTGTGTGTTCCTAGAGTTTTTTCCCTACAGCTTCTCTTTGCTAATGATTTCCTCTGCAAAGTCAAGCCTTCTTGGGCTCCAGTCCTACCTTCTCAGTTTAGGGAGATTCTCTAAGTCCTCCCTAACTTGTCCTTCTGGAATGAGTTTGGCATGGTGGCATTAAGAGATTACAGTTCCTAATTGCTTAATGTGTAGTGCTTTAAGAGAGATTGTGTTACATATTTGTCAAGAAGTTTTGTCTGTTTTGGGTTGAAGGAAACCTGGTTCATGAATCCATCTCGTTCACCACTGGGAGTCTTGGATCTCCATCTTTTGATGGGCTAAGCCTGAAGTCTCTGTTAGTCACCCCTGTGGTGATGTATATCCTGAGATCTTATGAGTCAAACGCTTTGGGGAGGCAACTCGTTCAATCCCTTGGGAATGGCTTGTTTTCTTGGAACTTGCTGTGAACACCTTGGCAGCTGAGAGATAAGAGGAGATCCCAAAACATTCTGTGCTGGGAGCAATGAGTGGCCCGGTTCGTTTCCCATTCTTCCACCATGGTCACGCTGATGACTGGTTTGTCTTGAACAGACAGAGCCATTTCTGTTGCACTGTGGTCAAGGCTCGTGGAGATTACAAACTGTAATTCCTTCAAGCACTTACTCAATTGCTAATTTCTCTGAGTTGGTTCCGGGTATTAATCACAACACATTCTTTCTCCGCATGTTCTCAAAGCTTAACGTTGGCTTTCTTCACGCCCACCTCGCTGGCTGTCTCTCAGCGAAACAGCAGCTTTTATCAAGGGTCAGCTTTTTCTCTTGACCAAAAAAGGCCAAATTAAAATGTTTGCCACGAGCGCATATTTAAGTAATAAGTGTTATTGACCCATTGTTACTCGGAGCTCTCTTTAATCCTTCTTAGATCTTCAAAATTCTCTACCCATCTACTACCCTCTTTTTAAGAGTGTCTCAATTTTATTGCATTTCTGCTTTGATAATGGCTGGTTCTCTCCTTAGCATACGACATTCTTGCCATGCCTTGCCAACCCACGCAATAACATCTGTGCCCACTATCCAGCCCGCTGCTCACTTACGCCTTCCTGTTCCTGAGGGCCCAGTAGTGTGTGTCCTTCCTCCCTCTCTCTCTTGACAAAGCACTAATTCTACCAAACAATTGCCTCTGACACCATGGGCCTCTCCTCCAGTCTCCAGTCCCAGCGCCCCCACTGTTACAACCCACTACTAAGCCAGCAGCTTATATTTTGGGATTTTTTTTCCCCCAATAAGTTCTCACTGCCTTTAATCACTTTTTTACAAGTCAAGGAGCTATATAGTTTTATGGGTTGGTTTTTGTTTTTTTGTTTTCTCAACTTCAACACAGTGAGTGTTCCTGGTTGAATGGTCACTCCTGGCTTGTGACTTCTTGGTCACCTCAGCTGGGTCCTTGGTCAGTATTCAGGGAGCTAAAAGACCAAAAGCAGCTGAAGAGTTCATGAGACAGTCAGTGATGCACGCCTTTAGTCCCAGCGGAGGTAGGCGGAGCTTTGTGAGTTAGAAGGCAGTCTCGGTTACAGACTGAGTTCCTGGATAGCCAGAGCTGTCTCAAACAACCACAATAACAACAGCAGAGTTCATGGGAGAGCCGAGGCCCTGGACCAGGAGGAAGTGATATTACATTAGCCAGAACTAGTCACAAGGCCCCATCCAGAGACAGGGAACAATGGGAAATGCAGTCATCTTGCACAGAATTTCTGAAAGACGACTGCTTGATGTTGGTCTTACACCACTGTCCGTGCGTCTTTCTTCGCATCTGCCCACCTGCCTATCTATCCCCACTGTACTTAGGATTCTTGAGAAAGTCAGAAGCTACAGGCTAAACTTAGACATGAGGAAAGAGACTTATTATGAAAAATTGGCTCATGCAGTCACCAAAGCTGAGATGTCCCAGGCAATCCAGAGAGCAAGGAATGCTGACACACTTTTGAGTTTTAAGACCCGAGAACCTGTAGTACTTTGTTAGTCTAAATCCAAAGATTTAAGAACCAAGGGTGCTGGCGTCTGAAGATGACAGAAGATAGCTTCCTGGGCCTTTTTGTCCTATTTTGGTTCTTAGTGTATTGGAGAATACCCACTCACATTGGCCAGGGGGGTTATATATATAATCTCTAACACAAACGTTTCTTTTAGAAACATCCTCACAGACACACCTAGGAATAATGTCTAACAAGCTCTCTGGACATCCCTTAGCCTAGTCAAGTTGAAACACAAAATTAATCATCGTATCCTCTTCCTTGCAACTATTCAATACTTCTGCGGCTGAGCACTTCAGAGGCCAGGGAAAGAACTGGCTACTGCACCACCCAGAGCCTGCTGGCTTCAGAGTCCATCTGCTACCCAGGCCTTGAAGCCCTTGCAGACAGAGGCAGACCTTGTCTGTCCCTCTGCCTGTGACACCAGGTGCATGAATATAGGGTGGGGGAGGGGAGATGAGTCACCTAATGAGCCAGACACTCAGGGGCTCCTTGTCTATGTTGATGGATCTGAACTCCAGTCCTTGTCTCCAGAAAGCAGGCAGAACTTGTATGCAGCACAACACAGTATGTGGAAAGAAGCAACCGCCTTCCAGGTGATGTGAGGTTCCTGCTAAAAGCCCTTCCCTGGGATGTGGGGGTGGGGTGAATAAAGCAATGTCTACCTTTCCTCCCAAGGTCTCAACGACAAACTCAGGCAGAGTTCCACCAGACGTCAATCCAATGACTGAGGGGTTCCTTTCAGAGGTGTGGTGTTCCTCCCACAACTGTCCACATCTGGAAAGCCTTACCCAACAAGGATAAGGGCTTCCTAGCCTTCCCCGGCCTCCATGCTGTAGCTGCTCCTCCAGGCCACACGCAGAACTGCTGGGTGGTAGAGAGCAGATGGACACTCAGGAGTGATTCTCTGTCTTCTACAGTATAAACTGTCAATTGTCCCAACTGGGATGATCTTTTGGGGTGGGGGTGGGGGGCCCAGCTGCACTCCCCAAGATGGTAGCTGTTTGCCTCAGAGGACAGTCACTCATGACAGAGGTCCTAGGGCAGGGCCTTCGGTTTCAAGTAAGAGAAGGTTCAGGGGCCCCCTGCCCCGTCAGATGGGCTGGGAGGCTGAAGTACTCCCATTAGTGCTCCTTACGTTTTTTGCTGTGGTGTAAGGTCTTTAGTCATAAAGTCATTGTCAAGCTGGCTAAATAGTGTCATGTGTTGGGTACTGTGTTGGGTCCAGAGGGTCTCATACAAACAACACAGGCTCTAATCTAATGCGCCTTGCAGCTAATTAGCCAACAATGATCTGTATAGCATGGGAACATCACAGTCCCCTGTCCAAGAGTGCTTCACCACCTCCTCCCCCTCCCCGTTTCTCCTCCTCCTCCCTGCTCCCTCCCCCTGTCTTCCTTTACATTTACCCTGGGGGACAAGAAGGCTTCGTGTAGATGAGCAGCGACTTCTTATTCACTTCCGTTCCTGGGGCAAGATGTCAGTCCACTTCATTTCTCATCAAGTGTGATGCTAGCCTCTGTTGTCAGTGTGCGAGGATTTGGGATCACCTAGGAGACACACTTCTGAGAGTGTCTGTGAGGAGGTTTCCGGTGAGGCTTAACTCTATAACTGTGAGTGGCTATAATGTTATAACTGTGAGTGGCACCACCCTGTGGGCTAAGATGCCAGGCTTAATAAAAGGGGCAAAAAAGGGAAAGCAGCTGGGTACCCTATTCCTGTCTCTGCTTCCTGGCTCTAGACACAGTGTGACAAGCCAGCCATTTTAAGCCTCCTGCCACACCACCGCTGTGTCTGCTAGGGCCACCATACCTGCCCTACTGTGACTGACTGCACCTCCAAACTGAACCCAAATCAACCCACCGTGAAGTTGATTTTGTAAGGCATTTTGTCACAGCATTAAAAGTAACTAATATCCCCAGCTTGTCTAAAGGATAAAGAGGAGGTAGTCCTGAGGGAGATAGAGGGAAGGAAAAAAAAAACAGAAACAAGAATAAAGGGACTCGAGGCCAGCCTGGTCTACAGAGTGAGTTCCAGGACAGGCAGGGCTACACAGAGAAACCCTGTCTCAACAAAACAAAACAAAAACAAACAAACAAACAAAAAAAAAAGAATAAAGAGCCAACAAAAGGCACCTGGGACACATCAGGCCTGTTCCCTCTTCAGCTCTGTGTCATGCCATGTCCTGGCAGAGCTGAGCTGCATCTGTCTCTGTACAGAGCTGGCTGGAGCCGCAGCTGGCCTCAGAAATGCACCCAGGTGGTCCTGGCAGGCACGCAGAGCTCTAAAGAGACAATCACTGCTCTTTCCAGATAATGGATCCCAGAAGATTGGGATTTCTCCAGGAGTCTCATCTGGAAGAAGGGAAAGCCAAACATGGGTGCCAGCCAGGGGGGAGAGTTCACGTAGTGTGGGCAGCTTGCCACACCACCTTGCACAAGAGACTGGAGCCGAAGACCACTCAGGGATGGACCCGACCACACCCTTCCTGGGACTGCTTAGTTACATACACCTCTTGCCCTCTCTTTAGACCTCAGCTTCACAGTGGGACCCCAAAGATGGACTGGGAGGGTATGTGTGTGGGGGGGTCATCTTTGCTTTTTCCTCTTCCCAGTGTGGCCACATGAAATCAATCACCTTTCTCTGCATGCCCTTGTTTATTTGTAGATTTAATTGGCTGATTGAGGTCAGGTAGCCCCGCCTACTTTGTTAGGGCTGCCAGGGGCCAAGGCTCTGACCCTATCAACTCCAGAAGCAAGGGAGGCTGCTGAGTACCCCAGGTGGGAACAGGTTGCCCTGGGGGTGAATTTCCCAAGCTTTTCTGCTCCTTATCTATATTTCCACATATGAGACGATACATTTCTCTACCCCAAGTGTGTGCCTGGAAGTTCCATAGGAAACCCCTTCAGAGATAAATTCTTCCCTATGGTTTTTCTATAAACAGGCCAATGTGCCTCCAGAGTCATTGTGTTAGATGCATGGGCAGTAAACTTAAAGAAGGGTCCCAACATGTCCCTTGGTGCCATGCTTGGATCTTTCTAGAAACTTTTGCTGCTTAGGTAGTAGGAAAACATTCCAGTTTTTTCCCAGAACCACTTGATACACTGTAGAGGCCTCAGCTCTAAGGGACCTGGTATCTCCTAACTTGTTTTAACAGCTGTAGTGGGAGAAAGTATTTTTCTTTTTTATAAAAAACATTTTATGTGTGTGAATGTCTTCCCAGTATGCATGTCTATGTACTTGTGTGCCTAGTGCCCTCACAGGCCAGAAAGGAGCACTAGATCCCTTGTAACTGGAGTTACAGATAATTGTGAGCCACCAGCTGGTGCTGGGAATCAAAGCGTGGGTCCTCTGGAAGAGCAGCCGGTGCTTCTAACCACTGAGCCGTCTCTCCAGCTTTGCGCAGATAGCTTTGTGCTTTGGGTATTCCCTAAGGGGAAGAGGTTCTCTCCGTAGTGTTCCTGCTGTGATCGCATGGGACAGGAGTGTGCCAGGGACTCTGGAGTTGTCTCAGTCTTCTGCTTCTTCTGTGGTGCACATGCCCTGGCTGGAGGTTTGAACCTGCAGAGAGAGGGAAGATGCTTTATAAGAAGACAAGATCCTGTGTGGAGGGGTGTCTCTGAAGGATCCCCATTAGGGACTGACTGACTGGTGGGGGTGATGCCCCACCTTGGGAGTAGGTGAGCACTGGGCAGGCTGCATTCCTTCCTTCCTTCCTTTCTCTCTCTCTCTCCCTCTCTCTCTCTCTCTTTCCTTCCTTCCTTCCTTCCTTCCTTCCTTCCTTCCTTCCTTCCTTCCTTCCTTTCTTTGTTTCTTTCTTTCTTTGTTTCTTTCTTTCTTTTTATTTTCGAGACAGGGTTTCTCTGTGTAGCCCTAGCTGTCCTGGAACTCACTCTGTAGACCAGGCTGGTCCTGAACTCAGAAATCCGCCTGCCTCTGCCTCCCAAGTGCTGGGATTAACGGCGTGCACCACCACCGCCTCATTCCTTTAGCTCCTGAGTCCACGACTCTTTTTTTTTAGGCATTGCCTTCCTGCTGCCCTCCTTACCCTCAGCTTCACTCTGGCAAAAGGATTATCTCTCTCTCTCTCTCTCTCTCTCTCTCTCTCTCTCTCTCTCTCTCTCTCTCCCTCCCTCCCTCCCTCCAAGCCTTTTATTTTAAATGTAATCCTGGCTGTCCTAGAACTTACTCTGTAGACCAGCCTGACCTCAGACTCAGAGGTCAGCCTGCCTCTGCCCCTTGAGTGCTGGGATTAAAGGCGTCGGCCAGTGGGTGCCCTTTCTCAAGGGACTCCTCACCCCTCTGCACACACAGGGAAGACTGCCTAGCTCTGTCTTAGCAGGGCAAGAAAAGATTCCTATGAAGATGGCACGAGCTTAAAACAAACAAACAAACAAAACCTGTGTACTATGTCCTCCAAAACCACACATCTGGATCTTCGTGAGCAGACTCATCAGCTGAGGATCTAGTTAAAGTGGGTTTAAAAGGCAGCACCTGGATGCAGATGCAGCAGGCTGGAGAGCACACACTCAGTTGCAAGCCAAAGGACACCTAAGCAGGCAGGGAACCCTATAGCGTAGCGGTTCCCAACCTTCCTATGCCGTGACCCTTTAAAACGCTTCCTCATGTTATGGTGACCCCCAACTGTCGAATTATGTCGCTGCTACTTCATAACTGCAATTTTGCTATTGGTATGAATCTTAATGTAAATATCTGATATGCAGGATGCCTGCTAGGCAACCCCTGTGAGAGAGTCCCTTGACCCCCAAAGGGATCTCAACCCGAAGGCTGAGAACCACCGCTACAGGGCTTCCCTCCCAAGACACGGATGCACAGAGCCATCCTTGAGCTTAGCCAGATCAGTCAAAGGGGACACAGGCCTTGTGCTTCTGCTCTCCGCTTTCCCTATATAATGATGGAGTCATCGGAAAGGGAGACTTACCAGTGTGATGGCTAGACTACAGACTATACATTAGTTAGCCTTCCAAACTGACTTAAGTTTCACTGCTTCCTACATATCCTCTTGCAAACCTGGGCGTTTCTTTCCTGCTTAGAGAGGTCTTGTGACACTTCTCCTCGCCCAGGAGGTAGATTGATGTGGACGCTGAGGGCAAGTCTCCTCTGGCCTCCTTCTCTCAATGACTACCTACCATCAGTGCCTTAGCTAGGGTTACTATTGCGATGTTAAAACACCATGACCAGAAGCAACTCAGGGAGGAAAAGGTTTATTGCATCTTAGGACTTGCTGTCCATCATCCAGAAAAGGCAGGCAGGACCCTGAAGGCAGGAACTGCAGCAGAGGCCTTGGAGGAGAGAGCCGACACTGGCTTGCTAGCTCGCCATGGCTGGCTGGTCCTGCATTTGTATGCAGCTCAGAGCCACCAACCCAAGGGCAGGACTGTCCATAATGGGTTGGGCCCTCCTAACATCAACCCCAAGAAAATTATCCACAGGCTTGCCCCACAGGCCAATCTTATGAAAGCAGTTTCTCAGTTACGATTCCCTTCTTCCTGAGTGATCCTAGCTTGTGTCAAGGTCGCATAAGAACTGGCCAGCACAGGCAGGTCCTTGTCTCGACTTTAAGCTGTAAGCGACAAAAACAAATGGGCAAACAAACTAAGTTCTGTGATGAAGTATCTGCCTGACATTGAGGTGGCTCTGGATTCGATCCCCAGCACAAGACAGACAGACAGACAGACGGACATGGCTTAAGTACCCTCTCCCTCTTTTAAAAGATCAATTTTTAAATCTTTAGTTTGGTTCTTTTTTTTTTCTACTGCTGGGGACCAAACCCAGCGTCCTTGTGTCACTAGGTAAGTGCTCTGCACTGAGCTCCATCCTACCCCTGGCTTCTAAGTCCTGAGGGAACTTATTTATGAACACACGGAAGTGTCTAGAGAAGGGCCTGGGCTGATAACTAGGTTAGAGGGCTGGGGCCGGGAGAAGGGACGCAGAAAAGAGTGACTACTGCTGACGTAGCCAAAGGCACACTGAGAGCCTGCTCACCTGCCGATGACAGAGACCCTAGACATCACGATGCAGGGAAGGCATGATGGCCAGGAGCATGAAGCCAGACGGCAGCCCCAGGCGCCGTGCACAAACCCAGCCTCAGTCCCTCTCGCTGGCCCGTCGACAGTCCCAGCAGTGCTGTAAACCAGCCCTGCTCCGTTCTGTGCGGTCCGCTTCCTCGGCCTAGAACACCTTTCTCTCCCTCCATCTCCTGCAACGTTCGCTCACCTTTTAAGGCCTTGCTAGTATCTTCCCTGATCCTTCAGGGAGTGCCAGAGGCTGAGTCTGCTGCTGCCAATCCTCCTGACCCAGAGGTCCACAACTCCTAGCATCATCTGCCTCTTGGGCTGAACCTGTATCATCCTGTAGGTTATCAACTATCTGTCTCTCTCACCACAAGAATAAGTAAACAAGAATTCGTGTGTGCATGTGTGTGTATATGTGTGTGTGTGTATACATACATACATATATACATACATATATACATACATACGTGGCTGTGGGGTGGAGATGGAAGGTATTTCACACAATGGGACCATGTATAGGAGAGTTTAACAGAGTCTCCCCACATCCGCATTGCTTTCTGCTCCAAGGCTTCAGTGTCTGTAATCTCTCCCTTGCCTCCATAAGGCACTAGGTCCGCAGCTCGAAAGGCATCAGGCTACAAAAGGAAGTGGAGATAGAACAGAAAGGAAGGACTGTATTGCCTGGGTCCTAATTAGACACACAAATCAAACAGGCTCGGCTGCTGCAGGCTTATGAAGAGCAGTGGGGGTGGGAGGCGGTGTTTGTAGTTATTCCTCTTCACTGCCATGTTAGGAAAATCCCTGAGAGTTTTGCTCAGCCCAACTCCTAGCCACCATTCTTTGTCTCTGCCCCCATTTCCAGATTCACTGAGTAGTAGTCATTGTTCTGACCTGTATATCTGGCTTGACTGAATGTGAAAGAGTTAGGGAGCCATGGAGACTGAGAGTTGTGGGAGCAAGAGACAAAGAGATGAAAGTACAGATGCAAGCTGGCACACAGCGGGCCATCACAAGCTGGCACACAGCGGGCCATCACAAGCTGGCACACAGTGGGCCATCACAAGCTGGCACACAGTGGGCCATCACAAGCTAGCACACAGTGGGCCATCAGAAGCTAGCACACAGTGGGCCATCACAAGCTAGCACAAAAGGAGAAGTCATTATTGAGACAGAGCAGCTTGAAAGGGAAGCAGGGAACCAGTGCTTTTTCCTGTGTTGGCACTCACACATCAAAGAGTACCAGGGACACAGCTCTAGTTGAACAGGTCTTTGTTGCAACAAGGGAAAGCAGACCCCATGGGGAACTTTATTGCAGACCCCTGCCCTCATTACAGTAACTACAAACCAATTTTCACCTAAATGTGTTTCTAGTGGTCTTTGGCTTGTGAAATCATCAATAACTGAGAGGTCATTGATTGTGACCTGGCATGATTTGGCTATTTTAAAAAGGCTATAAGATGTATTTGAAAAGGTAAAAATTATGTTTTTTTAAGAATATACTATATTAAAGTAGGCGAAGTTTTAAGTTTAAAGGATAGGTAAAGATACAGCCTGAAATGCTAACAAGAACAAAACCAGTGCATAAGATCAAAGTATACTGAATGAGTGTGTGTGTGTGTGTGTGGGGAGAGAGAGAGAGAGAGAGAGAGAGAGAGAGAGTGTTACTCTAGAGGTGGAAGGACCTGGGAGAGTGGAGCCAATAAATCAGGCAGACTAAGTCTCATGCAATAACCATTTTTTTTCAGATTCCCAGACAGTTTATACTCTGAGGGTTAAGAAAGGTCATGTGAGTAAAGTTCTCATGAGTTCAAGATGTATACAATCACAAGGACAAGCCACATGTGGCAAAAACATGTTTTTCCACAGAAGCATAGAAAGAATAGTTCAAACATTTAGTTGAATACCAGCAGCAAGCAGTAATGAGGAATCCAAAGTAAACTCACTCCTGTCGGGTACACCTGGGAGGAGCACAAAACACATTCCCAGGACAGTACTGTGTTTTAAAGAAACTGAGGTCACAAGATTCTTGTTTTCTTGTAGTTTTCTCACAAGCACTGAGAATTCTCACATGATTCCCTTCTTGGACTGCGCTTCGACATGTGTGTGTGTGTGTGTGTGTGTGTGTGCGCGCGCGTGCGTGTGTGCATATGTGTATATACATATGTGCATGTGTGTGTGTATGTGTGGGTGTGTGTCTGTGGGTGTCTGTGTGTGTGTGAGAGAGACCTCTGGCTTCAGCAAGCACCTGCATTCACATGCACACACCCACACACTGGCATACATGCATATACATAATTAAACATAATGAACATTTTTTAAAATGTGTGTGAGATGGTAACGCACTGAATGGAAAGTTAGGAATAAATAGAAAAACAGGTCCATGAATTAAAGAAAGAGTTTTTCAGTCCTTAGAAGGGGGAAAAATACTCACAGGAGCAATATGGAGACAAAATGTGGAACAGAGACTGAAGGAGAGGCCATGTGGAGACTGCCCCACCTGGGGATTCATCCCAGATACAATCACAAAACCCAGACACTATTGTGGAT
Source organism: Apodemus sylvaticus (assembly GCF_947179515.1). Taxonomy (NCBI): domain Eukaryota; kingdom Metazoa; phylum Chordata; class Mammalia; order Rodentia; family Muridae; genus Apodemus; species Apodemus sylvaticus. Next base: position 20,787,889 of record NC_067478.1, read on the forward strand.
GCCAACAAGTGCTTGCTGACAGGGGCCTGATATGGCTGTCTCCTGAGAGGCTCTGCCAGAACCTGACAAATGCAGAGGCAGATGTTCTCAGCCAACCATCGGACTGAGCACGGGGTCTCCAATGGAAGAGTTGGAGAAAGGATCCAAGGAGCTGAAGGGGGTTTGTAACCCCATAGGAAGAACAACAATATCAACCAACAAGACCCCCCCAGAGCTCCCAGGGACTAAACCACCAATCAACCAAGGGGTATACATGGAGGAACCCATGGCTCCAGCCACATATGTAGCAGAGGATGGCCTTGTCGGGCATCAATGGGAGGAGAGGCTCTTGGTCTTGTGAAGGCTTGATGCCCCAGTGTAGGGGAATTCGAGGGTGGGGAGGCAGGAGTGGGTGGGTGGGGGAACACCCTCATAGAAGCAAGGGGAAGAAGGGATGGGATAGGAGATTTCTAGGGGGGGGGCCAAGAACACGTGGTGATTGTAAGCCTTTACACGTGAACATGTTTCATACTCTGTGAGATGAAGATCGCAGGCCTGAATCGCAACTGTATTACCATTAGTACAGAAACGGAACTTCAAGAGACACCCGTCAACTTCCCTCAAATGTCTCTAAGGAACTAGGGCTCAGGCAGTTTACCAAAAGAGGTCATAGTTCAGGAAAGCAAAAGGCAAAGTTGAGGGAAACCAAGATAAAGTTGGGGCATTTTACTCAAAAGAAAACGAACAAGCTAATAAACAAACAAACAAACAACCTGGGGCAATCACAGCTTCTTAAAATAAGTCATGACCCCACCTAAGGTCATACAACACAATGTGGGGGCTGTGAAAATCTGGCCGAGGCTAAATGTTTCTGAATGTGCATGGACTAAAAGTGAACCCCCAAGGCAAACCAGACATGAAATCCAAGCCGCTTCTGGTCATGCCCACCCCTTCCGGTCATGCACACCTCTTCTGGTCATGTTCACCCCTTCCGGTCATGCCCACCCCTTCCGGTCATGCACACCTCTTCTGGTCATGCTCATTCCTTCCAGTCATGCCCACCCCTTCTGGTCATGCTCACCCCTTCCGGTCATGTTCACCCCTTCCGGTCATGTCCACCCCTTCCGGTTATGCTCACCCCTTCCGATCATGCTCACCCCTTCCGGTCATGCTCACCCCTTCCGGTCATGCTCACCCCTTTGGTCACGCTGATCACCCCTTCGGATCATGCTCACCCATGCTGCACGGGGCAGCCTCCAACCTCCCTGAAGCGTTGCACCTTGTGCTGTGCACACCACACAGTGACAAGGTCTGATGCCAAAGCTTAGATGCCTTGGCTCAAGTTGGACGCTACTGTGCTTTTCTGTTCTTTTAGAAACACGTTGGTTTAATTACGCAAAATTAAAAAAAAAGAAGAATTTTTCCACTCACAGTTCTAAGTGTGTATCTAACTAGTTTATTATATCTTCAAACTGGGGTGTGTTGGACAAGGAAACACATCCATCCCATTAGTACAATTTTGTCTTTAATAAGTGTCAAGGAATTGTTTTAAAATGATCTTCCTTATGATTTATTTTTAGTAAATGTCTATTTGCACACTTATACCTATACACCCTGGGTGATCTAAAAGGAAATGATAAAGAGAGGAATGAATAGCAAATCCTATAATAAACTAGTAAAAAAATCCTATAATAGACTATAAAACAAATCTCCTAAGCCACGCCCATATTCATGAATGGTGGTTAAACATAATTACAAATTAGCAATAAAATGATAGCAGGGCACAAGCACAGGGAAAAAATAATCTGTTTCTTGTTATTTTTAGGTTACAAAAAAAAAAAGAGAGACAAAACTCCACCAAAATCATGTTTAAAATTATTTTGAAACTATTTGAACACGCTGAGGGAACCAATACTAACAAGATGTCGCACTAGGAGGCCTCAGCCACAGCCACATGGACGGGAATGCCTCTGGGAGACAGCCAGTGAACAGGAGAGACTACAGCACGCTGGCTGTCAGAAAACCAAACCTTCATTCCAGTGGGAAAGGGAGGGGCACTTCGGAGATGGGTGGATTTGATCACGTTCCTCCCTCTACACTGTACAGCACAGGTTATCCAGGCAGACGCCCCACCAAGGTGCGGCTCCTCCCTGTGAAGGAAAACAAAACGGACCTTACACCCAATGTCATGGGCTATCTGAGCTTGCCTCTAAAGGCCTGGTTACAAGGACTGCCAAGCAAAAGCCAGAGTCTTAGAACCAGTGAACAGAGTGTCACGTGACCACTCCGGGTCTTCAGACAGACAACACAGAGAACAAGAGAGAAAGATCTGTGAGGCACTTGGGAGGCAGAGGCAGGTGGATTTCTGAGTTCGAAGCCTACCTTGTTTACAGAGTGAGTTCTAGGACAGTCAGGGCTATACAGAGAAACCCTGCCTCGAAAAAACAAAGAGAGAGAGAGAGAGAGAGGGAGGAGGAAGGAAGGAAGGAAGGAAGGAAGGAAGGAAGGAAGGAAGGAAGGAAGGAAGGAAGGAAGGAAGGAAGGAAGGAAGGAAGGAAGGAAGGAAAGAGAGAGAAAGAAAGAAAGAAAGGAAGGAAGGAAGGAAGGAAGGAAGGAAGGAAGGAAGGAAGGAAGGAAGGAAGAAAGATCTGTGAGGCCCTAAAACCCTTAAATTGGGCCAATCAACTCAATAATGGTACTGGAAGGTTGGCTTCTTTTTTCAAACCCAAATATAAATAAATAAATAAATAAACAAACAAATAAATAAATAAATAAATAAATAAATAAATAAGCAATCACAAAGCATACCGAGAAACAGAGAGACATGGTCTAATGAAGCCCTACGATGGGAGGAAGTTGCCCCTGCTAATGTTTGAGGACTGTCCTAGACAGTCCTCACACAGGAATGAAGAAGCAGCATGACCATCCAGACTATACAAACAAAGTTATCTGTTATTGTTGGCAATAAAATCACATCCATTGGAAAACCCCACAAGAAGCAATTACGTCCTCAGAACAAGAGGTAGGGCAGCCTGACACAGATATGATTTTGGAAATATAATGGAAAAATTACTATTCCATTTTCCAAAAAATCTATAAGAATTCTAATTCCAGACTTTTAGAAGTATTATTATAAAATACTATTTAGAATTGTGGTTGCTCCTTTACATGTAGAGTGGACTGAATTTTTGAAGGACATGGGCTGGCGAGATGGCTTGGTGGGTTAGGAAGGACCTTGCTGTATGAGCCTGGGGAGCTGAGTTTGATCTCCAGAACTCACAGTGGGAAGAGGCAGGTTACTCCTGCAAGCTGTAGACATGAGACAACATTACATGTGTGTGTGAGACACACACAATAACAAATATAACAATAACAATAATTTGTATATAAAAAGTAATTTGTCATGGTGAACAGTCGCCGTGACGCTGAACAGCACAGCTGCATGTCGCCATGTCAACGCTCTAAAATGTCCTTGCAGTGTTGCTGAGGCATCCCCTGAGGCTCCAGAATTCTCTCCTAGGCCTTGGAAGCTCAAAGTCCTTTCTACAGAATACATGTGTGTTTGCACATGATTCTTACAAGTCCTCTCATGTTATCAAAGCCATCTCTAGATTATTTATTATGTCTAATACGAATTAAATGTTATAAGTAGTTGCTATACTGTCTAATGGATACTGGCAAAAAAGAAATCTGTCCATACTTGGTACACTTGCCTTTTTTTTTCAAAAAATATTTTAGACTGACATAAGATCCTGGGCTCATGAAGTAAAAATTTTAAAAGTCCATAAGGGCAGAATGAATCTTATAAGAAAGCATATTAATCAAGCTATAAACAGGTGTTTAATGTTGATTTGGGTATCAATAAGTTCCTAGTTAAAGTGAACATAAAACACAGAATTAAGTCGACACATGAAAGAGAAGTGAACTTTTAAAGGTGGCAGAACAGATGAGTTTTTCACTTTGATTTGTGAGGTGCCATGCTGCTATGGAGGCCAGGTTGGCCCCAGAATTCACTACATAGCCCAGGCTGACCTCAAATTCAAGATCGTTGTGCCTGAGTCTCCCACGTGCTGGTATTATAGGTATCTGTCATCATGGCTGATGTAAATAAGTTTTATGCAGGCTATGAAATATTTGACCAGTCATTTGGGAACAACTGGTTGTAGAAGGAAGAGTAGGATACATTCACCTCCATGCTGTGCAATTATTCCTCCATCAATCCAAACTCTGGGAGAAGCTGAGACCTAAATATAAACCAAAGCCAGAAAAAAAAATCTATAAAGCCATCCAGAGAAAGTTTCGATTATTTATAGTTATAAGATAAGATAAGATAAGATTTAAAAAGAGCAAGTTCTCGGTGGCTGGAAATGCAGTTCTATTGGCAGAGGCTTGCTCGGCAGGCACCACACCCTGGGTGCAGTGCACGGGCCTATGTCAGGCATCTGAGCTGTCAAGAAAGAAAAGGGAGGAAGGAGGGAGGGAGGCAGGGAGAGAGAGAAGGAAGGAAGGGAATGGGGTGCTGGACAGAGATAGCTCAGTGGTTAAGAGCACTGCTTGCTATTCCGGAGGACCCAGGTTCAATCCCCAGCACCCACATGGTGCCTCACAGCCATCTATATCTCCAGATCCAGTGATCCTACACCTTCTTCTGTCTTCCAAGGCTACCAGGCACTCAAAAGGTGCTCAGACGCATCAGACAAAACGCCCATGTACATAAAGTCATTTTTAAAAATAAGGAAGCATGAAGAGAAGAATTAATTAATTTCCAGTACAAAAATTATGAGAGGAGAACCAGGTAAATTGGATCATATGCAATTTTTTTAGCCTACTGTGGTGGTACGTGCCTTTAGTCCTTGCACTTGGGAGGCAGGGGCAGGCAGATCTCCATAAGTTTGAAGCTAGCCTGGTCTCATAGTGAGTTCCAGAACAGCCAGGGCCCTGCCCATAGATAGACTGTGTCTTTAAAAAAAAGTAAAAACATGAACAAATAAATGTAATTAAAAAACCTGACAGACTAGGAGAAAAATATTTTCATCCTACAGATCAGATAACAAGTAACAGCCAAAAAGTATATCAGAAATTTTACTGAAAAGAAGAAACAGAAGATACCAACTGAAAAGGAAAATAAGCAAGTGCCACTACCAGACGATCCTCAGGAAAAGATACTGAAGAGGGGCAATCTACTTATTCTTTAATTAAGCTTATTTATTTTTTGTTTATGACTGTTTTGCCTGCACATGTGTGCATTTGCCGTGTGTTTGCCTGGTACTTGAGGAGGTCAGAGGGAGTCGGATCCCCTGGAAATGGAGTTACAGACAGTGGTGAGTGACTATGTGGGTGCTGGGAGTTAAACCCGGGTTCTCTGCAAGAGCAACCAGTGCTCTTAACCACTGAGCTATCTCCGCACCCCAGGAATATTGTTGTTTATTAGAGTGTTCAAAACTGTCCCCAAAGGATGAGAAACTCCCAATCATTGTCTTTCTGTGTTTTGGCCTAAACCAGAAGTACAGTTGTAGGAAGTAGGAAATTAAAAGTGGGCTTTAGTCATAGCCAGAAAGCCAAGAAGAGAGGCTCTGGGAAACAGGATGTCAGAGGAAGGGTGCAAAGAATAAGGAGCCTGGGTGCAGAACCCCATAATACTTATATGTTCTAGTATATAATAATATAATATATAGCAATAGGATATAACAATAAGTATATAATAATGTATAATAGAATATATCTTATACATCGCATATATATATTATAAAGTATATATTATATAATTATATTAATAACTATATATTACACAGCACAATAATAAATATCAAATAATTATTAATTATTAAATGATATCAATTATTAATTATTTATTTATTGATAAATTAATAATAAATGCTGCTTATGGAATCTCAGGTTTACATCTAACTGTGAGTTAATGGATATGACCTTAAAATACACGAAAACATCTGTATCATAGGAAGGGTGAAGTTGGCTGCACTAGGGTGGGTTACCTCACTAGCAATGACAAAGTTTTGAAAATGAAGCTCATTTCAAAACACAAACGCCAGAAGCTGGGTCAGAACTTGAAGGGAAAACCCAGTTGAGCTGATTGACTCTAAAAACCAAGAGCAATGCTTTCCAGAGAACTTAAACCAGACTTGGAATCTGATATATTAGATTCAAAATGACCAGAACACAGCCGACAGGTGCGCTCAAGCACACACACACACACACACACACACACACACACACACACACACGGCAGAAGCTGAACTCTTTCCAAACAGTGGAAAAGTTTAACTCTACAGGAAGCAGCAGGAAATCATTTCACCCAATTACTCCAAGCTAATGACAAGGGAGGAAAAAAATCTTGCAATCAGCAAGTGAAAAAAAAAAAACCATTATTTTTAAACAGAGGATCAAAACAAATGTTTTTTTGTTTTCTGTTTGTTTGTTTTATCAAAAATCAAAGCAACATGGAAGGAATGGAATGACATTTTGAACATTCTGTGTCCTGATGGCACAGATGTTCCTGAACCTCTGGCTGTGTTGAAATTCATGAAAAAAAGTAAAATTCTCTCCTGTTAAAAAAGGTAAATAAACCCGGGCGGTGGTGGCACATGCCTTTAATCCCAACCTTGGGAGGCAGAGGCAGGAAGATTTCTGAGTTTGAGGCCAGCCTGGTCTACAGAGTGAGTTCCAGGACAGCCAGAGCTACACAGAGAAACCCTGTCTCGAAAACAAAACAAAACAAAACAAAAGGTAAATAAATAATAAAAGTACATTCAAGTAGTTTTCTCCATCGAGCAAACATTATTACATTATTATAACTCATAAGGCGTTGGAAGCCACCAACTGACCCCCACTTTGGACACTCACACAGGGTATTCTGCCTTTTCTCTAAAGGCCTTCACGTATTTCTAAGACTCCATCTTTAACAATAAGAAAATTTGCCTCTTATAGCTTCATAACACCAATACACTGGGGAAAATCATGCCTGGACTAATAGACAGTATAAATTATTCTGACATCACCACTTATCAATCACACATGCACCAACTGCTATGAAGGAATGTCTCAGAGCAGAACAGACTGGAGCTGAGAACTATGGGAAAGACACAAATGGACCTGGGAGCTGCGGATCTGCTGCCCAGGGAATAGGTGAAGATGCTGATTAACATTCATTTTCAGAAATGAACCAAAGGTGGTTATGATTGCCTGAAGAATGACTAACAACACACATGTGTATGATTGAAGCACTGCTAATTAAAATGTGCCCAGACAAGAGAAAGGAAATAGATACGGGGCACTGGGGCATGGAGTGAGGACTCAGATGTGAGCTGTGTGGAAACAGGTTAGCAATTAATTGTCATACTGTAGCAAACGAGACACTTCTTAAAAGTAATAGAGGCACAATCACAGCAAGTGATTAAATCAGGAAAGTATCAATGACAAGAAAGCTGGCTGGGGCTGGAGAGAAGGCTCAGTGATTAAGAGCACTTGAAGCTCTACCAGAGGTCCTGGGTTTGATTCCCAGCACCCATATAAGGAGGCTCACCACTACCTATAATTCCAGTTCTAGGGGATCTGACACCCTTTTCTGGCTGCCATGGGTACCTGCACACACACACACACACACACACACAGATGGAGAGACAGAGAGGCAGAGAGAGACAGAGATTGAGAGAGAACAATAAATAAATCTTTTAAAAAAGAAAGAAAGAAAGAAAGAAAAAGAAAGACGAAGCTGGCTTAGACTATTTTTAACTCATCTCTGCTTCTAACAGCACCAGTATACCAACATCAACAATATTCTGAGCTGATTTGAGCAATGCAATTAGCAAATGTGTAGCAATGGGTACATTTTGCTGCACCTAACAACCATAGATGCACATTCTTTTCGAGCACACTTAGAATATTTGCAAAAGTTTACCATGAAATCATTAAAAAAAAAACAAATTTTTGAATAGAAGTAGAGAGAAGCCGGTCGGTGGTGGCACATGCCTGTAATCCCAGCACTCTGGGAGGCAGAGGCAGGTAGATTTCTGAGGCCAGTCTGGTCTACAGAGTGAGTTTCAGGACAACCAGGGCTATACTGAAAAACCCTGTCTCGAGAAAAAAAAAAAACCAAAAAAAAAAAAAAACCAAAAAAACAAATCCGGGAGAAAAAAAAAGAAAAAAGAAAAAAGAAATAGAGAGAAAAAACCATTCTGTAATCATTATGTAATTACTCTGGAAATTGATAAATCATAGCTGGAATTTTTTGTTTATTTGGTTATTAATTAATTCATTTATTAATAATAAACAGGTTAAATAATCATATTAGAAACAGACATTATTTTGAATAGCAATGAAAATTAGTAGCAAAGTCTTGGGATTCAACCAAAGCAACATGTGACAGAAAAGACAATGACTGCAATAAATATATTAAGAAACATGAAAGATAAATATTTTGGATGAAGAAGAGATATAAAATTAATTCAAATAAATACAAAGAAACAAGTAGAAAAGGAGATGCAATATGGAGGACAAAAAACTATTATTTGATAGAATTTTAAAAATTGACCAACTTGTTAACCATTGTTGAAGAATAAAAGATTAAAAAAATACAATAAAATAATGAAAAAGAATTAAATAACCATGCCATAGATGTTAAAACATAATAAATATTAAAACTATATGATTTTGAAATTCTTAGAGGAAACAACAACAAAAAAAAAAAAAACTAGCAAGAAGAAATAGAATGCTAGGGTAATCCTACCTCCTCTGAGGAATTAATCAGTAGTCACAGGGCTTGCCACAAAGAAAACTCTAGATCTCAAGTACTAATTAATCTTGAAATAAACAATCCCAATACTATTAGCCTTCTTCTAGAGAAAGAAAAACAAAAATTATTTCCACTATCCAAAAGAAGAAACACTTTTCCTTCAGAGGTGATACCATAACCCTGACACCATGACCTGACAAAGAGAATGTATAAGAAGAGAAAACCAGGGGCCACTATCACACAAACATAATCCCCCCACCCAAAGTCCTTTCAAAAATGCTACTGTATCAGATTCAGCAATGCATAAAATAATGTATCGTGACAAAGTTTCATTTACCCACAGAATATAAGATCGGAATGCTACTGTGTGTTACCAGGAAACTAATCAGTAAAATGATTCTTTACCTAAAAAGCTAAAAGAAAAAACTACATGATACTATTAACAGGTGTGCATGTAGAACAGTTCAAGATATATCCCTTCCGTCAGTCAGTTTTTTCCCATCATTGTGACACTGAGTCACTGAGCAAACCAACTTAGAAAGAGTAAAGGACCCATGATTGTTTGGTGCCATTGCTGTGGGCCTGTGGGGAACACAGCATGGCAGAGAGGGCTTCAAAGAGCTGCTCACCTCCTGTCAGCCCGGAAGCAGAGAGAACATGAGAAGGGAAGAGACCAGCGAGACCTGAAGGGAGTTGGGACTTTTCAGAATCAGGGAGGCCAGAAGAGGGCATTTATTCCCTGCAGTTACAGACGGTTGTGATCCACCATGCCGGTACATGGAATCAAACTCAGGTCCTATGCGAGAGCTGTGAGTGCTCCTAACCTCTGAGCCCTGTTCTGGTCTGACATAAAAATCATGAAAAGTTTGTTACTCTCATCCTCACACAAAAGGAGCAGACTGGACGTCAACCAGTCGTCTTAGATCCATCATGGAAGTGAAGTCATAGAACAAGCTATACTGAAAATCAGGGAGACAGACAAGTGGATTTGGGGGACCACAGCTGGCCAGGAGAGGCCTGGAAGTAGAAGCCACAGTTGGATGCCACAGCTGGATTCGGCAGAGGAAGGAATGTATAAATAGATGAACTGGAATTAGATGAGCTGGTGGACCCAGGCGGGTGCTGGTAAATTACAATAGGGAGCCCTAAGGGAGAAGAAAGGGATAAAGGGACCCGGATACAGCACAGAACACACCTGGACACCAGATTCTCACCACAGAGATTTTATTATGTGGAGGGACAAGAGGGGACTGCCCCTGGATGGGACAGAGACAGGGGTGACTGACTGGCACCTGGCTGGTTTTAAGGGCTCACATGTAAGAAAGTAGAAAGGGGTTGAGCTTCACGCCCCACCCCCAGCCCCCAGATGGTCTGGCCTCTCGGAATGGTTAGGAGGAGAACGAAGGAGATGAGGCGGAGACTACTTTCTGTGGTGTTCTCTGGTGCTTTTGGTCACATACCCCGGTGGGCTTGAGAGGACTAACAGTTGGTAGAAATGATAGTGGTAGGTTGCCAGGGGCCATCCTCACTTAGATGTCAATGCCAAGAGCTCTCGATGCCAGGAGCCATCCCTACCTAGATCTCGATGCCAGGAGATCTCCATACTAGGAGTCATTCTCACTTAGATCTCCATGCCAGGAGCCATTCTTACACAGATCTCAAAACCCCCTCCTTTTGAAGCTCATCTGTGGATAGGTTACTATAGCAACTCCTTTCCACTTCACCTCTTCATGAGCCCCTTTTTATCATGCCAGAATTCCAGCAGCAATAACTAGCCTTTCCCAGAAATTATGAGAAACTGTTTCTTAAAATAATGCCAGTCCCCTGAGATTGTTCCCCTCTTAACCCCTCCCTACACCTTTACCCTTCCCTTTAAATTGGCTTGTGTGAAAAATAAAATTTGACAGCTTGATCGGAATACTGACTTGCTGTCCATCTCTCGTGTCTCTTGTCTCTCACCTTTCCCTAGGTAGTTCGGGGAACCCTGTTGACTGTCCTGTGGGTGGGGATAGTAGGTAGCTAATGGTGGTAGTATACCATTATTTTATTAGAGATAAGCTGGATGATCTTAAAGTTGATGATGTCAATGCTAGGAAACAATGAGGAAAATAGCCTGAAGAAATAGCCTGGCTCTCTGGGGCCCTGGAATGTTGATTAGGTTTACAGGAGTCTCCAGGCTCAACATGAAGTTGCCCGGAGGAATACCTGTGGTGAAGCCCCAGTCTGTTCCATAATTTCCAACTGGCTTCCTGTCAGGCCCTGTTGTAGTTTGGTTGGTGATGATGGTGATAACAATGGTGATGAGAAGGGAAAGAATGTGGCCAAGGCTATGGAAGCCACAAAGGCTTGGCCAAAGAAACTCAGTGTCTGACAGCACTTTGCGAGAGCCCGGTAACTAAGCCAAGGATTCCAAACAGGTAAGCAAAAGTGCACACTACCAAGTTAATGCGGCTGCTGAGGTCTTGGAAGAGCACAAGAGTGGAATTTCAGGCACAGGACATTTAGGGTAGGTGTGAAAATGCACCAGCAACAGCTGATGTGTGAAGAGGTCCCCAGAGCTCACCCTCCCTCCTGTGAATATCCCCAACTCTGGCATCCAGAGGCAGCTCCTCTGGCTGTGTTGGTTTGCTGTAGGTAATATCAACAACACCTGTTTCCTTAAAGTGCCTCTCCCTGCATAGTCTACAGCGCTCCAATCTGGAGTTCCCCACAGCCAAGAAACCAACTATCTCAGCCAAGAGGATTATAAGAAGGTCTAGAGAGGTAAGAAGACACTTAACACTGGGTCCTTAGACAATTGTCACAGGAAGAAATCAGCACATCAGGCTCATATCCCGGTCACAGATTTCATAGCCCCCAGGGCCTTAGAGAAAGACAGTCTGAGACTGAGGCCTGTGGGGAGTGTCCACAGACAGGAAGTCGGGTGCTGGAAACCCTCTCTCCAGGCCTGTGTCCTTCTAGGTAATTTTCCCATTGGAGCATATGGTTCCTATGAACTGAACTCAGTCCTCCTGGACCCCGCAGAGCCAGGCTATCTTAACCACAGGCTGTGGCTGCAAGAAACAACTGCACATCTCTCATTCCAGGGCTGAGGCCTGGCAGATGTGGCAACTTTCTCCTCACTGTCCTTGAAGGCCTTGTCTCTAAGAGGCTGCTCTATAAAGGTCTGGGGTCCCTGATAGGTCAGGTCACACTGCCTCAGGAAGCCCCAGAGGCCTGCCCATCTGAGTACCCATTCTGTCTCTTAGGCTGAGACACAGCCAGTCTGTCTTCCGCATTGTTAACAGTACGCCGGCCATCATGTGTGCCTGGTGCTCTATTCAAGGTCCTCCCTTCTCTCAGCTTTCTGACCTGGGCTGCGTGTAGACCAGGGGTCTGCCCAGCTATGCCTAGCAAACTTTTCATTTTGGTTTTGGCCTTTGTCTAAAGATTTGGGATGGAGACTACATTGATAAATCTAACATCTTGTATGCTCAGCACAGATCTAATTCACAGTACAAACAGGTCAAGTCCACCTCCCTGTCCTCAGAGTCCCTCCCAGTAGCTTCTCCAGAAAAGTTACACTCGGGAAAGAATTAGAGCGTGCCTTCTGCTCTACCGTCACACTGAATTCAATATAACCCAGATGGTCAATGCAGCCACTCTTTCAATCAGGACACTTTGTGTGGTCATGGGATTTGACTAAGATCTCAGAGCCCTCCAGAGAAGAAGAGAAGTCATGGTCTCCAAGTCTCTTGTCTCAGGCTTCAGGGGCCTCCGGCAAAGCACGCTCTCAGGACCAGAAGCCATTGCCAGGGCTGACAAGTCTAGACATCTGCTGTCATTGAGGCATCGCTGGCAGGCATTGAGCCCCCCACTTTCATAGAGTGTCCCAAACTCTATACTCCTCAGTTCTGAAGGATCGTTTCACAGTTATGTAAAGTGGGAATGGAGCACATTTAGAACACTTGGCTATTTTTGTAGACCAGTGGACTCAAAAGAACAGAGTGTTCTCTGCAAACCAGCCCTGCTGATCTCGGGGTCCCCTCCACCCGCAATGCCGCCCAGACATTCTGACGCTGACGTGGGTCAGCTAACACAGTTTTCAACCTCAGAGCACCGTGTACTTTGCAAGGATCTTTATTACCTGTTATCAACTTACCGTGAACAAGCCACAAGCGGCACAGTGTAGGTAGCAAACCTTATTCCGGTTCCCAGATGCAAACCTCCAGCAGGCTCCCTAGCTTCCAATCATTTTAGAACAACAATCACTATTCACTTCTCGTCAGTTCTGGCTTTAAGGATCTTGTAACAATGACTACCGGTCCAGTGCTATTGTAGAACTCTAAACTCTGTGAACTGGAGATTTCCTCTCTCCAGTTGCTCTAGCTCAACTCAGTACCCGCTTCTCCCTCCTGGGTTGTCATGTCCGGGAAGTGTTTGGGAAATGGGCCTCTGTATCTCAGTTTCCTAATCTGCAAAACAGAAGTGTTAGGGATTGGTTCTAATGCTGTCTCAATTCAATTCAGCTCCCAAAGGCCTTCTGCCCAGACTCTGAGCGTCTCTGCCCGCAGCTAGATTTGATTGGTGATAAAGAATTGCCCTAAAACCAATGCCTAGACAGGAAGACTGAGATGGGACCTGGGGATCTGTAAGGGCTAGGAACCAGGGGAGAGAGGAAAGGTAGAGATCGCCATGATGGGGAAGAAGGAAAACTTGACCTAAAAACCCGCCAATGTGTGAGAATCAGGGAAAGTGGCCACATGGGCTTCTTCCCCAATTGTGCTGGAGTAGCAGAGATGAAATAAAGATTTTAAAAGATGTTAATTCAGAAGTACCCGAGGGGAGTGTTTGCTAGCAGCGGGGAAGGACTAGAACTGCCCAACCTTTGAGCTAGCTAGTCAAGGCATTTTAAATGTGTGCGTGCATGCGTGCGTGTATACGTGTGTGTGTGTGTGTGTGTGTGTGTGTGTGTGTGTTTCAGTCATGAATCCAGACAGCTCCTGGGTGTGTGCGTAGGTGGGACCCGCTGGGAGCTAGAACCGTTAGCCAGAATTACCACTCCACAGAAGAATTGCCTTGTGCACTGTTTAACTGACCAGTTTCTCTTCCTGATAAATGTAAGATGGCGCTTGCCAAGTCCGTGTTGAAACTATGTTAGCAAACTTGGGAAGGAGTGATGTGTTTATGATCTTGGAGTTCCTCTTCAGAAACACAGTCAGCATCACCACGTAATCAGAGCCGGGTTTGGTTTGCTAAGCCGTGCATGTGCTGCACATTTGTTGACTTGTTTATTCCTTATTTCTATTGGTTGTTTTATAAGCTATCTTTGCCCAGTTCTTTCTTGAAAACAAAAATTACTTTGTTTATTATTTTCTAATGGAAAGTAAGACACTTCAGTAAATTCTCTTTGCCGGGTCTCTTAGTTATTAGTATTTTAAATGTACTCTAATAGACAATTGGTTTTCCCCCCACTTTCTGGGTTCATTACAAAATCATCTGCAAATCATCTCCTACCCCCGTCACTTCTAGATCATGGCTCATTATCAGGGTGAGTGTGCTGGCTAGTTTCATGTCACCTTGACACAGCTCGAGTTATTTGCAAAGAGGAAATTGAGAAAACACCCGAACCACACTGGCCTGTGGGGCATTTTCTTGGTTGATGATTGATGAGGGAGGGACCAGCCCATCACCCTGGGTGTCACCCCTGGGCACCAGGTGGTCCTGGGATCTATAATAAACCAGGCTGAGCAGGCTTTAGAAAATACACCAGTAAGCTGCACTCCTCCATGGCCTCTGCTTCAGTTCCTGCCTCCAGGCTCCTGCTGGATTTCTTGCTCTGATTTCCTCCAGTGATGGAGTGTGATCAGAGTTGTAAGAAGAAATAAACCTTTTCTCTCTCTTTTGGTTTTTTTTTTTTTTTTTTTTTTGAGACAGGGTTTCTCTATGTAGCCGTGGGTGTCCTGGAACTCACTCTGTCACTCTGTAGACCAGGCTGGCCTCGAACTCAGAAATCCGCCTGCTTCTGCCTCCCAAGTGCTGGGATTAAAGGTGTGCACCACCACCTGGTAAAATAAACCTTTTCTTGACCCAGTTGCTTTTGGTCATATTTTTATCAGAGCAACAGAAACCAGAAATCAGTGAGAAACAATGTATCATGAGCAGCGGAAATGAAGCCTACCTTAGCTATACTGCATTTGGAAGGATGGATGTAGTAAATCATCAAATCCGGAACTAAGAACTTGATTAGCATTGTTACACTGGTGGGCTGGAAGGATGGCTCAGGGGTTAGAAGTGCTTGCCTCTTAATCCTGATGGCCTGAGTTTGATCCCTGACACCCCAATGGAAGAGGAGAACCAAGTACTAACAGTTGTCCTCTGATCTCCACACATGCACCATGGGACCCACATGCCTGCACATGCAGTGCTCACGTAATCTCTCTCCATGTCTCTGTCTCTTTCTTTCTTTCCTTCCTTCTGTGTGTGTCTGTCTGTCTCTCATGAATGTAAGTTAAAGAATAAGGAATTTTTACATCAGTTATCAAGTTTGGCTACACATTGGAATTATGTAGGAAATATAAAAAAATATGGATATCTAAAATTCTGATAGAAGTGTTCTAGGTGGTGGCCAGGGTATCTTGGGTATGTTCATAAAAATTCTCTCAAGACTTTAAGTATATAGTAAAAGCTGACAGTTGTTTCACGGTAGCCATCGTGGTCTTCAGACTAACAGCAGCAGCGGCCGCCTGACACAGTGGAAAGGCTCGCTGGCAGGCTCCACCCCAGCCATGAGGGGAAGGCTCAGGGCTCTGGGTCTAAACAGATTCTCAGAGTGGCTATGATGTCTGCTCCTGTTTGAGACTCAGATCTAATAGACAGGAAACGCAGCCCTTGGGAAGGAAAGAGGGGCCAGATGGCCTTTCTCAGGCTTTCCCACTTTAGCAGAAGTGGAAGCACATGCTGAAAGGTGTTAGCTTTTCTTCTAGGCTCCGCCCAACAGTTACCTAGCAACAGCCAGGTAGGAGCCTGGTTTGCTATCTATAAAAAGACTGTTTGCAAACCCTACCCCCTCTGGTCTCTTTTTCTCTTTCTTCCTTCTTTCCTTCCTTCCTTCCTTCCTTTCTTTCTTCCTTCCTTCCTTCCTTCCTTCCTTCCTTCCTTCCTTCCTTCCTTCCTTCCTTCCTTCCATCCTTCCTTCCCTCCCTCCCTCCCTCTCTCCCTGTGTTCCTGGTCAGCCTCTTCCCTTCTTTCTCCTGTCTCTTTCCGTCCCTCACTGTCCCCTTTCTTTCCCACACTATCTTCTCATGCCCTTTCTCATGCCCCAAATAAACTTCATTTCATACTAGACCCATCGTATGGCTGGGTACCTGGGGGGCGGGGGGCAGAAATGCCTCAGCATGGGCCCGCTAAGGCACCTCCTCCCGCCACATCACGCCACATCATGCTACATCATCATAAAACATCTCAATAGGTCCAGACATCTGGCAGCATAGAGAGCAAAGATACGCTTTCTGGTGTCCCTGCAGTCTCCAGAATGAGGGGAGGAGGGGCTGAAAGTGAGGAAGGGGGCCAGGAATGCTGGCTCTCTTGGGAGGTTTTGAGGTCAGCCTGGGTAATACAGAAAATTGCATGCCAGCTTGCAATATACAGGATAAAACAGAGAGACAGACAGACACGAACAGTCCCCAAGGTCATGCCCAATGATCTGTCTCCTCCAGCTAGAGGCCACTTCCTGAAGCAGCAGCACCAGCCGGGGACCGAACCTTCGCACCTGAACCTTTCTGTGGAGACATTCCAGATGCTAACCAGAGCAGTAGTGAACTTGGACAAGGAAGCTGAGGGTCATACCAAGCTTGCGGTCTTCATTTGAAGGGGAAACTCATAACCCAGGCCTGTGATTCCCAGAAATGTTCAGGTTGGGTTACTCTCTTCCCCCCAACTGCCATTTTTCCCTTTTGTGTTTTCTATTTGTGAGACAAGACGCTTCCCTGTAGCTCAGGATGCCCTTTGTTGGATCCCCTCCCTCAGCTTCTAGAGTCTGGGGTTATAGAAATGTGTAACTATGCCCTGGCTTTCAAGATGGTTTTCAAGGCAAGGTGCCGATTCCAAGCACCTGACTGAAAGTGACCCAAGAAACCTGACCTGGCAGCGGGGAGGAGCCTGACCAATGGGATTGAACAAACAAATGAAAGCATGTCTTCCTGGGCCTCAGTTACTGGAGGGGCTCTAGGATAGAGGGTGGCCAGTGTCTGAGTTTCCTTTCCTGCTGTCATAAAATACTCTTGACAAAAGCAATTTATGGGGCTGGGTGGTGGTAGCATACATCTTTTAATCCCAGCACTTGGGAGGCAGAAACAGGCGGATCTCTGTGAGTTCAAGGTCAGCCTGGTCAACGGAGGGAGTTCCAGGACAGCCAGGACTGCATAATGAGACAAACTCTGTCTCAAAACAGTGCAGCCTTGCTTAAAGACAAAATGACTGCTGAATTTAAGACCTAAGTGCATTCTCTGCTAGTGGATAAAGACAGAGCTGAGGCGGACAGCCCATTCTCATCCCTCTGAAGGCACAGTTAACTGAGGAATGGTATTTTAAAGTAACCCTGAAAGACAGGGTTGCTGTAATAGGAAAAGGCCATAGAAGCCTTCAAAAACAGGTTTGTGTGTGTGTGTGTGTGTGTGTGTGTGTGTTATGTTGTTTTGTTTTACCGTTAAGATTTTATTGACCCAGCCATAAATCCCTAACCTATATTCAGAGTTTGACATTTTCTCTCAAACAGGAAAGAAATCAAATGCTTATTTGTAGCAAGTTCACTGAAATAGACTTATTTCAGTAGAACTTCAGTAAACAATTTCAAAGGAACTTCTAGTAACCTGTGCCTGGTAAGAAAGTGTATTTGTTAACTATGAAACAAGGTACCCTGTATTCATTTCACCACAAAACAAAACAACACAAAGCCTTACAAGGAACCTGATTTGTGAGGCATGGAGGAGACAGGCCATTGTTGGAAACTCTGGTTGTAGGCCCAGCGCCACCCCAGGAACATCGCCAGGAGTGTCAGCTCTTTAGAACAGTGTTCTAGGTGATGTTTTGTAAGGGCTGATGAAGCAGGACATGACTGATGTCAGGTCACAGGCCATTTCCTCAGTGGCTCCCAGCCACAGGCTGCGGCCCAACCCCAGGAGGCGCCCTGTGCTCTCAGGCCTGGAAGCAGAGATCAGGGTCATGTGTGGAAGGTTCTACTTGTACTAGGAAAGCAACGCTTCAGACCAGCTGCAGTGTCGGCTGAGTAATTACGGGCCAGAGTGTGAGGGGTACCATAAAGACAGGCTGTGGGAAAAGGCCCTACCGCTAGGGTTTTCATTAAAAAAAAAAAAAAAGAAAAGGCAAACCCCTATACATGGCTCCCTCTGCAGGTCAACATTGAGGATAAAAGTCCATCTCTCTGTTTTTGGGGTTTGCTAGCCCTGTCTGGATACCTTCCTCTAAGCCTTTGGAATATATTTAGGGTTTGTTGTTGTTGTTGTTGTTGTTCGTTTGTTTTGTTTTTTGCCAATACAAACTTTTAGAATATTGAATTCCACAAGTGTATTTTCTCAGTGAGAAGCAATGTTTAATAAATTCTAGGCGAAAGGAAATTGCAGAGGGGGTGGAGTAACCCTTTGTTTCAGGAAAGACAACAATGGATGGCACACACATATATTCTGCGCATGTACACACACACACACACCTCTTAGTTCACATGATCCTATCACTGGCTGAACAAACCTATATCCCATAACAATTTTTTAGAGTCTGAGTGATTATCCAAACAGATAATCAAAAACCATGTATAATCAATGTGGGGGCAGGGGGCACACGGGGAGGTTGGTTGGCTGGGGCAATGGAGTCTGGAGAGAATTGGCAAGAGGCCACAAGTTGTGCCCACAGATGGCTCGGGAAGCCCAATGAAGCAGTAGGGTGGCTTCCTGGTGGCCCTGTGGAGAGTATAGGAGGGACTAAGTGTTGGGGTTGAGGGGTACCAGATGGTCCTGCAGAGGTGCTGAGCAGAGAAAAGACCTGACGGGCAGGTGACACAGGAACCACAGGAATCTAAAATTTGGGGGCGGGGGAGGTGGGTACTGGAGCAGCAGAATTACTAAGTGCGGAAGGAAGGCTGAAGTAGAAACTTGTGGCGTCTCTGCAAAGTCAGTTATGTCAAACCTTTTGTTAAAGCAGACACGTGAAGGAATGTGAAAGGATGTTCTCTGCTAACGCAAGCACGTGAAAGGATATGTGATGGATTCTTCACTAACCACACACATGTATTTGTATGTCTAACATGCACTCAGCAGTCAACTTGTCTTGACTCCATAGAGAGAAATGCACCAAAAAACTTGAGCGGATCCTGTGGCTTCTTGCCGCTTCCACGGGCTCAGGCCGATCTGCAGAGTGATGTCAACTGGTACAGGCTCTCATGCTGAGACAAGACCTGCAGGGCAGCAAGACCCGTGGAGGGCACACGATGTTTGGGGGAGTGTAAAAGGACTCAACGGACAGTGACAGGGGCTGGGCTTGCTTGCATACTGGCTGTGCAATGCTTCCTGGTCTCAAGTCTTCACTGAGAACTTCTCCTGGTGTCCCTGGTGGTCCTGCTCCCTCCTGCTGACTCCTGACGATTTGCCGGAGGCCTGGCTGTCTCTGCCGGGTTGTCACCACTGCTGATTGACGTTTGCTATCCCAACACTACGGAACTGGACTGCTGGTATATCTGTGAAGTGTTTGTGAGTGGATTGAGCTGCTGCTGCTGATTCCTGTGATCTGAACTGCTGGTTTCCTGACAATGCAGATGGGATTCGCTTCAAGAAACACTTCCTAAACAAGCCCACTGCCCCCATATCCTAATAATCTTTCTTTTCCACTACCTCTGGTGCGTGATGGGCTAGAAGGGAGGTTTGAGCGTTTAAGAACTATTAAAAGGAGGATTTGAAAAGTCAATGTTACAGAAGGCATTTCCAGGAGGGTATGCTGACCCCTGCCATGGAGAGAATGCCTTTGAACCTGGTACCTATGTTGTCTGGGGCCTGCACAGGGAGCCATTACCCCAGGAAGGACCCTGGGCCCACGTCAGGGCAGACACTGAGTGGAGAGGTGGCAACTCATTCCAGCAGGAAGACAGGGAGGAGTGCTGGAAGTTAAGAAAGTTGTTGGCAGAGAAAACCATGCCTAGAACAGGTCTGGGGGTCCAGGAGGTATGGAGCAAGGTCACACAGATGAGATCACAGGGGAAGGCACAAGGCAGGTGTGTGTATGTGTGAGAAGCAGAAAAGAAACCACATGTGAAGTAGGTCAGGGACCAGATGATGCTACAGTTTGGGCTAATGTCCCCACAGAGGTCCATGTTGTTAAAGCTTGGCCCCCAGTTGAGGGCATTATTGTAAGGTGGTAGAGCCTTTAGGAGGTGGGTGGGGACAATTTCGAGGCCTTCCAGCCAAGAGGGGCCATGCCTTTGAAATAAGTTTGGGCATCTCCTTTCAGGTTTCTGGCTCCCATCTAGGAATTGTTTAGTCCACCACGTGTGCCCTGCCATGCTGCCTCACATGCCCTCAATCGCAAAAGGGCTGGTCCTGTGTGAACTGAAACTCCACAAACTGTAAGCAAACATAAGCTCTTCTCTTTCCTTCAGGCACCGCAGGTATCGTGTTATAGCATGCCAACAGAGAGCAGAGGGAGCTGTGTGCTAGGGTGCCACTCCTGACCACACCGTGCTGTGCCTGTTCCACCCCAAGCCATGGCGGCAGGGGGCGTATCTTCCGGGACTAAGGCACTCTGGGCTCAAATCCACTCTCCTGCAGCCACAGACACCAGCTCTCATTCATCTCCTTCCCGCCTCAGTCCTAGATTAACTCTGGAATCTTAGGCCCAAGGCATTCAGCTCTTCAGTACCTCGGTCCACATACTTAACTGGAGCACGTGGCCAGGTAAGTCCCTTCCCCCATCAGCCTCAATGCCGGAGAGCTGCTAGCCCCACACCTGTCTGGAAAAAGTCAACTTCTTGATTAGCTCCTCTGTCAACATTTCTCTTTTTCGATAGATTGCTGTTTGCAAAATATTTTCTCCCAGCCAGCTGCCTAGTAGGATTCCTTTCTAAATGCCCTTGAGCTGGTGCCCAAGTCTTTCCTGACGGTTGTCAGCAGAAGTGACTTGGTGGCTTTTCTATCACTTACCGATAAGGAAAGAGCCCTTCCCGATCATGCCCTCTTCCGTAGTGATGTGGTTGCAACCCAGCACCTGCCAGGCAGCCAATTAAAATGGCCTCTGATAGGAAGAGTAGGAAGAAAGGATGACGGGTCCTTAGCCACCCTCCTCCATCTGGACTGTAATGTAAGAAGGAAACAATGGCCTAATCTACTATTTGCGATAGCAGATTCCACTGTAACCAAATTTCTGAAGAAAAATGTGCTGACCAGCCAGGGCAGCGCCGACGACTCACCTCAGCCAGCTCACCTCAGGTGTGTGCCATTCTCATTTGCATCTAGCAGGCGCCTGCTTTAACTTCCCTCTGTGATACTTACAAGCCCCTCCCCAACCTGGTACTCCAAACACTAACACTACCTACCTTTTATATTAGAAATGGTGGAACCAGCAAGCAGGCTCTCAGATGTCCTGCCTCCCTTGCAAGCCCTTTCCCCTCATCTCAATGGCAGAGTCTGGGGCCAGACTCCCTGGATTAGGACACAGCATTACTTATGCAACTGAGCTCAACCTTCATGTCCTCGATTGGAAAACGGAGATAAGGCCACCCCGAAGGACTGTTGGCGCTAGTTCTCCGCCACAAATACTGCTGAAACACACGGGGCTGTCTCTCTCTGCTGTGAGCCTTTTATTGAGCTTCTATTACCTCCAAAGTCTGAACTTCTTGACCTCAGACCCTCCTGGCTCATCTTCCCATTTACCTCGGAACCTTTCCTCTCAGTAACTTCATTTTTGAAGGTGTTTCCTCCCCACCCCCAATAATAGCACTCTGTTCATAGGGTCAGAAAACCAAATATATGAATCTGACCTCATTTGACAAATGTTTATTAAAATGCCTACCAATAGAGTGCTGGTCAGCGTCCTATCAAACTAATTCCCCTTACTGAAAAGCACACCTACCTCCTACAGTATATCAACACAAGAAACAGCCTGATACACATCTTTTAACAGCTTATCACATCTTTTGTAAGCAAAAGCAATTTTCATTTCCTTCATTTGTAAAATAAGGGAATTATGCTATCAGCTTGCCATCTCTAAAACAGTACTACACTGAGGCGGTGATGGGAAAATCAAGTATTTATATCTACTTCCGGATCTTCTGTTGTTTTAATGCACCTAAGGGCTGCATCCTGTGGAAAGAGAACAGCGGTCCTTCAATACAGACATGCAAAGCACGCGCCAGAGGGTGAGGCCAGCAGCACCAGGAGCCTAGAGCATGCAGAGACCTGAGTGGCTAGGGAGGGAGGTGTGGGGAGCTTCCCACCAAGCCCAGCAGGCCAGGCTCCTGTCTCTTCCTTTTCCTGCCTTCCCAGAAGAGGTGCGGAAGATCCTAAGGGAGCACTTACCACAGAACAAAAGTCTGTTTAGGTGACCAAAATGGCTGTCAGGTCAAATAGACAACCCTCTCCCTCACCAAAGGCATCTGTGGGTCTTTGAGAGGTAAAGAGGGGCCGAGGCGAGAGGGCCTCTGCCTAGAGATTCCAACACAAAACTTAACTCATACCGTGCACTCCACTTCCTGACTGGTCAGGCCAAGGCCATTTTGGCTCCAGACAAGATGGAGCCAAAGGACCTTTCCTCAGAATAGTAACGCTGGTGTTTATGTGAGGCCAGAAACACTGACCAGTGCCCTCCGCTGCCCGCTGGTCTCTAAAGACAAATCCTAAAGTGCTCTGTAGACATACTTCTGTGACTAAGTGAAGCTAGTTTAAGGTGACAAACCTCTAGGGGCTGAGGAGAAGGCTGAGCCAGCAAAGCGCCTGTCACAGAAGCACAGGGATCTGAGTCCAACTCCCAGCACAAACACAAAAGTCAGGTGTGGCTGGCGAGGAAGAGACAGCAGAGCCCATGGCGCCTGCGAGCCAGCTAGTCCGGACAGTGAACTCCAGTTTCAGGAAGAGAATCTGCCTCAAAAACTAATGTAACAGAAAACAATTGAGGTAGAGATCTGATGGTGATGATGTCTGGTGTGCGCACTCACACACAACACACAAAATGAAATTAAAACTTAAATGTTGAGCTGGGCTCAGAGCTACACATCTTTAATCCCACTGCCCAGGAGGTAAGAGTTTAGGCTGGACGGTGAAATTTGCTCTCCAAAAGAAAATGCTAACAAACCTCTGTTCGTACGTATGTACGTGCAGATAGAAGACTTAAGACCTAGTCCACGATGTGTGTCATCAGACAAAGGCTGAAGCTCATTTACCTTGAATTTTTGCATAGGCACAGGGCTGATTTCCGCATTATTTCCAGAGGCCAAAGGTCCTGGGTAGTTTAGATCATCGCCAAAGCAAAAGCACCCTGAGGGAGATTTCACAGTACCACGTACAGAGAACATACTTAACGTGGCAAGCCCAAGCACAGGTTGGTCCAAAAAGAGCAGGGGTCCAAGTGGCAGCGGCCATGATGTGCTGGTAGGTAGGGCTTTCAGGATGGGGAGCCAGAGGCTAAAAGCCCAGATGGTGGCTCTTAAAAGGTCTCCTCCTCGGTGGCAGTCTCTGCTCACTTGAATCTTCCCAGACTCAGCCTGCTTCCCGTTCACGTTTGACAACTCTGTAAGTGCAAACCGCACTGCTGAAGGAAGCCCGGTCAAGCGTCCGTCTCTACATCATGGCTGACCCTGTGAGGAGCCACCTACAGCCCTTCCCCATCCGTACTCATGGAAAGCCTCTTTTTTGTTTTTTGTTTTCCAGTGGGGATGTGATTAAACAAAAACTCAGTCTCCTCAGGCATGTGTCAACTGATGATGTTGCATATCCTTACAAGGAAATATTTTTCAGCAGAACGAAGCATTTTCTGGCCATGCCTCGACATGGAAACCCTTCAGACCATGTGCTAAGTAAAAGATACCGGACACACAAGACTGCTTACCACATGATTCTATGCAATGCACAGTTCTGAATAGAGAGGAGATTAGTGATCGCCTAGAGCTGAGGGGGACAAAGGAAGAGGTGACTGCAAATGGCCACTGGGTTTCTTCTAGGGGCCACACATCTGAACTGGGGGGCTAGCATAGGGATGCTCCTCTTTCTCCCAGCATTTGCAGGCTAAAGCGGGAGGGCTGCAAGGCAAAAGCCAGCCTAGACCACAGTCTAAGAACCTCCTGGGCTATACACAGTAAGGACCTGTCTCAAAAATAAAACCATAAGACAAAACCCAGAATGAAACAAATTGAATCCAACTGTGGTTATGACCATTCAACAATGAATATACCAACACCAATCTATTTTATGGTACACTATCAATTATATCTCAGAAAGTTCTCTTTAAAAAAAAAAATCTAACAAAACACAACTTCTGGGCTAGAAAGATGGCTCAATGACTAAGAGCACTCAATGCTTTGGCTGAGAATCCAGGTTCAATTCCCAGCACCCACAAGGTGGCTTACAACCATCTTAACTCCAGTTTCAGGGATCTGACACCCTCTTCTGGCCTCCACAGTCACCAGGAGCACACACGGTGCACATACATACATGCAGGTAAACACTCATACACATAAAATAACTCTTAAAATGGTTTTTTCCTAGAAAATCTGATATCCAGCTGTGCCCATGTGCTACAGTTGCAGCAAGATGTTGGCCGAAACATCCTACAAGAAAGTCAATAGCTTCCTCACACAAGGACTCTGCTAACTGGCGTTGCCACTTTCCTATCACAGCACTGGGGTTGGGAAGATGGCTCAACTAGTAAAGTGCTTCTTACGCAAGAACAGAGAACTGAGTTATTGCCAGTCTTCTTCGTTATGACATTTATCTGTTGGTGTTCACACACGTGCATGTCACAACACAGTGGAGGTCGAGGACAACTTGCAAGAGGCAGTTTTCTCTTTCCCAGGGATTGAACTCTAGTCATCAGGTTTAATAGGAAACAATTTCAGAAACCGAGCCACCTCGCCAGGCCAGAGGTTCTAAATTCTATCTCTAGAACCCACCAAAGTAGAAAAAGCACTGTGACTGCTTCCAGTACTGGGGAAGCACAAGCAGCTGGATCCCTGGGGCTTGTCTAGCAAAACTGGCAAATTCCAGGTTCAGTAAGTCTTAAGAAAACTAAGGCATGGTCTTTAATCCCAGCACTCACTCCAGAGGTGGGCAGATTTCCGAGTTGAAGGTCAAACTGGTCTAGAAAGTGACTTCAGGACAGCTAGACACAGAGAAACCTTATCTTGAAAAACCAAAGGTGGTAGGTAGGTAGATAGGTAGGTAGGTAGGTAGGTGGGTAGGTGGACGGACAGATGGATGGACAAAAACTAAGGAGGCAGGAGGAACCTTAACATCCACCTCACACACACGGGGTGGGGGAGAAGGAAGGAAGAAGCAGGGGAGGGGGAGAGGGACTGAGACCTAAAGACTGACCTAGAGCGGAGCCATCCTCCGGGCCACCAGCATCTGTAGAGTAAATAGCTTTTCGTCAGTCACTACGATGCAACCCCTATCTAGTATTAGGCCTGTACTAGTTCTTGGTGTCAAGAAAGCAGAAGGCTGAGATATAAAACTAACTAGAAACGCTGATTCCAAATGTAACTTTCAGGCACCATGGTATTAATCTTAGGTTTTTGTTTAAAGATGATGACTTTCAAACTGTGTTTTTTACATCCTGGAGATGTCCTTACAACTTTAGAAACAAATCTTACTTGTAGCCAGACATGGTGGTGTTTACTTTGTAATCCTAGCACTTGGAAAGCAGAGGCAGGTTTGAGGCTAGCCTGGGCTACACAGCAAGACGGAGTTTTCAGCAGAGAGAGCATATGCTGGCACCCTACTCTCCGTCCATTTGCTTCTTTCTTATAAACCTCCACG
This sequence comes from Apodemus sylvaticus, assembly GCF_947179515.1. Lineage (NCBI taxonomy): Eukaryota > Metazoa > Chordata > Mammalia > Rodentia > Muridae > Apodemus > Apodemus sylvaticus. The sequence continues at coordinate 20,813,623 of NC_067478.1, forward strand.
TTTGGTGGCATTGGGGCGGGGTTCAGCGGTGCTCACAGGCTACACAAATCACTGGAGGAGGACCTGCCACGAAAAAAAAAAACGCCTCCTTTCTTCCCTTGTCACTATCTCCAAATAGTTCAGTAGAAAAGTCTACTGAAACAACAGAGCATGCACATGTGCACAGGTAACAAATCCCCAAGGGAAACACAAGCACAACTTAACCTGGATGCAAGTCAGACAGCAACACTTCACCTTAAAACAATTCTATCTAGAGCTATAAATATACATACTTATATATGGGTATATATACTTATGTTATATATATGGGTATACATGCATATTCATATATATGTACATGTGTATGTGCCTTCATGAGTTTAGGACACCGTGTGTATGCCTGGTGCCTGTGGAGGCCAGAGGGCTCAATTCCCTGGCGTTGGAGCTCCCAGTGACTGTGAGCTAGCTGCCTGCCGTGGGTGCTGGGATCCAAACTCAGGTGCTCTAGAAGCGCTGTAAGCAGTCTTAGCCATGGAGCCATCTCTCCAGCCCCAGCGCACTGACTTTTAAAACGTCTATGATTTAAAACTGTGATTTCTAAACACTGCTCTCAGCTGAAACAACAAGAGTGTTGGAAACAAGAGAGCTGGATTGTGTAGGTCATGTTCACGTTTGCTGACGAGATGCTGAGTTGCTCTGTGTAGTGTACACACTAGTACTTGTTGACTGGATCCCTTCTAAGATGCAGGCTATTAACAAAATGTCTTAAGTTACAAAAGGCTCAAAAGAAACATTTTAAATCCCAGACGTTTGAGGACAAAGCACATCATAAACAAAACAGCAGCAAATTAGGCTGTATGCCAGAGCTGGTATGCAAGATACCATATGCAGGAGGGACTGTCTGTGGGAGACCATATGCGGGGACACGAAATGCAGGACGCTGAGCTCCCAGCTTGCCCGTGGGAGCCTTGTACTCTGAGAGCTATCTTTTTAGATACTCTTTATTCATAAGGCCTATCTATTTTAACATAGCAGACCCATGTTCTCCCTTACATCCCTGAGAGGATGGACACGGAGGCAGCAGCTGCAGGTCCAGTTACTTCACAGGCCCAGGTGACTCTTCCTTAGGTAGGCCAAACCTGTGTGTAACGTCACACATGCCATTTAGGGCTCTCCGTGGTACTTCCTTGTAGGAGTAACTTCGACTTCTTAACAGTAACTCCATGGCGGCTGAGCAGAGTCAGCTGTTCTTCTGTTGAGGTTTTGGAACCTGAGTCAAACTCTCAGGGGATAAAAAATGTGACCATCCAGCTGTGGTATACTCCAAAACTTTCAAGACACGACCAACAGTCACACACTGAGCAGTATTTTGAATACCAGCATATAAAATGAGTCCTTTAATTTTTCAAGTGTTTTAAAAAACAAATTTATACTTAAGCCAGCCTTGAAGATAAGCATAAAATTACCAATTTAAACCAAAGACCCAACCCCAAACCCACAACAGCAGAAGCTCCAGCTCCGTGAGCAGCTCCACCCTGGTGTGCACAGGGGAGACACAGCCGTGAGCAGCTCCACCCTGGTGTGCACGGGGGAGACACAGCCGTGAGCAGCTCCACCCTGGTGTGCACAGGGGGACACAGCCGTGAGCAGCTCCACCCTGGTGTGCACAGGGGGACACAGCCGTGAGCAGCTCCACCCTGGTGTGCACAGGGGGGACACAGCCGTGAGCAGCTCCACCCTGGTGTGCACAGGGGAGACACAGCCGTGAGCAGCTCCACCCTGGTGTGCACGGGGGAGACACAGCCGTGAGCAGCTCCACCCTGGTGTGCACAGGGGGACACAGCCGTGAGCAGCTCCACCCTGGTGTGCACAGGGGGACACAGCCGTGAGCAGCTCCACCCTGGTGTGCACAGGGGGGACACAGCCGTGAGCAGCTCCACCCTGGTGTGCACAGGGGAGACACAGCCGTGAGCAGCTCCACCCTGGTGTGCACAGGGGGAGACACAGCCGTAGGAGGGTCACTGTCTGGAACTGCGTCCTCTCCTTACCCAGAGAGCAAAAATAAATAAGGTCACCACTGTTTTCTGCAAGTCTGCCCCAGCCTTCCCCCAGCTCACAGGACAGCTGACCGAGAGGTGACGAACTCAGACTGCTTCCCCAAACGTGAGCACAGCCACGTTCTCTCAACAAGCCATTTTCCATGCAGGGGCGATATGTTTTTTCTTAATTTTTACTTTTCAATTTCTTTTTCTTTTTACTTTTTCTTCAATTTTCCTTTTGCTAATATACTATCTTTCCTTGTATAAGGCAAATCAGACACCTCTGTAATGTTGTTTTTCCTAAGAAAAGTACCGCATTTTGAAGACAAACCATTCCCAAAAGTAGTGACCAAAATATTAAAACAGCTTTAAAGGTGAGTCACCTATATTACTTCAATGAAGTAAAACATTAAAAATAAAAGCAGTTGGCACTAAGACAGCTATTCGAAATATCTGTGTCTAAATAATTTTTAAAACTGTTTTATTTTTTTTTAAAGAATGCACCCCCTAGTCCAAAGTAACTATATTTTAAAAAATTTTTGGCCAAAAAATTTACAAAACCCCTTTTGGTTCAACCTAGTAAAAGTGGTATCTAGAAAATACTCTGCATTATTAAGTTGTCTTAAAAGTTCAGTTTGAAAGCATTCCTAAGGCTGGGTGATCTGGAGACAAATGTGCTCCTGCAGGCACTCCGAGGCACGGAAGCCCGAGACAGACAGGCACTTTCTTCTGAGTGGTGGAGCTGGAACAGAAGTCAGACGTAGGCTCCCAGAGCAGCGTGGAACTCCGTGAGACACTGGACCAGCTGCTGAAACTTAGGCCTCTCCTCCGGGTCCAAGGCCCAGCAACAGGCCATCACAGCGAACCTACACAGTGACATGGAAACGTATCAGGCCTCAGTCAGCTTCCTGCCAGTTATGTGCTCTGTTCAAATGTGCTGGTGGGGAGGACGGCTATGAGCAATCGCTTAGTTGTACGCTGTGTTAGCAGCTTCAGGATTAAAAGAAGCTAAGTTATTTGGATTACACCCAGCAATCTCAGTTCTACATGAGGATACAATACTCAGAAAGTTCAGAGCTTTGTGGAAATACACAGACCAGTCAGAATAATGGCCTGCATTGTCCTGGACACTGTTGAGGAAGAACTAGGAAGAAGATTCCTGGATCTACAGCAAAGCTACTGCCTACAACTGGCAGGGAAACCTTTCGGGGCCTCTGTAGACAACACATTTCTGTGCCCACATACCCAGCGAGCCCCTGTGCACCCCACCGCCATGACGGAGGCAGGAGGCACATGCCACTCACTAGCCTTTAAGGCAGCCAAGACCACAATGAGAAAGGTGTCTGTCTGTGTTTACTGTCACGTGGTGTATGTGCGTGTCTGTGTGTTGTATGCATGTGTCTGTGGAGAGCAGGGATCAGCACTGAGTTTTGTCCAATACTGTTTTCTTACTCAGATGAAATATCTTACTGGACCTGGAGTTCAGAGATACAGCTACGATAGCTAGCCAATGAGCTCCGGGGATCTGTTTGTCCACCCGCCCTGTGGGTGGGTTCCAGATACACACTACCATACCTGTCTTCTTGGTGGGTGTTAGTGATCTGCATTTGGATCCCAAGAAAGATTTGCTAAGTACTCTATCTTTTCATCTGTTTAAACAAAACTCAGGTAACTGATGTAGCATCCCATCAGTTTCCTCACTATTATGTTAAGAGTCTCAGGCCAATTTTTAGTAATCAAGATTATATATCACTGATACAAGATGCCACATGGGTTATAAAGTGACTGCTGTTTTCTACAAGGTCTAAGTCACGTCTGAAGATTCATCGTTCTCAAAGGGGAGCTTCTGCATGAACACAAGAACTTACTTTGCTACGTTTATGATAACATAGAAAATGCATCAAAGTTCATGTCTAAGTTTCCAAAACTCACAGTTCATCGGGGCAGTTGATTGGTTGGGCTATTCGGTAACCATCTTTCAGGTATGCGGCCATCTCAAAGGGGTCGATGTCCACATAGGGCGTCTGTCCCAGAGTCATGAGCTCCCACAGCGTCACTCCAAAGGCCCACTAGGAGAGAACAGCAGCATAATGAGGGGACATTCTAAAACTGGGCACTGGTGACTACAGACAGGTCAAAAATAGCAGTGGAACAAATGCTTGAATAAAGTGAGTACTGTTCATAAAACAAAACCTACCATATTGGTTAGTTCTCTAGCTGGGATAGGAAAGGAAGCATTTCAATGAGTTAATTCTTCAATGTTAACATTTGTATCATCTGTTCTAAGTAATTAGGTCTGTTCAAAGAAACCAATTTTATCACTGGCTATTTACCATGCTCTAACCCCAAATTAACTAATTACGGTGGGAAATGGAGAACAACCTAGATGGACAGAAGATTCACTCAGTAAGTGAAACATGCAGCTTAGATAGAATATAAGAAGCCATGGGCCTCTGATGTGCTTGTTTTGCAGAGCTAGGGATGGAGCCCTATCACACACAGAAGAGCACCATTCCCAACTTTCAGGAACACCCTGAAAAGATGTCCTCCAGCCGGTTAAGAATCAGACTTACTAAAATCAGCAAGTTTAGAACAGAGCCTGAGCAGAGGCGCAGGTCCTGGTCAGCTGACTTAGGTCTTCCCTTCATGAGGAGGATGAGCGTGTAGAAGGACAGGTGCCACCACCAGCCAGAGCTGCAGCTATGCTGCTGTCCAGGGCACGATGGGGACCTCCTCTGTGAACCCTGAGTTCATGGCAACACTGGGGAGAGGGAACAACACCTGTGCAGGAGCTAAGGATTGTCACCAGTACTTCCCAAAGAGCCCCCAATCATTCAGTTTTCACAACAAACCCTGAGAACCTCCCACTGGCAGCTTAGGTTACAAGGTGAGGAAGCAGGTGAAATCCTTGGCCGGCCCAAGCACACACCCCTGTGAGTGAAAACAGAGCTGCGTGGGGCGCCCAGAGCACACCCACGCTCAGAGCACGAAACTGGAGGTTATTGTTTTTCAGTATGGACAAAATCTGTTTAAGATACACATTGTTTTTAAAAAGCCTTTCACAGGTTGAATATCCCTAATGCAAAATGCACCAAAATCTAAAAGTTATAGAGCTGACACTACAATAAAGAAATTTCTATACCACGAAACTGTTCCATGCACAAAATCATTAAAAATATTACACAAAACAGAACTGTGTTTAGAATTGTGTTCCATTTGTATAGCGTATGTATGTATGTATGTATGTATGTATGTAAGTACGTACGTATGTACGTACGTATGTATGTATATATAATCTCAGCACTTTAGGAAGTGGAAGAAGGGACCTGTTGGAGTCTGAGGCCAGCCTGGGTTACAGAGAGAGAGACTCATCATCACCATCACCACCACCACCTGCAAAATAGAGACTATTTTGGTGAGCATAGACTATAGGTGAGCATTCACCTGCACCTGTTACCTCCTTCTGTCAAAGTGACCCCATGGTCAGATGGCCTGATGCTCACTGTGTGAAAGGACAGCAGTTCTGAAAGGCTTTGGTATCCTGGCAGCGCTGCCCTTGAGAGTTCATACAGCATGGATAGTAGGTTGAACTGTATTGCCTCCCCACCCCCATTCTCCTGTGACAGATGGGAAATTCTAATCCCTGAGACTAAGAATATAACTTTAAGAACACCTAGGACTTCCAGCAACTAGTAGAAGCCAGAAGGAATTAGGAAGGAAGGGATCACTTTTTGGAGTAATATTTAATGTCATTCCATTGTGGATTTTTTGTTTTGCATTATAGATTCTGTTAAAAATGTGGCTACTGTCCACTAATTTAGGTTGAATAGCAAAACCCAGGATAGCGAAACTATTCTCAACAATAAAAGAACCTCAGGCGGAATCACCATCCCTGAACTCAAGTTATACTACAGAGCAATAGTGATTTAAAAACAACAACAACAACAAAAAACCACCTGCATGGTATTGGTACAATGACAGGCAGGTAGATCAATGGAATAGAATTGAAGACCCAGAAATGAATCCACACACTTATGGTCACTTGATCTTTGTCAAAACCATCCAGTGGAAAAAAGACAAGATTTTCAACAAATGGTGCTGGTTCAACTGGCAGTCAACACGTAGAAGTATACAAATTGATCCATTCTTATCTCCCTGTACAAAGCTCAAGTCCAAGTGGACCATGGACCTCTACATAAAACCAGATACACTGAATCTAACAGAAGAGAAAGTGGGGAAGAACATGGAGTACATGGGCACAGGGGAAATTTTCCTGAACAGAACACCAATGCTCTAATTAAGAATTGACAAATGAGACCTCATAAAATTACAAAGCTTCTGTAAGGCAAAGGGCACTGTCAACAGGACAAAATGGCAACCAACAGATTGGGAAAAGATATTTACCAATTTGACATCTGATAGAGGGCTAATATATAATATATACAAAGAACTCAAGAAGTCAGACTCCAGAGAAACAAATAACCCTATTAAAAATGGGGTACAGAGCTATAAACAAAGAATTCTCAAGTCAGAATCCAGAGAAACAAATAACCCTATAAAAAATGGGGTACAGAGCTAAACAAAGAATTCTCAACTGAGTAATACCGGAGGGCTGAGAAACACCTAAAGAACCCTGAGATTCCACCTCATACCAGTCAGAATGGTTAGAACAAAAACTCAGGGAGCAGCAGATGCTGGAGAGGATGTGAAGAAAGAGGAACACTCCTCCATTGCTGGTGGGATTGCAAGCTGGTAAAACCACTCTGGAAAACAGTTTGGTCGTTCCTCAGAAAATTGGACATAGTACTACCTGAGGACCCAACTATACCACTCCTGGGCATATACCCAGAAGATGCTCCAAAATCTTCTGGGTGTAATGTGTAATAAGGATGTGTAATAAGGACACATGCTCCACCATGTTCATAGTTGCCTTATTTATAATAACCAGAAGCTGGAAAGAACCTAGATGTCCCTCAACAGAGAAATAGATACAGAAAATGTGGTACATTTACACAATGGAGTATTCCTCGTCTATTAAAAACAATGAATTCATAAAATTCTTAGGCAAATGGATAGAACTAGAAGAATATTATCCTGAGTGAGGTAACCCAGTCACAAAAGAACACACCCGACATGTACTCGCTCATAAGTGGATATCAGCCCAAAAGCTCGGAATACCCAAAGTACAATTCACAGACCACATGAAGCTCAAGAAGAAGGAAGACCAAAGTGTGGATACTTTGGTCCTCCTTAGAAGGGGGATCACAATACCTATGGCTCACAGCCAACCAATGGACTGAGCACAGGGTCCCCAATGGAGGAGCTAGAGAAAGAGCCCAAGGAGCTGAAGAGATTTGTAGTGCCATAGGAGGAACAGTAATATGTACCAACCAGTACCCCAGAGCTCCCAGGGACTAAACCACCAGCCAAAGAGTGCAATGGAGGGACCCATGGCTCCAGTTACATATGTAGCAGAGGATGGCTTTTTCAGACATCAATGAGAGGAGAGGCCATTGGTCCTGTGAAGGATTGATGCCCTAGTATAGGGGAATGCCAGGTCAGGAAAGTGGGAGGGGAAGGTGGTAAGCAGGGGAAGGGGGGTTAAAGTAGGCAGGGTTCGGAGGGGTAACGAGGAAAGGGATAACATTTAAAATGTAAATAAAGCAAATATCTAATAAATAAATAAACAAATAATATTAAATCTTAAATCTCTATTTCCTAAACCAAGGTTTAAAACTGATCGTTTCACTTCTACATTGTTATTTTGTCTTATATTAATTCTCTTAATGTAAATTTGATACTAAAATAATAGGTCTCATATTGTTGGATTACAAAATCTGCAACCATGAAGGAAACCTGTAACTACTGAGGATCTTCTAAGCACTACTCTAAAATTAGTAATGGAAAATATAAAAAGAAAGAGTTCTCTGTTTTTGAAAATAGGAAGCATCTTCCAGAAACTCCAGCTTTCCCTTAGATACCCCCATAGCTCTGAAGACGGCTGCTGCTGGGAACACTGTAAATGAGTCTCCTGCGTGAATCTACTCAGTACACCGCGATGGCCGCTGGAGCACTCGGCAAACTGGAGCGAGATGAAAAATGCTGCAGATGCAAGCTCTGAACAACTGCAGACTCTGCTCCCAGGACAATGCCCACTAATGTCTAGAAAGACACAGCAGGCACATGGGGCGCATTTGATTTGCAATATGGCCTAGTAACTATTCGAATGCCTTAAAAAGGATCCCCGAGGGCCGTAAATCATGCTGATAAGATTAGCATGGAAGTCATTTCCTTGATTTGTTTTTCCCAAGAAAATGCTTTTTAAACACAATGTAGTACCACAAAGACGAGAAAACCAACATGGAATTCTCAACTGTGCTTTCCTGATTGCATTCACTACTCAATCGGTGGCAGAATTTTGACAGCTGAACTGTGTTAGCTACTATAATTATCTAAATAATTCAAAGGAGGCATCAATCAAAAGGTATTTTTTCAAATAAAGGGAAAAAAGTCGTAACAGAAGTCTGTAGTTGTGCCTACATTTGACAAAAACACAGAACAAGAACAATATCCAGACGGTCTTCAGAGTGCCTGTGTGAGGTCACATCTTGGAATACTAGACATTCATAACTAGCTGGATGTGATTGTGTGTACTTCCTAAGCTGACAGTTAAGAACTAATGTTAACATTAAGATTCTTCTTAATGTACCAAAATATTGGATGTTTCCATATAAAATTACAAAAACAAAGCCCAAAGTAGCAATGCATTACTATTATGACAAAACAACCAATAGAATTCAAGCAAATCATGAAGTCTCTTTACAGAGAAATGCGAACTATAAGGTTCTTTCAAGGAGAAAAAAGGGTCCTGAGTTACACTTACAAGTGTGCACTTTACACACCTGCAAGTGTGTACTTTACATGTGCAGATTCCAGTGGAAGCATGGTTACATTTCTTAGTACATGATGGTGAAAACTGTTCAGCACCCTCTAGCAGTGACAGTGAGTCTACCTTTACACCAATCTCCTAGCAGTGACAGTGAGTCCACCTTTACACCTCCCTCTAGCAGTGACAGTGAGTCCACCTTTACACCTCCCTCCTAGCAGTGACAGTGACACCTTTACACCTCCCTCCTAGCAGTGACAGTGAGTCCACCTTTACACCTCCCTCCTAGCAGTGACAGTGAGTCCACCTTTACACCAACCTCCTAGCACTCGGGAGAGACAGGTGGGTGGATCCTTAAGTTCAAGACCAGCCTAGTCTACAGAGCAAGTTCAAGGACAGCCAGGGCTAAACAGGGAAACCGTGTCTAGAGAAATTAGATAGATAGATAGGACCCCACCTCCACTCAAAGAGAGCAAACAAACGCAACATGTGTTCATGGAGTTGTTAACATTTTTAACCCCATTAGAATGTAACAATAATCTTTAAGAATTTAAAACAATATTCAAAGCCCCAAACTGAAAGGCAGAATTTTACACTAACTGGCTATCATTGTCACAAGAAAAGACGTTTACTATTTCTTTCAGACCCAAGTATTCAAGGCAAAAGACACTAATATCTATGTGCATGAAATGAGTCTGGAATAATTTAAGAGAAAAATCTGATCATTTTTAGGAGTTAGCTACAGTAAATATAACCAAGGGACATTTTACAATGATATGCTAAGCCCAATTCAAAAGAACTTCGAATAAGATAAAAACAGAATACTTAACCCATGCCAGCACATGCCTGTAATCCTAGCACTCAGAAGGCTGAGGCAAGGTTCCATGCTCAAAACCAGCATGGACTGAAATGAGTGAGAACTTTGTTGGTATTCTAAGTTTAGATAATTCTGTTAGGATATCCATTCCTGGACTCACAGTGATTAAAACAAAATGAAGTGGGCCATTTGAGGAGTCATATGGAAACCTACCATAGATACTTCTTAAAATATATTCGTATAGGAAAGAAATATGGAGTCACCAAATAATGGAGAACAGAATCCTCCAACTAGACATCTCTCCACCAAGTGACACCTCCAATGACAGGAATGGGTCACATCTAATTGAGTTGCTGCCAATAATGGCCCCATGGAAACCCTAAACAACTCATGCTATTGCCAAGGCCACTGGTTGAGCTCCAACCAAATTGACGGTAAGGCCCTACTGCCCAACACAATGCCTACATAACTCACTGAACATGGAGAGCTTGTGTTGGTGCCTAACCCTTACCAACTAGTTTTTCGGTTTTCTGCATACTACTAGGGAAGAAAGGTAATCATCAACTAATTGCAGCTTTCTCAACTTTTAGTAGGCCTTTCCCAGCCTTGAAAAGGCTGAGCAGTTTTCCCAGCCTTGAGCAGGCTAAACAGACCTTGAACATTCGCCATGACAGGTCTTATCAACCTAGACAGAGACATCTGTCTTGGCTGCAGTTCAGGTTCCCATGGGAACTTTGATGTTTTGGCTGCCTGCGCTGACCTTGCTGCTACAATATACTCCAGCTGAAGAAGGGGATAGATTTTGTGGGGTTTTCCCCCTTTATATATGCAAAGCTTATTATTAAACTTTGAGCCTTGATCAGAAGCTTTGTCTTGGCTTCAGTCTTCTCTCACTCCCCCTACCTTCATTTCCAGTCTCCCTTTCAGGTAAATCCTATTCACCTGTGGCTGCTGGACAGCTCCAATCAACCCAGTTACAGACCCTGAAATCTACACTGTTAACCATCCTACATGATACTCCAGTGATAGTGGCACAAATGTAGGAGTAACCAACCACTATCTGACTGGATTTAAGGTCCACTCCATGAGATAGAACCCATGCCTGACACTGCTTAGATGGCCAAGAACCTAGCTTAAATATGCAAAAGGAATTTAGCAATAAAATGCTGTCATAATTATTTAATCTCAAATCAGAGTTTCTACCCCACCTTTGATCATTCAGTTCTCAGATAAAATACACAAAACTTTTATTATCATAATAAGCCTTAATCAGCACTAGAGCTGGGCAGGCATCTGTCCTCTACCCTACTAGAATCTATTTCCCATCAACAACTCCGAATTCTCATTCGCCACGTCCCATCTGGGCTGTTTAACTTCAGCTGGCCAGCCCCACGGGCATGCTTTGATGACTGACTCACCTGACCCACGGCATCTTCCTTCTCCTCTCCTCAACCCCAAGTCTGGGAACCCCAAGCCCTGACTATCTCAACTCTGCCCAGCTATAGGCTATAGGCATCTTTATTCACCAGTCAGGGATAAGTTGGGGGCAAGATCACATAGCATAGTCAGTTGGTTCTATGTGCAGATTCTCTTGTCCTTGAGGTCAACCAGGGCTTGGGAGTCAGTATTTAGCATTACAATACACAGCTAAAGACCAAACCTCAACAATACCCCCCTTTTAGTCCAATAAAAGGCTCTTTTTCCTCTCAGATATAAATTGAATATAATTATAACAATTATGAAAACTATAAGGTATGACACACATTTATAATGTCTAGTCCATTTATATCTAAGCACCGAGGTTATAGTAATTTGTTATAGAAGCAGCACAGTTAATACACTGGGGGAAAGAGTGTGCACTAATCAATGTAAATAACTAGCAAAACTGGTGTCAGTAACAAACTATTAAAAGGGAAATGTGTAAAGCATACAAACCAAAATGGAAAGGCAACTCTGAGTAATAACAATAATAAACAACAACAAAAACCCAGAAGACCAAACACAATAAACCCAGTTCTTTGATGCTGAAACATCAGACCACATCCCAATTATTTTACAAGTAATGTATTATTGTCAAATGATGATTTAGGGACCTTAATAGCAAAACTTTTTACCTAATTTCCAAATTCACAGCTACAGTGTGCAACAGCCAAGAGATAAAAACAAAACGAACAAAAAAACACATTATTTTTTCATTCTTTCTTGAGATATAGTCACTATGTACCCTAGGTGGGTCTGGAACTCATGATCCCAACTCTGCCTTCCCAGGCTGGGATTACAGGCATGTGCCTCCAGATCTGGGCTGATTATGATCTAAACTAGAATAAAAAGTCAAGCAATGGAATAGAACCTTAAAACAGTTGAGCAGATACAGCTTCTGAAAAGCACATCACCGAGCAGGAGGGCTCACCTGTGTGCTCTGGAAGGAGAGAGAACTACACTGACACCTAACGGGAACAGTGTCAGGACTGGCGACAATGAGAGAGACTGCAGACTGAGAACAGACCATGCACAGAAAGCAACCATTCTGGCTTTAGTAGCCACTTGGTCATCCTGAGACTTGTACAAGAAAGATGATGAGCAGCTGTCAGCTCCCTAAACCTCAGTGCCGGCCTCGGTAGCAACGGTGCTGCCTCAGCTTGTATGAGCAGGGAGAACACACGGCACCAGCTCAGGATCTGGGTCAGTTTCTTCGCTTTAAGTGGGCCGAAAGGGAGCTAAGTACACAGACTCTCTGGATGAAAATTTCAAGGAATAGTACCAAGATTTTTAAAAGAACAAAATACTGAATGACTGTAGTAGAACAGAAAGCTTTCCTCTACACGCTGTTGATACCTGGGCTCTAGTACTCACCACATCACTAGCACTAGAGAATTCATTATTAACCAGACTTTCCAAAGCCATCCATCTCACTGGTCTGTTCTCGTTGTCCCCTAGGCAGTGGTAGTCCATAGGAAACAAGTCTCTGGAAAGGGCATTGTCTGTGATTTTTACTTGAAGAGTGTCGTCGATGCTGAAAAGAAAACCATGAACATAAAAGGTGTCAGAGTGTTAAGATGCAGTGTTACCCACAGAGAGTCTGCATCCCACAGTGACGCCCAGATGGAGCCCACACCCAGGAGGCAGCTGACACCTACACACAGTTCCTAGCAGCCAGGTCTTTATGGATCACTTCCCTTCTCGCCAGGTAGCTCATTCCGCAGGCAATCTGAATAGCCATGTGTACCAGATCTTGTTGGGAAATTGCCTGTTGTATCAGAGGGAAAAAATGACACAGTTTGCAGATACTGCAAAACTAGTTAGGGATCTGATTACCTGAGTCTACAGTCCCAACCCAAAGGGACACTCCCCTGTACCTATTGAGTTTTTAAAAACCCATTTTCAACCAAGCTCTGGAAGCATGGTATGCTGTTTATCCACTACAAAACTGTTCTGTGACAGGATTTACCATCTATGTGACTTTATCCATGACACTTAACTTTTGCATTTATCTCTCTAAAATCAGCATCACAGAGCAGTTTCTCAGTGATTCCTGCACTATAAACACAGAATCTCTAAAGCAGTATTTCAAGTGACTTGTTCTTTTCTTTTGCAGTAGTAGTTTTATCAGATTATCACCACCACCACCACCCTGGGGTGGAGGCAGCATTTCACCAAAACAAATCTCTCTGCTGACATGCTCCTCAAGATGTACATGGCCGGCACTGCAGGTTGGAGAGGGAAGTCCCTCCCCTGGTGATATTCAGGGACCACAGCCTCTAACTACATGGTTCCAACCAGAGCTTTATTCTTTTAGCTTAAATGACATATCATACACATCAAGAGTCAAATACTCAGTGCAGATCTGAGTTTATTGTTCTTATTAACTATAATAAGTGTGCTATTATAAGTCTTAAAATCAGCTTAACAAGACCAGAAAGTAGAGCAGACAGCAAAGCGCTGAGCAGACTCTCCTATCACTATCACAGCACGTCTGGTTCACAGTAAGTACATGGGTAGTGACAAGAAAGAATCTCTTAAATGGTGGGGTCTCATGGTCAGGAACATTAAGGATATTCATGATTATCTCCCACAATCCCGACCTCCAACCTTCAGTGCTGTTGGCGCCATATGGACAGACTACTCTGTTAAGATTTCTATTCCAAGAAGGGAAATCCTGGACTGTCTTCAGAAGTTACCCCAGAAGGGACTTTGAGATGCTGTCATAGGGCATGAGAGGCGATTATGAATGAATGTGTGGTAAACAATGAGAAACAGCCTGGGCCAAGAGGTTCCACTGGGGAACCACAGGTCATCCTCATGGTCCTCTAAATCGACAGCTTATATATATCTCCTGGCTCATTCTGAGGTCTTTTGTTTTTTTGTTTTTTGTTTTTTAAATCTTTAGATACTATATGTATGGTTATTAATATCTACTTGCAAAGACATTAGAAATTATTCATATTTAGGGAAATTTTCTCACCTGTGGATTATTGGCTTCTACTAATTTGCACTGCCGTAGAAATAATTTAAGATTCCCCCAATTCATGTACGGCAATACCACCATGGGCTTTTCTCCTTCTTCTATGCACACATGAGTAATAGGAAGAAGATTTCTAGAAAATAATAAGAGATTTAGAAAAATGCAAGTGAAATCTAAAACCTTATTGGTTTATCTTAAATTAAAAGTAATAAAGATAATAAAGATCAAAAGCCAAACAAAATCCTGACCACACTTAAAAAGATTATCATTAAAACATTTATTTACAAATGTTCTACTTTTTAAACCAGATGTAAACAGTCCTCAAAAGTATGAACTTTCTCTGTACAATAAAAATGACTAACACAGGATGAATCCCTTCATACTAGATTTGAAGAAAGTCATGTTAAATTCCTGTTCCAAAGGACGAGCAGACAGGTGACAGCACATCGTGATGTTGTCCCACTAATTTCATCATCATGCTTGAAAACAAAAAGACCCAATCCAGGCTGCGAATAAAAACAGGGTCATTAAAAACCTCTAACAGGTTGAAACTGTCACAAAGTAAAATGTTTGCAATAGATGGTGTGTGTGTGTGTGTGTGCATATCTCAAATGCATGGGGAGCCTGCTCCCCTCCCCCACTTGGCCTTGGTTTTTAAACTTGTAGTGTGTGGATTTCACCAGTCACAAACAGTTCTTAGGTGCAAAATGAACAAGGATGTACCGAACAATCTTGTCCACTTTACCTCTCGTGGTGCACATGCTCACACACACACACACTCACACAACCACACACACATCCCATCCTCCTGTGTAATGACATTCCAGCTGATATATGAAAATAACTCATTTTCCCAAAGGTTGTAAGTATTTAAATAATTACCTCCTCTCTATTAAGCCAGAAATAACATAGAATCAATTTACATAACCAGGTGTCACCTCCTGTGTTGTTACATTTAATGCATTTTTCAAACACACAGATAACATACCCTAAAAGCACTTTTTATTAGCTATTTATGGCTTCATAAAGAATGAATACATGGGGGCTAGAGAGGTGGCTTGGGGGTTAAGAGCACTGGCTGCTCTTCCAAAGGACCCAAGTTCAAATCCTAGCACCCACACAGCAGTTCACAACTGTCTGTAATTCCAGTTCTAGGGAATCTGATGCCCTCACACAGACATACTTGGAGGCAGAGCACCAATGTCAATAAAATTTTTTTAAAAAGAATATGAAACATAAAAAGGTTCATTAACAAGGAGTCAACAGGATATCAACAGTGAAAAGTCACAAATATGAATGCCCAAAAATGACAAAATAATACCTTACAGTTAAACAATCAAAAAATAAAAAGAGCTCAAAGAAATTTAGACACAAACTACACATTCACAGGATAACCACAAAGACAGAGGGGAAACTGCAGAAATGTACCAAAAGGCGCTGTCTCTGACTTGTGAGACTACAGTAAGTTTCTGCTTGGCCTTTATGTCCTAAGAGTGTCCCCACTATAAGAGGAATCGGTCTCTAAAAGGCGCTGGACCCATCAAGGGCTTCTGCTTGCATTACTGCTGACGAGCAGCAGCCACGCCAGGGAGAAGGGTTAGGAACCTACGGACAAAGGTCACAGATAAAGAAGAAAATTCAGGCGTCATCTCAGTCCACGCCCCTAGGCTTTTCCCAGAACACATATGTTGGCTCACAATTGACTCTAACTCCAGTCTCAGGGGATCCAATGCCTTTCTGCCCCTGCATAATGTGGTGCACAGACATACACACCTAAATGACTGCTTTTCATTACCCATTTTACGAAGGAAAGGGGGACAAACAGAAAGGTCTGAGATATCTAAGAACAGACAGATGGAGAGACGGGTGAGAAGGCGGAGGTGAGGCGAGGCTGCTGGGCTGCGGGGCTGGGCACAGCTGCCTCCCTCGCTGAGCACGCTTACAATTGTAAGTGCATGCCACTCAGCATTAAAAGTGTCATCACTAGGCATCCTGGGCCAACAGGGACTTCAAACCACAAAAAAAATGGCTTAGGGGTTTTCAGACATGAAGTGATGAAAGCAGTTTATTTTTAATTTATGCAAGTATTTAGTTATGATAAAACTCTTACAAGTTCCAGTAGAAAAAATCCAAAACTAACAAAAAATTAGAATTTCAAGATGCTTTAAAATGTGTCGGTGAAGCCGGGCAGTGGTGGCGCATGCCTGTAATCCCAGCACTTGGGAGGCAGAGGCAGGCGGATTTCTGAGTTCGAGGCCAGCTTGGTCTACAGAGTGAGTTCCTGGACCGCCAGGGCTACACAGAGAAACCTGTCTCGAAAAAGCCAAAAAATAAAAAATGAAAAATAAAAAATAAAAATGTGTTGGTGATTCTTAACCCATCATCACAGAATGTTAAAACACAGAGCAAACCTTGTGAATCACAGCCCTCAGCTGATTCAAAGGTGGAATCAGGACAGTGACATTTCTTGCCGAGTGCAGTGAGCCTGCACGATGAACTCTATGGTCCTGATCTTAAGATTACTCTTTCCATTTCATTCTCGGCCTACCTGAGTTCTCAGTACAAAGGGCAGTTAGTGAATGAATCAACGTGAGCAAGCGCACAGCCCAGAGTATTTGGTTAACGAGAATGTGTGGTCGGATGCAGGACTTTAGGGAATATAGTGTACTACAGCTTTACGGCCACAACTAGGAGTCTCAATGTCACACTGTGAGGTAGTACAGCCTAATGCTACGGGTGAGGATGCGGCTACTCGCCTGGAAGGTTGCTTAGCCACGGTGTGCTTAGGACTAGGGGAGATCTAAAGCTCCTTCTTGGGAGAAACCTGGCTTTGTCTGCATTAATTCCTGCCACATGCCCCTGTCCGACAGTTACAGGTTTCTGGGTCAGAGAACTGGCTAGGAGCATAAGCGGTCTGCTAGCAAGGAGCTCTCTCTAGAGTCTGCACCAGAGCATCAAGCACTCATACAACACTGCTAAAAAGGGTCTAAAAGCTATAGACACAGTTCTGTTTTTAACAACTATAAGTTTGTTTCTTTCTTCCTTCCCTCTTTCTTTCTTTCCTTCCTTAAAGCAAATATAGCCTAGGGGCTGTTGGCTCTTCCTTCCCCAATGAGTGAGGACTCCTACTCTTGAGGCTGAATCTGGGCAACTGAAGAAAACATTCTTGAGTTACATTACTCAACTCTTCCAAGAAAGACCCTCACTGTTTTTCAATATTGCATTCAACTCCCCCCCTCCCGAAAGCCTCGTTTTTCATTGAAGTTTCTTGTTTCTTTCTTTCTTTTTCTTTTGAAGTTTCAGAAAATGAATATTTACTTTTATATTAGTCAGTACCTACATTAAATAATAAACCTAATGCAACCTCTGTCTTAGGATCTGAGACTAAAGAGCTTTTTAACTCCCTACTCTAAACAAAGTGTTTTCTCTTCCCCTCCGCTTCTGAGACTTATAGACTTTAATGTCACCTTCATCTCAGCTGATCAGAAGCCAAGAATCACACTGTGTTTAATCTCAGTGCAAACAGTTGTCTTCTCCTCTTGCCTTGTTTTCTTTACACCACTACAATGCCAAATATCTGTCTCATTCTCATTACCACTGCACTCACTTTCATGTAGATGTCATCTGTTTTAGGCCATCAAAAACCAAAGTAAAAACTAAATAAAAAGAAGAAATCTCTGTGTATTCATACTTCCATCAGAGCTCAGCAACTGCTCAAGTCCAAATGCAGCTGATGGTGCCCTCTGCACACATCACATGACCTTCCCATAAGTCCACAGACCCTTCTAACACACAGTCATGGTTCATGTTTCAGATAGTGAAATTCTCAGTAGTCATACAAATTAAGCAGAGTCTACACCGTACCTGTGTGTCTGTGTGGTGTGTGTATACATATATATACATACATGTAGGAATATTTAAGTATGTGCATGACTGAGCATGTGCATGGAGGTGCTCAACATCATGTACCTTCCTTAACTGGTATCCATGTTGGTCTGTCTGACCTGGAACACACTGGTCCAGCTAGGCTGGCCAATGAGCTCCAGATATCTCCTCCCTCTCTGCACCCCTACAACTCTGAGTCAGACATTACCGCCTCCCAGAGCTCCCTATATGATGCTTCAAACAAACTAACAAACAAACCCAGACTGCCGGCTTAGCTTGGTGGACAACTTTTAATCCCAGCACTCGGGTGACAGAGACAGTGGAGCCTAAATAGTGAGTCCCAGAAAAGCCAGGTCTGACAGAAACTCTGTTAACAAACATACAACTTTGCCATGATATAGCTGCTGCTGTCCCCAATGATTCCTGGTCTAGAAGAAGCTGTTAAAAGTTCTTCCTACAGGTACATTCTGTGGAAATATACTATGACTTTAAGAGCATATGTAAGATAAATAAAATGTGGTACAGCCATTCAGTAAACCACTAAACGGCCTTTTAAAATGGGGGCAGGGATTTACAGATACCAACATGCAAACCTAGAAACAGGGTTTTTTTTTTATTGTTACAAAAAGAAATACATTAATTTTATTAAAGGTAAAAACATTGTCCTTTTTAAAAGTATACTAGAAACAAACTAAAGTGCAGAGATACCTAATTTATTATAAAATATCTCTACAAACAAATACATAGATGGCTATTTCTAAAGAGATCTTAAGCAGTCTCTCTCTCTCTCTCTCTCTCTCTCTCTCTCTCACACACACACACACACACACACACACACACGCATATACACACGAGTGCACATTCACAGTACATGGCAGACTATTAATGTCACTGTATCTAAGAATGGTTGATTATTTTTGGCCCTGGTGTTCTATATAATTGAAATTTTCATAGCAATTATCTTAAATGTGTGCATCACTCTGTCATATGTGTTAAAGGGAGACAGGTGTGTAATACGTACAGACTATTTTAGAAAGCTTAGTAGTGTGCATTTACTATTTACATGGCTTACACCCTGTTCTCTATTGTCTTCGTCCTTTGCTGTTTACAAATCATGTTCAATGAGAATGCCTTTACCTTTATATTCAGAAGGAAAAAAAAAAATCAAGAATTTCCAAAAGAATCCAATTCTGAACAGGACATAACACTCTCAAGTAAGTGAGTATGCAGAGGTGTCTGTGCCTGGTGCTGAGGCGCCACCTCGTGCTCGCTCACCTGTGGTGGAGACCTCGTAGCTTACAGCTCTCGGTGAGCATCATCGTCACTTGAACTTCAGAAGCTTGGTCTGTATATTAAAAACAAACAAAAAACAAAACCACTGCCGTGAATAATCCTGTACTTGTTACACTAGTATTTGGTTATCTAGAGTCAATTTTCATTGTAAGTTACAAGCAGCCTCAAGCCCCGGGGCAGCAGACAGACCCTTGCAGAAGATGTCAGCCTTCACAGAAACTCTGGAGCAGATGGCAGAATCTGGTAAGGTTCCATAAAGCACATTATGTTTTAAAAACAAAATTACTTGAAAAATCAAAAACACCTGGGGGACCATGTTTTTTGGAAAGAACCACATTATACTCTTTACCTTTGTCCCTTGGGATGAGATAGATAACTTGTATTTTGCACTTTTCTGTACTGTTACAAAGTCTCAGTATGTAGCCTAGGGTGGCTTCCAATTTCTGATCCTCCTGCTTCAGCCTCCTAAGCACAATATATTTATTGTGCCTGGCTACATTTTATTTCTAGCCTCTAAATTCATGGGTTTTGATCCAGGTAACATATCTGACTTCAGTCTTTGGAAACTGACACTAGATATCTATTCAATCTCTGAAGGAAATTATTAAACTTAAAAAAAAAAAGCACGCAAGCCTGTTAGGGAAGTTTGTCAACAGTACACCACATCAACTGAGAATCCATACTCAAGATAAACATGGACCAACTCAGCCATGTGGCCTTTGCAAACCAGCACTAGTTAGTGCGCATGTCCCAGCTCCATGTAAGCCATGACTGGATGCTAAGGACCCACTGTGTCGGCTCCTGTTTCCCTCCAGTTAAGGAGAGCACAGTAGCTATGCGGGCGCGGTAGCCACAGCTCCAGCAGACAGAAGGCTTCTCACAGAGCTGCAGCATCTGCCCTTTCTTATTTCCTTTCAATACTAACTCAGGACTGAATTTAGGATTCATTATGATGCATAGATTATTTATAAATCCAAAAGTTGGGATCCGGGAAAGAGGAAATCATTTGGAATGTAAACAAAGAATATAGAAAATAAAAATATTAAAAAAAAATCAGAAAAAATAAATCCAAAAGTACTGCCACTAAAATAAAATATTTCCTTAAGAAAAATAAGAAAACAAAAAGCAGTTCTTCTACTATACTTGTGGCTCAAACCTTATATTTATAAAGAGTAAAATATAAAAAGAATCATGTAAGTTATCCTTCAAAATTAGAAAGCCCACTATCGTCTAACAAAATATTAAATGTTTTGGGAGCTAAGGGGAGTTGGTAAACAAACACAAAACAAAATAGCAAGTTGAGCCATTTGTTTAGCAAGGGTAAGGAATGTGGAGGGTTTTAAGGATTTGCAGAAGCTTTAAATGAGCAATTCTGTTAAATTACAGACAATAAATTCTAGACGTTTTAGTTAAGACTCGTAAAACCTAAATTTTTAGAAATAATATACATAAGACCGCCATCCTTCCTATGTATACCTTTAAGTAAATTTAGAAACAGTTACTGTAAATCTCAAAAACATTTTATATCTTCTACTCAAAAGTAATTTCCCCTCAATCTCTGCAAAGTGCTTAATTTCTTTTTCAGAAACGAGTACTTAGGAGATTGGAAAGAAGGACCAGTCTGTAAAGCGCTTGCCTTACAAGTACGAGGAACCAATCTGAGGTCATGAAAAAGAGCCCGGCGTGCCAGCGCATGCTTACGACTCTCGCGCTGTCTGGAAAGATCCAGATGGATCTCTGGAGCTTGCTGACCAGTCTGCCTAGCATAACTGGAAAGCCCTAGGTCCCAGAGAGAGACCTGTCTCAAAGATCAAGGTGGATTTGGGGAGAGGTAGCTCAGTGGTTGGAGTACTGGCTGCTTTTCCAGAGAACTTGGGTTCAAATCCCAGCACCTACATAGCGGTGACAACCACCTGTCCCAGGGGATCTAACACCCTCCCAGGGGACCGGGGCACCAGGTGGTACAAATACACACATGCAGGCAGAGCATTCATGGACATAAAATAAAATAAAGATAAGTTTAAAACAAAACAAACAGGTGGATAAACTTGATTAAAGAAGCCTAAGGTTTACTCCTGGGACTGCATGCCTGCATGTGCACCTGCTCACCCACGGGGCTGAGGGTGGAGGGTAGCAGTCAGGGTAAGGGTAGGAACAGGCATTTCTTAGGGCAGGCACTACACAGCATGTAAGAGATAAAGAGGGGGGCGAGAATGAGAGGTAAACAACAGATAACTATATAAGGTACTGTGGACCTGAGGGCAGTTCATAGTCTTCTTTATAAATGTGTTGAAAGAAAACTAATGACAACGTTTTCTTACATGTTTAAGGATGGGATGAGGGGGCTTTAACAGGAAAAACCCAAAGTTAGACACAACCAGGTTAAACACACACAATTATGCAACGTAACTACCCTTGGAATCATTTCTAATAAATGTTTAGTAAGTAAGGAAACTATTTTCTATACCTAGTGAGAAAAATCTAATTTGCAAAAATCAGCCTGTGAGTCACACTAATATAGACTAATTCCAAAGGGCTCTGGCACACACTGAGACAGGGGACAGAGTTTTGCTAGTCTGAGTGAATGAATGACAAACAAAAACAAAAACAAACAAACAAAAAAGTACCTTTAACTGTTTTCACGAATGTTTGCTTTTCTTTATTTGGATCTTTTTCGTCTACTAAAATCCCATGGAAAATACGCCCAAAAGTACCTAAAAGGAAAAATAACAGTCAATAAGGCCATATGATAATCTTCACAACATCACCAAGCTTTCTAGTAATGTGACTAAATGGACAGGTACGGCTGCTATTAATTCTCGATCCAGAGTAAACTGGACTAAAGCTGTTAAAAGAAATTCAGACCTACAAACAAAGCAGGCTGCTTTGAGAAATCTTATCTCTAGACTAAGTAACTGGAACTATTTTCCTTAATTTCTCTAAACAAGCTAGTAACGTGCTGAGGTGTGCAGCTCAGTTACAGGTGCCAGCTGGGGCAGCTGAGTAGTCGCCTCAAAGCGAGGACAGAGTTGGAGAAAACAGCCACTTTCTGCAGATGCAGACTTCAGTGAAGAAAGAGTGACGAACGCAAGAGAGAGGCCCCTGTGCTTCTACCACTCAGTCTCGGGCGAGGTGACCCAACTCTCAGGTCCCTGTGGGCCAAGTATGCTCCTACAGAGCTCTTACAGCAGAGAAATCATGGTATTCCTGAGGGGTAAAGCAATGTAAAACAGAAATGCAAAACCCACATAGACTTATTAGTAATTTCCTGATTGCTAAAAAATACTTTCAATTTTTAAAAGGCTTTCTAATGAGATGATCCTCAAAAAAAATTACTGACATGTAATATGTGATTCTTTCTCACAAGACCATTGTTTACTTCCTTTTCATAATTTAAAAGAAAACACACACACTGTGTGTGTTAAACACTGTGTGTGCTGAAGTTACTGGTGCCCGTGTGGAAGGTCCCACTGAGTCACAGAGTCTGAGTGATGTGGGTGCGGCAGGCAGAAATGTTTGGAGACTCTTTGCTTGGAGCTGTCCAAACACCTCCAAGTCCCTGTACTGTCAAAGGAGCTCCTCCCCCTTCCACCCCTGCCCAGCAGGACAGACCTGGCCCTCCCTTCCACCCCTGCCCAGAAGGACAGACCTGGCCCTCCCTTCCACCCCTGTGCCCAGCAGGACAGACCTGGTCCTCCCTTTCACCCCTGTGCCCAGCAGGACAGACCTGGTCCTTCCTTCCACCCCTGCTGCTGTCTCCTTTTCCCCATACCCAGTCCCACTTTACATATTTCAAACACAGACTTTAAAGGCAAAACTAACTGTGGGTAAACCCCACATTAAAGCATGTGTATACACAGATTATCTTGCCATAGGTCATGGTGCATAACAGTTTATTCCCTTGTACCCTGTCTGGATCACTAGCTATCTCTTTTTAACTCCATCCAATCTGACAGATGAAAAGTGGTTTGTAACCACTGTTTGATTTGTACTTAGTCAGATTTCCAGTGAACCTCACCACTTTTCAAATTATAGCCAGTCATATTTTCTTTTCTGAAAGCTGAAGTTCTTAAAAAAAAAAAAAAAAAAAGCAAGCAAACAAAAAACTATTATGGCTCCAAAAATATCAAGGAAAACATGGTTCCAAATTTCCTCAAAGTATGAGCATCCTGTTTGGAAACACAGAAAATTGGAAGCATAACCATTAACTCTGTAGGAAATGCTGTCTGGCCTGGTTATTCACCTCAGATTGCAGATAGATCTGAGAACTAGTTATTCGAGTTAGGAAACGGACACCCGCAGGAGCAGCATTCCTATTCTGAAAAACAGACCAGAAATAAGAGTGTGCACCAACTGAGCACCACTCCACCCGCTCACAAGGCCTCTCAGCTTCTCAGCTGAGGCTAGCTTCCAGGAGGCCCAGCAAATAGACTGCTTCATGTGGACCAAGCACATTCCAGAAGGAACTGCAGCGGAGGAAACAAGCGTGTGCTGTCCTCTAACAGTGTGATGCAGTATTTCACTGTGAATTTCTCTCCTCCAATTTCACCATCTCCTTAATCAAGATCTAAAACTCGAAACAGAAAGCAAGGGCCTGCAAGGCGGGGTGGAAAGAGCTCTGGACACGTCAAATACAAATTCTGGTAAGTCTTCCTTCTGCAGTACCATTTCATCTTGCCTCTTAGTAGCCTCAGAGTGATCAAGGCTAGCATGGTGTGAATCCTATAAAACTCTGAGATACTGTGTGACTTCACTAAGGTCACTCGGGCTACAAATCCTGAGCCTAACCCCAATGCTCATCATTCACAACCCATGAGAGAATAAACTAATTTAAATTTTTTAAATACATCTGCTGATACTGATCACTTGAAATAAGGATAAAATACACTTATAGTAACAAATACTTGTCTGTTTTATCACACTTCAAAATCAAGATGTTCACCAAAGGTGCTAGGGCACATTGTATAAAGTCTAAAGAAATGGAAAATGAAAACAACTTTTTAACAAAGCTGAGAATGTAGAGAGGATAAGTACCTTCTTGAAGCACATCTTTCAGCGTTATCCTTTCCCTGGATATTGCGATATCCTTCACCTTGGCTTTGGCTTCCAGAAGAGTGGCGCTCCGCAAGTCGTTCTTCTCTATCCGCAAGGTAGGATAACCTGAGGAGCCAACAAAGCCAGACCAAGCAATATAAACACCCTACTGCAGCACTGGGCTCACCTGAGCACTACAGCCTAAGGACTTAAGTCACAGCAATGAGCAAGGAAGCAAAATAAAAGCAAACAACTGTACACATAGACCAGGGAAGCTACTGATGAAGGGCACCTAAGATGTTAAGGAAAGGGGCTGGAGAGGTGGATCAGCAGTTAAGAGCACTGTCTACTCTTCCAGAGGACCCAGGTTAAAATCCTGGTAGCTTACAACTGTCTATAACTCCAGGTCCAAGGACCCAGACATATAATCAGGCAAAGCATCAGTGTGAATAAAATAAAAATAAATTTTAAAACAATTAAGGAAAAACAGTGCCATCCATGACACTACCACTTCCAAATGTTAAAACAAGAAATACTAAAAACAGCATTATCATTTGGAATGCCTTTGACTTACAAACTCTAATCCCTCTCTAACCTACTTTTTCCTCCCAAATGATTTTTCAATAAATCACATGACAAAAGTCTTTTCAGGGGCTGGAGAGATGGCTCAGAGGTTAAAAGATTGGCTGCTCTCACAAAGGCCCAAGTTCAATTTCCAGCAACCACACGATGGCTCACAATTTGTAATGGAATACAATGCTATCTTCTGGTGTGTCTGAAGACAGCGACAGTGTACTCATATACATAAATTAAATAAATAAATCTTAAAAAAAAAAACTTTCCAAATACAGAGAAGTTTGAAAAGCATCACTTCTGATAAGCTACTTTGACCACTCTCATTAGCACTCCCAAAGCCCAGTATTTAAGTACTTTTTCTGCCCCGCCCCCTTTTTTGAGACCAGTCTCACAAGGCAGCCCATGCTGGTTCCCAAGTACTGGGATCATAGGTATCTTCCACTACAACCCATCCTTTTGTTGTCAATCCTATTTTGTTTGGTTTGAGGCGGGGTCACTATGTATGCCTGGTTGGCCTGGAACTCATGATGTAGAGCTGGCTGGCCTCAGATTCACAGAGAGCTATGTGCCTCTGCTACCTGAGTGCTAGGATTAAAGGTGTGTACCACCATGCCTGACCTTCCTTTTTCAGTCATAAAACAACTGTATTTATATTGAGATTTTTAGATAATAATTTGTGGGGGCTGGAGAGGAAACTCAATATTTAAGAGCACTTGATATTCTTATAGAGGATCCAGGTTAGATTCCCAGCACCAATATGGTAGCTTACAACTGTTGTAAAGGCTGGTCCCAGGGGATCCAATGCCCTCTTCTGACCTCTGCAGGGACTTCATTCATGCACATGGTCACATACACATGCAGGCAAACTGCTTATACATGTAAAACGTTTTCCAGTGTTTTGTTTTTAGCATCTATTAATAAATGAATTACTTGTTTCTTTATGATAATGTCCACAATGAAAAACAAGAAATAAGTAAATTTCACATTAAGAACAAATTTTTAATATGTAAATTATTTTCATTGGTATTCTTAAAAAATTATCAGCATACACAGTGTCTTTTATAAGGTCAATTCACAAGTAAGGACAGGCCCTAATGTCAACATTAAAAGTGACATTAAAAGGTTTGCCTTTTCTGAACAGGAATGACCTTCCTATCTACCACGGCATTTTCA
The DNA here is from genome assembly GCF_947179515.1 of Apodemus sylvaticus. Lineage (NCBI taxonomy): Eukaryota > Metazoa > Chordata > Mammalia > Rodentia > Muridae > Apodemus > Apodemus sylvaticus. Next base: position 20,839,767 of record NC_067478.1, read on the forward strand.
CGAAGGATTTGTCATTTTTCTTTCTTGAGAGTGACCATAGGTACTGCTCTGATTTCTAAGGTTTCTTGTCACCCCTTCTTTCTTGCCATCACCACTGAAAGAAACAGATCAATGATGCAGAACTGTCCTCCCCGCTCCTGGCGTGTTCTAGCCTTGATTAAATCCAGGCTAATTATTTGGGGTTGGAACTTCATATCCACAGGTATAAAATATCTGGTTGTTGCACTTTTTGTACTGCTAAGTTTATCTAACTTATCCATGGACTCAGAGAAGGATTTGACTGGCTAAGGGTAAAGTCTCCATTTCCTTTGTGCTTAGTGTTTTCATCAGTGATAATCTTTCCTGGGAAAAGTATTTAATTAAGGATTGTAAATGTCCTTTTCTAATTACATCACTCCTTTCATATTCATTAGCTGAGAGCCTTCTATAAAGAAATGTTTGTTCTAAGAAACCAGCACTAGTTCATTATCCTACAATACAATTCATTTAGCCAGCTGTCGGAATACTAAGGTAGTGGTGGAGTCCCAGTTAGTAATTATGCTAAGCAATTATAAGCATTATACATTTATGGATTATTATACATATTTTGTTCCAATTCACTGCAGTCATTACTCGCTTGTATACTCTGTGGTTCCATCCTTGGTAAGTGGGATATGTTGCTCAGTTACATGTCTCAGATTTGTCCTATTCAGTTCCTGACCCAGACCTGGATTCTGTTCTTAAGTCTGACTCTTTTTGTTGGAAACAGTTTAGAAAAACCACTACTGGGCACTGAGTGTGTGGTGGTTTGAATATGAATAGCTCCCATGGGCTTACTTAAATAGTCTCCAGGGAGTGGCAAGGTTTGAAAAGATGAGAAGGATTAGGAGGTGTAGTCTTGTTGAGGGAGTGTGTCACTGGGGGTCTTAGGGGTAGGCTTTGAGGTTTCAAAAGCCCATGCCAGGCCTAGGGATTTGTTCCTCTCTCCTTCTCCACCCCCTTCCTATAGATCAGGATGTAGCACCATGAGCTTAAAAAAAAAAAAAAAAAAGGCCCCAAAGAGTCACAGATCAGGTCTTGACTTGGAAAGGCTGCTGATTAATTAGGATTTTGTAGGACATTATCGGTCTTCTTTGGACTGATATTCTCTTGGTAATATTAGATCAAAGCTATCTTCCTCCCTGTCTTGGTCATTACTCTATTGCTATAAAGAAACACTATCACCAAGGCAACTGTTATAAAAGAAAACATTTAATTGGGGGTCTTGCTTATAGTTTCAGAAGGTTAGTCTATTCTCATCATGGCTAGGAGCATGTTAACTGATTCCCCACTATATCTAAATTATATCAGTTACATTATTACCTGCACATTTTGCATCTCAATGTATATAACTTGTCAGTTAAATATTTTTTAAAAGAATTTAGTTGGACAGTGATAATGCACAACTTTAATCCCTGCACTTAGAAGGCAAAAGAAGGCAGATCTCTGAGTTTGAAGTCAGTATGGTCTACAGAATGAGTTCCAGAACAGTCAGGACTACACAGAGAAACCTTATCTCAAGAAAACCAAAAGAAAGAATGGGGAGGAAAACAAAACAAAACAAAAAAAGAAAAAAACACCAACCCCCCCCCAAAACAAAAAACAAAACCTTTCCCCAAAATACCTAAAACTTAAGTGTATGAAAATAAAAATGGGCTGGTAATGGTGGCCCATATAAGGCCAATCTAATCTACATGCTCGAGTTCCACGCCAGCCTGAGCTAAAAAACAGTTAGGAGAAAACATTCATCAAAATTCTGTTACTAAGAAGGAAATTAGGGGCTAGAGAGATAGCTCAGTGGCTAAGAGGACTCAATGTTCCTCCAAAGGAGCCGAGTTCAATTCCAACTGACTGTAACTCCAGCTCCAGGGGGATCCTATACGTCTGGCATCTGTGGATACCAGAACTCATGTGCATTTGAGTGTGTGTACACACACAAGGACACACAGATACACAGGTTGGTTGGTTTTTTTTTTTTAAAGAAGGAAATTAAAAGCTAAAGATGTCACTCAGTGGTAAAGTACTTATAATGTGTGAGGGCCCTTTGGTTTGATTCCAGCATGATACACACAAGAAGGGAGAGAGGGAGGAAGGGGAGGGGGGAAGATTTAAAAATCCAAACACCCCCACAAAAAAACTGGGCGGTGTTGTGGCACTCCTAGTACTCAGGAGGCGGAGGCGGAGGCGGAGGCGGAGGCGGAGGCGGAGGCGGAGGCGGAGGCGGAGGCGGAGGCGGAGGCGGAGGCGGAGGCGGAAGGTTCTCTGAGTTTGAGGCCAGCCTGGTCTAGAGAACAAGTATCAGGATAGCCAGGGCTACATAGAGAAACTCTGTTTTGAAAAGCCACAGACAGACAGACAGACCATATCAATGGTAACCAGATTTGAATTAGGATTGGAAGACAGTGTCAAGGACTGGTAGATAGCTCCTGACACAGGACAGCTGTCATGCTAGAGACCCTGGGTTCTATCTCCCATATCAGAAGAGCAAAACCAATGTGAAGTCTCTAAGTACCCCATGAGACTATGGAGTATTCCATATTACTAACCTGAAAACCTTCAGTTTGGATTTGCATAAAATTGATTTATTAGCTCTTTTAATAAAATTAACTATGGAAATCCAAAGCAACAACAACAACAACAAAAAAAAAAAAAAAAACCCAGCTCTAGCAATTATTTTTACTTTAAATACCCTGATATTTTTATTCAATGCTCTAAAAAACAAAAATCGAAGATTAAATCAACTTTTATACAAGACGCTTGCACATTAGTTCCACACATACTCTAACCACAGACAGAGCATGCAGCTGTGCAAAGAGCTTTAGAATTAAATTGACTCTTACTGGTGATAGGAGTTGCATTGTTGGGTGTGTCGGCCCTCAGATACTGGGTCGTCTGTGTGGACGGCTGAGACAGCCCCTGGGAACTACTGCTGGCGCTGATGCTGCAAGTGATTTGAAGACAGAAATACTTGTTAAGTGAACCTCGGTGAGAAATTTCTTTCCCATACATACAAAATACATGTGGCTTTATAAAGTTGATAGAGATAATAATGCAATAAATGCATGCATCTCTATCAGCATTCCATACTGAAGTCCTCAGGGACTTCACAATGGAGGGCACATCATCACAAGGTCAAGTAGAAGAGCTCAGAGAGCGATTCTGAGCCTCGCATGGGGCGTGCCAGGGAACTATGGCTCAGCTCCCTAGAGAAGACCTGTGTGGCTCAGTTGAACTGGCTTTCAGAAAAGGAGAGAAACAAGCTCATTTGAGCAATGGCCCAAATTAAATGGACGTCAGATGCAGTAGTCATGAACTAAAGCAGTGTGCCATGCTCAACGGTGGGAAGCCGCACCCTCACAGGCTCACTGGTCAACCATACGCGTTGCCCCCTTCACCTCCTCCTACCCCACTTTTAGAATTCATGGTTCTCAGAAATCTCTAGAACATGAAACATCACATTACACCCTACTTTCTAAGTAAGAGGAACCCCTGAAGGTGGTGGGCTCAAATCTTGTCAATCAGGTGCTTGTAATGACTACAAATCAATAGTTCATGCAAATTCTTCCATCTTTTCAGTGGGTAGCAACCTTGTCCCAGGCCCCCTTGGGCTCATTCCCACCTCACTGGCCTGGTCCTTTTAATTTTGTAGCTGTGGAGAAGTAAAGCAGAGACTCAGCAGAGTAGGCCCAGAGAGCCAGACAGAGCCTCGGTCGCCACAGGGTGGGGGAGCCCCAGAGGCTGCAAGTTTAACACATGGACGACCTTGTAACTCTCTTTGTACCTTATCACCATATCTTCAAGCCCCAGTGATTACAATGAAGCTGGTGACCAAATGCCATACAATCTAGACACTTACATGTGGATTTGTATTTTGCCAGTTTCAAGAGCCCAAACACACATGTGAGAAATGTATAGATGGAAGGCATCCAAGTGTGAATTCTGGAGGAACTATGGAGCCACTTACCACAAACTCTTTGGGTTTTTTGTTTGTTTTGTACTGATAGGGGAGTCCTCCATTAAACATTCAGAGAGCACATGTGTACACAAGCCACTTTGCACAGCACAACCTCCATGTGAAATGCCTGTTCCTTTAATGTGCCCCAGCACATTGTTACTTCTTCCTGTGAGCTTGCAGTAAACTTTCCCAGCAAGTTTGATGAAGGGACTTTCAATTCAGAGAATGTAACAAAGACTTGTCAGGCCACTGTGTGGCCGGAGTGCTGGAAGTTATTAAGTAGTGATTTATGTGAGTTTACATATGGAGTCAGTCATAAGCAAATGGAGAACATAAACCTGTAAATCATAACTGCCCACATCACCAGCTGTGAGGCTGAGGCAAACTGCTCAATCCTGCGGGAGCCTCAAGCTCTGTGGGGACAGAAGGAAGCATAAAGCTACTCCCAACAAGACTGCTGAGAGGGTTACACGGAAGCCGTGTAAGTGCATCCCTGGGGATACTGCTTGGCCCTCAGACACGCATTTATAAACTACTGCTTTTACCATGAGGACCATTATGCATCATGCCTCCAACCTTAGAATGATAAGGACCTACAGGGTATATGGTTTTGCTGAGTACTTCACGAAGATGTGACTAAAAGTCATATTTGTTCTAAGTCTAGTCTTTAGTGCAGAGGAGGGAAGGATTGCATCACAAAAGGAGAACAGATGAGGAACTCCTCCACAGAAGTGGACTGAGAAAACCCACCTCACAGGATGTGAGGCTCAAATTTACGATAGATGTGAAAACTCAAATATTCCCTACAAGGGAATACCCATAACAATGTGTACGGGTGAATAAACTTTGACAACTGAACAGTAGGTGGTGCTCTTGTGTCAGCTAAAAATGATTAAGAGCAGTCAAGCTTTATGGCCATTTACATCAGATTGTCAGTTCCTTAACACACTCTGGGTGAATGAACAAGTCAAAAGTGAGCAAAGCAACAGTAGGGGAAGAAACTTTCTTTGGAGGCAAAATGTACTATTATAAGCAAGGACAGGCAGACAGTCCCTGACACCATCACAGGAGGTAGAAAACAGATTAAATTAAATCTAGAGGCTTATGACTAGTCTAAATAAATTCGATTTTTATAAGCAAGAAAGCAGCTAGATTTAGGATAAGCTAAGAATTTAAACAAAGATCTTCAAAATAATAAATTTTTACTCTCTATTTTTAATGAGTCATCTATTTATATATGCATTCAATAAATATTTATCAAGTATCTATCATGTGACAGGTGGTGCTCTGGCTGCTGAGGATACAGCGCTGAACACGATGTAGTTTCCCGTCCTACGTTCCAGTTGGGACTTCTTACTGAATGCCTCATCAAGGCAGACCACAAACGCCACGGGACAGCTAAGTGCCCGCTCACTCCCTCTCCAACACCTACACCCGGCCTGGCAGTGTGAGAGTCCAAAGCTCAGTGGGTTAAGAGCTCAGTGAAAGAAGCCCCACCCACAGACTGGGAAGACTGAACCAGGCAGCCGCTTGCTGGGCTTCAGCTGCTGATACATGCCGAGAAGGGAAGTGTTGATCATAGTAACTGACTTCTCTGCTTCTGTTCACTCTTCACACGTGCCTTTAGTCCCGTCACTCAGAAGCCAGAGGCAGGCTGGTTTCTGAGTTCAAGGCTAGCCTGGTCTACAGAGCAAATTCCAAGACAGCCAGGGATACAGAGAAACATAGAGAAACCCTATCTCAAAGAAGAAGAAAAAGGAAATTCTAAGACCCTGTATATTACTATGTATGCCAGTCTGTCACAACAAACACAGAAAAGAAAAACAAAAAACAAAAAAGCCCACACTGCCACCCTAATGTCGAGGGTGTGAGGTGCTAGCAAACAGTAAGTAGAAGAGAAAAAGAAAACTACTACAAATAACACATGCAAGCACCCCATATTCAAGGAATGGATTTTCCAGTCACTGAGGGGAGACCGCGGAGAGCAGCTACAGACGGATCTCTGCAGGAGGCGCACACAGACCCTACAGGACAGACTCGCCTGGTGTAATGCACTACAGGTCAATTTGCTGCATCGGGAGAGAGGGAACACCACATGCATGAGCTCCATGTGTCCCTGTTGAGAGCACATCTAAGACAGCCGCAGGCTCTGCCGCCAAAGAAACTTTCTATGTCACAGAACACGGGCTCTTCCCAAGAGCTCACAGCACACTAAGCCTCCCAGGGAGCAGAGCTTTTCAGGAGCAAGCATTTTATAGAACTACAGGACAGAAACGAGAGAATGTAGGCCCCCACAAATCAGTCTCAGAGTCTTAATTACACAACCAGCAGGAGATGGAGTGCAGAGGAGAAGCAGGTATCTCCAGTGCTATCTATCTATCAGAGCACTGCATAGGAACCTGGCCACCTCCATTAGCTTGTCTGGCATATGGTAAGCAAGCCAGGAGGAATGGGAACGCCAGAAGAAACGACGATTATCCACTACATCATTCTGGGAATGAAATCGGTATGGCGGCACTTACTGCATGTAGCTACGGCTGAGATCTACTACCCACCCCTCTAGTGTCATTTCTTCACAGCCTTCTCTGCTTTACAGGTGAGAAGGCTGTGAGGCCATCAAATAGAACAGCTGGGCGTCAGATACAGATGGCCTGGCCCCAGAGGCTAGCTCCTAACTACAAGGCTGTGCCCTGAAAAAAAGCGATCATATAAATGCCTTTATTCAGGCAATATCTAGAAACCTAGAGAGTTTGCTTGTGAGTGCTGACTACTTAGCAGGAAGACACACATGCTTCATGGGCTCTATAAGTTACAGCACAATTTTGGCCTGTGTACACTCATGGCCTTAACACACACACCAGCAGTCAAGGAAAACTCAACTCAATGAGTATCAGAACAGATCTGTGAGCTGAGTATAACAGTACGTGCCTGTTAGGGGGTGGAGCAGGAGAATCAAAAGTTTGAGACCAGCTGGGGCTACAAGAGACCCTGCCTCAAAAAACAAAAAGCACAAAGTATGACTTGTGACTATCCTGCTCTTCAGTAACTCTCGTCATTTATATCATCTCTCCAAATCGTTTATAAAATGTCTGTTACCACTTTTCTCCTCTCAACTGCTTCCAAATGCCAGTTCTTCCTCTGTGACATCAGCAAACTCCATTATCACACTATAGCAAACGCTCTGAAACACAGCATCCACTATCCTGCAGCTAGCTGTCAGTCATATGAAGGAGTCTCAGTTGAGGAACTACCCAGATCAGATGGGCCTGTGGCTATGTAAATGAGGAAATGTTTTGGTTAATGACTGCTGTGAGTGAGTCTAGCCTACTGTGAGCTTCACCCCTGGGCAGGTAGGCCCTTGGTGTATAAGGAAGCAAGGCAGTTGGCAGCCATGCACCCTGGTTCCTGCTCCAGGTTCCTGCCTTCCAGTTCCTACCCTGACTCCCCTTAGTGTTAGACAGTGGCTTGACAGTGTGAACTCAGATGCACCTGTTCCTCCTCCACAATGGTTCTGGCCAGTGTTTTATCACAGCACAGAAAGCTGTTAGGGCTCCTGTGGGCACTCTCTCATGTTCCTATCACTCCTTGCTGCTTTCTCTACTCAAGGAAGGGAAGGAGCACAGAGGAGACCAAGCCAAGAGCGCTGGATCCAAAGTACTTAGAGTACTGGATACAACCAGCTCCCAGACCTTTTATAAAGGGAATGCTGATATCATGGCCTTACCGGACAGTGTTAGGACTGAGTTTAGGGAGAGAAGGCTCTCTCTCCTCCCAGCCTAGAAAAAGCTTATATTTTAGTCGTGGGAAAGATGGTGATGGATCTGGAGTATAAATAATGGGTCTGGGTTAGCAGGAAATCCCATGGCCCCAGTATCAACAAAAGCTCTGAAAGGGCAGAGTGAGGATAAGGAATCACCTGACAAGTCTCAACTACGGATCAGCAAGACAGGTAGAAAGGGTTCAAAGTTCAAAGTCAAATACAATGCTGAGAATGCCTTTAGTCACTAAGGATTGTGGGTTATGAGCACATATCTACCATTCTATCTTTACCCCTCACTGGCTATAATGTGTGTGACTACCCAGGTTAAGCCAGCACCTTCTGTATTCCCACACTATATTATACATACCACAATCATCAATTCTATACTATAATTATGGGTTAACATCAAAGAACCTTGATACCCTGAAGAGTATCATTAATCTTTATAATCCCAACACTTAGTGTAATTATCTCCCCAGAGTGTCTCTACTCTGCTGTACATTAGGATCGTTCAAGAAATTTAAAGTGCAGCAGATACTCATGTGGGAAGTTGGGAGAGAGACAGGAGGGAAGGAGGGAGGGAGGGAGGGAAGGAAGGAGAGGTGGGGGAGGGGTTGGAGGAAGTAAAAGGAAGCAGCATTTCAAAGGCAATCTGACCTGGAGGCGAATCAGGATAACTCACATGAAAAACACACCTGACCTTTATCTCTGCCCCCAGGTTAAAACTCCACAAACTTTAAGAGTAATAACCAAGGCATCTGATTTTCTCTTTGGCTTGAGCTTCATCACTCTCCCTCCTCCCCGGCCCAGTGTCTCCCTCCTCCCCTGCCCAGTGTGCATGGATTGGGGGGTGAGCACTCGTGCACATGCAAGTAACTTGTTTCCAAAAACATGTACAGTACCTGTCATCCAGTTCAATCCTTTTCATACTATGAAGGTGCAAAACGGCTAATATTATTGCTACAAGAAATATCACTGCACAACAAACCCCCACACTGATATAAAACACGCGCGTGGAAGTAGTTGGAGCTGCATGCACAGGATCATCTGAAACAACAATGAGAAGCACATGAGGTTTGTAGACAAGGCTGATGGAGCGCTCTGTGGCCTAACTCGGGTGTGCCCTGCTCCTCACAAGAAGGCCTGCACTGCATCGCACTCACCCTTTGATCACCCAGATACCCGCAGTGTGGTCCTCACACAAATTTTGGTTTTGTTATAGTTTTAAAAAAAGACTTTAAAATTTCTGGTTAATAAGAACCACAGTCCCTCACAAGTGGTATAACAAAACACCCCAGCACACAAGACACACAGCAGAGCTGCCCCACGGAATACCATTCAGTAAAGCAATGTTCCATAGCACATTTACAGAAACAGAGAGGGACTGTACTGCCCAACACAGGAGTCACTTGCTACCTTAACTATGTGGTATGAAAAACAACCTTAATAACTTCACTGTATTCTACTGTATATCATGTTAATGTATTCACAGCCTCAAACTACACACAGATAATAGTCACCCTGATGGACAGACTGCACGGTTCTTTTGATCAATATTATTTTGCTTCTTTGATTTTTTTAAAAAAGGTTCTATTGATTAAATATGATTATACCCAGCTAACATTATTTTAAGAAACACCATAGGAATAGAAAAAAAATAACTACCAGTTACAAGAAAGAGTTACAATTAGGTTAAATAACACAAGAAGGATGTATACTTTGGCAAATTCTATGGGACAAAAAGACAATTTGATCAACTGATAATGAAGCGGTGTGTCTGATGGACATAAAATGTTGTCTCTGGTGGACAAAACACACTATTGTATAGGCTCCACTAGATCCTTGGTTTCAGGAAGGAAACTACAGAAAGTCGATTTGGCACGATTAGTAAATTTGAACAGACTAGAGAGAAGAGCTTACTAAGGAATTACTGCTATTTTGCTATAAGTGATAAATCAAAGTGTGTGTGTGTGTGTGTGTGTGTGTGTGTGTGTGTGTGTGTGTTGGGTAACTAGGGGCTTTTTAAGTGACCTACAGTGAAATATTTAAGGGAAAAAATGATGTGATGTTTGGAATGTTCTTTAAAAGACTAATCCCCTAATCCTTCAAATCTGGAGGTAGTAATGCATAGAACAACACATGCAATAGTTACTGAAGACAAAAATGTCCACCAATGCATGCTGAACTTCAATATACTTGCAACTTTCTATAAAGATCATCTGGTGCTAATGCTACCATAATGTGTTCATAAGAGAAAAAAAAAATCTTGTTGACAGTGTATAATCAATACCACAAGTAGACAAATAAATAAAACTAACAATTTTTTTCCTCCATGTGTTTAAGTAATATATACCTGGACTGGGAGTGTGGCTCAGTTAGTAGGTGTTTGCCTAGAATGTGTGAGGCCCTGAGTTCAATTCCCTCCCCCTCCAGAGGTAGAGAAAAGGAGAATCAGAAATTCAAGGTCACTCTCAATAACATACAGATCTCCAGGTCAGCCTGAATTAAAGTGTTCATCTGTCTGTCTGTCTCTCCCCCCTCGTGTGTGTGTGTGTGTGTGTGTGTGTGTGTGTGTGTGTGTGTGTGTGCACAAGTCAGACCAGAGGCCGACGCTCTGCATCTTCCTCCATCACTTCCCACCTTACCTGTTGAGGCAGGGTCGCTCACTGAGCCTGGAGCGCACTAGGCTGGCTGGTCAGCAAGCTCTGGAGATCTGCCTGCCTCTACCCCTCTACCACCGCCCACGGTCCCATCCCCCACAGTGCAACCTTACATCTACTACAGCACCTGCCTTTTCCATGAGTGCTAGGAATCTGAACAAGTCTTCATGCTTTACCAAATAAGTCATCTCACCATACTGAAGTAAAATACAGAATAAGTGACATAAACTTTCATTTTCACCTAGATGAAATTAGTTAAGGGCTGGGTCCAGGCCACAAGTCAGATTCTTACACACTTGGCTAATGGAGGTCTCACATATACTTTTTAATATCCTTCCCTTTATTGGGTCTGCCTGAGAAAAGCCACAATATAAATTCTTGCTTCTAAACGGTATTTGTTGGCTTGCTATGAAGTATGTTTGAGTTCTCAAAGTCTTCGATATCCCAACAGCGTCATTCGCTCTATGTATCAATCTGTAACAGACTGCACACTAACATGGCATTAAAACCAGGCTTCAGACATCACGTAATCATGCTCACACACACTCAGGGTGGAGAATGCTAATACAGGGGCACTTACAAATAGTTCTGCTAGTGTTTTTGTCCAAGGCTGAAGTTTTTACTTCTTCAAGTTCTGGATTAAAAGAGAAATAAAAAGTACTTTAGAAGCTGTTTTCTGTAACAATCCTTATAAACTAACATACCTTCTGAACACTGAGCTAAGTCACAGCTGTTTGCCGTAAGATCCTGAGAACTACTGTCCCGTCATCAGTGCAATCACTGGTCAAGAAACAGTCTCTGCCAGTCACTTACAGATTCCCAATGAGATGGGCTTCTGTGGTAAAGAGTGTAGGGAAACCCACAAACTTATACTGTCGTCGTGGAAACTCACAGCACAACCAGCTGAGTGGAAAGGCACAAGGCTTCCTGACCTGCCATGCTCACCGTAAATACAGAAGCCTCACCTAGGGAGTATCAGCTATCTCACACAGCTCGGGCATGCTTACTAGTTCAGATTTTAAAGTGCCAGGGGCTAGAAAACCAGATACATACAACAGAAGCATACTCTTATTAAAGTAAGAGTCAGAAACAAAAAACTACACAATTCAAGTGGACAAAATATGACCACCAAATGAAAACAGAGATATACATTAAATATAAAATGGGACAGTTTCCCCAAGTCAGGTGTGGTGGTGCACACCTTAGTCTCAGCTACCCAGAGGCTGAGGCAGGAGAAACACAAGTTCAAGGCTTAACTAGGTTACATAGTGAGTTCAAAACCAGCTTGAGTAACTAAGCAAAACCCTGTCTCAAAATAAAAATTCTAAAATAGTTTTGGACATAGATCAATGGTAAAGCATTCTCCTAGCACACCTTAGGGCCAACCCTAGTATTAATCCTCCATCCATCCATCTTCTATCCTTCCTTCCTTCCATTCATATATCCTCCATACATACATACATCCTCTATCCTTCCATCCATTCATCTATCCATTCTCCATCTATTAATCTATCCTGTATCCATCCATCCATTCTACATTCATCTATCCACCCTCCACCCATCCCCACTGAATAGTTACACAAACTTTGGAGGCTTCCCACTCTCAAGGACCAGCGTCCTCATGCCAATCACAAGAAGAATAGGTTGGAGTAAAGCCTCTCCAGTCCCCTCAGGCTTTAAACTTATACTGAAGTAGATATATAATTCACAGAACTAAAGCTAAGGGTGCTGATTTTTCTGTTTTAAAAATGTCTCTTTTCAATGCAATACAGCCTCTTTATTGGCCTGTATCCTTGGCCTGTATCTTGGCATCTGCCACTGTAACTCACTGGCTAATTTCAACTTGGAAACTGTAAATAGTTTCACAAAGAAGCGAAGGGAGAGCACAGGCTTGTGTCTTGGCTGTAGCACTTTGTCTGACCTTGGCCAGATCACTCAAGACTTTTTGAAGACATACTACCTGAACTTGGTGCAAGAATACACGAGTTTAGTGTGTGTGAAGTGGGATCATGGGAAGCAGCCAGAGTTTACAGTTTGTTTTGTTTCTACCTTAAACAGTAAACGATTGGAAATCTTATCTCTGGGCTACATGGAGATTAGATAACCTTTAAGAATCTTACAATTGGAGCAGGAGAGATGGCTTATCAGTTAAGAGCACTGGCTGCTCTTCCAGAGGTCCTGAGTTTAATTCCTAGCAACCACACAGAGGCTCACAACCATCTGTAATGGGATCTGATGCCCTCTTCTGGTGTGTCTGAAGGCAGCAACAATGTACTTATATACATAAAATATTTAAGTCTTAAAATAAGAATCTTAACATTTCAAAACTCAGCTTTGTTTTTCTAAAACTCACTACTATCTATGGTGATTTCCTGGGTAATGGATGATATAATTCAAGCCCTAATTAAGTGCCCACATGTGACTTTCTAATTCTGGACTAGGCTTCATTACCCTTTAAAACCTCTCTGAAACAGCACCATGCACATTTCAAAGCTAAGAATCTCAGCTCTATAGAGGTGCAATAATGTCTCCCCATCCTGAAAACAGCAGAGACATGGTTCAACCCAAGCCATGTACCCCCAACACAAAGATCCTGCAGAACCCACGCCCCTCCAGCAAATGCTCAGCTCTGTGTCGCTCTGGAAACACCCACAGACCTCCAACGGGGCTGAGAGCCAGAGGCTGAGAGGGATCCTGACTTCACCCTTGGCGGCACACAGCCCAGAGTCTCATCTACTAATATGCGCTCCTTTCTATACAGACACAGTCTTCTATTGACTTCTTATCTACATGAAACACATTTTGTTAAATAAATTCCTTACTTTTGTAGCACATTTTCCTCCGTTTAAAATTTAAAACTGTAAAATTTTTTGAAGAATTTACTGTCAGATTGAGCTGCATTAGTATCATAACTTCAGAGTCTACTTTGCCGGTACAAGAAAGCTCGACCCGAAACACTAAAAGAAATAAGAGAAAATACTTTAGTGTCCTAAAAATCAGGATCAATACCATATAACATTTTCATTTATTTCTGCTCAAATAAAATAAACAAATCGCATCTAAATAAGTGAATGAGACAGAGGCTTTAGGGGACCCCTCACCACTGACTGCTCTGGACACCTGTATTTCCCTTACCGTAGCTCCAGAAGAGGACTGACACAGAGCATAAGACATGGTGGAAGGGAGACACGGAGGAAGGGACAGTCACTTCCAAGCCTTCCTTGTGATTGTTTTTATACCAGTGTGTCTTATATGTTCTGCTTCCCACCGTACTGGATCTACAGAACCATAAGGCAAACTCCGCCGATCTTGCCAGTCTCACCAGCAACAGTAACAAAATTACACTAAAAGAGGAAAGACTATGCAGTGCCAAATGCATGTATTTCTCCTAGCAACGTGAAGGATAGAAATGTCAAGAAGGGAGTGCTGACATCATCGCGTGGACTGCGGTCTGCAGGGCAGACATGGGACACCCAGAATAAAGCACGGCATCATTGCATCCCCACGGCAGGGAAAGCTATCAAAATATGGGAAAACTAAAGCCACACTGAACTGGGTGCCAGGAGAGTTCCTATTGGGCTTAGAGCTAGGCCATAACAGATGGCCCAAAATATATGTTAACACAACCTATAACAGATATATCCATAGTATGAGCAGACAGGTGCATGACATGTTTGGAAGTACTCTCTGTGCAAAATGTATATGTAGATTTAGTAACCACATTTAAAAATTGTCTCATTCAAAAGAATAATCACTCAAAAGTACCCCTAGGAAATAAAGACATTGTTACTGGGGGAAATTATAATAAACCTATAAACAAAGCTAACTCGTTCTTGGCTATGAATTAAAACAACACTGCCCTTCTTAAAAAAAAAATATATATATATATATACACACATACATACATATATATGCCTTTAGCTCCTAAAGGTATATCTAGGAACGTTAATGATGAAATAGATTTTAGAAGTATTTTGTCTTTTAGTTTAAGATTCCTTTCCTACAAATTTCAAAGATATTTCACCATCTGTGAGTAGTGGGTCAGAGATTTAGACATTTCTGAAACTCTTGCTGACCCACAAAAAATAACTGACCCCCAGCTCTGTCTTAAAGCCTAGCTGAACGTATGCCAATAAGAATGGTGAATAAAACTGCCAAGAAAAGCCCTACAACATTCTTTAAAAATAAATAATAAAGATGACAATAATAATAACGCTCCCCAACCCCTGGAGTCTTTGAGCTTTTCTGTGTTGCTTAGTTTTATCAACCTGACACAAACGAGAGTCACCTAAGATGGGAATCTCCAACTAAGGACCTGCCTCCATCAGTCTGGCCAGGCATGTCTGTGGGCATTTTTGATGAGGGAGGGCCCGGCACTCAGTGAACTGTCCTTATAGGGAGAGGATGGAGACGTTGAAAGCAGTACACTAAGTCTGTCTTTCCTGGCTCACCTGATAAAGTGCGTGGGACCTCCCCTTGGGCAGAAATATTGACCTGGGGCATGCCCATAGCCACAAAGTTGTCTACTTGGAATCCCAGCTTATATTCAACCTGTAAAATGAAGAAAGATAAAAAAAATTATACCTGTGACAGTAGAAAAGAACTTCATTAATGAGTTCATTAACTAAGCAGTATGAAAGCTATTCACAGGTGGAAAAAAATCCACTACCAAAAAAATTCAAAGAGCAGGCCTTTAATCCTACAGTCAGCAGTGAATGATAAGTGGATCTCTGTAAGTTTTGAGGCCAGTGTGGTCTATATAGTGAGTTCAGATCAACCTGGGCTACAAAGGGAGACCCTGTCTCAAAAATAAATAATAAAACTGAAATCATACTAGGAATTTTCAACCAAATAGAAATTCAACCTAGAGGCTACCATCTATTTGGTACCTGGAATTGGAGTCTTCCCAAGGTCAACAGTCTGGAGACGAAATGTTAAACCCCCACAGCTCATCACAATGTCATGCCTGCCACCAAGGGGTGCTAGAGAGCTATCATAAGATACCCCAGGCTTTCCGCACTGAATCAAGAGGATGCACTGACGGTAAGGGGTGGCATGTTACCTAACCTCTGCACAGGACCATAAAGCCAGGGAGGGTGCATGAGACAGATCAACATGGGATCTAGAACCAGGAGGCCACATTTACATGCACAAATACACAACTTTTCCAAGCTTCCACTTTTGGAAAGTGAGGAGCACATAATGTGAGGAGCAGAAGTGCTGAGTGACACGACAGGCCTGTGACACTGGCTTGGGACCCTCTGCTCACTGCAGAGGCCTCAGCAGCCTCTCCCACTGCCAAACTGCACTTCTTTGTGGTCACCAACCTCCTGCCAACCCCAGGGATTTGTACACAAACCCTCCTGAGCAGTCAACACTGGTGCGATCAGTTTTGTTCTTGGTGTGAGGAACCTCAAACACTCAAGTTGTAGGGTTACCAGATGGAGTTGAGCTTACCTGACTGACAAACCCCTCTCACAAACAAAGGCAGGCACCTCCCTGGGACACTTCTGTGGGTTCCTACATATGTGCAGGAGCCTCCTCTCCTAGGTAGACAGGCACCCCCCCCACACATACACATACATACTAGTCCCTAGCTAACAGACACCCTGGAGGCAGGATTTCTCATCTGAGAAGTGAGTTACTTGGTGCCGTATCCAGCTCCCCCTCCAGTCCCTGCCTCCTGCCAGGGAATCAGAGACCCCACTGCTAGCACATGGGCTCTGATGCCTCTCTCCAGAGACCCTGCCAAGTGCTAGAGCCTGAGCTGTGCTTGAGGCCCATGTTGTCTTGCTGCCCTTGTCGTCCATGGCATTAATGCTTTTCTGGAAGCTTCTTACTCTCCAGCAATGGCCCTCGGTGTCCCTCTGGAACATCTCCTATAACCTTTCAGTCTCCTTTACTAAGTCTCAGTTATTATAAACAGAGGAATAGCTGTCCAGGGACCAAAGCTAGGAAAGCAAAGACTGCGCACAGTCAAGGAGTCAGAAGGCTCTGACAGCAGAGCTGAGGACAAGCAGCAAGAGTAGTGGCAGGGTCATCTCAGTCTAACCACGGGAGACAGAGAGCAGGGTCATCTCAGTCTAACCACGGGAGACAGAGAGCAGGGTCATCTCAGTCTAACCACTGGAGACAGAGAGCAGGGTCATCTCAGTTTAACCACTGGAGACAGAGAGCAGGGTCATCTCAGTTTAACCACGGGAGACAGAGAGCAGGGTCATCTCAGTCTAACTACGGGAGACAGAGAGCAGGGTCATCTCAGTCTAACCACTGGAGACAGAGAGCAGGGTCATCTCATTCTAACCACGGGAGACAGAGAGCAGGGTCATCTCAGTCTAACCACGGCAGACAGAGAGCAGGGTCATCTCAGTCTAACCACGGGAGACAGAGAACAGGGTCATCGCAGTCTAACCACGGGAGACAGAGAACAGGGTCATCTCAGTCTAACCACGGGAGACAGAGAACAGGGTCATCGCAGTCTAACCACAGGAGACGGAGAGCAGGGCCATCTCAGTCTAACCACGGGAGACGGAGAAGGGAAGGAAATAATGTTGCAAGTGTAGTTTAAAAACTAAATTTTTAAAATGTAGTTTTTTGGAGTCAGAGAAGAAACTGCCAATCACTGAAATACAATTTTCTCTACTTTGGTGTGTACTGATCTGTAAGGAACGCCATTTGTCAATCACCTTTGAAGAAACAGATCTATTTAGAAAGTACAACACAGCATACCCCACCAAAAAAGCAAATCTGCACAGCAGTTGTTTATCAGAAAATAAATGAGCCAAAATACTTCAGCAAAGTAACTAGAGAAAATATAAATATTTGAATAAGCTAAAAAACAAACATGTTTGGTATTTTTCCTTACTTGGAACACATGCTGTGCGAACAGGCAGATGATGAATAAAGCCATCTCCTTCTGGAACACATCTAAAGTGAATGTGCTTGCCTACAGTCAACGGCCTTTTAATTTCTCTGAAATTGCCAGGACTGCCTTTCCCACAGCTACTTCAGTCTGCTGGGACACAGCAGGCTGGCCCCCAGAGGCAGCTGCGGGAGCTCTGACAAGCTCCCCGCCCGCAGAATCCCCTGGATGGAGCCAGGGAGAGTGGGTGGTGGGAGTCTTCTGCCACATCCTCTGCTCTGACTTTTGGCTATCTAGCAAGTCTACTGACACTTAACAGACTCGGTTACATGTTTTTTCTTGAACACTGGGGAATGTTCTGGAACATACAAGAAACTAATTATCTGTTAAGACCGCCTAGTAGTCTACTCTTGTGAGAGAATCAATACCAGAGTTCTCCTCCCATCTTAAAATACAATTAACACATTCTCAACCACTCAGTAAGGCACGCGTGACATAGATGTTAAGACACACACAGCTCTAGCCGCTGAGGGAACTGATCTTTGGCAAGACCAGTCACGTAAACACTGGAGAACTCTACTAACAAAAGCTTTGATGTGGAAAAACTGATGTTAAATTATCTGCACTGTTGAAGTGATACACAGGGGCGTCTGGAGATCCTCGGAAGCAAATAGTTCGTCCTCTGGCAAGAGCTCAAACAGCCCAAACAGAGATTGTGAGAGACAGCCTTCCTTCTGAAGTCCGACTGTATCTCAGAATCAAGTGGTAGGAGGCCCCAACTTACTACTCCTGTCTTCTCCGGTGACTGCCATGTCAGCTCACCCCAGCACCCATTTCTTCAGCCTCCAGACTCATTTAAGCAAGTCCTTCCCAAATGTGGGTCGCAGCTTCCTCTTGTTGGAAATGACCAGAGCACAACTACACAAGAAATTCTGATACAGATATTTGAAGGGGGAAACACACAGCCAAGACCAAGGAACAGCGCCCCCTACCAGACACACTGCTCATAACTCTGCACTACACAAAAGCAAGAAGCACTGAGGTGTACTTGTTGTACATGTACACACACAGTACTTTTCTTTAGGAGATAAGAATCAGGCAACAATGTCTGATGAAGACAGAGATCTAGATGGGCTTGATCAGCATGCTATCACGACAATGGAAAATCTTCCTTTTCACTATACCCTTATAGGCCTTTGGAATTTACACCATGTCCATATACTACCTATTCATATGATTAACTTTTTAAATAACCCAACTGCAATTAGTCAGCAGTGCCAAAAATCACCAGATTCTAGGACCTAAGAACTAGCGTTAGTGATAGTAATAGCAAGAAGAAGTCCAAATGTATAGTTACATACATGTTGCTAGCCAGGTATGGGGGTGCACACATTTAATCCCAGCACTTAGGAGGCAGAGGCAGGCAGATATCTGAGTCAAGGCCAGTCGGGTCTACATATAGCCAGAGCTATAAAGTAAAACCCTTCCTCAAGAAGAGAAAGAGAGAAGATAGGAGGGGAGGGGAGAAGAGGGAAAGGAAGAAAAGGGAAAAGGAGGTAGGGGGAGGGGAAGGGAGAGGGAGGAGGGGAATAGAGGGGAAGAGGAAGAGGAGGGAGAAAGGAGGGGAGGAGGAAGAGGAGAGGAGGGGGAAGAGGGGAACAATAGGAGAGGGGGAGGAGAGGAGGGAGAGGGGAGGAGAGAAGAGGGGAGGAGGGAAGGGGGAAGGGGGAGGATAGGAGAGGGGGAGGAGAGGAGGGAAAGGGGAAGAAAGAAGAGGGGAGGAGGAGAGGGGGAAGAGGGGAAGGATAGGAGAGGGCGAGGAGAGGAGGGAGAGGGGAAGAGAGAAGAGGAGAGGAGGGGAAGAGGGGAATGATAGGAGAGGGGGAGGAGAGGAGGAAGAGGAGAGGAGGGAGAGGGGAGGAGAGAAGAGGGGAGGAGGGGAAGGGGAAGAAGGGGAGGAGAGGGGGAGGAGAGGAGGGAGAGGAGAGGAGGGAGAAGGGAGGAGAGAAGAGAGGAGGAGGAGAGGGGGAAGAGGGGAGGATAGGAGAGGGGGAGGAGAGGGAGAGGGGAAGAGAGAAGAGGGGAAGAGGGGGAGGATAGGAGAGGGGAAGGAGAGGAGGGAGAGGGGAAGAGAGAAGAGGGGAGGAGGGGAGGGGGAAGAGGGGGAGGATAGGAGAAGGAGAGGAGAGGAGGGAGAGGGGAAGAGAGAAGAGGGGAGGAGGGGAGGGGAAGAGGGGGAGGATAGGAGAGGGAGAGGAGAGGAGGGAGAGGAGAGGAGGGAGAGGGGAAGAGGGGAGGAGGAGAGGGGGAAGAGGGGGAGGATAGGAGAGGGAGAGGAGAGGAAGAGGGGAAGAGAGAAGAGGGGAAGAGGGGAGGGGGAAGAGGGGGAGGATAGGAGAGGGAGAGGAGAGGAGGGAGAGGGGAAGAGGGGAGGAGGAGAGGGGGAAGAGGGGGAGGATAGGAGAGGGAGAGGAGAGGTAGAGGGGAAGAGAGAAGAGGGGAGGAGGGGAGAGGGAAGAGGGGGGGGATAGGAGAGGGAGAGGAGAGGAGGGAGAGGGGAAGAGAGAAGAGGGGAGGAAGAGAGGGGGAAGAGGAGGGAGGGGAAGGAGAGGAGGGAGAGGGGAAGAGAGAAGAGGGGAGGAGGGGAGGGGGAAGAGGAAGAAAGAGGGGAAGGGAAGGGGGAGGGGAGGGGAGAAGACAAGGAAAGGGTAGGGGGAGGGGGAAGAGGAAGGGAAGGGGAGGGAATGGTGAAGGGGGGAGGAAAGAAATGTACAAGATAATGGAATCATTTGCATTATACAGGGTCCTTCAGTGTTTCCGCCTGCAACCATATATATTCAGACAACACTTCCAACTAGCTTCCACCATGACAGGGTCTCCACTACCAACAACTTGAGGCTGAAGCACATGGACAGGGCAACAAATCTTCAGATTGACACAAACTAAAACAACATCAATCACTAGTGAAACCTTAGTCATAAAGATGCTGATAAACACTGGGGGCTGTGAGAGCACCAAACCTCCTGGGTTTGCTGACTGTGCTTGGATTGTGAGGGTAACACCAGTGTCCTTGGAAATTGCAGGCTGAGACATGTAGGAGTGAGGGGACATGACGCTTTCAATGTACTCTTACACAGCTCACGGGTTCCAGGGCAGGCAGGGAGGGGAGCAAATGGTGCAACAGTATCATGTGGCAAATCTGGGAGACGAGGAGGTAAGGTTCCTTGTGACGAATTCACCACTACATAAAGGACAGGTTGCTGCGGAGCTCCTGGCTTCAGCAGCCATGGTTACCAGGGCTCAGAACGGAGCATGTGGAAAGCTGCATGCACGGCCTTGCTTCTACTGTGAGTGGGAAACCCTGTTCAAGTCGCCAAGTGTGTGCAGAAGAGCAAGCTCAGCAGTACTCTCAGCCACCCACACCCGTCCTCCAGCCATCTACAGCCTCTCTGGAACAGCAGGGCCATCATCAGATCCAACTCTCCTTTCCAGGGTATACATCTCTCTGGGAAAACCTCAAAGGACCCAGCCCTGTGTGATGCACTGATCATCCATCCACCTGGTGGCTACCTGAATCTAAAGTTTTAGAGGAGCAGGCTCAAGATTATATCTGTCAGATAACAACCCGAGAAGACTCAATGCTCACTGACCGGTCTGTGGAGAGGAAGGCCCATCCTCAGGGACAGCCTTGCCTCTGAAGACTGAGTGGCCCTGTCATGTGGTCTGCCGGCAGCTCTTACCTTGGACTTTGCATGCCAAGTGAAGTGCAGGAAGTTTGTCTCGCTGGGCACTAGCAGGTTAAAGGACAGAGCGTAGTGACTGATGAGGTCATTTCTCACATAGTAAAGCTCTGCATCCAGTCCTAGAAGAAAACGGAAAAGTAGTTAACCATCCAAATGTCCTCAAAGTAACGGTTTGCAGTATCACAAATCCTTGTAGAGGCAGAGAGAGTGCACTGATGCTGCAAGTCAGCTGGCACGGGAGCTGCCTGGTGAAGCAGAAGGCTGCCTCCTCACACCTCATCGTGCCAGGACACCTGTGGCCAGTCTGCCTTCTGGATTCTGTGCCTCTCTGAAGAGCACCGAAGAAAACATCACTGCTTCTCGAATGCCTGCACTGAAGTCACAGAAGGCTGTGAGCTTCTTATGGGTCTGCGCTCCTAACTGCGAAGCCATCTGTCCAGGCCCCAGAGAAAACCTTTAACCTTCATCGGAAAACTCAATCTACTGTGGAAAAGATAAAAGATAATAACCAAAAACAAACAAATATACAAACAAATAAACGAAACCAAAAGGAAAAGAAAACAATAGTACTAACAAAGCTAATGACTGATGCTACCAAGTCAGTGAGTGACCTTGAGCCCTGGTTACTGTGGACAAAAGGGAGAAGGAGGAATTATCAGCAAGCATTAGAGACAGGCAAAGAGCCAAAGAACTCAAAGAACAGTGGCCTGGCAACTTCTTTCAAACATATTTACTGTTAAAGGTTAGTTCAGATGTCCCCAGTGCTCAGGCAGGACAAACTGAAACTTACACGGCACATTCCCTGAGCATGCACCGTAGATCTATATCTGAGTGTGGCATGAGGTCCCCTGATACCTCAGAGGGACCAACGGCTCTGCCACAGACAGCTTATCTGTCAAAGCTCCTTCCTCATTTCTGACCCAGACCTGAGAATACATTTAAGTCACAAATGAGATCCGAGTAGCACTGTTTGATGCATCCCGCACGGGGTGCCGGGCAGGACCAGGGAGCCAGTGCAGAAAGCTCTGCCTGCTGGAGACAGACACTAAGGTGGGTGTGGGGAGTAAGAGAGAGATGTAGAGGAGACAGGAAGATGGAGAAGTTGAATGGAAAAAGAAAATGAATTTCAAAGAAAACATCACTAGTCACAATAATACAGTTTAAATTCATTTAAGGGACTGGAGATACAGCTTGGCAGTTAAGAGTGCTGAGTTCTCAACCTCAAACCTCAAACCTCAAACTCAAACCCGAGTTTGATTCCCAGCACCCACATGGCACCTCACAACAATCCATTACAGTCCCAGAGATTAAATGCCCTCTGCTGGCCTCTGTGGGCACTGCACACATGAGCTGCACAGACACACATGCAGGCAAAACACCTACACACATAAAAATAATAGATAAACTTTTTACAAAAATTCACTCCAGCCTGAGATATGCTAGTCTAGAGAGATTGATAAAGACGGGGCTAAAGCAAAGTTCAGAAATATGTCAAATAACAAAAAGAAAAAGACACGAGGCAGAATGACAACACACAATTATAACTCGAGGTGAAACAACTCATTAGTTAATAAAACTTACAACCGAGATCCTCTATACACAAAAGATACAGCACTGTAACAAGCAAAGCTTCATATAAAGAAAGCAAAAGTCGAGAGCCACAGCCCCAGACTAACAGCCCCTCATTCCCAAAGGGTGGACTCACCAAAGCAGACGAAGCCCAGCATAGCCAAGTGACTCTAAAGAGTCAGTAATGCACCACATTAGCAGAAAAGGAGAAACAATGAGGGAGGGTGGGGTGACTCGCACCAGTAATTGCAGCACGGGGAAGTGCTGGAAGGTCAGGCGATCAGAGTCATCCTCAGCTATTTAACAAGTTGGAGGCCAACCTGGGCAACATGAGATCGTTTTGAAACAAAACACTTATGGCATATTAGACTGAAAATCTATACTGATTAAAACAGACATCAAATAATAAACAGACGGATACTTTTTCGGTCTGATAAAGAGCATTTACAAAGCCATACAGCCAGCATGCTCAATGGTGAATTTTTACATTCCTTTTTCTAAAATCATTAACAAGGTATGGATGTCCCCACTCCTACTCAATTTCTCACTTAACAGCGGTAAGACATTAGAGCTGTAGAACACGTGAGACTGTTAAACACACTGAAATTTAAGTAGTGGAAAGTCTGTGCTAGACGAGTGCTTTTAGGAGAAAACTTAAGGGGAAAGACTGGCTGCCCCTTTAGATGCTGTCAGCCTTCTTCCAAGGCACTGTATGCTTCAGATAGGACTATGCAGAGAAACCACAAGGAATGGGGCTTGAAGGGGCCCAAGCCTCTTCTCAAGACCCAAGTAAACTGCTCGCAACCACATTCTGTGAGAAGAGAGACTGCTGTGCTTCAGAGTAAGATACACACAGGGCCATGAAAATGTGAAGAGGTGTTAAATCACATCATTAACCTTCAGAAAAACAAAGGTTAGAAGCACAACGAAAACCACTAGCACCCAAGAGAATAACAATTGATGCTGGCGAGGCAGCTCAGAACATCCCTGCCAGGGTGAAAAACCACTCAACTGCTTTGAAAAGCAAGCAGTTGCTTATAAAGTAAACACACACCTACTCTATGGCCAGCAATTCCACTTGAGGTAATTCTGCAAAGGAAATGAAAACACTGTATCCACAGAACACTTGTGCAGACGGTCACAGACCTTTTACTACTAGGAAACAGAAGTGGAGACAATGCGAAAGTCCCTCAGCAGACACTGAACTTGATACCAATTGTTTACATCCAACCGTGGACTACTACTCTATAATCAAAACCAGGCTCTGTAACAGGGATGGACTTCTCAGAGTGAAAGAAACTTGACACTTGAGAATATCAAACTATTTGAGTTTATTTAGATAAAACTTCTAGAGCATACAGAACTAACTTATTGTGATAAAACTCTCTAGTGTATGAATCTAGAAAGAAGGTTAGGAGATGGGAGTACAGGGAACTTCTTGTGATGGCAATGTTCAATATCTTGATTTGAGTCTAGGTCATAAAGCCGTATATAAAGAATTTATTTTCTTTTGTACACATGTGCGTGCAAGTGCTTGCAGAATCCACAGAGGGTATTGGATCCCCTGGAGCTAGAGTTACAGGGCTGTTAGCCTCCTGCTGTGGGTGCTGAGAACTGAACTTGGGTCCTCTGCGAGAGTTGTCCATGTTCTTAATAACTGAGCCACCTCTCCAGCCTGAGGTGGGCATGTGTGCACAAGCCCTTATTCAAGGTGAGCACATGCACAAGGGCTCTATCCGCAGCAGAGCCCGGTCGGGCCTGTGCATGCTTCCTGGCAGAGCAAGCTGAACTCCCCCAACCACTCTTAGGCCAGCCCCACGGCTCACAACCACAAGGCCTGCAATTTCCATCCTCTTACACTTTAACAGCTTTACTCTGCTCTCAGGGAGCCTCAGCCACAATAAGCGGTTTGACTAGGCGACCTACCTTACCTCATAAGGTACCAATTATGCTATTGTTAGTGCTCTCTGGTCTGAAATAGTAGAAGCCTTGAATGGTCTGCCTTGAACCTTCTTTTCACTATAATCCTGTTATTTTTAGTGAATAAGCACTCTTGAAAGTTTTCTTAGGAGTAGATTTGATATTATAACAGAAACACTTATGTCCTTTAAATATAACTCTGAATGCTGGGCAGGGAGTGGCAGCAATTTGTGACTCTAAACTTATAAGTAGTATAAATTCCTAGCAAGACAGCAGTGATTAATAAACAACAGTCATGCCAGGCAGTGGTGATATCTGCCTTTAATCCCAACACTCAGGAGGCAGAGAGGCAGGTGGGTCTCTGTGAGTTTGTGGTCAGTCAGGTCTATAGAGAGAGTTTCAGAACAGCCAGGGCTATACAGTGAAACACCTTCTCAAAAACAAACAATATATAAATAAATAATCAAATAAACAACGGTCACATCTGTAAGAAACAATGATTCTAAACATCTAAAGGCAATACCCCAGGGATTATGGCCTTTGGATCCAAACTGTCCCTGTTCATCTGTGCAATACACTAGACACCTGCTAAGCTCTGAATCTGCTCTACTGCCAGAAAATCATGCTTTAAATGCCTGGTCCCCAATCTGTGTCTCAATTTTGGGGATTGTGGAGGGAGTTATCGGGGAGCAGACCCTGTCTATCACTAAGAACAGGCCTCTGAAGGTTGTGTCTGCACTGGCTGCAGCCTGCCTTTTCTGCTTCCTGTCTGCTGCCATGTGAACAAGCCTGAACTGCTGTCCTGACAGACTGGACCCTCTACAATAGAAAGCCACAAGTCTTCCCTTCCTCAGCTTGCTTCCATCAGGTTTTATGGTTTCCAGCAACACAAAAATAACTCTGATGACAAAAGAAGGAAAGAGGAAGGAAGGAAGGGAGGGAGGGAGGAAGGGAGGGAAGAAGGGAGGGAGGGAGGGAGGGAAGGAAGGAGGGGAGGAGGGGAAGGAGGGGAGGGAGGGGAAAAAGGAAGGATTGAACTATAAAACCCTGAAAAGGGCTATGACACTGTGGGTGGGGCTTCTACAAATACAGTGTAGTGAACCAATTTTGTCCAGACCTTAACACTAAGTCTTAACACAGGCAAGATGTGACCTATATGCAGCAAATTTTAAAAACTGCCTGGCACCTCAAAGTATTCAATAAATATGCAAGAAATCCAAGTCAGACATGGATATAAATAATAGATAAATGTACACGTTATATATGTTCCTTTAAAAAAAAAAAAAAAAAGAAAGTAAATACCAGAATATACTATGGTATATTTATGTGGTGGTTTGGCCCCTTCAGACTCATGTGCTTGAATGCCTGGCCTACGAGGAATGGCACGATTAGGAGGTATGGCCTTATTGGAGAAGGTGTGGCCTTGTTAGAGAAGTATGTCACTGTGGGGGTGGGCTCTGAGGTCACATATATGTGCAAGCTCTGCCCAGTCCCCTTCTGCTACCTGTGGATCAAGATGTAGAGCTCTGGGCTCCTTCTCCAGCACCATGTCTGCCTGACGCTGCCATGCTTCCCACCATGATGATAACAGACTAAACCTCTGAAACTGTAAGTCAGCCCCAATTAAATGTTTTTTATGAGTTGCCTTGATCATGGTGTCTCTTCTCGGCCATTAAAGCCTAACTAAGACAGAAGTGAACGGTGGATTGATTATATGTGATTTTATGTACCCTGTATTCTTTTCTTTCTCCTTAAGTTTTCTATGAAGGGCAGGCATGGTGGTACATGCCTTGAACCCCATCACTTAGAATGCAGAGGCAGTAGATCCTACACAGTGAGAGCTCCAGGCCAGCCAGCCAGGACAATACACTAAGACTTTAAATAATAATAATAATAATAATAATAATAAGAAGAAGAAGAAGAAGAAGAAGAAGAAGAAGAAGAACTAGTAGTAGTAGTTTACATTCTATGAAGTATATGTAGAAAAAAATTAAAGGTTTTCAAAAACATTTAAATACGCATATAGCATTTTTAAAGTCACTAAAACCAAATTCAATTACTTTCTGTGGTAGTATAAATGAGAATGGCACTGCCTTTGAGATTTGAAAACCCCACAGCACTCCAATTAGCTCTCGGTGGACCTTGTAAGTGCAGAGGAGACGTAGCTTGGCTACTGCTCCAGCGCCACGCCTACTTGCCTGCTGCCCTGCTCCCTGCCATGGTGATCATAGACTCACCCTCTGACACTTAAGCAAGCCCTCAATTAAATGCCTTCTTTTCTAAGTAGCCTTGGTCAAGTTTTTCCTCACAACAACAGAAAAGGAACTAAGACACTTCCTATTAAAAACCCATTAATGTTAATAAGAACTACAAAAAATGCTGTACATGCTCACCCACCCCAATTATTTTTCAATTAAAAAGTTACTGTGACAATGTCATCTTTGGTATATTAAAGTTGACACTAATAATGACAAACCATTAATAACTAAAAGCCCTTCTTTCGCCATCCTATAAAATACCAAGATACAGCCAAAAGCAAAATCTGGTAAAGTACTAAAACAAAAGAGCAAAGTTTAGGAAGAATCTCCCTATAACACTGACAGACAATTAATGTGAAGACTGGTCATGCTCACTAGCTGTGGAGACTGGCCATGTTCACTAGCTGTGGAGACTGGCCCTGTTCACTAGCTGTGACTAGCTGTGGAGACTGGCTGTGTTTACTAGCTGTGGAGACTGGCTGTGTTCACTAGCTTAGAGACTGGCCCTGTTCACTAGCCATGGAGATTGGCATGGAAAACTCTAGGATGCTGGAACAAGAAGACTATTTTATATAGTCCAGTCTAACTAAATCACCCACCCAACAATTATATAAAGCTATCAGCAAGGGTGCTCACACACTAGAAATGGGCATCAGCGTTCAAGGCATCTGTTATTTACTGAATTTTTAGTTAGACTATACTACATAAAATAGTGTTGTCAAGCAAGAGTTTTCCAGGAAAGAAAAGGCCAGCAAGAAAGTTCATTTCTAGACAAATTCTAATCCTATACAAAGAAAGCATATTCTCAGAGGCCTCAGAAAACAGTCAATTACATATCCATACCCCAGTAAGTAACTGTAAATCATACTGAGAAAGCATGATTTTTTTTTAAACAGGGAACAAAGAATTCTTTATACCAAGTAGAGATTTATGATGATAAAAATAACTGGTTTGGGTTTTTTGTTTTGTTTTGTTTTGTTTTGTTTGTTCTCTGGTTTTTTTGTTTTGTTTTGTTTGTTTGTTTGTTTTTACAGGGTTTCTCTGTATAGCTCTGGCTGTCTGTAGACCAGGCTGGCCTCAAACTCAGAAATTCACTTGCCTCTGCCTCCCAAGTGCTAGGATTAAAGGCATGAGCCACCACTGCCCGGCTAAAAATAACTGTTAATCTTGATTGATTAAATCAAAACAAAGTGTTTCTGGGACTGGGGAGATGGCTCAGTGGTTAAGTCCACTGGCTGCTCTTGAAGAGGATCCAGGCTTGAAGAGTACAACTGTTTGTAACTACTGGTCAAGGTGATCTGATGCCCTCTTCTGGTCTTTATAGGCACAACACTCACGAGAAGCACATATACATACAGCAAACAATCATACACAACAATCAAAATAAATTTTTAATGTAAAGAAAGCATTTCTAAACATAGAAATATGTCAATTAGGATATGAAATTAATATACAGAGAATAGAAGACACACACATCCATAATTAGTATAGTCATAAGTAAGGCACACATCAAGATGACAGATACACTACAGAAACTATCTTCTTTCAAATCACCCACCGACAGTTATATAAAGCTATCATGTTCAAGCAGGGTTGAATGAGATACATTCAAGGCATCTCAGTTACTGAGTTTTTAGTTAGATTGGACTACATAAAGTAGTGTTCGCAAACAAACAAACAAACAAACAAAATGCTGGGCTAATAAGATAGCCTTGTAGGTAAAGGGACTTGCTAGACAAGTATTCGTCAGCTAAATCCAATGCTCAGATCCCACAGTAGAAAGGTTATCCTCTCACCTCCGCATGTGTGCAACATCCCTCCCCATATATATATTATATGTCCCATAGCAATATATATATACATATATATAATTTTTTTATTTTAAAAGTTTTCAGTTGTAAGGAAATGCAAAGCCAACTTTTTTAAGGCAGAAAATGTCTGGGCCAAAATTTGGTCAACAATGGGTGAGAAGAAGGCAGAGACAGGAAACACATAGGTTACAAAGTACAATCTGCCTGCTTTCTTCACCTTTTATAAGAAAAACAAGAATGCAAGAACAGGCTAGGAAGATTGTTTGCCAAAAATTAGTAATGAATGTTTAATATTTTTCTTCTTTATGAAACGAACATATATTTTCCAAGTGGTCAATAAATTCTATGTTTTGCATTGACATCCATGAAATAAGGAAATAAAAAAATTCAATAATTTTATCTTGATTTCTTTTGACAAATCATATTTTTTTGGCTATCATATTTTATACTTCTGGATTTAATCTCCTTTCTCTTTCACTCAAAGAAAAACCAGGTAAGTGAAGACAGTAAAGCCTGCCCCTCTCAACGATCACCAATTATCAATGCTTCAGCTGTAACCACTGTGATCACAGGCACACTGAGCTCAGGGACTGGGGCTGGCAGGTTATGACGATGGGGAATGCTGGGGCAGGCATCAACCAGGTTAAATGGACACTGAGGAGTGATGCTGAGGAAAAGAACACATTCCACACCGCAGTGAGGCAGTCTCATAGCAAGCCAAAGAGGAAGGATGTTAGAAAATCAGGGACCAGGACAGGGAGTGGGAGGAAGACCCAGTGAGTCTAAGGGTTAGTTACTCCAGCAGGTGCCTTTACAAAAGTCTCCTGGAAACTGGGACCATCATGGTCCAAAGAGGAACAACTAAAAGAAAATCAGAACAGGTTCTGATATTTTGGGGAATAGAAGAGAGTAAATAAAGAAATTTTGATTTAGAGAATAAAGTCTTTGGGAATCACTTTTTGGAGTCTTTTGATCTCAGTGCTAGTGGGCATAAGGTCATATACAGTAAAGATCCTACAACAAAAGAGAGCAGGGCTCTGAGTCACCATCCTGGGGCAGAGCAATAGATGGAAGGATAGAACGCACAGAAGCCAATTCCTCAAAGAACAATTCCAAAAGGAAATTAAGAAACCAAATCCATCCATAGCTGCATCCCAAAGGATAAAATACTTAGGAAGCAATGTAACCAAAGAAATGAAAGACTAAGTTAAAAAATACAAAGTACTGAAACAACTAAACAGAAAAACATCACATGTTTACCCATAGGAAGACAGCAGGGTTAGTCAAATGGCAATATAACCCAAATGTACAATGTCAGTGCAATCTCCACCAAAATTCTGCCTGCCTTTTATATAGAAATAGAAAAGTAGATACTCAAATGGATATGGAATTTTGAAGTTGCTCCAAATAGCCAAAACAATCATTTAAAAGCACATAAAAGAAGATTCACATTTCACAGTTTCAAAACTCATTACAAAGCTACGTAATTCAAGTCAGTGCAGAAGTGGCACACATACCTCGGCAGTAACCAACATTCTAACTGGACTTCAGACCTGCTCAACAAGAGGGAAATCATTCCTGGTCCTGGAAACCTAGCCAATTACCCACAGCTAGTAAAGTCATGGATCTTGGAGGAGAACCTACAATTTACACCGTTACTAAATCAGCATAATCCCTAACCACACTCTAAGTATTTTTCCCACACCCCCAGTTAAGTCTCACCCCTCATCAAGGAAATGTCTCTGTCTTACAATGAAAAGAGACCATGACAGAAAACCACAACCAAGCAAATGCAGAGTTATGGAGCCCAATCCCAAAATATTCATCTACAGCATAACTCTTGTAGCTATGGCTCAGGGGTTATTGCGGAAGAGGAGAAGATTCTTAAGAATCAGAGGAACAGGAAGTTTGCTGTGAGAATGTCATAAGCAACTGCTTAAACACAAGCTGAACAATAGACATCTAACATGGACGAGGGAAAGCTCATGAGGCCTGGAAACATACATAAAAATAACAATACACAGTTGGAGCAGGTTGTATTTATGTATTTAGGATCTCTCTCTCTCTCTCTCTCTCTCTCTCTCTCTCTCTCTCTCTCTCTCTCTCTCTCTCTCCCCTCTCTCTCTCCCATTTAAAAATAGAGAGACCAAGAGACCATAAATTTGAACAAGGAATGAGGGATATATGGGAATGTTGAGGGAAAGGGAGAAATGATATGATTATAATCTCATAAAGTTAAAAAAAATAGTATGGTTCTATCATAATGGCAGCTGTATAAACTAACAGAACAGAATTGAAGCCAGAAATAAAGTTATAAAATGCTGGAGACTTGCCAGGCAGAGGTGGGGTGGTAGCGCACGCCCTTAGTCCCAGCTCCAGGGAGGCAGAGGCAGGTAGATCTCTGAGTTCAAGGCCAGCATGGTCTACAGAACCAGCTCCAAGACAGCCAGGGACACATAAAGAAACCCTGTCTCAAACAAAACAAAACAAAGAAAAGAAAGAGAGTAGATAAACCAAAATTCATAATTTTTTTAATTCTATGCAAAAAACAGAAACAAACAAACAAATTAAAAAACCAACCCACTATTACAAAGACAAGAAAACGCACAGACTGGAGGATGGCACCTGCAAATCACACCTGGTAAGCATATATAAACAATTCTCACAATTCAGCAAACACCACCAGTCCAATCTAAAAATGGACAACAGACTTGAACACCCATTTCTCCAAAGAAGACAGACATATAACAACTACATGAAAAGATGTTCTACATTGTTTGATACCAGGAAAACAGAGTCAAAACAAAAATGAGGTACTTCATGCTGCCTAGAATAACCACAACCAAAAAAGCAGAAAACAGCAAGAGCTGGCAAAGCGCAGAGAAACAGGACCCCTGCAGTCTTGGTAGGAATACAAAACAGTCAGCCACTGAAAATATCCCTAGCAGTGCCTTAAAAAGTTAAAACAGTGTTAACAGATGATTAATTCTAAGTATGTATCTCACTTGAACACATACCCAATTGGGTACTTGCATATTCTCAGTACCATTATTCATAACAGCCAAAATATGTAACTCAAAGGTCCCTGAAAAGATAAAAAGTAAATTGTGGTATAAAAACAGAATGCAAAGATGTATGGGAACCTCCACAACATTATGCTACATGAAAGTAGTCAAAAAAAAAAAATCACATAGTGTGTGAGTCCATTTATGTAAAGATACAGAGCAGAGTCAGTAAGACGTTCAGCAGGTAAAGGTGCCTGCCACCAAAGATGAACCCAGAAACCAAACAGTGGGGAAAAACCAATTCCTGCAAGTTGTCCTGAAAGCTTTTGTCTACATAGTACACACACAAACACACACACAAAAGACAGTAGGTAGGTAGATGGATGAGATGGATGGTTGATAGACTGATAGACAGACAGACAGCTATAGATAGATGGATGATAGATAACAGACAGATGTAGATGGATGATATTGATAGAAGATACAGATGGATGGAGATTTAGATAGAAGACAGATTGATAGATGGATAGATGATAAGACAGACAGACAGACAGACAGACAGACAGATTGATTTTTGAAAGAAGCAGCACTATGGAGACTCCAGAGCTGAAACTCTACCATATAACAAGGGAGGGCCAAGAGAGGAGGGAACAAAACAGGGAAAGGAGAGAAGGCAGAGTGCGGAAAGGGCTCTGTGGAGGTAGAGAGGCAGAGGCCACAGGCCTTGGACTGACTAGGTATCATTTTGTCATCAGAACACAGAATACTGCCATTCTGACTTAAGATAAGCACTTCCAACAGTTCAACTTCATCAACCTGACTTAAGTTTCTTGTTGCCAATTCCAGCACAGTGGGATGTTACTCTCTCCTAAAAAAGGATACATTTGTTCATAATTTAATTTTAAACAACGCATATTTGATGCTACAAAATTTATTCTTGCAAAATTCTCATGACCCTATCAAGAAAAATAAGTTTTTCACTATACAATTTTAAGTCCCAAATTAATAATCCACTAATTACAATTTTTCCAAATGACTTTGAGAGTTAACTACAAACTCCAATATTGTCATCCTGTTGGTGAGTGGCAAGTCACTGAAGGGCCTCCCTTTATAAAGAGTGCACTTGACAGGATGCGTTTCTGGGAGCTGCTCCCAGGACGGGCGGTCTGCCTAGTGCAACACTGCAGCATTCATGCATGAAGAGCTGGCTATTGATAAGAATCAACTCCAACATAGACAGGTTTTAGGAAAAAGTAATTTTGTCCCCCAGCCTGATTGGGAACAAAGACCACACCCGGGACAGTGGCGGGATACTCCTCGCTTCTCCACTGCCACATGGGTGAACACCTGGCTCCGCGCAGAAGAGTAGCCTCTTGCTGCTGAGAACCTTGGTACTGCTTGCTGGCAATTCACTGTAGCCCAGACCCAGACTGGAGCACGACGATCCCCAGCGCACTGCAGGCTCTCAGCACGGCAGTGGAATGGGAAGGGGACAGGCTGCCCTTTTTCACATTGATCCTTGCTCGTGAGATGAAATGCTTAACCACACTGGATCCTGCTATCCTCTGCTCTAAATCAGATTCTTCAACCTAGGATCTGCTCCTCAGTCTTGTTTCTCCCTCAGATAAGATTCACCACTCAGATCCAACTTTTATTCCTTCGTGTTAAACATTCAGTTCTCCCACCTCCAAAAAAACCCCACTAAAATCAGTATAGCAGAGGACAGAAAAGGGCTTTCGAAGGACTGGGCAGAGTTTTACAGAATGGTTTCTCAGTATCTCTCTGTGATCTGCGGTTAGACTTGGACAACTTTCTGCTTCCCAAGTTTAACAATAAAAAAGTTTGGGTTAAAAAAAAAAAAGAAAAAGAAAAGAAAAGGTAATTTAAAAAACTGTCAGGCCATCACTTAAAATAAGAAAACAGAAGTAACATTGTGAAGACTGGTGCAGACCTCTCTTCCTGGCTCTGTGACTAAGTAGGTGAAAGGCCTTTGGCACTCAGTTCCTGAGCCATCTTCTATAAGTCACCTTTCTCAACTATAAGACAGAGGTAGACCAGATGATGCTCATCTCCTCCACTAAGAAGTCTATAATTTTATGACGTCAGCAATAGTTTCCAAATGTCAACCAAAACCTAAGTATTCTATGATAGATCCATGACTCCCACGTATCAATCAAAACTTTAAAAAAATTTCAAGTCAAGACAATCTTTTAGGTCTAATCAGAAAAAAGTAATCAAGCCTGGCGGTGGTGGCGCACACCTTTAATCCCAGCACTTGGGAGGCAGAGGCAGACAGATTTCTGAGTTCGAAGCCAGCCTGGTCTACAGAGTGAGTTCCAGGACAGCCACAACTACACAGAGAAACCCTATCTCGAAAAACCAAAAAAAGAAAAAAGAAAAAAAGCAATCAATGTATTTTAAACTATTAAATACACTTACTGATACAAAATGAAAATAAAAAGCTCTTACTTCTAATGTTTCTAATTTATGTAAAGTAATAAACTGAAAATAAGTTCTGTTCATCAAAATCTAGTAAATCTAGTTATGCCCATGCACACCCAATTTATTGAGCACCATTTAAACACACACAGCAGACTGCTGGGGCTGGAGAGGTGGAGAGGCTGCTTTTGCAGAGCTTCTGAGTTCAGTTCCCAGTAGACACGTGGGTGCCCTCAGCAGAGAACGGTCGACAGTTGATGGCAGAAAGGAGCACCTTCATTTACCACTAAAACGGTCTCTTCAAGCCTTGTGGATACTCAAGCAGGAAGAGTGTGAACTGAGAACTCTCGTGTAGGACTCCACCACACAGTGCCCCACTTGGCACCTCTTACTTCAGGCTCCCTCCTGCAGACCAAGACCTGTCTGCTCAAAACCCATGGTAATTCTCTGATACCCGATGACAGAAACTCAAGCCACCCAGCACAAAAGCTGGGCTCTGGTTTGTCTCTGCTAGTGCTCTGGCAGAAGGTATGCAAGGAGGAGGAAGAGTAAAGTCATTTGACTTCAAATAGATGTGTTGTCACCTTCCCCCATCAGCAAACACTGTAGCAAATGTAGCAAAACACTTTCAATTAAAACAACAAAACACTTCACTCAAAATATAGGTCAAAAAGAAATGCATAAGAGGATTTCCCTAAAACTGTGATTGCATATGATTTGCACACTAGCCAAGAGTGTAAAAGGTACTTCCCAAATCCTTCTCAAGGATACACATGCTCCAGCACTAAACATTATACATACACACACACACACACATATTGTATGTATGTACGTACGTATGTATGTATTATAGAGAGAGCCATAATCCCCAGCATTTGGTAGGACAGAAACTCTAGACAATAGTTTGGTGTGTTCCGTGACCTAGAAGAAAGTGATATGACCAGTTTATATTTGTACCACCGACTCGGCCACAGAAATGGAGAGATGTACCCAGGGCTTCGTGCCAGCACTGCCCAACTTCTTTGACCTCCACTGCTCATAGGAGCACACCTTACCTCAGAGGCTGGACTGACTCTGACTTGCCTGGTAATAATCTAGGCTGTTATCATAAAACACCGAGTGCTGGCCAGCTGCAACAAGCAGCAGGGTACTATCTCAGGAATTCAATTCCAAAGCTACAGGAATCTTTTTCAAAGGCAAATCACATGGTTCTCTGTCAAAAGTTAGTTCCACAAGGCCAGCTTCTTTATCTGTTTTATTCACCAAAAATATACTCCATGCTCCTAAAATAAGGTCATGTTACACTTGTAAATGAATATTGTTACTAAAGGCAACCAACCAGATATCTAAATGACCCAGTAGCTTGAGGCCCGATCTGTTAAAGCAGTGGCAAATAATAGTCACTCTAGTGGGTTGTGTTTAAGCAGTCTTAGGCCAGGAATAGTGTTTCCTCATAGAGTTAAAAGGGAGGAAAGGGGCTCAGGGGATACAGGTATCTCTGCCTCTTCCTGGGGATGATTAGCAGGTTCCTTCACTGTGTCCTGCAGGGTAGTAATCCCAGTCCTTCCTCATAACCAAACAGATGAGCCATTCTCCCTTCCTCAGCAGAGCCCAACCAGAAATGAAACAGCCTAAATGTTTATACTTGTTTTTACAGAAATCCCCAGCAGTGACTAACATAAACTGTGGTGAGGCTCATGTAGCATATTCAAATGCATTATAACACCTATGCTAAGAGCAACCCATCTTACATACGAAGAAAGGAATACTCAGATCATTAGTTACAGCTTGCTTTTCTGTGGCCCTGATGGAAGACTGCAGGTCACAGCCAATCAATGAGGGAGTCCAGGCAGGCAATGAAGCAGAACCCCCTGAGAAACAGAAACTCTCTTACACGCACTGGCTCACTCACTAGCTCATGCTCAAATGACTTCCCATTTTTATTTTTCTGGTGTTTTGAGACAAGGTTTCTCTGTGTAGCTCTGGCCATCCTGGAACTCAATTCACCTGTGTCTCCCTCCAGAGCGATGGGATAAAGGTGTGTGCCACCATCCGGCTCAGATAGCTTTCCTATACAGCCCAGACCCACACGCCCAGAGGTGACACAGCCCCCCAGTGGGGTAGGCCCTCCCACATCAGTAATCAAGGAAATGCCCCACAAATATGTCCACAGGCCAAGCTGATGGAAGCAATTCTTGAATTGAGGGTCCCTCTTTCCAGCTGTGACAAGCTGACCATCAAGATTTGCACGCCTAAAATGGATGGAACTGGAAAATATCATCCTAAGCGAGGTAACACAATCACAAAAGAATACATGTGGAATACAATCATTGATAACGGGATATTAATTAGCCCTGAAGCTCTGAATACTGAAGATACAATTAGCATATCAAATGACTCCCTTGAAGAAGGAAGAAGAGGGCCCTAATCCTGGAAAGGCTTGATCCGGCATTGTAGGGGAGTATCAGGACAGAGAAAAGGGAGGGGAAAGATAGGAGAAAGGATGGAGAGAAGAGGACTTATGGGACATATGTGGGGGGGGGGGGGAGGGACTGTGAAAGGGGAAAGCTTTTAGAATGTAAACAAAGAATATAGAAAAAAAAGATTTGCATGCCTAACCCCTCAGGGCAGAAGGAAGGGATGCAATTAACATACAAACATGTGAGTTCCCATACTCTCCTACCCTTGCTACCTACATATCTCACAAGAGTGAGTCAACAAGCATATCCAAACCTTACACACGCTTCTTTGAGCAGGGCTACTTCTTCCTCTAATAGATCATTAAGGAATTAACCTTAGGGGAGACATTAACAATAAGCATTTAATGAGAGTATTGGGAGTGTGACTGATCCTCTCACCTGAAATAATGAAGACTGCACACAACTAACTCATTAGTTTAAAGGACCCATCAGGAGGCAACCGTAATCCCCAGAACAAAGACCACAGTAATGAGCACTAGTTAAGAGTGCAGAGTAGGATGCTGAAGTCAAGTGAGGTGGCCCAGCAGGTGACCCTCGCCACAGAGTCTCATGACTGAGCTTGACCACACTCAATACAGTGCGAAGAGAGAACTGGCTCCTCAAAGCTGCCCTCTGACCTCCACACGAATGCTGTGAATTATCATCTGAGTCATGGCGGGAAACACAATGTGGAAGCCAGTCAGGGGCAGAGAGACAGTAAAAGTGAAGTGCCCAATACTCAGATTTTGGATCCATTCCCAGCAGCCAGACTGGAGGCTCATGCTTCCCAGCTCAGTGGGTAAGTACGGAAGTGTCTAATCTCACCTGTGGCATCAATGAGCCTGGCTACTGGGTTTGTTCCCTCCAACAAGCCTTATAAGTAACGCCCAGAAGGCTCCAACTGTTTCCAATTAATTTAGCTGCATTTCACCTCAAAATCCAAGGATATTTAAAGAAATTCATAACAGTTCAGCAGTCAGACATCCGGGTGCACACCTACAATTCCAGCACGTGGGAAAAATGAAGCAGGAGGCTAGCCTGAACTACAGAACAAGTGTTTGTCTAAAACAAATGAACGAACAAACAAAAGCAAAAACAGAAAAGAAGGCAAAGAAAGGCAGGTAGGCAGGCTGAGAAGACGCTCAGCTGGCAGCGCGCTTGCTACAGAAGAATGAGAACCTCAGTTTAGATCCCAGCACCCACAGAAAAGCTGGGTGCAGTGGCATACACTTGTAATTCCAGCTGAGGAGGTGGGGCCAAGAGGGTCCCTGGAGCTACCTGGCCAGCTACCCAGCTGAGCCTCATCAGCAAGTTCTAGGGCAAGCAGCAGCTCCTGTCTCAAAAAATTAACACACATACATACAAAATCAGCACCCAGAAAAATGTTCACAGGATCTGCCATCCAAACATATACTTATACACACACACATAGACACACACACATAGACACACAAACTTTCTTTTAAAGGAGAGAATGTATAGAGCACTAGGTAACTACTAAAACTCACCAACAGGCACTGAAGTGTTAGTATTAAGTATGTAATGGTATTCTGTGTGGCCAAAAATATCAGCAGAAACAAAGAATATGTACTACAGATAGTAAAAAAAAAAAAAGACTATAAAGCCCAATTTCTAGAAATGAGAACTACAACGTAAGAGATTAAGAAAAATGCAGTGGGTTAGAGGAACAGCAGGACTTCAGAAAAATGAGTACTGGAAATTTTCTTTCCTGCCTCTTATGGCTTTTTGTTTGGTTGACTGGTTGGGTTTTTGTTGTTATTACAAATGCAAATTTCCCTTTCCAGGATTTTTTCTTTTTATTAAGAGAAGTAGAAGTATTCTGTATATCTGATATACTCTTTATATGCTGTATGATGCAGTATATAGAGGACATTACGCACCTGTCTAAGCCCATAAAAGCTTACATTTACTCATTTATTTGTTTGTTTATGGGAGGGGCTCATGTGTGAGGACAACTTGTTAGAATCATTCATCCCAGGTGGGTCCTGGTGATCAAACTGAGGTCTCCAGGTTTGTACAACACATATTTATCCTCAGAGCCATTTTTCCAGCGCCAGAATTAATTCTTATAGACATTTTTATTTAAATTATATTTTCCATTTATTTTATTTTATGTGTATAAGTATTGTGCTCACAGGTATATCTGAGCATCACATGTGTGTCTGGTACCCACGGTCAGAAGAGAGCACTGGATCCCCTGGAACTGGTTGTGGACAGTTATGAGCTGTCATGCAGCTGCCAGGAGTCAAACCTCAGACCTCTGCAGGACCCCATAATAACTGTTTTAATTCATGTAAGAAATTAGAATACAGCTGGGCAGTGCTGGCACACACCTTAATCCCAGCACTTGGGAGGCAGTGGCAGGCGGATCTCTGTGAGTTCAAGGCTAGCCTAGTCTACAGAGCAAGTTCCAGGACAGCCAGGGCTACGCAGAGAAACCCTGTCTCGAAAATCCAAAAGACTCAGAGATACCCATGAACTTTACCAGGAGTTGTGCTATGAGACCCCAAGCCTAAGAACTTTCTAGCAAAGTATGCAATCTTACTATACAGACCTCTGCCTCCCAGAAAATCTAAGACTTTTACTAGAAAGGTGAAAACCACTGGCATTTCCCAGGACAGCACCTCTCCAGTTGGACTTTTTGAAATGTTATGCTGGTTATGTTGTTACACCCCTTGATAACAGGGTATGCCACTTTATCTGAGGTAGAGGGGGAAAGCAGTCTGTTATCGCAGGACTCCCACTAACGATAAGACAGCTGCAAATTTACAAGCTGTGCATCTTGCAGTCAGGGGCACATTCAGAAGTCAAAGGGCTGACTCATCTGAGCGCCACTTTGGATCAACTACAAGGGCTGAGGACCCGGCTCTGGGGGCTCAGCACTCCTAGAACCCTGGTTTGATCTCCAGCACCACCGGAACCAGGCGTTGTAAACACTCAGCATTCCAGAGCTTGGGAGGGGAGGGCAGGAGGATCAGAAGTTTAGATCACTTCGCCAGCTGGTAAGGGGACATCCAGGAATCTGGATGTTGTAGCTCCCCGGGTGACTTTGGTGGGAGCCAGGTAAACCACTACCCTCCCCAGAAACAGATCAGAAAGCACGCACTTCAGAGCTTCGTAACTGCATGCATCTGAGACCTCCAGCAAACTGTGTATTTTTCCAGAATCTTAGTTTTTATCTATTTTAAAAGTCAACAATGTGCCAGATGTTGCTGAAGAACAGGTATGGAATACCGGGCACATATCAGTTCTCTCTAGATCATGGGTATCTCCCAAGTTAAGAGCTGTGTGCATTCTATTACAGCTTAAAATGTAAGAGTGACAGCACTCGGCACTGTCATTGGTGGGAACAGCAAGACAAGATAAGCCCTTCAGTAAGCGGTCACTATACATCCAAGCCCCACACCCACATTTGTTTTGGCACATAATGTTTTAGGAAGCCCTACACAATGGAAAGTTGTTTAGTAGCATCCAGATTAGAACACACATACATCAACAAGGATAACACACACAAAAGGTGTACTTTTGCTATAGTTTAAGACTAACTTATGGGGCTGGAGAGATTGGTCAGCGGTTAAGAGCACTGACTGCTCTTCCAAAGGTCCTGAGTTCAAATCCCAGCAACCACATGGTGGCTAACAA
Organism: Apodemus sylvaticus; assembly: GCF_947179515.1. Classification (NCBI taxonomy): domain Eukaryota; kingdom Metazoa; phylum Chordata; class Mammalia; order Rodentia; family Muridae; genus Apodemus; species Apodemus sylvaticus. Next base: position 20,879,889 of record NC_067478.1, read on the forward strand.
CCATCCGTAATGAGATCTTACGCCCTCTTCTGGGTTTCTGAAGACAGCTACAGTGTACTTCCATATAATAAATAAACAAACAAACACACAAATAAATAAGTCTTTAAAAAAAAGAGTAACTTAATAGTTTGGTCTCAAGTGCACGTTTTTCTTATCTCTCAGGCTGGCAAGATCTAAAAGGACAGCGATGTGCAGCGTTAAAACCCCAGAGCAATGCTGGGGAGGTTCTCAGTTCGAGGGTTTGAGGAACGAAATGTGTGCCTTCCACTTACTCTTGGAGTGAACTTAAAACCCAAGCAGCACTGAGGCAGCACCTCCAGAACTCACTCATTAACTCAGGATGTGACTCACATGGGACAAGTTTAGCCATAATTGGACAGAATTTTCCCCCATATGTGCAGGGAGAAAAGAAACTCAAACCCACAATTGCACAATGTCTCAGCCCCGATCTCCCAATGAAGAACACATGGGCTCAGATTAAGCTGTGCCAATACCACCAACCCCAACCTAACGCCTAGGGTTAAGGGTTCACTTCAGGATGCTAAGCCACTCCTGCCAAAGCCGCCTGCCCCATAGCAGGTTTTACCAGTGTCACCAGCGGGGAGGACTCCACCCCTGTCCGACCAAGCCTTTGGCCTGAGCCTCTGCAGGAAGGAGAGGAGCTTGGCAGGGAGGAGGAGCACTTGGCTCGTCACATTTTTTTCCCCCTGAACTGCCTTTCCCATAAAGACAGGGTCCTTTGGCTCGACACCCAAACCTAAAAAGAGTAGACTCTAGAGACAAGCTTCTCTTTAGCCCTGAGGTCTCCTTCGGTTAAACCTCCCAATTCACTGCCAGTTCCTGATCAGTCCATCCCACCTCGTCACCCCAACCCATGTACCAGGACAGGTAACTTAACTATGGACAAGGAGCTGTGCCTACCTTTTCTACAACCCACTACCGACTGCACTCTCCTTTCCTAACCCTGCTTTATTCATTGTGGGGTATTTTATTTTATTGGCTGGGTTTTGTTGTTATTTTGTTTGGGGGAGGGGAGTAAGTCCTGACCTCCCTGCCTCCACCTCTGGAGTGCTGCATAACTACCCCAATAGCTTTCCATTCCCAGAGAAATGGTTCCAATCCACTGCTCCCCCAGCTGTCTTCTCTGCCTCTCCTGGGCTCACTGCTCTCATCTCAGCCACATCAGAGTTCTGCAGTGTCTGTCTGCCCTGCACTCCACGCCATACTCTTTGCCTTGCCCTAAGTGCTTCTCCCTTCTGTCTGCCTGTCCAGCTCAACCTGGAGACGAGATGTAAATGTTTTCTTTCCACTTCCAAAAGTAACTATTCCGACCAATAAAGGAAAAAAAGAAAAAAAAAAAACCCTCCATCAACCATAGTGAAAAATGAAAAAAATAACCCTGCCTATCATCCCATCAATCACAATCAAGTGACCACTCCTCCAATAATCTACAATGTAACTCTTTATCTCAGAGCTACAGTCCTACATGGGACAATCTCTCTTTCTCTCTCTCTCTCTCTCTCTCTCTCTCTCACACACACACACACACACACACACACACACACACTCTTAAGGAAAGGAATCTAATCATTTTTAGTCATTATTTCCATAATATACAATACTTCAATTTTCTTTCCCCAGGCTGCTCTGAGGAGCAAGTGTCTAAATAAGATGTGAGCAGGCATGGCTTTTCCAGAAGCAATTTAGTTTGAAAGGAGAAGCAAGTTAGCCAGAGGAAATGTTTAACTGGTTCCTTCTCTCCAAAGCTGTCTTCACCGCTATGGACCACAGCTCCCTATCACAGCCATCACTGTCACCACGCCTTCGCAGCCACCAGCATCTTAGTCCCAAACCTCTGGCACTGCTCCAGCAGTCACGGAGCACAGGGCAGCATTAGCGAACCTGGAAGGACGTGACAGTGACCAGGACCACAAACCAGCACTGAGTTCTGCCTTAACTGCAGCCGCTCCAGGGCTGCCGGAAACAGGAGGGATCCAGATTTCAGGCACAACTGAGTCAAGGCCTGGCCTTCTACTCAATGTCCACAACACTCTGAATCAAGGTCCTCCTACTTAAAATAAAGCAGCCAGTACTGTAGTCTGCTAAGGATAGGAATGAGAGCAGTGAGGCAGGGCCTAGTTACATGGGAAAACCACATACACTGTTCAGGACATTTCACCAGGACTGCATGCAGCACGCACAGACAAGGACCCACTCCAAGTCTGTCTCCTCACTTCTAAGGTACCTTTGTATTCTCCCAGAATCCATGTTACAACTCTAACCCCACGGTGGGCAGATAGATAAACACCACAGCTTTGGGAGAGGATTAGGTCTTAAAGACATGGGAGGATCAGTGTCCTTAGAAAAAAGACCACAGAGCTTATTTCACCCTCCCACTGTGTGAAAACAGATCTATCTATGAACCAGAAAACAGGCTCTGACCAGAAACCAAGCCACTCTGATGTTGGCTTTCCCACATCCAGAACAGTGAAAAATACATTTCTGTTGCTTCTTAGGGCCTCAGTTTATGGAATCCTGTTTCAGCCTGCTCGCGTACTGGGTGGAAGTGTCAGCACACACATGCAGAGACTATGTATCTGACACGAGGAAACTTCTACCACACATCATGACCACTCTGTCCACTGCTACTGACCTCCACTGTCCTTACAAAACAACCGCCAACTTACACAGCTCAAAATGACCAAAACCTCTGGGTGGTAAGGGAACCGTGTGGTAGAGGAGAGATCAGTACCCCCGAAAGGGGCTCAGCCCTAGAGGTACCTGGGAGGTACCAAAGGTCACCCGGACACTCAGGCCACACTGGGAGGGAGCCACTGTGCAAATACAGCAGCAGGTCCCTGGGTTCAGTAGGAGAACCCAGTCTAGGGAAATCAAGTTGCAAGGGCAGGGAATTATAACCAGAAGTCAGCGTCTACTGCCTGAGGGTGAAAGCTTCCATTCCTCCCTAACCAGGTAACCCAGGGCCTGGCAGCTGATTTATCACCCAGCATTCCAGAGGCAGGAAGTTTCCTGAGGCTTCTGTACAGACACTGAGCAGAAACCCAATTAGATACAAAATTCTGTACTGGTGTTTCGGCCAGGCTTCCAGCGAAATGTCCACCTGCACTCCAGCAGACGACAAGGGCTATCAGCACACGTGTGTGTCCTCTCCCTCCTAACAATCTCAGCATCTCGTCACACAAAGCCAAGGATCAGACATCTTTGACCACACACAGAAAAATTCTGTTTAATTCTGGCAATAACAACAACAATAATAAAAAAAATTAAGATAAAACGTTCACAAGATGAACAAATATAGAGAAAGGAGATTCTAAAAATTACAAGCATCAGTAACATTTTTTAAATGAAAGCTGGGAAGAACTCCTCAAGAACAGCATTGAGGAGAACTCTCTGTCCACTGGTTTCAATACAAAGCAGTAAAGGTAAGATAAGAAACATAAAGTTCAACTCTAGAAGAATCAAAAGACACAGGACAGTCATAGCAGGAAAAAAAACACATTGGAAGAAATAAGGCATAGGATATTATTTAAAAAGTGAGCAAACACTTCCCACAACTGAAGGCTTCACAATCCAATTAACAAACTTCAGGATACCAGAGGAAAACACTCTGAAATTCTAAAAACTGTGAAGGGGGAGAAAAAGGAGTTTGAAAGACATGGCTTTGGACTCTTTATCTGAAATTCTTACAAGAGAAAATTCTGTCCAAATTGTGAACAAAAATTATGTTCCATTAATATTCTAAAGTCAGCCAGACCATCAACAAAGTGTGAGGGTAAAATGAAAACTTTCAGACATAACAGACCTCAAATAGTATCTCTTCCCCCCGCCCCAACCCCATCCTTAGGGTCCCACTGAGGATACACACACTCAGCAAAGAAAAGCAAAGAGGAAAAGAGACAAGAGAGGACAGAGAGGTACACAGTGCTACTGTCCAGCCCAAAGCAAGGGACGGAAGACACTAAATCAAGACATCATGGAGAAGAATCCAATGGAACTAACAGATGTCTTAATGTGGTGCCTGAAGGGGGTGGGGGGGAATCCTAAGGCAATGAGCATGTTTCTTAGGGTACCTGAGAGAATATATATGTACCAACACAAAGCAGGCTAATCAAAAAAGTTTATAATCCAATTGTTTGTTCTGGAGAAAACCAGAACAAAGGGGGTGAGGGTGAGGGGGGTGTCTACCAGTTCATATCTAACTCAGAAAAGGGCAATGTATTTGTACACTCTTGTATCAATACTGACTGTCCGGTGGCACAGTCTACTGTGGCAACTGACTGCTGATTTAAAAATGCACTGGAGAGGCTGGAGAGATGGCTCTGTGGTTAAGAGCACTGTCAGCTCTTTCAGAGGACCCATGTTCAATTCCTAGCACTGACATGGCAACTCACATCTGTCCGTAACTTCAGTTCCAAGGGATCCTTAACCCTCATACAGGCAGAACTCCAATGCCCATGAAATAAAAAGAAATCATTTTAAAAATTAATAAAACAAAAACAAACAAACAAAAAACCCGCTGCCCTGGCGAGTCTGGTATACAAGGATGACTCCAGAAGACAAATGTCCACACTAGTCTAGAAACTCAAAAGCCAACAAGGAAAAGACGAACACACCGGGGGAGGGGACCTGGAGGACAAAAGGCCAAAGGCAGGGTGCTGATGGTTTCTGGTTTAAGCCGTTCTTTGCTATTCAACTGATTTCGATTATGTGCAGCTAATGACTGGATTAAAATCACTTTTTCTACCAAGTACAACTAGCTCGACTGAGCCCAACTTCCAAGTTCCCACTTGGCATTTAACCCTGGGTTCTCAGGAACACTGTCAGATCGACGCTAGCTTGTCTGAGCTTTTAGAAGTCACTTAACTTTTTAAGCATAGGAAAATGTGGAAGCCGGTGGGTGTGCACACCCTGACGGCCACACACAGTAGGCCCTGCATACATCCCACTACTTGCACTGTGCTACCCAGACAAAGCCAGGGTCTCCTTCAACAGCGGCAGAGCTGAGGGAAACATAGAGGGACAAAAAGAGGCCCTGGCTCTGGAAGAGGACTATCTAGAAACCACACTGTGACAGACAGCTCAGCTTGCACAGAGCTGAGATACCTAAGTGGGGGGGGGGGGGTGGATGGGAGCGTTAATGAACCATGCTCTCCCTCTATTCCACACACGGCCCCTGCCGGACATACTGCCGGGCGCTCATCCATCAGGTGACTAGTCAGCTACTGTCCTGAGAAAATCAGTTCCTGGCAAAAAAGGAACAGCGGTCTCTTTTCTAACATGCCATAATCAAACTTCTATATGCACATGCCTTCCCATAACTTAGTCTTCAGCCAGCACACAGTCTTGTGTGGGTATATATCACATATGTAATATATGAAATAAACCATGTTGCCTTAAGCAAGCTACTTAAAGCCTCACTTTCCCCATCGGCTGTATGTAATACTTGCCCCCCCACCCCCACCCCACCCCCGTAGGTAACAAGAAACTGAGAAGCACCCTGTGCAAGTCCACACCAGGCCCCAGCTGGACAGCTCAGCAGGTAAAGGCACTTGCCCAGTCAGATGACATGAGTTCGAGCCCTGGGACCCCCTCTTGTGGAAAGAGAGCCCACACACTCAAGGTGTCCTTTGACCTCCACAGAACACACCATGGTAGACACACACACAAATAAGTAGAAGTAACAACAAAACTCTAACAGGCACCAGTCTATGTCTGCTAGCTATCTCTGTCCCCGCTTCCTGGCTGAGACAGGAGGAGAGGAAATACATGTCAATAGAGTCACAATTACGCAAGTTCTTTTAACAACAACAAAAACAACGCTTTACAAAAGCATGCCTAGGAGCTGCCTTACAAATCGTTATTTTTCCTAAGCCTCCCATGCTCCAGGAGTAACTTGGATGCTGTTTCAATTCTGCTAGACTAAATTCAGCTAATTCAACTAGACTAGAAGGGAGGTTAAAATAGGATGTTACAAAAACACAGTTCTTTGGTTTAAAAGAATAAACCTACACATACAACTATGTCTAAACAGTCTGCTAAAAGCGATTTTCATTGTGAGGCTGAGCTCTCTCAACAGACCTTAAGAAACTCTTCTAACAGGCAGATGGATCTCCGTGAGCTTGAGGCCAACCTGGTCTACGTAGTGGATTCCAGAACAGCCTGGTCTATACAAAGTGGATTCCTAAACAGCCCAGGCTACATAAAGTCCCTGTCTCGAAATGAAAAAAGAAACTCCTCTAATATGCACATACACATACACGCGCGGGTACACACACACACACCACACACACGGGGGGGGGAGGGGTACAGAGGGGAACCATGCTCGCCCACTAGAAAAGTGACACTTAATGGATGTTTTGGAGGAGACCTTTTCAGTTCCAACACTTCACGCAGAAACAACCCGAGAAAAAGCGAAGGGACTGCCTTAATGCACAAAAGATGGTAAAGGCTGGGTGACCCTAACTATCAGAGGCTTCCTTTTGATGGCTGGCCAGGCCTTCCTTCAAGGGCTGATCTTTCAGAATGCACAGGGTTCAAGCCGTACTCCTTTTTCAAACGGACTTCCCAAACAACAGGGCTAACAGGTAAACGGAGCCACCGCCGACGGACCCAAAGCCAAGTTCTCCCCTCGCTCGCTTCAGGGTCTGCAGAGTAGGCGAGTGGCCTGGAAAGGCTGCATCAGGTCAAACTCAGCGAACCCAAGACCAAACCGTAAGCTGAAGTCCGGTCGGCCCTAAGGTGTGCAGGATGCCACACAACGCAGGGCGCCCGGCTCACCTTGGCCCCACTCGTCAACCAGAAAGCACGCGCGCGGCGGCGTGGCCTGCGGGCCACCCACAGCAGGCTAAGGAGCGGCCACCCGTGTCCGGAGCGCCGACCCCGAGGCTCCGGAGCTCCGCGGCCTAGAGTGACACGCGCAGGGAGGCTGCAGAAAGAGAGTGTGAGCGAGCGCGCGCGGGCGAGCGGGCGGCGCAGGGCAACACAGCGGGCTCACGAGGCCCCGGGAGCCGCGCCACTTACCGAGCAGCCGGCGCACCTCGTCCTCGCTCAGGTAGAGGCTCACGCTGGGTCCCGCAGGAGCGGCGGCCAGGGCCGGGGACCGCGGGGCGGCGGCGGGCAGCATCGCCAGCAGCAGCAGCAGCAGCGGCGGCGGCGGGGCCCTCAGGCCGCCGGTCCCCGGGACGCCGCCCCGGCCCCCCGCGCGCATGGCCGCCGCCGAGCAGGAGCGTCCGCCGCCCGCCGCGCCGCCGCGCACCCCGGCCCCGAGCGCCTCACAGCCCCGAGCCGGGGGCGGCCGGCCAGCTCATCGCGCCGCCGCTTCAGACCCGCCGCCCGGGAACGGGAGGTGGGGGGCCGGGGGGAGCTGCTGGAGGAGACGCGCGCGTGCGCGTGCCCGCCGTGCGCGAGGGCGCGCACGCACGCGCCGCCCGACGGAGAGCGCCCGGTTCTGGGGGCGCGCGTGCACGCGAGAGCTTCGCAGACCTTAAGTCAAGAGTTGGGGCCCGCGATTGGGGTTGGTATAAATAACGTTTCGTTGTTTGCCAATGTGAAATGCGCAAAGAATGAAGGAAATGCGATAAAGAGGAACAAGTTAATCAAAACAATAATGAAGTGCCCTGGCCAGGCAAAGGGCCGGGGGTAAATGTAGCCAGTCTCCAGCCCAAGTCGTTGATGCCTGGGGAGGGTTGGTTCACTGTAAGCCTCTATCCCCTTTATTCTTCCCCAGGTGTGCCCCAAGACTTGGATGCTGTTTCAAAAGAAAAGCATGCTGTTTTATTTAGTGAGAAGGGGCAGGTATGTAGAAATCTTCCCTTATCCCACCATCAGGAGTCAGTCTCTAGTTAGCACGTGTCTGTTCCCTAGGATTCGCATGCCACACACTGTCCAGAAAAACCTTAGAAAACCTTAGTAAACTTTTGGTTTTGTGTTTTGTTTTCCAGTTTGTTTGTTTGTTTGTTTTCGTTTTGAGATAGGGTCTTACTATGTAGACCCGGCCGACATGGAACTTGCTATGTAGACCAGGCTGGCCTCGAACTCACAGAGATCACTCTGCCTTCCTCTGCTTCCCAAGTGCTAGGATTAAAGGCCTGTGCCACCATGCCCAGCAAGCTAGTTTTTATATGTGATGAATTTGTATTATTCTAGTTCTCCTTTACTGTAAATCAACCTGCATCTGGGATTTTAACCTTGTGGTCAATGCCAGCCCCTCCCCCCAAAACATTCAGTGTTTGTGACAGGGCGTGCTTATGGATGTGCATCGCTGACTGTGTGCATGGGTGGTTTTTACATTTCATCGCTTGCTCTAGGAAGCCCTTGTCTCCCTCAACTGGTTAAGAATCTCTGATACACATCAGAGACTCCGATGAAGATTTTTGGGAAACCATGACAATCAATCTTACTCTAAGATCCATCACTCAGGCCTGTTCTTCAACTACTTCCTCCAGACCAGAGTCATCCCATCCCTGCAGCCTGTTCACTGACCTCACGCCTCCCTCCTTGCCTGTGGAGAGCAGCTGCTTTCTGCCTGGCCTAGCTTCAAACTCCCAGTTGCCCATCCACACTCAGACCCTGAGAGATACTAGTTTTAATCCCCAGCCAGGGCAGGGAGAGAGACTGAGGAAGGGGGATAGTTGGATCTTGATTTTTTCCCCCCTCTCTCCTGTAGTGAGAGGAATGGATTCCATTTGGAGACAAGCTGGCCTCAATTTGTCAAGCTTCAATTCCCCAGCACAGAATACAGTGCCCTGCAGGAAGAGACCAGGAAGTGGGCATGAACTGCACAAAAGCATGCCACTAGGGAATGATGAAAAACACAAGTCACCTATGGCCACTGCTACCTAGTAAGGAACCAGGGCCCTGCCAAGAAGGTCTCTGGGAACACAGGCTGTGAACAGGGCTCTCTACTCAAGAAAACAAAGGGGGCAGGGAGGGGGAGGGGAGCCATCTTTAGAGCTTTGGTTTGGTGTCTACATTTACAGCAAGCTAATAATCCCTAAGGAAGGAAACTTATCTTTAGCCAGTGACATCTTGAGACACTGTGATACAGTATATCCCAAAGATGTCAGTCAAGCCAGGCTAAGCTCTGGTATTTATCAATGGTGTGGCCTTGGGAAAATTAAACTCTCCGAGCCTTGGTTTCTTCCTTCATAAAACACAGGCGCTAGGGCCTGACTTGCAGGGCTTTTACAAGGATTTAATTGGAGAAGCTATAAATAAAACACCTGGGCGGACACTGGGTGACTGCTCCGCTTCTTATGATTACTGTGGTCATAATGAATCCTTCCCTCTAATGGCCACTTCTGTCAAGTTTCATCACAGGAACAGTTCAAATGAGGTATCCTCCAGAAGTCCCTTCACTAACCCCGCGCATGCCCAAAGCCTGTGCCCAACATACATTTGTGCTGGGCCTGGTGTGAAGCACACTGGGATGTAGGAAGAACATGGAGCAATCACTAATCGATGCTGTGGAGGGAACTTAAGGAATTATAGAAACGCACATTCCTGGGCTCACCCCAGACTAAGGAGAGGAACATCTGGAATTGAGGAGCCAACCTGTGTTTCTGTGAACCCTAAAGGTGATTCTGGTATTGGCCGGTCAATTAAGAAAGGCTCAGCTCCTGCCTCTCTGATGTTACAGGTGCCTCCCCACCCCCACATCCATACCCCCACACCCCTACCACGCCCAGGCCCAGGGCGCCTGCCTGCCTCCCTCTCCCTCAATCAAGCTGTTCCTGACAGCCAGAGCCACTCTGTAAAACATCAGCTGATGCGTCATTCACTGGCTCTTTGACTGCCGAGTGTCGCCCTGGCTCATCTAGAGTAAAAGGCAAAGTCTCAAGCCCTACCTCTCCCTTCCCTTCTGACTGTGTCTCCTTCCTTTAAAGCCACCATGGCTTTGATTATGGCTTTCTCTCTCTTCCAGCCATAGACGCAATCCTCCGAAAACTTCCTAACCCATCCTCCCTCCCCCTGTTCACCAACCCACCCACTCCTGCTTCCCTGTCCTGGCATTCCCCTACACTGGGGCATCGAGCCTTCTCAGGACAAAGGGCCTCTCCTCCCTTTGATGTCCAACAAGGCCATCCTCTGCTACATATGCAGCTGGAGCCACGGGTCCCTCCATGTGTACTCTTTGGTTGGTGGTTTAGTCCCTGGGAGCTCTGGGGGGTACTGGTTGGTTCATACTGTTGTTCCTCCTATGGGACTGCAAGCTCCTTCAGCTCCTTGGGTCCTTTCTCTAGCTCCTCCATTGGGGACCCTGTGCTCAGTCCTATGGTTGGCTGAGAGCACCCACCTCTGTATTTGTCAGGCATTGGCAGAACCAGACAGCTACATCAGGCTCCTGTCACTCTTATTAAACCCTCAGACTCTTCTCTCCCTGCCAAGGTGTGGGTGGCAATCTCTGGCATTTCCCAATAAGCATCTAGATGCTGGGAAGCTCTGACCTCTGCCTGAGGTTTCTTTGTCCCCAGGGAAAATGAAGGCTATGGCCATGACCACACTCTGCCCGCCCACCCCCAACCTCCTTGGTTTTTCCTGTCACCGTGGCTGGCCTGACTCTTCTCCAGAAGACATAGTTAAGAAAAGTCAGGAAAGAACATAACACTTGGTTTTCACTATTCTAAATGCAGCCCAGCTTTAGGCTTGAGATGCCACAGGATGGGCGCATGGAAACACTGCAGGCCGGTCAGGGGTTGAGTGACAGGTGCTCCATGCATGGCGCTGGCAAAGCCTCAGTGTCTCCACTGGTGGGTACCCACAAAGATATCCTGGCAGCCCAGAGTTCGCAGAGCCAGGGTTGTTCACCCCTACCCTTGACTGGTTAATATTCCCACTAGCATCCCCTTGTCCTGGGCTAGATCACCTAAGAAGGCCATTCTGTAAACCCCTCCTTTCCTCACGTAAACCAACCTGGTTGCACTATAAACAGGTCAAGCACTAGAGAAGTCCATGGCATAAAAGGTGAACTTTCTTCTTCACATACGCCTCGATTGTTCTTCCTAAACACCTAGCTCGGTGCTTGTTCCCATAATCTTTTGTGTAGGCGATTATACATCCATATATATTAGATCCACAGCTGGGCTTAAATTTTTTTCCATTTCATATATAAAAATCATGATTCATATGATTATGGGTTTGTTGTTTTGTTTTGTTTTGTTTTTGAGACAGGGCCACTAACCCAAGCTGACCTCAAACTCGATATATAGTTGCAGAAGGTCTTGAACTTCTGCTGATCCTCTTTCCTTTACTTCTTGGGTCCTGGTAGTACACACATGCTCCGCCATGCCTGGTGTATGTGCACGCTGGACCCCATTTGTGCTCTACAAGAACCCTACTGACCAACCGGGCTCCACTCCTAGCCCCATGGTCTGCTGCTTTTTTTGTTTTTTGTGTTTTTGTTGTTGGTTTGGTTTGGTTTTTGGTTTTTGGATTTGGTTTTTTTCCAGACAGGGTTTCTCTGTGTAGCCCTGGCTGTCCTGGAACTCACTCTGTAGACCAGGCTGGCCTCAAACTCAGAAATCTGCCTGCCTCTGCCTCCCAGAGTGCTGGAATTACAGGCGTGCACCACCACCGCCCGGCTCCTCATTAAAATCACTTGAGATTTTGAGGAGCCCTGTATGACAAGGAACCCAGAGCTACTCCCAGGGTAGGCCTGATTGGGATGAGCCCTGGGAGATCTTCCCTGCTCTGGTACAACACCTCACTTCCTTGCACACACGTCCTGGTGCACACAGGTAGATGTTTCAAAGGGTGGATTCTGTGAAATGAAATCACTGAGCCAATAGGAGTTCTATTTTAATTCTGATAGATTCTGTTCAGTTGCCCTCCAAAAGACTTCACCAATGTGCCTTTCTACCAGAAAGCTTAATAGATAGATTGTACTGGTTAGTTTTTGTCAACTTGATATAAGCTAGAGTCACCAATTGAAGAATTGCCTCCGTTAGATTGGCCTTCGGTCATGTCCATAGGGCAATCATGATTGGTGATTGATAAGACTCAGCCTCACCCATTGTGGGTGGTTTCATTCCTGGGTTTATAAAAAAGAAAACTGAGCCAGCCATGAAGTAGCATTCCTCTATGGTATCTCTCAGTTCCTGCCTCGAGTTCCCGTCTTCTGTGGTGAACGATAAGCTGTAAGCTAAATAAACCCTTCCCTCCTCCCAAGTATTTTTGTTTTGTGTGTTTTGTGTTTTGTTGTTGTAATTGTTGCTACTGTTTTTTGTTAGCGTTGTTTTATCACAGTGACTGAAAAAAAAAAACATTAGTTCATTATTGTTTGATCTTTATTGCCTTCCATCACTAGTGAGCTTGAGCATTCGGTGCATGTGTGTCCTTCATTGGTTATACATAACCAATACATAGAGAGAGAGAAATCTCTCTATACTTTACATTTTAAGGAGGGGCGGGTGCTGTGAGATGCTCAGAGGGTAAAGTGCCTGCCTCGAAAGCTTGGTGGTTAGGATTCAGTCCCTGGAACAAATCATCCCTGGGGCTGATGTACAGGTGAAAGAATGACTGAATCCTCCACGCGTAGGTAAACACCCCACACACACACTGAAATAAATAAAATACTGAGAATAATAAAGTATTTGCAACTTTCGTATGGGTTTTGGTTGGCTGATTGTCTTCTCATTTGTATTCCTTTTCATGTATCCATTGTCCTTTAATTTTGCTTACTATTTCGCTTAAATTTGGATTTTTATTTTTCCTAACTGACGATCTTTTCCGTTATGGTTTCTGTATCTTGTGTCATGCTTTAGAATGAACTTCCAGTTAATAACTCTTATATTTTTAATGCCTTTGTCCTTTTCTCTTTTAAAAAAAAATCGTTTTCTTCATCCATCTGGAACGTATGTTTATGCTCAGCACATGACACAATTTTATTTTTTCCATATGGGGAGCCATTTGTCAAAAATACCATGTATTATACATCACATATTGCATATTCCACTCAGTAGCTCTGTAGAATTTTAAGTAAAACAAGAACTTTCACCTGCTTCCACCTCCACATAGAGCTCTCCGGATCTCCAACTGTGGTACCAAACATTTCAGCCGTGCACGCATGGCAACTGAGTGCTTGACATGCGGCTGGTAGGAACTGAAACAGGCCATCAGTGAAGTAGATGCCAGATTTTGAAGAATGTACACGTGTCGTTAATCTGTATTATACTGGTTACATGTCAGTGATACTATTTTAAATATTCTGTGCTAAATTGTACTGTTGAATTTTTTTTCACTTTAAAAAAAAAAAGATTTATTTGTTTTATGTATAAGTGCTCTACCTGCATGTACACCTGCATGCCAGAAGAGGGCATCAGATCCCATATAGATAGTTATAAGCCACCAAGTGGTTGCTGGGAATTGAACTCAGGACTTCTGGAAGAGCAGCAGGTGTGCTGAGCCATCTCTCCAGCCTCACCTTGTTTCTTTATTTGCCCTCTTGAAAGCCACAGAAGCTAGCTCACATGTGTTTCTCCTATGGAGTGATGGTCTTGCTTGGACTTCCAGATTGTTTAGGATTTCCTTTTAACGGGTTCCATTTTCTGTGGTACTTTAAACAGTTGACCAGTTTCATGAGTTACACGATAGTGGAAACTAAAACAGGTGGGTGATTATAACAGCCACAGTATCTAGGTGATCTTTGTCTCCTACACATTAAACACACACACACACACACACACATACACACACACAAGTTATTAAAGCCAGCCCAAAGTATAAAAATCTACAAAAATACTACAATATAAGCTGGGTGGTGGTGGAGCACGCCCATAATCCCAGCACTCTGGGAGGCAGAAGCAGGCGGATTTCTGAGTTCGAGGCCAGCCTGGTCTACAGAGGGACAGCCAGGGCTACACAGAGAAACCCTGTCTTGAAAAACCAAATCTAAAAAACCAAAAAAAAAAAAAAAAAAAAAAAAAAGCTACAACATTACATTGTAAATATTACATTGGCATTTGAAATGGATGAGGAGTCCAATCCTTTGGTAAAGGGCTTGCCACACATGCACACCTGAATTGGTGCCACCAGAATGCACATCAAAAGCCAGGTGTGGTGGGCCAGGCTCTAACGCCAAGCCAGGAGCCTAGAGGCAGGAGGCTCTCTGAGGCTCGCTGGCCACCTACCCCAGCCAATCAGCAAGCCCAGGCCCAGTGAGAGAGCCTGTTCCAAAAGATAAGCAGCTGAACAGTTGAGGATGACACCAAACATCAACCCCTATCTCTACATGTGTGTGCATACAAAAACATGCATACACATGCATATTTTTTATTCTCAATTTTGTTTTTAGATTTATTTTATTGTATGTGAATGAGCATTTTTTTTTCTCACATGTGTGTCTGGGCACCATGTGAGTGTCTGGTGTCTAAGGTCAGAAGATAGCATCAAATCCCCTGGAACTGGAGTTATGGACTGTTATAAGGCGCCATATGGGTGCTGGGAATTGAACCCAGATTCTGTGCGAAAACAATATAAGTTTTTTTAACCACTGAGCCTCTCTCCAGCACCCCCTCCTCTTTTCTAAAAAGGGGCGGGGACAAGGGAAGGGAATCCTTCCTACTCAGTGTCTTGGGCTAAAGCCTAGAGATGCCTATTCCTGATACTAAAAAGGAACTAGGAATCTTGGCTGGGTTGGAAGCCATATTAAAACTACAATGAGGACTCATTTCTCACCAGTACACCAAAAGTCAAAAGTTTATTAGCACATTCTCTTGGCACAGAAGTGGAGAAACTGAGACTTTAATACATTGCTGCTTGGGAGTTCTGCTGATGCAAATCCTCCAGTTTGGCAATGGCACAGTGGCTGTAAAGGCTTATGCCTTCTGACCCAGTATATTCAGCATCAGGGAATTGACCTTATGCATATATCTGTATATTTGTGTAAGAATATATATTGTAGATAACTTTCGCAGTACTGTCTGCCAAAAGATTGAAAACCTGGAGGTCTGACAGTAGGAGGTGTCCCATATTTATGATCTATCATGAGTATCTTAGAAAAAATGTACGTGGGTGACCACCTAGACCCTGGGTTGAGGATATGGTTAGAGCCAAAGGGAAGAGACATTTGTGCTGCTGGCAGCCACGAGTTGGCCCCTGAGTCCATTCCCCCCTTTTGGTAACACTCATATGGTTTTGGCTATGCTGATCTCCTACCCTCCCTTGCAGTTTACCCCTAAGTTCTTACTGGTGGAATGTGAGAAAAAGGTAGTATCTACTCCCGTTCAGGATGTTGGCTTCCTCCATGATCCGCTAACCATCGATTATCTGCCACGCTGGTCTTGTGTATGGTGAACATTTTGTGTTTGTTTGTTTGTTTTCGTGCATGTATGCCCGAGCATCATCTTCATGCCATGGTGCCCAGTAAAGCCTGGAAATGAAATTACAGACAGTTGTGGGCACCATGTGGGCGCAGGGAAACAATCCTAGGTCCTCTGGAAGAACAGTGAGTGCTCCTAACCACTGTACCATCTCCCCAGCCACTTGTGTCCTGCGAGTGTGTTAGTCTTGAAGGTGCAGGTTCTAGAGATAGTGGTGTGCTCTGGAAAGAACATGGTCTCTCTGCTGGCTTGTCTCTTACCCAAATGCTCTGTCCTAGGCTTACTTGCTGCTGGGACAGCATTCTGCCTCTCTGGTCCCAGCTTGCCTCCTCAGTGCAGGAGGAGCAGAATGAAGATTCCTCCAACACACGCTCCACATTAAATATGCTGGGTTTTGCCCAGGCCCCCCCACCCTCAAGTCCCTTGACCCAGAACTTGGAGCCGTTCCAGGATCACTCCCACCTCCAAAGTAGGACCTTCTCTGGGTGTGTTTTACGATGTGGTTTTTCTCTGATCTCCTTTTGCTGTTAATTTGATACCATCTGCTTTCTTTTACATGATTTCTCATTTTTTGTGTGTGTGATCCATTCATAAGAAATAAAATGTTTCTGCTTGACAAAATCACTATAAACAATGGCAAAAAAACAGAAGACAGACTGAAGGAGATCTTTGCAGTCTCACCACTGTTGAAGAACTGTGTTTTGTGAGGAACTTTTGCCAACTGACATAAGCAGACACTGTTGTACACACACACACACACACACACACACACCACAATACCTATAATCCAACAACAATAAAAACAGATGAAGAAACAGACAATTCACAGAAAAATAATGAAAATATGTTAAAATACTTCATTTAAATGCCTTTTAAAGATATTTATTTTTTTATATGTGTATGTGTATTTTGTCTGCCTGTGTGCCTTTGTACCATTTTCATGCAGTGCCCACAGATGACAGAAGAAGGAGTCAGATGCCCCAGAATTAGAGTTACAGATAACTGCGAGCCACCATGAGGATGCTGGGAATCAAACCTGGGGCAGCGAGCAATGTCTTTCTAGCCTCCTTTTTCATAGTCTAAAGAAAAATGCAAATTTAACCTTCCCTGATCAATAATCCATACTTTAGCCCATCAGAATCTAATCTAAAGATTAGATGGTCCAGTCTCTAACAGCCTGAGAGCATGGTACTCCTCACAGTGTGGGGGAAACACGTATTTTCATAATTGGTAGACATCACTAGTCTCCTATTCAGACAATTTGGCAATCATCGCTCCATTTCACAAGAGCATATTCTCTGCAGTTCAGCTATTCCACTTCTAGTACTTGAGTCTGAAGGTGTGTGTGCACCTTAGGTGCACCAGCAAAGCTACTGTCCTGTTTTGCTTTCTATTGCTGTGATAAACACCACGACCAAAAGCAACTTGGAAAAGAATGGGTTTATTTCATTTTATGCTTCCACATAAGCACAGCCTAACATTGAGGGACACAGGGTAGCAACTCAAGCAGAAACCTGGCCACAGAAACTAAAGGAGAGACCATGAAACATCTCTCTGGCTTGTTCAGCTTGTTTCCACAGATAACCCATGACCCTGGGGTAGCTCTGCCTACTGTGGGCTGGACCCTCCGGCTTCAATCGTTAATCAACAATTAGCCCTGCCGCCAGAGTTGCTCTCAGGCCAATCTGATGGAGGTAATTCCTTAACTGAGGATCCCTCTCCCCCAAATGACTTGAGTTTGCGTCAAGTTGGAAAATGCCTGTGCTTTCAAACCATTAAATAAGTCAGTGGGAGCATCCACCGTCAACAGTCAACAGTGTGTTGGACGGACGAGCCACAGTGAGTGCACCTAGGTTTGTGGCTGTGAAGAAAACTGAGCCTGTGGATGTGGAGCGCGCCATTCTATAGGAGAGCAAAACTACAGGAAAGCAGACAGAGTAAGGAGAGGGAGAAAACAGTGTGAAGGCTTGAGTTTGCAGTGTGCCACCGCCACCGCCACAAACTGAGAATGTCTTCCTGAGGAAATAAAGACAGGAAAGCTCCCTTGCTGAGCAGTTACATTCTAGACTTTCAAATCCAGATGAATATTCCTCCTCAAGTCTGTTGTATGATTCTCAGAACCCAGAAATGCTGTGGTGCTGATTGAATACTTTCATGGCTTTTGCCTTTATTGTGTGAGCCTTCCTGCCTCCCTGGTCTCTTCTCTTTCCTATGTTGTCCCTGACTTCAGGAAAGGGACTTGGGACCTGGGAGGGAATAATAATCATGTGCCCCCTTTGCTCCCTGCTTCTATGTGAGCTTCCGCATTCTCTTTCACTGTTATGTATGTATGTATGTATGTATGTATGTATGTATGAATTCGTTTGGTTTTGCCCTGTCAGGAATGAAACCCAGGCTCCCATTCATCCCAGGATCCCTTTAATTTCTAATCTATTGAATCCAGACCTGCTCAAAATAGTATGAATGCACAAATATGGAGAAAGACATACGGAAGAGAGACACAGACAGTGAGACAGAGAGGGATTTTAAGGAATTATCTCACATGATAGTGGGACAGGTCAGGCTAAAACCTGTAGTAGCCAAAGGTAGCTCATGACTGTAACTCTTGTCCAGGGGATCCGAGCCTCTCACACAGATGTGGATGCAAGGAAAACACCAATATACATATCAAATTAATTAATTTTCAAAAGAAAAGAAAAGAAATTGAGGGAAGAATTAACATTCAAGCCTTGAGGCTGAAACCTGTGGGCTACAAACTCAGCCCGGGATTTCTTTGTTGTCTGGAAACCAATCTTTGCCGTTAGGGCTACAACTAACAAGACGGGGCCCACCCACCCTGTGGAAGGCAACCTCAGAGTCTACAGATTTGAAAGTTAATTACATCTAAAATATACTTTCATGGTGTTCGTCAGTTACACTGGTGTTTATCAGACAACCGGGCACCATAGCTCCATCACGTCCACTGCTTCAAGCATCGTGGCAGTCTTCCCTTGACTGCTGTATTTACGTTATTCTCTGCCGTTGCCATCAACAGGCTTGCTCCTGGGCTCAGCTGTGACACTTTCCAGACACCTGTGCTACAGCAGAGATCACAGGCCTGTCACTGTCACTCACGTCAGAATCATTCCACAGTTTCCTCTAAACATGAGCAGAAGGATTTCCCACAGGAACTAAGGCCCCCTTGAAACCTATTTCTCTTTTGCTGTCTTCGTTATTGAATGAATTCATCTTGACATAATGGCAGCCATCTTAAGTTATAGCCGACAAGATCAGTCCAAGAATAATCTGGTTGGGATTTCCCACATAGTTTCCCAGAAAATTGTGAAAGGACGCAACCATTATAGAAGTATTGCAGTTTTACAACTGGGCCATGGTGCTAGGAATGTGCCTGTCTGTTTGATACTAGCTTAAGATAAAGCAGGTACATTCCCCTGTGATGAGGTCACTTTTGTCCTAATCAACATATGCACTGCTCCTTCTGACCCAAACTGTGAGTATCCACTTGGTCTTATCAAAACCCGGGACCTCCCCTCTGCCAGTAAGTCACATGATGAACTATATAATCCTGAATCTGTCTGCCTCTTTGTTTGAGGGATTGCTAGTGTTGCTGTTGGGTCCTGCTCTTCACCCCCCAGTTGATTGGGGTTTTTGGATTGGGGGATTTTTGTTGCTTTTTTTTTTTTTTTTTTTTTTGGAGACTAGGTTGTTTCAAAGCAATATTATGATAATAATAATATAATGATAGCCACTATAAGAGCCTTCCCTGGATTTTTGTGATATAACACATGTTTAGAATACACTGACCAGCAGGCAGTGGTGGTGTGCTCCTTTAATCCTAGCACTTGGGATGCAGAGGCAGGTGGATTTCTGAGTTTGAGGTCAGCCTGGTCTACAGAGTGAGTTCCAGGACAGCCAGGGATATACAGAGAAACCCTGTTTCAGAAGAAGAAAGAAGAAGAAGAAGAAGAAGAAGAAGAAGAAGAAGAAGAAGAAGAAGAAGAAGAAGAAGAAGAAGAAGAAGAAGAAGAAGAAGGAAGAAGAAGGAAGAAGAAGAAGAAGAAGAAGAAGAAGAAGAAGAAGAAGAAGAAGAAGAAGAAGAAGAAGAAGAAGAAGAAAGAAGGAGGAGGAGGAAGAAGAGGAGGAGGAGGAAAGAGGAGGGGGAGGAAGAAAGAAAGAAAGAAAGAAAGAAAGAAAGAAAGAAAGAAAGAAAGAAAGAAAGAAAGAAAGAAAGAAAGGAGAGAAAAAGAAAGAGAAAGAGAAAATGAAAAAGAAAAAGAAAACACAGACCAACTCAGTTGCCACCCAAGCCCAGATCCTGACCTTTGAGTTGGCTTGCCCCAACATCTACCCCACCTATGAACGGCTCAAGTGCATGAAAGGGTCAGGCCAAACCTGCAGGGTCTCCATGACACAGGGTAACGACAGGATAGCTGAGAGGAGTCCCATGAGAATCCAGTATTGAAAGTGTAGCAGAAGCCAGAGACCTCGAACCAGACGATGACTATGCAATGAACATTTGCAAGTAAAAGTGTGTTGACAAAAGGGTGTACTGAATGACACACTTGCAACTTCCACAACAAGATGGGTTCTTGTTTTGCTTTTTAGTTGGGAGGTTTTAAGGGTGAATATGGAGGAATGAGGAGGTGAGTGGGATTGGGGTACATGATGTGAAATTCACAAAGAATCAATTTAAAAAGACACCTTTTTAAAAATGGTTCTGTCAGAGAGAGATCTGCTATATTTTTTAGCCAAAGAAAGAAGAGACATCACCCTCCATCCAGTAGGGCTACTGTGCAGGGGATGGGGTTTAGTCAGTGGAGTGCCTTCCTAGTGTGCATGAAGTGTGATCCTTAACAGAGCATAAAGCAGACCTGTGAGACATGCCTATGGTCCAAGTGTTTGGGATGCAGAGGCAGGAAGACTGTAAGCTAAAGATTGTATCTGACTGCATAGTGAGCTCAAGACTACCTGGGCTGTGTACGACCCTATCTAAAGAATCAATAAGACTCTATCTCATGCTGTCTTTACATGCTCAAGGTTGGGTCCGCTCTCTCGGACCCCAGGAGAACATCTGCAAGCTTCTACGTTCAAAAGCTGAAGAGGGTGAATTGGATGTACCGGGAGTAAGAGTGAGACTGGGGTGTGGTGCGATTGAACCTTCCAGGCAAGAAGGTATAGATCGTGCTGACTGAGGCTTTGAGAGGAGCATAACAGATACTATGAGGAGCTTTGATGTCTCTGGGCACTGAGCAGTTACCCTAGAAGATGCAATGGTCCCAGTCTCTGTCTCTGTCTCCATCTCTGTCTGTCTGTCTGTCTGTCTGTCTCTGTCTGTCTCTGTGTGTGTGTGTGTGTGCGCGCGCGCGCGCATGCGTGCGTGTGTGCGTGCGCGCAAGATACAGCGCCAGGAGGATCATCTCAGACTTCTAACTAGAGACATAATGGCATCCTAAACTCAACCCCACAGTTCATCAAGGGCTCTCCTAGTGACCATCCTGGGGCTACGCCAAGACCAGAACTCATGTCTCCCAAGTGTTACTGATTTGACAAGCTTGGTTTCCAGAATAACCTAAGAGGAGTGAACACACAGGAAATAACTGTCATGGGATTTGCTGCAGACTGGTGAGTAGGCCTCAGAGACAGATTTATGTATTAGAGAAAATGAAATGAAGGCACCATCATCCTTGTTCTTAGAGGGAGCCTTGCTAGTGAGAAGGTGGTGTTCTTTGATACCTAGCTTTGCTCTCAGACCCCTTCCACTGAGTTCTGTTCAGTCCAAGCTTATCCTGTGTGGAGTCTTGTTGCCTTAATGTTCTTTTTCTTTGAAGTCCATCTCTACCCAGGACTATGGAGATTCTCCCTTCTTCCTGCAGAAATACAATCTCTTACAGAGTCAATTTATGTTACCGGAAGTTCTGGCTTATCACAGCACTCTTATTTCCTCATATCAAGCATTCTTCTGCTTGGAAAGCCAGAGTTCTCAAACTGTTCCATGCTATATCAGCTTCATAAAAGGTTAATTGCTGTTCTAGCAAACCCTGTCCTTGAGTTTGGATTGTGTGTGTGTGTGTGTGTGTGTGTGTGTGTTTAGACAGGGTTTCTCAGTGTAGTCCTGGGTGTCCTAGAATTTACTCTGTAGACCATGCTGTCCTCAGACTCAGAGATATCTGCCTGTCTCTGGTTCCTGCATGCTGGGATTATAAAGGCACATTACCAGGCATGTCCCTGAGTTTTGAGAGCACAGCCTAGCAGTGTCCATTTTGGGAGAACCAGATGTTCATAGCATGGAAGATTCTGAGAAGTATGTTAAAAGCCGTGTTCACCTCAGTCATATCATGCTTGTTTTGATTTGAGATACTTTTCTTGTGGCACACCTGTTGGCACTGTCAGTTCTGCAGACTCAGTCTGATGCAGAAGAAACACCAGATTTAGGATAAAAGGACATTTGTTCAAGTCAACATGGCCTCCTGTGCTTCCCTAGAGCACTCTCTTTTGGTTTGAGTTGATAGGCCTGGCAGTTCTGTTCACAACTATGACTGACTAGTCTTACTTGGAGTGATTTAAAACCTGGAGCTGAGCATTGACCCAAGAATGAAGAGAAAACATTGATGAACAAGCAGAGGGATCCTCCACAGTCTGACTGATCTGACTGATCTGACTTCAGACCCCAATACCTAGAATCTTCCAGATCTATGACTCCAAGCACATTATAAACCCTTGTTAGTGGAATTGATAATGCCAGCTCCAGAGTGGGCCCTAAGAGAAGGTGACAGTAAATTATGCTTACAAATCTCAGTCTATTGCCTGGTCCCAAAGGAGCATGGATGCCACATATCACCATAGCAACATTGCCATAGTAAGGATATCTCTAGGAAGACCAAAGGCATCATGAAATGTAAACAGTATGTATTTGAAATCCTGCCTTTGCTTACATCAGGCTTGCCCTTCCCCCATACCTCTCTGCTCCTCCAGTTAAGGTGTTTCAATTTCATCCTACTGAGATTTCCCAGAAGCACAGAGGCCCTTTCCTGCCTCAGGTCTTCATCTCTGCTCTTAGCAAATCCAAACAGAACATAGCCCCCTTCTTCCAACAGTGAGATCATACAGGGCAGTGTTTGTGTAATGAGCTTCATTTAAGATGCAAGGTGATGGGTGTAATGGTCATGTACTTTAGAGCAGCGTAAAACATTCGGAGTCTTGGAAGATCATATTAGACATTGTGCTTTTTACATGACTTTCCGTACTTCCAGCAGTCTAATTTCCCATCCTGCTTCCCCCCAGAGATAATGAGGTGGCATTTTCCCCTCCAAGGCTTTCATCTATAGTCTTCTCTTTCTAGATGTCCTCCAGCACCTACAACCCCTATCTGTTCCCTCTGCAGAGTAGTCTGGCTCTCTTTGTTTTATATCCACAGCTGTTCACCTTCTGTGTCCACACAGGTGTTTTGCTGAACAAAGAGCCTTGTACTGAAGAGGAATGTCTGCCTTAGGGGAAGATGCAGCTGTGGTCTGTTATGACTTTAAATATTAGCTTCCCTCTTCTCTACTGCAATTCTAATTACTATGGAAACATGCCTAGGAGAGATGTGACATACTAGATAGGTATGTTGGATGGATTATTGCAGCAGAGATTTAGAAGATGCACTGAAGTGAAAATGGTGGAAGTAGAGACTAGGAATCAGGCTGTATGGCTTTCCTAGAAGACCAGAAGACTGGGGACCAGGCTGCATGGCTTTCCCAGGTAGACCAGATGGCTGGAGACTAAGCTTCATAGCTTTCCCAGGTAAACCAGATGGGTGAGGATTAGGAGTGAATAGGGAGGACCATGGAGAAAAAATAACAGAGGTCTGGGTGTAAAATGGGACCCATAGCCTTAATGACAGATTGAATAATATTGAGCATGTAGGGGACAAATGCTGATAGGCAGAGAGGATAAGGATAAATCTTAAATTGAACTAGGGATAGCTGGCATGGTGCCAGGCTAGTGAAAAGAATAATAGCCATATTAATATCAGCCTTCTTCCCTCTGTTTCTTTTGCTGTAAAGAGACACCATGACCAAGGCAACTCCTAAAGGACAAACATCTTGTTGGGTCTAGCTTACAGTTCCAGAGGTTCAGTCCATTATCATCACAGTGGGAAGCAGGACAGTGAGCAGGCAGACATGTGACTGGAAAAGTTGCTGAGAGTTCTGCAGGCAGACAGGAAGAGAGTATCTTCTACACTAGGGGGAGTTTGAACCTAGGATCCCTCAAAGCCCACCTACACAGTGACATACTTCCTTCAACAAGGCCACACCCCCTAATAGTGGCATTTCCCATGGGCCAAGCATATTCAAACCACCACATTCTGTAACTCTTACTACTAGTAATAGTTGGGACCTCTCATTGAGCACAGACAATATGTCAGATACTTGATGAGTAACTGGTGTGGGCCTTAGTCCTATGTTATTAGAACAGTACACAGGCTGGGGAAATTTCTTATTTATTTATTTATTTATTTATTCATTTGCCTTTTATTGAAAATGTTTTTTATATAATATATGCTGATTACAGTTTCTCCTTCCAATTCCTACCCACTTTCTGTCTCATTAGAAATCAAACAAGTTTCTAAGAAATAATAATATAAAATAAAATCTAATAATATAAAACAAATACATTAGAATAGGACAAAAACAAACGGAAGAAAAAGAGCCCAAGAAAAAGCACAAGAAACAAATACAGACTCAGAGACCCATTCATTCTCACACTCAGGAATCCCATAAAAATCATAAAACCAGAAACTGTGTGTGTGCGTGCGTGTGTGTGTGTGTGTGTGTGTGTGTGCAAAAAGGACCTGTGTGGTTTAAAAAAGTATAAAAATAAAAATAAGATAAGCTAGGCAGTGGTAGTGTATGCCTATAATTCCAGCACTTGGGAAGCAGAGGCAGACAGATCTCTGTGAGTTCAAGGCCAGTCTGGTCTATACAGTGAGTTCCAGTACAGCCAAAGCTATATAGAGAAATTTTGTATCAAAAACAAAAAAAGAAGGAAAAGGAGGAGGAGAAAGAAGAGGAGGAGGGGAAGAAGGAAAAGAAAAAGTAGTAAAAGAAGAAGTAGTATAAGAAGAAATTAAGAGAAAGAAAGGAAGAAAGGAAGGAAAGAAGGAAGAAAGGAAGGAAGGAAGAATAACTCTGGTAGGACTTTATGAGACAAAGACACAACTGAATTTGTTTTCTGTTGACCATGCTGGGCATGTAGCCTTAATGGTAGTGTGTTACCCTAGTAAGACTCCCTTGGAGGAAACTAAAGTTTTATTTTTAAGTGGTTATCAATTAGAGGTAGTGTCTGGGTTAGGGTTATAGGCATGTGTCTACTTCTCTCAGCTCTAAGATGCTAACTGGTGCAGACCTGTGCAGGCCCTGTGCATGCTGGCTCAATCTCTGTAAGTTCATGTGTCTCTTGGTTTTCTGTGTTTGGAAGGCCTTGTTTTCTTGGTGTCTGCCATCCCCTCTGGCTCTTGCACTCTTTCACCTCTTCCTCAGTCCTCAGAGCCTAGAGAGGAGGGATTTGACTCTTTGCATTTTGTCTGCCTGTGGGTCTTTATATTTGCTCCCATCTGCTGCTGGAGGAAGCTTCTCTGATGATGGTCAAGAAAGGCACTGATCTATGAGTATTGATTGCAGGATGTCATTAGGAGTCATTTGTAGCTACATTCCTTTTGCAGAACAGTGATATTTGGTTTTTCACTAGGTCCCTGGGATATCTAGTTTTAGGTTCTTGGTCTTCTAAGTAGCACTGAGTATGGGTTCCATCTCATGGAGTGGGTCTTATGTTAAATCAGATATTGATGGGTTACTTTCACAAGCTTTATGCCTTATCTTGTTGGCAGGACACCTTTGTAGATCGAAGTGTTTATAGCTGGGTTGCTATTTACATTTCTCCCTTGGTAGCCTGCAGAGTGCCTCTCTACACCAAAAACACTAGCCCATCAGGATAAAGGATGTAGTTAGGCACCAGCTCAACTTCTCTGTGTTCGGTGAGTTGTACAGGTCATCTTCAGCAATAGGACCTTACTATCAGTTTATAGAGAACCTATTCCCTTTGCAATGGCCTGGATTGTTTGGGGCTTCCCATGGGACCCCTTCAGTCAATTACCCAATTAGATGTAACCCATTCCTAGTACTGGAAGCTTTATTTGGTGACAATACGTTCAGTTGGGACTCTGTCTCCCCCGATTATTTGGCAACTCTGTTTAGATCACCTTCATAAATGTATATATTTTAGGAAGTTTCTATTATATTTAGACTTCCATACTACCCCTTAAATGGACTTAATTTTATCTGTCTCTTCCTGTATTCCCTCCCTCAGCCCCCAGGCCACTCCCACTCTCTGCTTGATCTTCCAATCCAAGTCCTCCCCACCCCACCTCATCCATCCATAACTATTTTATTTTGGACTGGGAAATTTATAATGAATAGAAACATACTTACTCATGGTTCTGGAGGATGGGAAGTCCAAGAAGCAAGAGGTATGTAGAGGGGACTTGTTGTTATATCCTATGGAAGACAGGACAGGGTGGGGGAGGGGCGAAAGAAGAGAAAGAAAGAGACAGAAACAGAGAAAGAGACAGAGAGCCATTAGTCTCCACTTCCTAATACTGTCACATGGGGGATTAGATTCCCAGCACATTCGAGCCATAGCAGCATACATCATGAGATATAGTGGTACCCTTTCATTCTATAAGGAATATATTGTCATCTAATTTTTCAGCAGGAGTACAGTAGCTCTCCAAAGTTTTCAGAGATAGCAAAAGCACGTCATTACAGTTTCAAGTACTGAAACTACGACTCCAGTTTGGGACATGCTGAGCTTCAATTTCCTGCAGAAAGTCCTAGTGCAAACCTCTCAATAGCAGATGGCAAGGCAGATCTGAATTCAGAAGAAGAAATTGGACAAGAGCTCCAGTCATCTGCGCAGAAGTGCCTATGGAGGTTAACGTGAGACTTGTTGGGAAAGCTTTGTGCAGAGCAAAAGGAAGAGATATCTGAGATGGAGCACTGAGGGTAGATGATAGCTGAGATGGAGCACTGAGGGTAGATGATAGCTGAGATGGAACACTGAGGGTAGATGTCTGAGATGGAGCACTGAGGATGGATGACTGAGATGGAACACTGTGGGTGGATGACTGAGATGGAGCACTGTGGGTGGATGGCTGAGATGGAGCACTGTAGGTAGGTCAACTGAGATGGAGCACTGAGGATAGATAGAGCACTGAGGGTGGATAATGGCTGAGATGGAGCACTGTGGGTGGATGACTGAGAATGAACACTGTAGGTAGACAGCTGAGATGGAGCACTGTGGGTGGATGGCTGAGATGGAGCACTGAGGGTGGATGACAGCTGAGATGGAGCACTGAGGGTGGATGACAGCTGAGATGGAGCACTGGGTGGATGACAGCTGAGATGGAGCACTGCATGGATGACAGCTGAGATGGAGTACTGAGGATGGATGGATGAGATGGAGTACTATAGGTAGACAGCTGAGGTGGAGCACTGTCAGATGGAGCACTATGGGTATCGATATTCAAGGAAAGAAAAGGTAATGATAAAAAGGACTGTCTAGAGGAATAGGAAAAGCAGGACAGGGGTTGTAGGGTCTGCACAAGGGGCAGTGGCTGATTGTATGAAGTACTTCCTGGAGGAGACAAGGCTGCCTGAGTGCACAGCAGCTCATCAGAGGGGTGTTGAGGAAGACCGAGTCAAGCAAAGGTCATGACAGAAAGAAGGACAAGGAGGTAGATAAAGTAAACACAAGATAATTCAAAATATAGTAATAGAAGGAGGGAGGGTATGAGGGAAGGAGGTAGACAATAAAGATTTTTGTTTGGTTTGGGTTTTGTTTGTTTGTTTGTCTGCTTTTTGTTTTTGTTGCTGTTGTTTTGAGATAATTTTTCTCTGTGTAGCCTTGGCTGTTTGGAAATCATTCCTTAGACCAAGCTGACCTCTAACTCAAAGATCCTTCTGCCTCTGCCTCCTGAATGCTGGGATTAAAGGATGCACCAGCACCAGGTGGCTCAATAAGGATCTAAAGGGCTTCTTTACAAATGAGAGAAAACAAAACCAAAGCAACAGCAACAACAACAAACCCTCTAAGACTGGGGCTGTGGCTCAGTCAGTCATAGAGCACTTGATGAATATATGGCAGGGTTCCATCCTGGGTTCCATCCCTATCACTACACACACACACACACACACACACACAGAGAGAGAGAGAGAGAGAGAGAGAGAGAGAGAGAGAGAGAGAGATGGAAAATTTTAAGCTGTTTCTAAATTGAAAGGAATGTGTTAAAGAGGTCAAAGACACAAAGCACAAGAGGAAAGGGAGGAATCTTCCAAAGATGCAGATAGCCTGGGTCTGAAAGTCACTCCATGGTCTCTGCGGTGGGAGAGACATCCCAAGACTCCCAGGCAGCTTTACAAAGAGACTATTAGAGAGACGAGCCATCTGAATGGCTGTAGATGTAGATGGTTTCATGGAATAAGAAAGAGAGAGAAGACAGCCACATTTGGTCGCTTCTTCCCCCCCTCAGCCCCCCCCCCCCCTGGAATAAGACGCAAAGTTATTTCTGGGTTAAACCCAAGAGAAGGGAAGCGGTGGGGACTTGGTGGCAAGATCAAGTGTGTAACTGCCAGTGACCTCAGTAGAAGCAAGTATGGACCAAAAACCTGTAGGCTCTGTTCGCCATTGAAAGCAAAGCTGGAACTAGTGAGGGAAGCCTCTGAGGTGACACCAAGACCCCTGTTAAACAGTGTGGTGGCAAAGCAGAAGATGGCCTATGGGACTGGGCTGTCGTGTGCAGAACCTGAGCTGTGGAGAGAAAATGAACGAGGCTGCAGAGGATATCTAACATGATACATCGGTCCATCTAGTCTGGAGGGTTTCCAAATTAGACCAGAGGGACCAAAAAGAGTGAGGCCCCTTTGCTTTAAGAAAAAAAAAGTCAAGTGAGCATGGTGCCAAGGTGCCACGCAGACTCAAGCCTAGCACCGCGGCCCAGGGGCATCCCTGAAGCTCACCTGGCCCGATGGAAAACTACGGGATGACTTTTTAGTTTGATGTGTGTGTCTGTATGTCTGTGTCTGTGTCTGTGTACCTATCTGTCTGTGTCTGTGTCTGTGTATTTGTCTGTCTCTGTGTGTGTATGTGTATGTATATATGTGTCTGTCTGTGTATCTGTGCCTGTCTGTGTCTGTGTCCTCTGTGTCTATCTGTGTTCATGACACACACTCATGCACAGTCACATGAGCATACAATGGCACACATGCAAAGGTTTCAGGACAAATTGCAGAAGTCAGTTCTCCCCTTCCTCTGTGCAGATTCCAGGGATCAAACCCCAGTGTCAGTTGAGGGCAAGTGCCCTTCCCCATACAGCCCTAAGGCCCACATTTAGTGAGAGACCCTGTCTGAAAACAGAAGGTGGAGAACAATGGAGAAAGGCCCTAGCTCTGGCATCTGGCCTCCAAATGTGCACACA
Organism: Apodemus sylvaticus; assembly: GCF_947179515.1. NCBI lineage: Eukaryota > Metazoa > Chordata > Mammalia > Rodentia > Muridae > Apodemus > Apodemus sylvaticus. The sequence goes on from NC_067478.1 coordinate 20,908,740, forward strand.
TAGGTACACACATACAATAAACACACATGACACCAGAATAAAGAAAGAAGGAACAAAACTGTTATATTGTGCTTTAAATAAAATGGAGGCAAATTAAACACAGATTCTTATCTCGGCAATCTACACAGATTTTATGAAATAGCAGGAAGTGGATTTTTACTCAAACCCAGATGACAAAGGGAAATGGAACGGAGAGATCACTGACTGGCTGCATTTCGAAAGCTGAAAGCAGATGGGTGACTTAGCTAAAATCAGGAGTCAGAGCCTGCGGGCATCTCCCAAAGAGGCGAACAAGAACTAAGAATGGGAGGCTAGACTGTCACAGGGAGCAACATAAAGACCCGGTCTGAACATGATCTGAAGATGGTGTTATGGGAAGAATAAACAGGCCCATAAGCAGGATAACAAGAACCAATGAGAGCTGAGGTGGGAGCTGACAGAGAAGTGATATACTGAACAGGAAGACCATTGCTTGCACCTTCTGCTCGCTTCTCACCCTTCATCCTCAGGGACCCAAAAGGGAACTTTTCCCTGGGAAATCAGTTCTAAGAGAAAATACCTAAAGATACTGACTGCCCCATGGTGTTCTCTTTCTCAGATCACTCTGGCTAAAGGTCAACAGTCAAAGGTCATCAGATTGAGCACTATACCCCTAAACATGAAAGGGAAATTGAGAGTCACCTGACAACTGATGCATTTCTTTAACATAAAAGGTAGAGAGCAAATCAAATACAAAGGAGACTATAAAAGACAAGGTAGAAAAATACATAACATATGGTTACTAGTTCCTAAAGAAATCCAGGGTAATGCAAAGCCCATGAAAGGACAAGTCTAAGGCACAAAGAGCATTCTTATCAAAGCCTGGCAGGATAGATGAAAAAGGCATTATTAAAGCTGGGACATAAAATTAAAGGAATTTCCTAGAAAGTAGCATGAAAACAAAGCAGGAGAGACGGGAACAAAGATTCACTAAGGTGTGTCTCAATGAGCTATGTCTTCTCAATCAGCAAGGGCTCCAGGAAAGAGGACAAAGGAGATGTTTATCAATGGGAGTAATCAAGAAAAGTTTCCCAAATCAAAGGACATAATTTTATAGTTTGAGATGTTTTGCCAGATCCTTAGGAAAATATGTATTTTATCAATATATCAAATAATATTCCAAAACCTTCAATATAGATCCTTAAAGGGTAGTGTTGGAGTCATTCTTCAACCATGTTATCAAGAAAAGACTAATAGTGCAGTCCATGGGTGTTGACCAAAATAATCTAAAAGATGTGAAAGGGCCGGGGTGATTCAGACCACACAGTATATGGATTTCAGGAAAAATGGACTTTCATACAGAAAGAGAGAGGCAAAGAGAATCCTTGGGAAGACGATGGAGGGATTCAGCAGAACAGCAGCTCTGCTGCAGGCCAAGAGAGCTAGAAATAGGCATTTGGGAGCTAACGGCTCCAATAAGATAGCATTGGTGTCATTGTGAAGCAGTGCCTTGAAGACTTTAAGAGGCAGCCATTCCTGACTTGGGATTTCATTCCCAGCCAAACTATCCACTGATGGGGAGGTAGAATAAAGGTATTTTCTATCAAGATCTCAAAATGCATTGTAAGATAACAACACAGTTTAGCTATTCTTTCCCATGAACCATTTTTTAGGAAGTTTTTTTTTTTTAATAGGATTTCTTTCATCATAATGAAATAAACCAAGAACAAAAAGGTGTACCATTACATTGTATGAAGATGTAACAATACTGATACATACTTTGTATAAGTTAACATCAATCTACATCACAGAGACAGTGAATTGGCATTTCGAATACCCCCCAATGAATTAAGCACTCATATCCCAAGAGTGGTGGCATTTAACCTTTTTAACTATTATAATCTATTCTTATACAAGTAAAATTTCTCAAGCTCACAAGCCTTGTACCTTCAAAGCAGTTTTTGAGGTCTAGCATTTCATTGATCCTGTGCCTCAAACATACAAACACACAAACTTCATGGACCCATGCTTCCTAATCCTACTACGATGAGGGCTGTTCTGTTGTCAAAGTACATTGCTGTTCTGTTGTCAAAATACCTTGCATCTACCTTAGAATGACTTTTTTTAAAAACCAAGATTTTTATATCAGAATATCCACAGATAGAAATGGGGGACATCACCCAGGCTGCATGAAGGGTCTCTGTGATTCTTTAGGCCTGTTTGTTAAAAAAACAAAAACAAAAACAAAACAAAAAACAAAAAAAAAACCAGACAAACAAACAAAAAACCTGAGCACTGGCAGAATTTGCTCTAGTATACATTAGTACACACACACACACACACACACACACACACACACACATACACACACACACACACACACACACACACTTCCTGTTACAAGTGATGGGAAGAAACTTACACTAGAAGCCATGGTTCTTTACCGAAAGAGTCTGAAACACGTGGAAAGGCCAAGCTGATTCAGATTACCCAACACATGAGTTCTAGAAAACAGAAAGCTCGATATTCAGAAAACAGAGTCCTCAAAGGGACCACAGGGGTCCTAAGAAGAAAGCACTGGTTTAGAGCTATGTGCACAGGAAAAAGCAATATCTAACTCACTCCAGGAAACTAAAAGTTTGTTTAAACAGGGAAGGCAAATATAAAATTGCTACATTTTCACACGATCACTGTTCATACGGTTACAGTAATATAAACTCTAAGTGTTGGTGGAGGGAAGGGAAGCTAGAAGTATGTGATAGAGTTTTTTTAACAAAAAAAAAAAAAAAAAACAACAAGCCCTTCATCTTCTATACAGTAAACTTGGCAGATAATGCCTAAATTGAAAACTCCCAGAAGCAGCAACATAGCCCTATTCTTTGGCAATGTAGCAAGAAATATCACAACAGTCGGCTGGAGGAATGAAATGGGAAAAGGCAGAATGAATTCCAGAAAAGGCAGAGGGGTGCTGTTTGGCCTGCTTATCTTGTCTTGTTGTTTGTTTATTTGTTTGTTTTTTGTTTTTTTTTTTACTGGATAACTTCAATGAAAATAAAAATTCAGTCAAAGATCAGAGTGAGATGTGGAGCGGTAACTGAGCTGGCCGAGGGCGCTTCTTTGCACTCCGGGGCCTGAGCAGCCTGACAGCCCTGTTTCCAACATGAGCTTAGTGAGAACCGTGCTATGAGACAGGCTAGAGCGTGAAGAGGGCAGCTGATAGCTGGGCCCTCACATAGCCCGTTAATCCCCTCAACCACCATTAATGGCTGTCGATAACAAGAGGAGCAGACTCCATAGCATAGCGTGTCAAGAAGGTCTACTCTGCTGGCTGTGAGATAAAGTAGCCAGAAAAGACCTCACGCATGCGCACACCCTACAATTTACACAAAGTAGCAAGCTTTGTGCTGAGAGAGACAGAGACAGAGAGGGGTATAGTAAAATATCCTTTCTTTTCCCTGTGAGCTCTGCTACGAGGTGAGGAGGCCCATCCCTGGGAGAGCATGGCTTTGTGACTGAAGGAAGTGCTTCCCAAGGGCTTGGCTTCCCAGTTCTGCTTGCTCATCCAGGTCTTTCATCCTCTGGCAAAGAGAAGCCAGAAGAATGGTGGCTTGAGGCCTTTAGACTTGAGTGAACCCAGTTCTTCATATCCCCAAGTGTGGCTTGTAGAGCTAGATAGCAGGAGCTACAGCGGCCTGGGGGATACCCGCCCACAGGAAGGATGAGCTTGGCCAGCCCTAGACAAAGGAAGGGACAGGCCTGGATGCTATGAGTGAGGGAAGGGCAGGAGGAAGATCTGAAGGATGGGACGGAATGCGCCACTGACCAGAGATCACATTACCACAGGCCACAGACGGTCAGCAGTCAACAACAACATGGCTCCCAAAGCACACGGAACTTAAAGACCAAATGGAGTCACTTGTCCCTCCTCAAAGTGTCTGGTGGGAAAGCCCTCAGATTACACCTGGACCCAGGAGGAGTAAGTACAGGGGACATGGAGTGGGAGCATTAAACACAGCAACAACAAATTTCACCTAGGAATCACGGAGTGAGATTGAACACCGCAGGGATCTCGGGCTGGAATCACAGGGTTGGGAACAAATAAGATTCCATTTCTGCACAGCTGTTTTATTAATGGCTATAACAAGGTATTATTTCTGATCTATTTATTTACTTACTTATGTTTTCATTCATTTGTCTATTCATTCATTCATTCATTCATTCATTCAAGATAGGGTCTCGTTCTATTCTGGTCTAGAACTCTACTATTTAGCCTAGGCTGGCCTCAACCCCATGATAATCCTCCTGCCTCTGCCCTCTAAGTGCTAGGATTATAGGCATGAGCCACTACTCCTGGCTTTGGGATATTTACTAATATCCTTGAACTTGAAGTACCACATAGGCCTGAAACCCTGGCTTTCATAATTCTTTGAACTGTTGTTCACTGTTAATTACTGTTTGGTGGGGCCAAGAACCAAGACCCAGAAGTTCATTCAGTTTTTACATTACCCAGTAATGTAGTCCCAATAAAGCCCTACTTTACAGATGAAGGAAGCAGAGTTGAGCAGGTGACATAACTTGTCCAAAATTGGTAGCAAGGAGCCAAGTCAGAACTCGGTCTCTAGATTCCAAAGCCTCTGCTGACTTTCAGGAGTGGTATGTCCATCCCAGGCTCAGCCACAAACACGGCTCCCTGGAGACAAATGGTGTCCGGTGTGAGTGTGTGCATCCGCGTTCTGGGTCTGCTGAAGCCACGAAGGCCCGGCTGGGATGTGGAATGGCAGCCAGGTTAGGCCCCGCTGTGCATTTGGGGTGCTTCAGCCTGTTGGTAGTAGCTGAGGTGGCAGTGAACCAGAGTGCCTTTTAGCTCCAGGCATGCATTTTCTTAACATGATTTTGAAACAGTTGAGGAATTTCTTAATTTTGGAATCTGTTCAATAAATTGCTGCAGAGTGAGGTATTCAGCTTGAGTTCTTTAAACTTGTGCCAAGGAGCTGTCAAGTTAAATCCCCCCAAATCATAACATTAACAGTTCTGTGTTCTGGCAAGATCCATCAAGCCCTGTGTTCTCCCTATTAAATTCCTCCACATCTGTCTTCTCTCCGGCTCAGGGCTCTACATTTGCTCACAACTTTACTGTAGCAGCCTAGACCACTTCTGTGATCTACTCTGAAAATAGGGGTGGAGCGGCACCCTGGGCTATCACTGGCTCAGCGCTGGGGACCAAGATGAACATGTGCTTCTTGCCTAGACTCAGCTCCCAGACTGAGAAAAAGATAAGAACTTGTGACCAAACTTGTGCCATTGCCCTCCCAAAGTCCTGTTTTGTCTTTTGCCTCCTGGACTACATTTTCCATTTTCCTTTGGGTTTAGGTGAGGTCATGGGATCAAGGTCTTATCGAGAATACTGGAGTGAACTGATGAAGCCAATTCCATGATTAATGGTGACTCCTCCTCCTCAATTCCTTTTTCCATATTGTCTAGAAGCCTAAATCTGGGGGTCATATCCGAATAGCAAAGTGATGATTTAGAGACCCGATTTAGGTCACTCGGTCACAGGGTCCCCGAGTGACCATGAAGAACCAGTCTTAGAGCTGTTCCACGGGTGATACAAAATGGTTCATAGTTCGTGCTATTGACTAGAAGCTCAACCAATCCTATCCATCAGTTGGATTCCCCATATCCTGAGCTCCTTACAGAATTATACTGGGGTCCAGAAAAGACTGTAGTGAGGTCCACGCAGAAGCCTACTGCCCTGCCTCTTTCTTTCCACCCAACCAATTGGGGACAAGGACCTTAGCGTATGGCCATGCAGATTCATGATCAAAGCATCAGAACCATTTCCCTCCTCCTATGGATCCCGCTTCCCTAACTGGGCCACCTTGTCTGGCATCAGTGGGAGAGGGTGTGTCTAGTCCTTCAGTGACTTGATGTGCCAGGGTGGAGGGATATGGGGGGCCCTTATCAGAAGTAATGGGGAGGGGCTAGAGGGAGGGGATATCTGAGGGGAGACCCAGAGGAGGGGGGCTGTGATCAAGATGTAAAGTAAATAAATAAACTAATTAATTAAAAAAATCAACTCTTAAGGCAGAGGCTATGTGGAGGAGTGAGGGGAGAAGTCATCTACACAAGAGGGTGCTAGGACAAACATAGCTCCTCTTTGCCACATCAAATAGTATATTCACATAAAGTGGAGAGCCATGCCTCAGTCTATCATAGAGCTCAAAGGCCAGTAAGGCTGGTGGGAGTTAGGTGTGAGGAGGGTAATGGTTTCCTCTTTCAACAGCTGAGGTAGAAGAACAACCATGCTAGGCCCTAAGCCCAACCCCGTTAAGTGGCTAAGGAGTTAAGGAAATCCATTCGCCATGTTCAGAATTGTGTAAACTGTCCCCCAACATTAACTCAGCTCCAGTTCTTGACTTTAGGCTCCACACTGTGGAGTGAAGGTGGGTGATGAGCAGATAATTCCTTAATCTCTAGTTCAGAAGCATTGGCTCTCCCTGGCCTTTTCAACCTCCTGACTCAACAGGCACTGTGCCATCTAGACTTTGGTGAATATCTTAGCAGTTGAGTGACTCAGAATATCATAAAGTCCTCCTCATTCAGGGAGGAAGAAAAGCACCGTGTCTAGATGAGAGACTGCAGAATATTCACCTCCTTTGATCTGAGAGCCAACTCCAGATTCTGATGTTTATAAGCCATGATGACATAGTCTCCAAAGATGGCTGCCAGCAATCCCTTATCTCTCTAAAAGCACTTGCTGCTCCTCACAGAGAAGAGACATTGCCCCAGGCTAGAAGTGTATTGACTATAAATGAGATGTAGTCTAAGTTCTGCGTTTCTTGAATCTATATCACAAAAGGCTCTGATAAGGGCCTCCCATATACCCCTGCCCTGGCACATCAAGTCACTGCAGGATGACCTCCCCCACTGATGCCAGACAAGGTAGCCCAGCTAGGGATCCACAGGCATAGGGAAATGGTTCTGATGCTTTGATAAGGAATCTACATGGCCATATGCTAAGGTCCTTGTCCCCAATTGGTTCTTGATCAATCAATAAAGATGCCAGCAACCAATGGTTGGGTAGAGAGAAAGAGGCGGGACTTCCAGGTTCCTGTAGGCTAGGAGAGAGGAAAAGGCAGGAAGAAGAGAACTGAGATACTTGGGGGAGAGAGATGGAACACTCTTAGAGGTACAGGGGAGATCTTCCAAAAGGTAAGCGAAAAGGAAAGTGACCCACAAAAGGGCAGCCCAAAAGCATCTTGGGCAGCAAGATGAGTGAGCTTCATAGAAGGTTACTAGGCAACTAAAATGAGGGAAGATTTAGAGGTGTTAAACTTGGAGTAAAGGGAAGAGCATGATAGATACAGGAGGCTTAGAAGAGCCCAGACACTGAACCAGTAAGGCACGTTAAAAACAAGCTAGTGTGTGTGTGTGTGTGTGTGTGTGTGTGTGTGTGTGTGTTTCATCCATGGATAAGAGAATCTGGGTGGGTGGCTGGTAGTATGACCTACCCTGGAGCATCAATGCAGAGCAGCCAAAACTCACCGCAACACACAGACAGGCAACAGAGTCAGGGACAGCCCTCCCTCCAGTTGTTGGGAGACCTGCATGAAGATCAAGCTGCACATCTGCTACACATGTGCGGGTGGCCTAGGTCCAGCCTATGCTATCTTTTGGGGTGGTAGTTCAGTCTCTGAGAACTCTATTGATCTTGTGGTGCCCCTATCCTCTTTGGGTCCCTCAATCCTTCCCCCAACTCTTCCAAAAGACTCCCCATGCTCCATCTAATGTTTGGCTGTGAGTCTCTGCATATGGTTCCATTGTCTGGATAGAGCCTCTCAGAGGACAGTCATACCCAAAGAAGCCAAATAACAAGGAGGGCCCAAGGAAGGATCCTTAAATCTTTCTCAGAATGGGGAAATAAAATAGATATCAGGGTGAATGGAGGGAAGGAACTGGGTGGGAAAGGGGATGGGTAGCTAAAGGGGGATCACATGTAGGGCATGGGGAGAATGGAAATCATCAGGCAGAGGGACAGCTCTAGGATGTACCATAGACCTGGGATGGGGGTGAAGGGGTGGGGAGGAGGAATGTCCCAGAGTCTATAGGGGTGACTCCAGCTGAGATTCCTAGCAATGAGGGATATGGAGCCTGAAATAGCCATCTCCTGTAGCCAGGCAAGACTCCCAGTGGAGGGATAAGGACAGCAATCTACTCACAAAATCTTTGCCCCAAAATGTGTACTGCCTATAAGATATGCAGGGCAAAGATGGAGCAGAGACAGAGGGAATAGCCAGCCAATGACTGACCCAAATTGAGACCCATCCCATGGGCAAGAACCAATCCTTGACAATATTATTAGCATTCCATTATGCTTGCAGACAAGAGTTGATTCTTACTTAAAAAAATAAATCTGAGGCCAGAGAGATGGATCAGAGATTAAGAGCACAGGCTCTTCTAGAGGACTCAGATTTGATTGCTAGCACCTCCCATGGTGGATCACAACTCTCTGTACTTTAGTCCCAGAAGATCTGATGCCCACATCTGGCCTTTATAGTTACCAGGAACAAATGTGGTACACAGATACTTCAGGCAAAATAACGATAAATATAAAATACAATAGTAAAATAATCTTTTAAAAAATCAGGCTAGGCATCGTGGCAAACACCTTTAATTCCATCACTAGGCAAGCAACTCCCTATGAGTTTGAGGCTAGCCTGATCTACATAGTAAATTTCAGGCCAATGAGACTCTGTCTCAATAATAATAGTAATAATAATAATAATAATAAGAAGAAGAAGAAGAAGAAGTTATAAAAGGTCATGATCCCAAAATGTTTTATTTAGTTCACATATATTTATATATTTATATATTATCTGTATTATATTTAATATAACATGTAATGATATATAACACATATATGATGATGTAGAAGAAAATAGAATCAAATGCTAATACTTTTTGCAGAGGAAATATATTTGTAAGTTTTGTTGTAAAAACAAGGAAAAGAGAAAAACCACAAAAGATTGACAGATTTGTGTAAATGAAAATTTAAAACTTTTGTATTAAAACAAAAACAGAAAACAATAAAAAATAAGTAGCCAAAATAAAAAACAAAGAGACTGGAATGTGTGTGGTTGCACAGAAGCTCAAAGATGCAATTACCACAGACAGAAGCCTGATTTCTTTGTTATATAAAGAGTTTCCCAAAATCGGTTTAAGAAATTAAGGCCTGGGGCTGGAGAGATGGCTCAGCGGTTAAGAGCACTGACTGCTCTTCCAGAGGTCCTGAGTACAATTCCCAACAACCACATGGTGGCTCACAAGCATCTGTGATGTGATCTGATGCCCTATTCGGATGAGTCTGAAGATAGCTACAGTGTACTCACATATATAAAATAAATAAATAAACTAGAAAGAAAGAAAGAAAGAAAGAAAGAAAGGAAGGAAGGAAGGAAGGAAGGAAGGAAGGAAGGAAGGAAGGAAGGAAGAAAGAAAGAAAGAAAGAAAGAAAGAAAGAAAGAAAGAAAGAAAGAAAGAAAGAAATTAAGGCCTGACAAGTGCTTGCTGACAAGAACCTGATGTAACTGTCTCCTGAGAGGCTCTGCCACAGCCTGACAAATACAGAGGGGGACACTCTCAGCCAACCATTGAACTGAGCATAGGGTCCCCAATGAAGGAGCCAGAGAAAGGACCCAAGGAGCTGAAGGGGTTTGCAGCACCACAGGAGGAACAACAGTATGAACCAGCCAGTAGCCCCGAGCTCCCAGGGATTAACCACCAACCAAAGAGTACACATGGCTCCAGCCACAGATGTAGCAGAAGATGACCATTTCAGATACCAGTGAGAGGGGAGGTCCTTGGTCCTGAGAAGGCTCGATGCCCCCATATAAGGGAATGCCAGGACAAGGAAGCAGGAGTGGGTTGGTTGGTGAGCAGAGGGAGGGAGGATGGGAGAGGGTGTTGTTGGAATGGAAACCAGGAAAGGGGATAACATTTGAAATGTAAATAAAATATCTAATTTTAAAAAAGGAAAAGGCATTAAAAAGAAAGAAAGAAAGAAAGAAAGAAAGAAAGAAAGAAAGAAAGAAAGAAAGAAAGAAAGAAAGAAAGAAAGAAAGAAATTAAGGCCTGAAGGAGTTACCCAGCATCTGTACTCACAAATGCCCTGAGTGGAGATACCGCTATGAACAAGCGTGGCAAAGCATGAAAGCCTTCAGGCTTCTCAGAAACACGAATCTAAACAAGGAGAAACATCATCAGCCAGGACAATGCAAAACTGAAAACAATCGCAACTCCTGGAAACTGTGCAAGGATTAGGTTTAAGAGCTGTGAATAATATTGTTGTGCTTGGACCCTGTTACCCTACTTCTGGGAATTTATACCAAGGACTAATCTAACTGAAGTCTGGCATTCTTCTAGATGGTGGTTAGCATTAGCAATGTCCAGGAAGTTCTGGATGGCCAATCTCCCAGTGAGTGATGTTGTAAGACCCCAAAATCCGAGGGTGCCCCAGCACCCCACACCCCGGAAGGCAACACCCAAATCACTTGCGAGAAACGGTCTCGATGCAATGGCATGAGGATTTCTTTATTTCCAGAATTCTGGGTTCCATAGCCATGCACCACGCAGGATCAGATGACTATGGACCACGAGTGCCGAATTGAGACAGCTTTTATAAGTTTACGACAGAGCCTGCGAATCATAAACCAATCATTTCTTAGCATGGAGAGCCCGTGAAATGCGAGCCAATTGATTTGTACCACTCCATAGTTTGTAGGCCAATCAGTTTAAATTATCGGAGCCCGCGCTCAGTGAACCAATTAGTTTCCTATAATGTCTACAGCTGCGTGAACTCTTGCTTAGGGGTAATGGCGTAAGTTTACAGAAGCAAGATAAGCTTAGCCCATTTTCAGTTACCCTATGGGGCCAGGATCACCTATTCAAGGCCCTTCTGCTAGGTCTAAACAAAGGGCGGGCTCTGGAATGTGACCTTTTACCTAGTTTCTAACAAAGTGAGATAGCATTTTAAACTACTGATTTCTTGGGGGTCATTAGAATTAGGCTGTATTATTTTCTATCTTTTCAATGTTAGAGCGGTGGATCTCAACCTTCCCAATGATGCTATGACCCTTTAATAGGGTTCCTCCTGTTGTAGTGACCCCCTAACCATAAAATTATTTTCATTGCTACTTCATAACTAATTTTGCTACTGTTATAAATTGTAATATAAATATTTTTGGAAATGAGGTTGCAAAAGGGATCGCACACAGCCACGGGTTGAGAACCGCTGTGTTAGAGGATGGCCCTCTATGAAAGGACTTAAAAGGGGAGAGTATAGGGAGGTTAGGTGAGTGTGGCTAGGCGGCGTGGGGGAAGGTGTCCAGGCGGGCCCTTGCCTGGGCACCTCTGCCCCTGAGGGACCACACACACACAGGCATAGTATAGAATAGAGTTTATTCAGAGTAGGGGATGGGAGTTAGTGGTAGAGAGAGGTAGAGAGATGAGAGGTAGAGAGAGAGAGAGAGAGAGAGAGAGAGAGAGAGAGAGAATAGAGAGAGAGAATAGAGAGAGTGGAGTGGAGGCCGGCCATGACCACGTGGAGGGGGGAAGAGCCCCAGGGGCAGAGAGGTGAGAATGTGGGAGAGCGGGGAGCAAAGAGGGAGAGGAGGAGCAAGTAGCCCCTCTTATAGTGGGCCAGATCTCTGGGGCGGGGCATACCTGGCTATTGCCAGGTAGGTGTGGGGTGGAGTTTAGACAAAACCCCAACACTCTATTCAAGTAGGAGTTTATATCTACTAATATGCGGGGTAGCTTAGGGATTTGGGATGAAGAATAAGACCTACCTAGGAAGGGCAACATTGAGGTTTGTGATAGTTAATTATAATTGACAACTTGAAAGCACTGAGGAGTTCCCATGCGATTAGAAGCACACCTGTAGACTGAGTCTTTGTTTCCATTTGTTAGCAAGAAGACCTGTTCTGAATGTGTGGGATCATGGAAAGACTAAGAGTCTTAGTGGCCCCGCAGTGGCCCCAATGAGATCTGTAAAACAAAATTTTACAGACTGAGGGGAGAAATGTTTCTTGGGACTTTGTGAAACACCCCTATTTAGAAGCCGAAAAATCTCACTTGGCAATTTACTATACTTCTAAAACTCTCCACCTTCCTAGTAGCCAGGACCTAAAAAAAAAAAAAAAAAAAAAAAACCAATCAAATTAGAATGTAAAAGAATTCCGCCAAAAGCGTTCCTTTTTGTTTTTTTAGTCACCCTTACAGGACAGGTGGATTTGAAACAATAGGCCCAGACTAGAAGATATTTACATCTGAAGAACCTTATCCAAAGTCCTTGCCCAACAGGTGGGTGTTAGGCAAACTAGAAAGAATTTACATTTGAGTTGGTGCAGAGCTCAGAGCTGCCTCTACTGAAACTTGTGAGGAACTGCTTTTGTTTTGCAGACCCCACCTAGGGAGTCTTTGACCAAAACAACATTCTTAGCTTATCCAAGTGTGATTCAGGATATAGTTTATACTTATTACTCACAGAGACTAGCTGGTTAGCTTCTTCAGGCTGGGGCCAGGGGCTGCAGCCAGAGCTGATTGCTGGGTGCCTAGGGCAGCCCTGAGCATGGCACAGAGAAGAAAGTGGCAGGCAGACTAGGCAGAGATGCTCTTGGAATGACAGCGCAGGCTAGGCAGCTCTCCAAGCTCTGCAGGCCCTGGAGGCTAGGTACAGGAGCCGTCCTTCCCCAGCTCCAGGGCTAGCATAACAGTGGGGCCACGATGAAGAAGCGGTTTAACCGCATGCACCAATTGGCCAACTGGTTGAAGGGCAAACACCCTGAACTGCCCAAGAAAACTGAAGCTTGGACAGATGAATGTTTGCTTAATTTGAGATGTTAGCTTGACTCGACCAGGGGTTACCCAGAATAATACACTCGGATCCAAAGACCATCTCGGTGTCTGTGTGTCATTTTCGCCATACCCATGCCTTCCTGGACCAAAAGGAATGCTGATTATCCCGCAGCTGAGTTTGGACTGCGACAAGAAAGAAGGAAGCTGTCATCTTCTCTCTGCTTCCTGGCTGCTGGTGTCTCTGCTCTGCCATTCCCTTTCCACTGTGACACACTGCAGCTTATTAAACCAAGCCATAAGCTAGACTCAACCCTTCCTCCCATTAGATGCATCCACCAGGCATTTGGTCATAGTGATGATGAAAATAACCAACACCAGGATAGAGTGAATAAAGAAGAACTCATCTCAAAACGAACCAAGTTAGAATGTTGATTATTTCAAGCAAAAATGGTTTCAAGAACTGTAACTTCAGGAATGGCCTTTGGGCTGGGTGCAGGGTGCACATCTTCAATCCCAGCACTCCAGAGGCAGAGGCTGGCCAGTCTCTATGATTCTGAGGCCAGCAGGGTCTCCATAGTGAGCTCCAGGCCAGCTAAAGATACATAGTGAGAGACAGTGTCTCAAAATAAAGAAAAATGGTGTGCGTGTGTTTGTGTGTGTGTGTGTGTGTTGGGGGAGGGGCCAGGGAAATGGCTGGGCATTAAGAGCATTTTGCTGCTCTTGTAGAGGACCCAGGTTCGAATTGCCAGCACCCACATGATGGTTTACAACTGTTTGTAACTCCAGTTCCATGGGATTTAACACCCTCTTTGGACTTGTTCAGGCTCCAGGCACACGTGTGGCACACAGACATATATGCAGGCAAAACACCCAAATGCATAAAGTAAATGAATTTATTTTAAATAATAATTTTTAAAAAGATCCTTTTGGGAGGGATGTCTTTTCACATACTGTATCGTGCATGGTTCTCTACAGAGTCAGAACCAATAGAATGACTGTATATCATAAAAGGCATTTATTAGATTAGTATGTACCATAGGGATAGTCCAATAATGCCTATCAACTTGATAAATGGGCAGAGAACATGATAACTGCTCAGTCCACAGAGATAGATGCCTCAGTAGACCCCAGGTAATGTTGAAGGCCTGGAATCTCCCTGGAGAGAAGTTGGCATTCCGTCCACAGTGGAGGGCCAAAGAAACTGATGTGTGACTGCAATGGCGGATGGCAGCAAAGGCAGGCAGGTAACTCTGATGTCACCCCTTTATATCTGGACTACCCACTGGAAGGAAGGTGTTGCCTGCATGGAAGTGAGCCCTCCTCCTCAGTCACTCCTCTCTGGAAATCCTTCCCAGACATACCCAGAGATATGTCTGCTAGCTGACTCCAAATACTACCAAACTGACAATCGAGATTACACATTATACAAGGCTAGGAAATGGCCCTGGTCCTGGAGACTGGTAAGGCTGCAATGATCCTGAACACACAAATGTAGAATTAACTTTATCTTCTACTAGCTTCTTCATTGCCCCCATTCATCTTAGTGCTATCTCTAGAAGCTATTACCTTATCCAGATCTCCATTGCCCGGCCATTCCTTCACAACTCTAATGTTCTTTGTCTAGAAAGCGTAAAATCCACACTTCTTTTTCTTTTGCAATTCACTCTCTGGTGAAGATTCCCATGCGCATGTGGAGTTAATAACATGTTTGCTCTCTTCCGCCCTTAACCCCCTTTTATATTTATTTATTGAGCTCCTAGATCCAACCAGACAGGACACATAAAAATTAAGGGAGCTGAGGCCTCACCTTCTCAGTGAGGACCTTGGGAAATGACAGTGATTGAATCATCATCCCCCTAAGAATAGGTGATTGTGTTGAACATTTATGGTAGAAGCTATAGGATCAGAACTGATGAAGGACTGTGTGAGGTCCCATGTCCAAACAGTGCAGCTTCAGGACCCATGGAGCTAAATTTGTACAGAGCCAGCCAAAGCATACAGTTGTGCCAAGGACCAGCCTCAACTCAGAGAGGGGTTCTGAGTAAGGGGTGTTCTGAAGCAACTAAAGAACTACTCAAGGTCATTTGCAGACTACAAGCCAACAATCTGTGTTCTGCTCAAGACAGCTTTTTCTAGAGACCTCCAGACAGCTTATCCAGATAGCTCAGCTCTCCCAGACCAAAGCCCAGTCTTTTATTTACATATTAAGTCAGTCATTTACTCCAGGTTCCCTTTTAATTATTCGATGAATCAGCATTCCATGACCCCAGCCCCTTGATTCTTAGAAAGAGACAGCAAGCACATTTTTTTTAACATTGCAAATGAATTCAGAGAGCTGCATGCCATTGTAAGCACAGACAATAAACTAGCTGGGTGGGATCCTGTCCAAAGATTACCATTCCTACCACACCTGGGCCCAAACTAGCTCTGAACTCATAAATCTGCCTGCTTTTTTAAGCATAAACAATAAACTTAGCTAGGATTTTGCCCTGTGATCACCACTCCCCAAATCTCTTTCTCTCTTTCCTTAATATTTTTCTGACTAGCTCATAATGCAGCTGCCTCTGTCCTTTTAGGTCTGTGAAGCCCCTCATATAATTCATATTGCATCCTTATATTTTGTGTAGTTGAGAAATTATATTTTGAATTCGTGTTTTCAGAGTTCTTTCCCACAGCTTTAAGGGCTATCCTGAAGGTCCCAGTGTTTACCATTTTGCTGAGACATTAGACATAACCCTTACCTCCCGTACTATGTTGACTTTGATAATCACAATAACCTTGACAGGGAGAATATTTCCTGAATGAGTAAGATGGCGTAAAATATATATTTATTATACAAACAAGCCTCACACCCAGCAACTGTCAATATGTGTGGAGGCCCACGCCCTGCTGCCTCTGTTCTACTTGTCATGCCCTCCCTTCCGTGACCAGGCAGGACTCAGCAATGTTGTCCCTCTGCATGGTGCCGTAGACCAGCATGCTATGTGTGCAGAATTCTCAGCATCACCCTGTGAAGCTCCCTGCAGTAGAGGTAGTGTGAGAAGAAGCTGGAGGATGGATGATCAGACTGTATCTGTCCCATGAGCTGATCAGTACCCAGAAGGGTGTCAGGCCCAGAGCCTCACATGCAACCCTTGATGCAGATGTAGTTGCTGATCCCAACTACAACCCCAATGAAACTTGGAGAGTCAAATTATATTTGTGATACTGAAACACTAGCAAGAGTCAAAATGTCTAAACATGAGTTTTGGAGTGTGCAGTTCATTGGAGGTATGCAAATCTAAAGTTGAAAACAGTACTCTGTGGTGCTCTCAGTTTTCTTCTTCCTGGACCCCTGCTTGGCCGCATTTTGCAGTCCTCCCCACTCTCTGTCTTGCCTGAAGACATGACCTTAGGACGAGTTCTGACCATCACTGGGAGGTGATATATATTTTTTTTATTTTTATTTTTTTGGTTTTTTGGATTTGGTTTTTTTTCAAGACAGTGTTTCTCTGTATAGCCCTGGCTATCCTGGAATTCACTCTGTAGACCAGGCTGGCCTCCAACTCAGAAATCTGCCTGCCTCTGCCTCCCAGAGTGCTGAGATTACAGGAGTGCGCCACTACTGCCCAGCGGGAGGTGATAAATATTTATTGTGGACTCAAGCCTTCCAGAGCCTCTGTGTGAATTCTCTGTTACATCAAGACCTGTGCTGAGCTGCAGGTGCCACAGGTTAAGTGGTCTTCTGTGTCAAGTCATCTCATAGAGAGCAGCCTGTGTGAGAGTCACTCTGTACTACAGGAGACTCTGGATGAACAAGGAATGAGCCTCTCTGACTTAGAGGTTGCTTGGTACTAAACCTGTCTTATTCCTTGATGGCAACAGAGAAAAGGTTTCAAGTATCTAGAGGATTTAAGCTTATTTATAGACAAAATATTTTGGTTGCCAATAGTGCAATGTGGGTATTTATTCTCTTATTCCCTCCTTTCCCCTAAACTTTTCCATTTGCATTATTGCAGCATATCATTATTACTATTACTGATGATGATGGTGGTGGTGGTGGTGATGATGATAGTGATGACAGTGTGACAATGACAACAACAACGATGATGATGATGTGAAAGATGGAGAGAGGGAAGAAAGGGAAGGAATTTTTCCTAATCTCTATGCCTCCAATCGCCTCCACTTTGCCCCACCTCGCACATGGTGATACGATTTCTGTTTCCTACACTGAGATTTATAGTGTTTCTTTTGGGGGGGTGGGGGGTTCAAGACAGGGTTTCTCTGTATAGCCCTGGCTGTCCTGGAACTCACTCTGTAGACCAGGCTGGTCTCGAACTCAGAAATCCACCTGCCTCTGCCTCCCAAGTGCTGGGATTAAGGGCGTGCACCACCTGGCTCTTTATAGTGTTTGTAAGTCAACTTTGTGTAAGTTGTGCAAGGTTTGCAGTGAGCGTTTCCCACAAATGTGGCTGAAGAGACCTGAGGGAACAGCTGGGTTCTCCCCTGTGACAGTCACTTATAATTGTCAATTCAACACAACCTAGAATCACCTGAGAGGTGAGTCTCAATAAAAGAGTGTTTAAAGGCCTGGCATGGTGGAGCATGCATTTAATCCCAGCACTCACTCGGGAGGCAGAGGCAGATGGATCTCTGTGACTTTGAAGCCAGCCTAGTCTACAAAGTGAGTTCCAGGACACAGTCAGACCCCATCTCAAAAACAAAGTTTACATCGGGTTTGGCCTTTGGGCATGTCAATAGGAGATTTCCTTAATTACATTAATTGGCGTGGGAAGACCCAGCCCATTGTGGGCAGCACTATTCCCTAGGCATGGGATCCTGAACTGAGTGAGAGTGGAAAAATCCAACGAAGTACAACCAAGTGAGCATACGCACATTTATGCTCTTGACTGTGGATATAATGCAACTAGCAATTTGATGTTCCTGCCTTGACTTCTCCAAAATGATGGGCTGTAACCTGCAACAGAAATGAAGTTAGAATATTCCCTCAGAGGTGGAGATACCAGCACAGCCCTTAGTTCTTTTAACCTTTCTGAGCCTTGAATGTTCCCTTGGCAAAGAGGAATGCTCTCTGCTGCATACTTACTGCATTAAAGAGAGAGAGAGAGAGAGAGAGAGAGAGAGAGAGAGAGAGAGCAGAAAAGTGTCAGCTCCAGATAAATGAGAGATGATGCTGTCCTAATTCTCACCCTACCTGAGAGGCAGGACGGGAAAGCAGAGGATGTGTGCACTTGAACAGGCTCCTACTCACTGACTTGTGTTCCTCTGCCTCTCTCCCGAGAGTGTCCTGGAGAAGAGACTGTTACCCACTTCCCAAGGATGAAGAGCCCTACCTGATGGATTCTGGACAATGAGAAATCCTTCACTCACATGCAAATGAGTTTAGGAGCCTGCATGTGTCCTTTATGTCCTTTCTTGCGCTAAAGAGGATGACCTGGATGGTGTGGCCATACTTCAGAAGGTCACAGTTAGGTCTTCCTGCATGTCTAAGACACCGAACTGTGCAGCCCCTGCCAATTCCCACTGGAATCCCAGTAGGGACAGGAAGTGAAGGGCTGCTTTCAGTGCCTGCAATTGTGCTTCCTGAGTAAAGTCCCTTTCTCCTGATTGGTACCCAGAGGGCTGGTCGTTCTCATCAGGGAACCCAAGCCTGGGACCAAACATGGCAAGAGGAGGATGTTTATTGGCATTGTTCTCGGCTTTCAAAGCCCCCAAACCACTCTTCAGTCTCAGCATTTACAACATAAAGTTCTTTTCACTTATTTTGTTTATGTATAGGAAGGTTCCTGCACCTGTGTTTAGAGGTTAAAGGCCAACTCTAGGTACCATCCTCCATGTGTGTGTGGGGGGGGGGGGCAGGCAGACAGACAGACAAGACCTCTTCTTTGGCCTGGAGTCAGCCTACTCAGGTGGGCTGGTCAGCAAGCTTCTGGGGGTCTGCCTGTCTCCCCCCTGCTGGGATTACAAGCTTGTGCTAACACACCCCGCTTTTCTATGGGCTCGGAGCTCCGGTTCTCACTCTTGTCTGGCAAGCACTTTATGACTGAGTCGTCAGCACCAGTCACTCTCTTACAATTAAAATTGTAAATGCTAATGAAGAGGGAGAAATGAAAGAGACGTGGAGGGGGCCGGTGGAGGGCAGGAAGGGAAGGTTAGGTTACCATTCTCTACAGTGCCTAGAAAAGTCCTACTTAGATCCGGGGTCGGTGGCCAAAGGTGGCCTTGGGCGAGAAAAGTAAGTGGAGTTTTAGACCCACAGAGGTCTGTGGAGGACAGACAAAGCGAAGGATTGATTTCTGGGGCTTCTCCTGGCTGCACTTCCTGCCCTTGGGTTTTCTCATTAACTCTCTCACAAATACTCTCACAAATACTTATTCAAAGTCTGCAGTTGCCTCGCGGGGCCAGGGGCTGAAGATTCAGCTTGAACGGGACACAGATCTGTCCTCCGAGGACGCGTACTGGGTGGTGGGTTGGAAGGTGGGACATGGGGGGGGGAGCAGAGAGGGTGAGCTCAGGGGGTGAGGCTTCCGGTTTTAGAGAGGTGTTGGAGAAAGCTTTCCAGAGAGTGACATCAACTGGGTTAAAACAGAAGAAGGAGAAGAGGAACGAGAGATTTGGGAGAAGCAAGGAACAAGAGAGGCCCTGTGGTCGGAGCAAGTGGAGGGGGGGAGAGCGGGAGGAGGCGAGGGGTAGCAAGCACTGGGAGAGCACTCTAGGGGAGATCTAGGGGAGGAACTGTGTTCTGAGCCAGGAAACTGTGGTGGATACAAGCTAATTTACATGTTCAATGACGTCACCGCTGCTGTGGGAGAACCAGCAAATAACAGTGCTCTGAGTTGAGCAAGGTGATGAACTCCTGTACTTCAGAAGCAGATGCGGGAAGATCACAGCAAGTTATGGGCTAGCTTGGTCTACGTACACGTTCCACACCAAGCAGAGCTACACAATGAGACCTGTTTGAAAAATGAAGACGACAACGAAACAAGATATTAAAACACACATACTACGTCCAGTTAAATCCGACTTTCAGAGAGGTAAATACGTGCTAGGATTAGTACATTCTATATGTTATATATGAAATTTGTGGCATTTTATACTAAAAAAAATTAAAAATTAACCTTCGCTTATCTAAAATAAAAATGTTAGCTCTAGCGCGTTGTGATTATAAAAAGAGAAAGCAGTGTAAGAATATGTTCTACGGCTGGGCAGTGGTGGCACATGCCTTTAATCCCAGCACTTGGGAGGCAGAGGCAGGCGGATTTCTGAGTTTGAGGCAGGCCTGGTCTACAGAGTGAGTTCCAGGAAAGCCAGGCTCTACAGAGAAACCCTGTCTTGGGGAAAACAAACAAACAAACAAAAAGAATATGTTCTATGTGCTGTGTGGGGAAAGGGGGTGCCTCAGCAGGCTCAGGCGGAGGCATCCCTTCCCCCTGAGGGACCAGGCACAGTATAGCATAGAATAGAGTTTATTTAGGACATGGGGATGGGGAGTTAAGGGGGTAGGTAGAGGCAAAGAGAGGGAGAGAGTAGAGAAGTAGAGGCCGGCCATGAACACATAGAGAGGGGAAGGGAAGGGGGAAAGAGGGGAGCAAGGGGACAAGATGCAAGAGAGAGAACAAGAGGATAAGAGAGGAGGGGCAAGAAGCCCCTTTTATAGTGGGTCAGACCTACATGGCTGTTGCTAGGTAACTGTGGGGCGGGGCATACCTGGCTATTGCCAGGTAACTGTGGGTTGGAGCTTAGACAGAATCTTAACATAGTGTCTTGCAGTTTATCTGGTCACCCAAACGTGGGGAAAAAAATTTAGGGCATAAAAATGAGACAGGAACAAAAGAAATGAGCGAAGGTGTGTTTTAGTTTACCAGGTGAGAGATGGTGCGCAGGCGCGCAGAGAGCATGGTGTGCACTGGGAAGGGAGGCCGACAACATGTTGATGAGATCCCGTCGAATTCCGTAAGTATACAACGCCCGCCGCTCCCTTTATGTGAGCTGTGTTAATTTATTGAACCACCGAAAATAGAAAGGATAACAGTCCTTGCGGAGGATGTGGGCGGGGCCTGCTGCCATAAGGGAAGGAAGTGGGTTTGAACCACAAGTTTCCTATCATTTTAGGGAAACCATGAAAATAGAATAAATCCACCCAAAGGTACAACTGAGCCACAGGGCAGTTGCCCAGAAAAGCACCTCTTCTTTCTGCTCAGGGACACACAGAGGTCAGCCCCTGTGGAGTGACAGGAAAATCTCTGGCTGTGTCACTTCCTTTTTGGTGCCCTGTCCTTTAGCTGGGTGCCAACGGGCTCTTAGCAGGGGAAGCGCAGAAGAGAATCTTCTGGGATCTAGGATCCGGAGGGGGGTGGGGGAAGGGAGAGGTCTGCCTGCTGACTATGACTGCGTCTTAGTGTTTGGGTCTTTTGCTGTGAGCCAGTTTGCTGAGGATTCTTGGTGATCAGGGTTAGCACCGAAAGCCCCGAGATTTCTGCAGCAGTGTGCTGAGGCCCAGCAGGTGGACTTTGCTTAAGATGAGGTTGTTATGCGTACATCACGGCTCTTTAGTCCTGTCTGTGTCGATATGTGTTTCCTAAAACATTAGATATTCACAATAAAATATTTTGTGTCTTTCTGGATATATATATATATATATATATTCCCCTGAGTTTTTCAAGACAGGATTGGAACTCACTCTGTAGATCAGGCTAGCCTCGACTGGGCAATCTGACTGCCTCTGACTCCCGAGTGCTGGGATTAAAGGCTTGCGCCACCATTGCCCTTATGTCATCAGCAAGGCTGGCCTTGAACTGATCCTCTAGGCCAGTTTTGTTGGTTTTTTTGTAGGCTGTTTCATAGGTCATCATATGCATATTGCATTTCCAGCAAAACAAATAGAAACATCTCATCATGTAACCTCATTTTGGTTTTGGTTTTGATTCTAGATGAGGCCCACCACACCTGCCTGGGAGAAGTTTGAGACAAATTTGTACAAAATCTAAAGGCAGCAGCTGGCTTGCAGACAAGCATCTCCCATTCAGTCACTGTCAGCGGCCCTCCCCTAGGGTAGCAGGGAAGCCCATGCTAGCCTTTTAGCCCCACCCTACCCTCTTCTTAGAACGGTCTCCAGCAGCCTGCGCTCCACTGGTCTGCCAGGAGTAGAGCACCCTTGTTTGGCTGCTTTCCACGGGGTCTTTGGAAAATTCAGGGTCTCCATGTCTTTCTAAACTCTGGCCGTGCTTCCTTCCACTCCCCAAGATGCCAGTTTGCGGATATGCTAAAAGAGAGGCCTCACTGTCTCTTCCTAAGCTGCCTAGGGCTGGATATGCAGAGGACCCTCTGTGCCTAGGGCCTTGTGTGACAGGAGCCTTGTATGTCGAGGCCTCTGGCCTCCACTGTGGGCTGAAGACCTGTGCCTTGCCAGGGACCTGGGAGGTAAACCTCCTGTGTAGAAGCCTGAAGCAGCTTTCTGATGGGCGGGACCCTGGACAAAATGCAAGTGCAGGGCTTCTCGCTCGGAAGGCAGAAAACACTACCAAAGATCCTGCACTGTGAATGTTTTTCTTTCTTCATGATTTATTGTGGCATTTTAGTTGCTATTTAATGTCATGCTCAGGAAGGGAAAATGAAAATTTTCCAGTTAGTATGAATTCCACCATTCATCATTATATTCTGCGCTGCCGGTTTTAAATGGAAATATAAGAGCATTTAACTTACATACAAAATTATGGGATGTCTATAGTCCGCTTCGTAGACTATCAGATGTGTGTTAGGTTTTTATCAGAGCAAATAGAAATGCATGTCACGTGACCCTGTTTTGTGTTTGTTTTCTGAGGCAGGATTTCATTTCACCTGCACTGCCCTTGATCTTCATGTGTGGTGGAGGACGACATGATCTTCCTGCCTCCACCTCCAGAATGCTGGGAAGTCAGGAAATTACCAGCCTACAACACCAACATTTTAGTTTTGCTTCTAGAGTGTGTGTGTGTGTGTGTGAGTGTGCATGCCTCTGTGTGTGTGATTTGTGTATGTGGAGGCTCTAAGTTGATGCCAGGTTTCTCCCTCAGTGGCTCCCCACTTATTTATTGAGGCAAAGTCCCTCCCTGAATGCAGAGCTTGCCAATTGTACACATCCAGCTTGCCACAGCCCCTCCCCTCCCTGCTCCCCGTTACTGTCTCACAAGTGCTGGCATTACAGGCAGCCACCGCATAATCTTTTAAGTGGGTCTATGAATCTAAATGCCAGTCCTCACACTTATAGAAAAGTGCTTTATCCACTGAGCCATCTCTCCAGCCTGAAGTTTTACTTCTTGATAGTTTCACATGGTATTAACATTCTTGCTACCTTTACCTGATCGTTAAAGGGCAGACAGGTAAAGGAATGGATGGGTTGCCCAAGGGAGTGTTATCCTTTCAATGTAGGGGACTGGCTAACACAAAGTATAGTGAGATCCTGTTACAAAGAAAGAAAGAAAGAAAGAAAGAAAGAAAGAAAGAAAGAAAGAGAGAGAGAGAGAGAGAGAGAGAGAGAGGGAGGGAAGAAGAGAAGGAAGGAAGGAAAGAAAGGAAGGAAGGAAGGAAGGAAGGAAGGAAGGAAGGAAGGAAGGAAGGAAGGAAGAGAAAGAGGAAAAAAGAGTCAAATATTAAACTTCCCAGTGAAACACATAGAGCAAGGTGAACGAGCTGACTCAGTGGGGGAAGATCTGGACTACCCGGCCTAGTGACCTGAATTTGATCTCTGAATCCCACATGGCGGAAGGAGAGAACCTGTCCTCACAATCTGTCCTCTGACTTCCATGTGTATGGGAACACATGGAAACAAATGTGTGAAAAGGAAGAAAGAAAAGAAAGGAAGGAAGAAAGAAGAAAGAGAAGAAAGGAGAGGAGGGGAGGGGAGGGGAGAGGAGGGAAGGGGAGGGGAGGGGAGGAGAGGAGGAGAGGAGAGGGGAGGAGAGGGGAGGAGAGGAGAGGAGAGGGGAGGGGAGGAGAGGGGAGGGGAGGGGAGGAGAGGGGAGGAGAGGAGAGGAGAGGAGAGGAGAGGAGAGAAGGGAGGCACCAATTACAACTGTGGACCCTGCACCTGGTGAATACGCTGTGGCAAAGCCATGATGGAGGTTCCTGCTGCAGTCTGAGGGTAGGAACTGCAAAGACCCATAGCATTATGGCATGCACGCCCTCTGCGCTGGCTCACAGCCACTGCTCCATTCGATTTTGTTTACAAAGGGTCTGGAGAGATGGCTCAGTGGGTAAGAGCACTGACTGCTCTTCCGAAGGTCCTGAGTTCAAATCCCAGCAACCACATGGTGGCTCATGACCATCCACAATGAGATCTTCTAACACCCTCTTGTGAAGACAGCTACAGTGTACTTACTTATAATAATAAATAAATAAATTTTTGCCAGGTGGTGGCGCACACCTTTAATCCCAGCACTTGGGAGGCAGAGGCAAGCAGATTTCTGAGTTGGAGGCCAGTCTGATCTACAGAGTGAGTTCCAGGACAGTCACAATATATATATATATAGTTTACAAGATAACAAGCTCAACAAAAAATTACTAAGATGCCGACAGCCCACCATCAAACCTGCTATGGGTTTTGCCACCCCGCAGGACCACAGGACCGCAGGACCTCAGGACCACAGGACCATAGGACCGCAGGACCATGACACTGGCCATGGGTACTGCCATCCTCTGCTGGAGGAGCTGCCTCCCTGTGAATTACATTTCTAGGCATCCCTGGGTCTCTGCCAGCCCACAATTCCTCCAGTCGACAGAGACAGAGGCTGGTAGGCGTCTGGTGTTTGCCCTTCACTTCCAGTTAGCCCTTAAAGCTGAAGGGCGACTTTACCGCTTCCAGCTAGAGGTAGCTGCTGAGTCCTGAGGCTCAAGCTGGTAAGAATACAGTTTCTGGGAGGAGCCTTCAAACAGAAGGTGGAGAGGGCGGAGCCACGCTGCTTTCCTCTTCCTGCCTGTTGGCTGTGGTGCACACGTGGCAACAGCCTTGGCCACTAGTTTAGACTGCGACTGCGCACATGAGGACCACACACAGGAGGGACAGAAAGGAAATTTTGGACGACGTGGGTCTTGCACATTTTACCAGCCTGAGTGGCCACCCTTCAGGTTTTTACAGGTGAAATAAATCTGTGTGTGTGTGTGTTCTAAGACACTATTAGTGAATGTTTCTTGGCTGTTAAAACAAACCTAATTTCTGTCTGATATAGCATCTTTAGGTTCAGTACCTGTGTCACAGGAACTTCTGGACCTCCTACAAGCCATGTGGGAAACCCAGGGAAGCCAGGAAGGGAAATCTCTGCCTCAAATATGTAGCCATTCAAAAAAACAAATTAATTAATTAATTAAAAAAATATGTAGCCATTCAAGCTGCCTCTAACTGTGACTGCTGAGTGATTTTTTCCCCTGCCATCCCTCCTGAGGAATAGATCTAGGGTGCCAAACATGTAGAACCCTCAGCTCCTCCTGAACCATGCCTGCCTGGATGCTGCCATGCTCCTGCCTTGATGACAATGGACTGAACCTCTGAAACTGTAAGCCAGCCCCAATTAAATATTGTCTTTTATAAAAACTTGCATTGGTCATGGTGTCTGTTCACAGCAGTAAAACCCTAACTAAGACAGGGAGAGAGGTGGGGGGTGAGAACTTAGCTTCTTGATTGTCAGAACAATTTCCCTCTTTGTCAAGGATTGAAATATTTTCACTATATTCTGGTTTCTCTGTCCCATGTTTGGAGTGCAAGCATAAGGACCTGTGTTCAAATCCCCCAGCACACATGTAAAGTTCAGGGGTAGCAATGCATGCTGGGGAGAAGAACACAAGAGGGTCCAGAGCTTGCAGACCAGCTATAGCTGAATTGATGTAAGAGAGATGGTTCAGCAGTTACAGCCCTTGCTGCTATTCCAGAAGGCCCCAGAGTTCAGATCCCAGCATCTATGCTGATGGCTTATAACTCTCTGTAGCTGCAGTTTCAGGGGATTCGGGCCTTCTTCTGGCCTCCATAGGCACCTACACACAAATGTCATGCAAACATAAATGAAAATTAGAATTTAATAAATCTTAAATTTTTTAAAAGGTGGAGAGCAATTGAAGAAGATGATTGACATCGACTTACACACACTTACACACACACACAAACTTGTACCTGCATACATATACAAGCACACACACACATAAACAAGGTGTCATTGTTTGAATAGGAATGCCCCCCCACAGACTGTGTTAGAAGGCTTGGCCTATATGGAGGGAGTTGCACTATTAGGAGGTGTGGCCTTCTTGTTGGAGGAAGTGTGTCACTGTGGGGGCGAGCTCTGAAGTCTCCTATGCTCAAGTGACGCCCAGTCTGATGCTTACTTAGTCTCCTCTTGCTGCCTGTGGACCATCTGTAGAGCTCTCAGCATCCTTTCCTGTACCATGTCTGCCTGCACACCACCATGCTTCTCACCATGATGATAATGAACTAAACTTCTGAAACTGTAAGCCAGCCCTAATTAAATGTTTTCTTTTATAAGAGTTGCCCTGGTCATGGTGTCTCTTCACAGCAATAAAACCCAAACAATGACACTGGGTATGGTGGTCATACATATGATCTTAGCACTCCAAAAGGAAGATTGTGAGGGTTAGCCTGGACTATCAAGTAAGGACCTGTCACAAGCAAAACAAACAAACAAACCACCCTGATGATTATTAAGTATCTGCAGATCAAAGATATCTAAAATACTACAGTTCAAACAACTATCAACTCATTTTTCTTTCCATTTTAATATTTGTCCTCATATATAGCTTCCATATACAAACCCTTCAGCTGTTCTCTTTAGGGTTGTTTTAATGGGAAACACACACATACCCATTGTTTAGTCATTTATTCTGTATGGATGGGTAATTTTGTGCGCATGTATATGTGTGCTATTTGTGTGCCTGGTGCCTGCTGAGGTCAGAAGAAGGTATTGGATGCCCTGGAACTGGAATTATGGGTGGTTGTGAACCAGCATGTGGATGCTGGGAGTCGAGCTGGGGTCCTCTGCAAGAGCAGCCAGTGCTCTTCACTGCTGCTGAGTCACCCACCAGCCCCTGGAGTAATTTCTTCATAAGCAGAGAGAGGGCAGATTGTCCGACTCATGGGATTTCAGAAAATATATTTGCTCTTCATGAAAGGTGGAAATTTGACTATCAAGTTTCAGATTCAATTAAAATTTCTTCCAAAACTTGGAAAACTGCTTTGTTGTCTGCTGCAACTAACTGCTATGAAATCTGACATCAAGGTGGATCTCCGCCTCTCTCTCTCTCTCTCTCTCTCTCTCTCTCTCTCTCTCATATCTGTATTTGACCTGCTTGTTTGTTTGTTCCCTGGAATCATATGTGCATGCCTTGTTGAGTTCTGAAATCCCACCCAGATGCACAAGAGTGTTCTGCACTAGTCATTGTTGCACTCAGAGGACCCTTAAAACCACACTAGCCTGGGGCCAGCAAGATGGCTCAGCGAAGGAAGGGGCTTGACGCGTGGTGACCCAAGTTCAATTCCCAGGACTCACATGGTGGAAAGAGAGAACCAAGTCCCTCAAGTTGCTCATGAGCTGTGACACATGCACATCTTCCCCAACACAAAGTAAACAAATCAACGTAATAAAAAGTATAAAAATAAATAAATGAAACACCAGGCTGGAACTTTTCTTTTTTGCTTAGTGCCGAAGATATTAAGAAAATTATGATGGACTCAAAGCACCACCATCTGGAGGATGTCATTTTATGTTCTTCATGCATGATAGTATGTTGTTACCTTGAAAAGAAGGAGAGGATTCTTCTGGTCTGAGATGAAGGGCACAGATCCTCTGGCTCTTCACCCACAGCCCCTCCCCACAGACAGTGCTGGGCTCTCTGGTTCAGTGGGCATCTAGGCAGGTAAAGATGTTTACCCTGGTGTCTATTGCTTACTTTTTACAGTGTAGCTGATGAGATGGCTCAGTGGTTAGCAGCACTTACTGCTCTTCCATTGACCTGGGTTTGGTTCCTCCACCAACACCAGACAGCTCACAATTGCCTGCAGCTCCAGTTCCAGGGGATCCGATGGCCTCCACCAGCTCCTGCACACATGTAGTGCACTGCACATAAACCCATGCAGGTAAATGTATACGTGATAATGAATGAAGAAATAAATTTTTAAAATAAAATAGAAACGCAGAGTATACATTGTTGCAGGATATTTGATCACACTGTGAACTGGAGATTGTTATTTACTGAAAAAACCTATTTCTACTTGTGATGGGGCTTAGCCCTTGGCACACACTTTTAATCCCTCTGCCTGGAATACAGACATAACCATAATGCACACCTTTAATCGCAAACAGTGAAGGTAAAGTTAGTTTGTAGAAAGGAGCACTCATGTTTGAAAGTGATGTCTAATTGAGTGGCTGACAGAATAGGATATGCCCAACTCTCAGGAGAAGAGAGAGGAAAGGGGAGCTAAGAGAGAGAGAGAGAGAGGAGAGAGGAGAGAGGAGAGAAAGGAGGAGGAGGAGGAGGAGAAGACGAAGACGAAGACGAAGACGAAGAAGAAGAAGAAGAAGAAGAAGAAGAAGAAGAAGAAGAAGAAGAAGAAGAAGAAGAAGAAGAAGAAGAAGAAAAGTTTTACCTGGACAGTTGTATGGAGACAGGTTAGAGGAGGAGAAGAAGAAGGAGGAGGAGGAGGAGGAAGAGAAGAGGAGGAGGGGGGAGGAAGAGCAGGAGGAGGAGGAGGAAGAAGAAGAAGAAGAAGAAGAAGAAGAAGAAGAAGAAGAAGAAGAAGAAGAAGAAGAAGAAGAAGAAGGAAGAAGAAGAAAGAAGAAAGAAGAAGAAGAAGAAAGAAGAAAAGTTTTACCTGGACAGTTGTATGGAGACAGATTAGAGGAGAAGGAGAAGAAGAAGGAGGAGGAGGAGGAGGAAGAGGAAGAGGAGGAGGGGGGAGGAGGAGCAAGAGCAGGAGGAGGAGGAGGAGGAGGAGGAGGAGGAGGAGGAGGAGGAGGAAGAAGAAGAAGAAGAAGAAGAAGAAGAAGAAGAAGAAGAAGAAGAAGAAGAAGAAGAAGAAGAAGAAGAAGAAGAAAGAAGAAGAAGAAAGAAGAAGTAGAAAGAAGAAAGAAGAAGAAGAAAAAAGAAGAAAAGTTTTACCTGGACAGTTGTATGGAGACAGGTTAGAGAAAGAATGAGAAGGAACCAGAAAACTGGAACAGATTGCGAGTTTGAGGCCAAGCAGAGCAAGTCAGGAGAAACTGAGAGAAGCCAGATTGAATCAGTCAGCTCGGAGAGGAGTTTGAGCCAGTACAGCTGGGTTGAACCTGCCTGTCAGAGCTCAGTCACAAGAAGAAAGGGTGAGCTTATTCAGCCGCGAGTCTCAGAGGCTGAAAACATTTTAGACCTAGGTAAGATTGTATGGAGGCTAGAAGTTTCCAGAAGCAGGCCTAAATCAGCACACAGAAGCAAGCCACCCCCTATTTTATGTTCCTTAGGTGAATAAAAGATCCATTTACAAATCTCACATGTTTGTCCTCGCCTGGACTGCATTAGAGGTCAGCAGGCAGACGGCTTTACCTCATTTTGCCTATGTGTGCATCAAAATTGGTCGATTAATACCTGGTTGGTGGGCATTTTAGTCATTTCAAGTTTGATGTTCTGTATATAATCTGCAGGAAATACCCCTTTAATGAATTTATTCAAGGAATGAGCTCATAAGACCAGCAGTGCTGGAATAAAAAGTGAAGTATTTTGTGGTGTTGTTATTATTTTTTTTGTAGGGCAGAGTTCAAACCCAGGGCCTTTCTCATACCAGGCAGGTGCTCTACCACTGAGCCACACTCCCAGCCTGTAGGCATTTAAAAAATTTTTAGAGGCTATTTTATGCTACAAAAAGATTGTATCATTACATTCTTTAGAGTGTTATCAGGGTGTCTGATTCCTTGGTTTATAATACCCAGATATTATCAAATTTCTGACCAGGTATGGTGATGTATGTCTGTCATTCCAGAACTCGGGAAGTCAAAGCAGGAAGGTTAGGGATTCAAGGTCATTTTCTTCTTCTTCAGCACATAGAGTTCAAGGCTAGCTTGGGCTGCAAGAGATTCTATTTCAAATCACAGTAAATGAACCCTTGTTGGCACAGGCCTTAATCCCAGCACTAAGGAGGCTCTCTATGAGTTTGAGGCCAGCTGAGTCTACATGGCTATTTTCAGGACATCTGGGTCTACATGGAGGAAAACCAAAAAATTAAAAGACAAAAAAGCCCTGAAGATCAATTTTGGCAAATTTTCCAGTTTTTCTTTCTTTTTTTTTTTTTTAAAGATTTATTTATTTTATTTATATAAGTACACTGTGGATGTCTTCAGACACACCAGAAGGCTCCTCAACCCTTATTTTCTAGGAACAGAAGCTAAAAGATAACATGTGGGGAAATGGAGGGATGGCCCAGCAGATAGATTTGCTTGTGACCAAGACCGGTGACTTGAGTTTGATCCCCGAGAGCTGTATTTATTTTAATTATTAGAAAACAAGCTGTTTGGATACTTCTTTGATTTTTTCCCCAAATGTAACAATTTAGAATTTTAAAGAGATGAGTAAAATATGTATAGTGTTGTTATATATTTCTAAAGCAGAATTAAAAAAAAACAAAACCCGAAGCCGGGAGGCGTAAGCAGGAGATGAAGAAGACTCAGACAGGTCAAGATGGCTGACTACAGGACAAAGGCAGAGAGGATGAGGGGAGATGAACCAGGAAGGTCAGGAAAGGACATTTTCCTGAGAGGAAAGACCCTGCCAGCAAGATCCACTGAGGGAAACAGGAAGAGGAAATTAAAGAAGAGAGACTCCCACGGCCAGTGATTGTCAGAAACAATACTAAGCCGTAAATACAGAAAGAGTCACAGCAAACCACCAGGTTCTGTGGGCCCTGACTCTAGCTCAGTGGCAGGGGCCTTGCCTGGCATGCCTGGGAACTTAATGTCCAGCATTTAAGGAAAATTTGCCAGGTTGGAGAGATGGCTCAGTGGTTAAGAACCCTGGCTGCTCTTCCAGAGGTCCTGAGTTCAATTCCCAGCAACCACATGGTGGCTCCCAACCATCTGTGATGGGATCGGATGCCCTCTTCTGGTATGCAAGTGTACAAGCAGATAGAGCACCTATATACATAAAGTAAATAAATAAAATCAAAAGAAAGAAAGAAAGAAAAAAGAAAGAGAATTAGCATTCACACCACCTCTGTATCTCACAGCTGGTTCCTTGGTCCTACTGGGATAGTTTGTTCCCAAGTTTTTGTTAAACTATCACACTTTTTACTTTTCTTTTTGGGGTGGAGTGGGACCGGTGGTACTGTTTCTCAGTGTAGGCCTGGCTATCCTGGACCTGTAGACCAGGCTGGCCTTGAACTCACAGAGATCTTCTGGCCTCTGCCTCCAGAGTGCTGGCATTAAAGGCATGCGCCACTGCCCCCACCACCCAGACAAATTATCCCCCTTTTTTTTTTTCACATAAATATGTGACATACTTAGTGGAGTCACTAGCCCATTATGGTGTGTGTACCTGCACTTGTCCTGGAGTTAATTGTGTTTAATGTCTAATCTAAATGACACCGGAAACACCTTTGAGCTCGTGAAAATCCATTGTTTGTGGATTTACCACAGCATTTGCTTATCTCCTCCCTGAAAGGTCAGAGCCAAGAGAGACAGGCGTCATGTCCCTGGGAGAAGCAAGGCAGGGAAAGGGTGAGATGTTCTCAGTCCTCTAACCAGAAAAGGAAAACCATTCACAGGCGTCCACCCTCTGGACTCCTGAGTTCAAACCCCAGCAACCACATGGTGGCTCACAACCATCCATAATGAGATCTGATGCCCTCTTCTGGTGTGTCTGAAGACAGTTACAGTGTACTTACATATAATAAATAAATAAATCTTTGGAAGAAAGAAAGAAACAAAGAAAGAAAGAAACAAAGAAAATGGTCACAGTATAGGTAGCGTGTTTGTCTTCCAAGCTACCAAGAAAACAGAAACTAAGCAGCATCAAGTATGCAGTCCTCTTGTACTTCAGTGCTGGGCTATGTGCATACCAATGGGTCCTGCTTAGTGGAGAGATAAGTGAGCTAAATATGAGTTTCCAGGGGGCGGGGCATAGCTCAGTGGCAGAGTGCTCGATGTGTTAGAGACCCAATATTACAAAAACAAGAAGAAACTTCAGCTAAATGGGAACCCCTAGGGAGGAAGGAGGGCACGAGGAAGAGAGGCTGATTCAAGCTGGCAGGAGCCCTCCCCTCACCACGGACACCACCCAGCACTGATTGTGTGAACACTGCCTGGCACAGAGTCGCTGACGTCAGTAAACCCCATAAGCTCGGACACCTCTCGGGGCTGTGAGGATAGCTACCCACCAGTCAGCGGCTGGTACTTAATGTGAAGGGGGTGCATAGCAGCAAATGGCCCCCACGATTTTTTTTAATCTTTCAGGTTATTTGAGCCATTCTGAAAGTACTTATAGAGTTTGGAAGGACAAGGGTCTCATGATAGTCTTTCTTAGAAGATCTAGCCTTCCCCTTTCTCCGTCTTCAAACCTAGGCAAGTCTTTCCTCAGATGACCTGGTTAAGGGCTTTCAAGACTTTTCAACTGTATTAGCTTCTGGGGCGGACATCTGCAATCGATGCCTGGGGAGCATTTCATAGCTTCACCACCAGGGGCCGCTGTTTCCCCGTGCTCAGGCCAGTAACACAACCACTGTCCGTACAGGAATGCTGTTTGAGAACTGCTGTGAGTCAAAGGAATTCCACCAATTCAGACTCCCTGGTGCCCGCTCCTCCTTCTACCCGACCCAGAATAATAGGAGCCTGGTTTCACAGATCCAGAAGTAGAAGTTCATACAAAGAAATGTGTATTTTTTTCCTAGGACAGAATTTCTTTGGGTCGTAGGGACTTACTCAGCTGGTTTTTGTTTTTGTTTGTTTGTTGTTGTTGTTTTTCGGGGTGGGGGAAGGGCTCCCTCCTTAAGAGAGAAAGGCTGGCTCTCAGAGATGTGTGCCCTTGGCTAGGAAGATTCCAGTCAGGTCAGTGATCTCCAAAATGGAGGTTATGTAAAATATGTTAAGGGCAAGAGAAAGAATATTCTATAACATTTATTTATGTATTTACTGTATTGCTTAAAAAAATAGATGTGAGAGACTCTGTCTCAAAATACCAAAAAAACAAAACAAAACAAAACAAAAGACTTTGCTATCCAGACTGGTGCTAATGAGGTCTTGTGTGAAAAGGTCAGCAAAATGCATGCTATAGTGAGCTAGGAAAGAAGGCAGAGTCACCTTCCTGTGACCAGAATTCTATTGCATACACCATTTCTACTTACTGGTAGGACTGGATGTCACAAAGTAGCTAAAGGAGTCCTCACAGAAGGAACTGGGGGAGGGGCTTTTAAGCATCCCCTCCTTCAGAAATGAGGGCCAGACACGGTAGAGCCAATACCTGCTCGTGAGCTTGGAAGAATACCTGCGGTGCCACTCCTGTGCCTGTCCCAACTCCCAGCCTGTCGTGATGACACTGAACCGACGGCCGCGCTGACAAGGCGTATCTTCCGAATTCAAGCCTGTCAAACCTTTTGAAATGATATCGGCTGTCATTTATGATGAGGCTTGAGGTAATATCAAAGGTCCCTGGGTAATAACAGCAGCTCGTGACACGCGGGCTGGCTCATGTCCTAGCGGGAATGCAAGCAAAACCAGGCCAGGGCTAAGGAAGTGTGTGCCACAGCCGGGAAGGCCGCCTTCCTATCTTATCAACTCTTGGAGTTTGTTTGGGGCCAAGGACCTGGGTAACTGGAGTCTGAAGACTGTTACTGGTAGCGCTCAAGGTACAGACGCTCGAACCCTAACCCACAGGGACTTTGGTTCTGTGAAGGCCCTTAATGGCAGCTGTCTTCTGTGGCTGCATTCGGCCTCAGACCATCTGTACCGGGTCTGGCTCCACTGTGGGCTGCGCTGTTTTGTTCACGGAGCGTGTTCTTCTGCCTGCTTTGTGGGGCTTTTCTGGCTCCACCTTAGTTTACTGTGTGTTTCCTCTCCCTGTTCAAGTCTTTGAGGACAGACTTCCTCAAAACTGCATTCCTCTCTGAAATTCTTTTTTTAGGGACAGAGGATTTAAAAAGTCATCTTGTGGGATTCGTCCAGTCTTGACAAAGGAGAAGTCCACACTGAACGGATTTACAGGGAAGGAATGCAAATACACCTTTATCATTCCCTGCAGCAGCAGGATTACTTGGGGATGAGTCTCAGATGTGCAGAGTCCTCAACCCTACTGAAGATTTCCTGACTCGCAGTCTCTGCGTGGGACCAGGAGGCATGTCGACAAGCCCGCCCTCCCCCAACTCCAAACATTACGAGATAATTTTTAAAACTTTGCAAAGGCCGGGGTATGTCTCAGTTATGGGGCGTGTACTTGCCTACCATTCGGGAAGCTCTTGACTGAATCTCCAGGATTAACCGGATGTAATGGTGCATGTCTGTAATTCCAGCCCTTAGGAGGAGGAAGAATCAGGAGTTAAAGACTCCATCTAAAATATGCAGAAGGACGAAAGACCAGTACGATGGTTCAGTGGTTAAAGTCACTTGCCACCAAGCCTAATGACCTGAGTTGGACCCTTGGGACTCACATGGTAGAAGAAGAGAACTAGCTCCCTCCAGGTACCCTCTGACCTCCACACAATGCCACGAGAAGCATACATGCTTATACACACGCATGCACACAAAATAAGTCAGTAAATGTGAAAGAAGTAAAGAATAGAACAGGAAGGATAACATGTAAGCAGCTTCTTATCTAGGAGCTGGGGAGATGGCTCAGCAGTTAGGAGCACCGGCTCCTCTTCCAGAGGACCCAAGTTCGATCCCCAGCACCTACAAGGCAGTTCATAACCATTTGTATCTCCAGTCCTTGGGCCTCTGATGGAACCAGGCCCACATGTGGTACACGGACATACATGCAGACAAAAAATACATACCATATGGCCTTTTACAAGACCTTGTTACCCTCTCTTTATTTTTCCTTATGGAATTAGTTGGGCCAGGTAATTTTCTTTTTTTCTTTTTTCTTTTTGTTGTTGTTTTCAAGACAGGGTTTCTCTGTGTAGCCCTGGCTGTCCTGGAACTCACTCTGTAGACCAGGTTGGCCTCGAACTCAAAAATCCATCTGCCTCTGCCTCCCAAGTGCTGGGATTAAAGGCGTGCGCCACCAGTGCCAGGCTGTAATTTTCTACTCATTCTAAGCAGAAGGATAGGGCGACATTCAGAGGAGGCCAGACATCCACCTATTTAGGAAAGATAAGGGCCGATGGAGCGGGGCTGTGCAGATGGAGATTCGCCCTGCTTATGAGACTGGGGCCTGCCTATCGTCCTCTGTGCAGCTTCCGGACACACAGAGGTCTGAGGGTTGACGTGGGGAAGGCTCTGGCCGGAAGTATTACCAAGAGGAAGAGGTCAACTTTCTGGGACTAATTCTTCCCTGAAACCATTCCCTTGCCTAGGGAATCTTTGACCATATGCATCTCCAGAAAGTGACTTTAGAACACAGGCTTACAGGCTAGCTGATCTAGACACACAACTAGGAGAAACTATAGAGATTCTCTAACAAACACCAGCACAGGGACGTGGCGGCCTCCGGGCATGAAAGAAGACGCTAGAATAGAGGCAGGAAAGAGTCCCCCTCTTCTGGAAGAAGCTTCTATGTCCCTATCTCCCAGGACTTCGCTAAAGTCCTTTCTAGACTGCCTCGCCTCCACGCTCCACTCTGCTGTGACTCCAGCACGCCCGTCTGTGCCTCAGCTGGGCCTGGGCCTGCCTCTGTCTTGACGCTTACCACACTGTCACCTCCAAGAAATACTGAGGATGGGCCCAAGTTCGGTAGGTAGGTGAGAAATGGGGTTTCTTAGAGTCTGACTTAGTCATTGTCACATCAAGCGTCCTCATGCCCCACTGGAACATTGCCCTGGTGTCTATCCGGGCACCGTGAGAACAGTAGACTCTCCATCTCCTTGTGTCATGGAGAGAATGGAGAAACTTGCGCCAGGGCTGCACTCTCAAACCCGGGGCTTCCCCCTGTCCCTGTAGACATGGTGGGTAAGAGCTACGCTGGCAACGAAAGGGCCGCTTGATCTTCCTGCCCCGAGAGGCTGGGAAAGCAACCACAGGAGACAAGCTAGCCATCACGACCGACCTGGAACAGAGCCCTCCTACAGCCCCACCCTTTCTAGAAGCCAAAAGGCTGCCCAATGAGAGTTTGGCTCCTGCTCGCTTACCTCTCCTGGATCCGCCCGCCTGAGCAATGCAGGTTTCAGCCTGTGCTGTGCTGCTGGGTTCCCAGGTGTGCGGACAGATAGCCATGCCTGCGTTCCTACGTAGGCGGCGTTCATCTAGAGTTCCTTACCTCCAGAGAACGATACGTCAACAATCTGAGGAAATGGAGAAGATTTACACACGCGGAGAAGAAAATGTGTTTAATCTCAGCACTGGAGAAGCAGAGGCAGGGGGATCTTTGTGAGTTCCAGGCCAGTCGGAGCCCCGTAAGAATTCATGCTTCGGTATAAAGACAAACAGAGTAAGGTTCCATTTTTAAGACGTCAAAGTAGTGAATGGTTGATCTCTTTTCTTTTCTTTTTTCTTTTTTCCCCCTCTGGTTTTTCAAGACAAGGGTTTTTCTATGTAGCCTTGGCTGTTCAGGAACTTGCTCCTGTAGACCAGGCTGGCCTCGAACTTGTAGAGATCTGCCTGCATTTGCCTCCTGAGTGTTGGGATCAAAGGCATGTGTATGCCACCAGTTTAAACACAAGCCATGGCTGGCCCCAGTGCCCAGAGTCCCTACTGACCAGGAATGTGGGCAGGTCCCTCTATGAAAAGTAGGCGTGTCCTACACATCCCTCTCCTTAGGGACCGCGCGCTGCCTACTCCTGGCTTTAGGTTTTTAAGACAATCCCTGGCTGGCTTCTTGGAGCAGTGTTTAGCTATTGGGAAAGTTGCATATTCATGTTGCTGTGCTGGTAACATCAAGGAAGCTACACCTCAACTTTCAACCCTCCTAACTACACAGCCCTGATTTGTGGGTGTACTCACTGTGACGAGGGCCACCAGCTAGAGCAACCGACTACATTTCCGTCCCCTAAGACCTTACTAAAGTTTCAGAAAAGCTACTCCGTGGGCACTGAGTAACCGGGCCAAGGTGAGGCCCGCCACTCACTCATCTAGCTTTGAAAGTACCTACAGGAAGGTGACACACTGGGCGGTGATTCCTCCTGAGGGGAGGCCAGGGGTGGAGGAATGGGAGGCGGGTACCAGGATATTAGAAAAGGTCCCAGCGGCAAACATTGGAGTTGCAGGTGGGAGTCACACAGTTTGGAATCTGGAAGCTTCCGGCAGAAGGAAGGCAGTGTGATCCATGGTCCAATACAAACTGCAAATGGAGAGCCCAAGGGAGCCGTGAGAGCCCTGGCCACCAGGGGGCGTCCGCACGGACTAGGGCAGGGCTTCTCTGCTGGGCTTGCCTGGCCAAGGAGAGGCGGGGCCGGAGCCTGGGTTGAGATCTGGCCGCTGCCGGAGGAATGCGGCCTTTGGCTCGTCCAAGCATTCCGGCTGGCTCAGGAATGTGAACAGGGTGTTCACTGCGCGCCCTGGATGCACAAGCTCGTCCTCCTCCCTCCGTTGAACACCAGTCAGGACCTGGTCAGACACCCCACTGAGCCTGCAGAACTCAGCCCTGTCCAGCCAGGTTAAGGATGAGGTCTTAGGAGGTTAGGGCAGCGGGACCTGGCTCTGGACCCCTTCAGGGAAGTGTTGAAGCCGACTATGGCTTAAGGAAAACCCAAAGCAATTTATTTGGACATTTGGAAAATGGCCATTCTGTGGAAGGAGGCGTAGGATTTGTCCTTCTGGGCTACCAACTTCAAGGAATATAGGCTCAGATTCCCCAGACTTGCTCATTTTGGGAGACCTGCTGTGTAAGGCAAAGAATGGGACAGGAAGAGGGAAGGCAGATGACCCAGTGAGGGAATAGATGCTCTCAGAGCAGCCAAAGTGACTGAATACCCAAGGGTAGGGCTTTAATTCATTCCACAAATATTTACTAAGTCTCTTCTCTGAGCCAGAGCCTGAGCTCAATTCTGGGGACACAGAGGTACAAACATCTACTCTTCCCAAGGGTTTGTGCCACTGATTGTGATAGCCTATGACACACTGTGATACAGGCTGTGTGTGTGTGTGTGGAGGTGTGTGTGTGTGTGTGTGTAACTAGGAATAGCAAAGATTAGGGGGCAAAGATCTAGGAAGAACCCTTAGGAGATCCTGGAGAGTCACCTGAAAGACTCCAGTGGTAGCAGTGGGAGATAGTGTTCTGGACGACGGGAATCTTGCAGATGGAAAGTATGTGGTCTCAGTGACCTTCAAAAGGGCCTGCCAAAATGCTCAGCTGAACTACAGTGACGATGGAGTGTCCGCCGTCGTGGTGCGGACTGGGTTATGGAACTCTCGATCTACACGAGGATTGGGAGTCAGTACACTGCTTTGGGGACTTTGATGTCCTTTGAGCATGGCCTCACTGGTTAGTGGCTCAGCAAGTACTGGCCAGGGTCTCAAGACCTTGCCCCATCAAGCAGGTTCCTTGCTGCTATTGCCTGAGAAAAAGGCAGGCTGGGGGGTGGGGGTGGGGGCGGGTGTTTTGTTTGTCACTTCCTGGTTTGGGATGATTGTGTGCAGGAGAGGAGACTGGTATGAACAGGTTATCAAAAAGGTCCTAGAATACACACAGAGCACCTGGTGCTGCTAATAGGAAGTTCTAGAAGGGAGAGGGGCCTGGCTTGGAGGTTACTGTTGTGGAGGATGGTTCATGGGCTGGGGCCAGGAGATGGGCAGGAGTCCAGGGAAGGAGTGTGCAGAAGCAGGGGCAGAGGCAGAAGGCATTGCTGGGAGGTAGGGGCAGAGGAAACCAATGAGGTCAGTGCTCTCAGGGAACCTGAGTGCTGCAGGGTGGGGCCGGGACTCAGAATGCCTCTCCCTTGCCTACCTGGGGGGGCTGGGGGGGGATGAACCTGAGCAAAGTGGGTCTCCAGGGGGTTGTGACTTGTGTGTGTCCTGGATTTAACTGTGTAATGGAAAAGTCAATGTTTACATTCGACATTCCTTGCGGGACCTCCTCCTAGGAATGTGTGGAGACCTAAAATCCCATGTCCAGGGGAGAAGTTGCAGGCCTTGGAAAGGCGTCTCCGGCATTGTTCCTCTGCAAACACAGGAAGGAGGGTTTCCTCTGCTTTGTGCTGCTCTCTTCTGGCCCCTCCCCCAGCCTGGGAGCAGCGGGCACCGAGGAGTAGGTGGTCATGGAAAATAAACACCCACCTCTGCTCTCCTGACTTATTTCATGTTCTTAGAATTTCCTCTCTTGGAGTCTGGCTTTGTTATTTTGAGATTCCACATGTCAGCGGGTTGGGGTTGGGAAAATCCCTTACTGTCCGGGCTCGGAGGAGGCAGGCCCACATCGGGAGCTCAGAATTGATGCTCGGGCCTGGTTAACGGGACCCCAGTCTTCCAGTGGTTCTGAGTCATTCTCTTGGGGGAGGATCTCCGGCTGGGTGTGTGTGCCTCTGCATGAGTGTGGTGCCTGGCAGTCCCATAGTGGGGACGTGGCAGGGTTTTGGTGCCAGCTGTCCAGGCCAGAGCAGTAGTGATGGCTCTGTTTCAGGAAATGGTGGGGACATACAAAATTGCTTGTAGGCATGCCTAGGTGACGAGCAGGCAGCTCTGGCCTACTAGAGAGGCTGACCGAGCTCATCGTGGGACCCATGCTGTGGCCTTTTCTAGGTTGTCCACTGTGACCCCTGCTTCTCTCTCCTGATCCTTGATAACCCCTTAGGAGATGTGTGCAAAACTCTTCCCACACGAGGATCAGACTTTCTTTCACTTGTGTATTTGTTCACCAACCCCACAAATACTATGGGGTGCCTAGCAGGTGTCAAGCAGAGTGCTGGGTGCTGGGTGCTGGGTGCTGGGTGCTGGGTGCTGGGTGCTGGGTACTGGGTACTGGGCGCGCCGAGACAAACTGGACAGATTCAAAGCAAGCTGAGCATCCCGCCTACAGTGTGTGGTGGAGCCGAGAATGAAGAGCCGGTGGAAGCCACGCCTTCTTAGCACCTTCCCTTCACGACCTTTGCCCTCCTTTGGATCGCCCTTTCTGCACGGCTTTTACCACGCCAAACTTAGGTGGTTGGCCCTTGTCTGGGCCTTTGCTGAAAGACAGGTGGGCTTCTGAGTGACTAGGGATGGATAAAGTCCAGCCAGATAGTTTTTCTCTTCTTCTCCTCCTCCTCCTCCTCCTCTCCCTCCTCTACCTTCTCCTCTTCCTTCTCCTCTTCCTCCTTTTCCTCCTTCTTCCTCCTATTGTTATTATTGTTGTTGTTGTTGTTATTTTCTCCTCCTCCTCTTCTGTTTTGTTTTGTTTTTTTTTTTTTTTTTTTTTTTTGAGAAGGTTACTCTGTGTATCCCTGGCTGTCCTGGAACTGTAGAAAAGGTTGTTCTCAAACTCAGAGATCTGCCTGCCTCTGCCTCCTGAGTGCTGGGATTAAAGGCGTATGACACCACTGCCTGGCCTAGAAAGAAAGAATTCCTTTTTGTTTGTTTGTTTGTGTCTTTCTTTTTTAAAAAAGATTTTATTTATTTTATGTATATGAGTACACTGTAGTTGTACAGATGGTTATGAGCTATCATGTGGTTGCTGGGAATTGAACTCAGGACCTCTGCTCCCTCTGGCCCAAGGAGTTATTTATTATTATATGTAAGTACACTGTAGCTGTCTTTAGACACACCAGAAGAGGGTGTTAGATCTCATTACTGATGGTTGTAAGCCACCATGTCATTGCTGGGATTTGAACTCAGGACCTTCAGAAGAGCAATCAGTGCTCTTACCCGCTGAGCCATCTCACCAGCCCTTCTTTCTCTTTTTTAAAGGTTTACTTATTTTTCTGTGCATCATGTGTTTCACGGGCAGGTGTGTCTGTGTGAGTGTGCCTGCCAGATCCCCTGGAACTGCCATGTGACTGCCGGGGAATCAAACCCAGTTATCTGGAAGAGCAGCCAGAGCTCTTAACCGCTGCACCATAGCTCCAGCCCTAGAAAGTATCTCTAATGGTGTGATGTTCTCTTTGGCACAGACATGCCCCCTCAGATTAGCATGAGTCACAACAATTCCCTCAAGCCTCCATCTGCTGACACAGGACCAGTTGCACAGAGAAGTCGAATTACCAAAAACAAACAAAAACGTTCATATTCAAGGTAGTTTATTTATTCAGTCATTTAATTTTGAGTCTCACTTGGCCCAGGCTGGCCTCAAACTCATCATTCTCCTGTTGTAGTCTCTGGAGAACTGGGAGAACGGAGAGCCCCTTGCCTACCGTGTGCAGTGCAGGAGATTGAACTCAGGGCATCATGTACACTAGACAACCATCCCACCAACTGAGCTACATCCCCAGGCCTCCACAAACAACAAACATTTTATCCTTTTGTGTTTAAAAATAAAAATCAATCCAGGGAAACCCAGGCAGAGCGGCTCAGGGTAAGATCCTGTCTCAAACAAAGTTGCTAATGGTAAACAAAATATCAAAATCTTAGCTGGGTGTTGGTAGCACAAGCCTTTAATCCCAGCACTCAGAAGGCACACAGACACCTGTGTGTGTGTGTGTGTGTGTGTGTGTGTGTGTGTGTGTGTGTGGTGTGTGGAGAGAGAGAGAGTGTGGAGAGAGAGAGAATGTTTCGTGAGACTTGTTTACACCTGAGACGGAAGCCTGAGACCCAGTCAGGCACCTCGCCATGACAGGACCACACCATGACAGGACTACACACCACTGTTACTTTGTTGCAAGCAGAGCAGATACTCAGTGTAGCTGGAGCGCCCAAAGAAGAGGCACGCTAGGGGTATGAAAGAGCTGGGCAGGCAGGAGCCTGTCAGAGGATGCAAGCACCTCAGTCAGTGTGCCTTGCATTGGGTGGAAGCCACGCCTTCTCAATTCCTTTCCTTCACAGCCCCTACCTGCCATTGGACCGCCCTTTCCCTGTTGCCTTTACTAAACTGACCTCAGCTAGATGTCCTTGTCCCTAATCTGGGCCCTTGTCAAAGACAAACGGGCTTGTGGGTGGCTAGGGAGGGAAAGCCTCCACTTAGAAAGTATTTCCAATGTTGTTTTTTGTTGGCACGGACACGTCCACCAGACTGGTGTGAATCACCGCAATTCCCTCAAGTCTCCATCTGCTAGCAAATGTCTAGTGGTATTCTCCACAGTCCAGAACCTTCAACCTGTGAGCCAGTAGGCTTAGCTATCCCACCCAGCCACAAACCTTCACCCCGCAGAGGTCACAGAAAGAATAGCTGGAGGCAGAGGCATCGCCTTTTGAAACTATAACCATTCTGAGATTTTGACCAATCTCTGAGCTGAAACCCCGGGAGCTCTGTGCAGGCAGAAAAGAGGCTCCTTCTGTCCTGGGAGGTAGGTTGTACCGCTCCAGCTCACCCCAGCAGTGTGCGCTCTCCTGACCTCTGAATGCCAAGAGGTAAGGGTGTGAATGCATGAGATTGCGCTGCTCAGCAACGCCATGACAGCATGGCAGCTAACTAAGGCTCCGAAGACATTGTTATGCAGAAGGTTCTGGAAAGATCCCTTTAAAGCAGTGGTTCTCAACCATCCTAATGCTGTGACCCTTATAATACAGTTCTTCGTGTTGCGGTGACCCTCAACCATAGTTATTTTTGTTACTCATTCAATTCCTAAAGGGGTCTCGGCCCTCAGGTTGAGAACCACTGCTTTAAAGGCCTGTGGAATCCTTGTCTAGTCTCTCTCTCTCTCTCTCTCTCTCGCTCTCTCTCTCTCTCTCTCACCCCTCATGCCCCCCTCTCTCTCCCTCCCTCCCTCTCCCCTCTCTCCGATGTGGGGTTAGAGTTCTAGTAACCTTCTTGTACCATGAAGACAGAGTAAGGAAGAAGCCTTGACACAAACCAGTGCTTTGGGGGGAAAAAGAGAGAAAAATACATTTAACTGCATCAGGATTATTGAACTCTTTGTGTGAAAAAGTAGCACAAAGACAACAAACAAACAAATTTGGAAAGTATTCGCAAATCAGAAAACAAAAGGCACACACAAAAACACACAAAATCTAAAAGTTGATGACTGTAAGCACAAATATCTAAAAATTGGAAAAAATTAATGACTCAGTAGAAATATTGGCAACTGATACAGAATCATTCAGAGAGCCAAAAAATTATGAGAAACCACTGGTACTAAGGTGATTGAGTCAACATTGAGAGAGAGAGAGAGAGAGAGAGAGAGAGAGAGAGAGAGAGAGAGAGAGAGCTGAGCCCAGAGTCTCACATCTGTTGTAATCCTTGGTAAACCAAGCCAGGAGGAGGGTCAGGTTCTTACTCCGCTGCAAAGCAAATTCAAGGAGAACTGTGTCCACGGAGCCTGTGCTGTGGAAAGAAAACAGTGGCCATCCAATGAGGGCCAACGAGGTGGCTCAGCCAGTAAAGCCCTCACTGCCTAGTCTTAAGAGCAGAGTTCAATCCCAGAGAGCCTCACAGTGGAAAGAGAAACTGTCCCAGCAAGTCTCTCCACGGACAAGCCATGGCAAGCACACACCACACACATACACACGCATGCATGCACATAAAATAAACAGAATGTAATCAATTTTTTAAGAACACAAAGAATTGTAATACCTATTGCTGTTACTACTGATGCCCTTGAGGCTAAGGAGAGTTTGGATACAATGTTTATGGACATGTACAGTTTTCGACCCTTCAAAAGCCACTGAATTCAATTGTTAGAGAAAACGAATGGCTTCTGGAGCTGGGAAAATGGCTCAGTGCTTATGGGCGCACACTTTTCCTCAGAGCACCTTGAGTTCAGTTCCTAACATAACTCACAGCTGCCTGTAACTCCAGCAACAGGAGATCCAATACCATCTTCTAGACTTCTTAGGAGAAGTCCATATGAGTGCACATAGCCCTACACACACACACACACACACACTTACACTCACACACATGCACTTACATACTCACACTCACAACATGCATTTACACATACACATACACTTACACACACATGCATACACTTACATAATTAAAATAAATCTCTAAAATCAGTGACTTACTTAAATACTGTACATATCTTTTTGTATGCATTAATACAAATAATACTAATAATAGATTAATATATTGCATGATACATTAATACAATGAAAATTTATCACTAGTTCTGTGTTCAGACATTCGTTGTATACATGTGTGAAGCTGTCAAAAAATAAAGAATACTCTGAAAACAAAAAGAACAAAAATCCATTGCTAGCATGGTCCGTTCATTAATTTCTTAAAATATTTGTTCTTTGTTTCTATGTGTGTTGATCTTTTGCCTGCACATATGTTTGTGTACCACATGTGTGCCTGGTGTCCGTGGAGGCCAGAAGAGGGCATCAGATCCCCTGGAACTGGAGTTACAGATGTTTGTGAGCTGTCATGTGAGTGCTGGGACTCAAACCTGGGTCTCCTGGCAGAGCAGACAGCACTCTTCAAGCTAAGCCCCCTTTTCTTTCTTTTTAATGGTGCTGGCAGTTTCTTCTTCTAGAAAAAAATCATTTTCTGTGTGTGCATTTATACAGGAGCTCATGGAGGCCGGAAGAGGGGTCAGGTCACCTGGAAGTAGAGTTACAGATGGTTGAGTCACCGTGTGAGTGCTAGGAACTGAACCTGGGTCCTCTGCAAAAACAGGGAGTAAGTACTTTTTTGGGAGGATGAGGAGGGTCTAAGATAGGGTTTCTCTGTGTAGCCCTGGCTGTCCTGGAACTCAGTTGTAGATCAGGCTGGCCTGTCTCTCACAGAGACCCTCCTGCATCTGCCTCCCTAGTGCTTGG
This sequence comes from Apodemus sylvaticus, assembly GCF_947179515.1. Taxonomy (NCBI): domain Eukaryota; kingdom Metazoa; phylum Chordata; class Mammalia; order Rodentia; family Muridae; genus Apodemus; species Apodemus sylvaticus. The sequence continues at coordinate 20,953,487 of NC_067478.1, forward strand.
ATAAAGGTGTGCACCATCACTGCCCAGCTTTATAGCATTTTATACCTGGGTGCATGGTATTTTATTTGACCATAGCTTATGAATGGACATTGCTTTGTTTACAATTTTTGAACACTGTGAAAGATACTGTGACAATACTACAATCCCTCTCAATATCTGTACAATATTAACACTAAAGTTATTGTAGAATACTGATTTAGAAACTTGTGTGTGAACTCTATAGTCATATATGTGTATGTATGTTTTATTGGTTCATGTTCTCCAAGGACAAGTTACTTGAGTTTCAAGAGATTTATTGAGGAGATTTTTCTATGAATGAATAATGGACAGGTTCATTCTTGAGTTTGTGACATATTTAAACATATGCTTGTACATATGCTTGTATATAAATGTATGTGTGAACATGCATACTTGTAGATATGTATGTGCAGATATTCTTATTGAGATATTGGATTTACATATGTGTGTACCATTATGTACACAGATAGATTTTCATATGTATATATACTTAGGCATATATACTGAGTGAGTATTTAGATTTAGAGAAAAACATAGAAGGATATACACAGACTTCCCAAGGACCCATACAGAAGAAGAAAAGATTGTTCAAAAATGCCATAAAACCCAGGCTGTTACACTCAACTCCCATTCGAATCATCTCAGTTTTAATGAAATGAATTCTTTTTATCATTTGGTATGACCATACCTGTCATCTCAGCTACCCAGAAGACTGAGGCAGGAGAATGGCAAATTAGCAAGACCAACTTTTAAAAAATAAAACAAAGGAGCTGGAGAGATAGCTCAGGAGTTAAAGGTACTTGCTGAATTGTAGAGGGCCCGCATGGAGGTTCACAGCATCTGTAACTTCTGGTTCCAGGGGATCCCACGCTTATTCTGGTCTCCAGGACACTAGGCACCCACATATATGATCAATATACATACATGCAGGCAAACACTCACACACATGGAATAAAAATAAACACACCTTTTAAAAATATAATAAAAATAATATATTTTTAAAATCATGTCCAGGCCTTGCCCCAGCCTGTCCTCATCTGCTTGCCTGTGTGATTCTCCTTTTTTTCTCTGTGACCGTGAGATGATCCTTTCCAAGACAGACTCTTATCTTTCCTCCTCTTGCTAGCCAGGAGGTTTAAAGTGCCCAGCAATGCTACTTGCTGGGTACTTTAAACACTTTTGGATGTCTGGTTCTGGGATCCAGTGCCCTTTCTCTGGGTCTCTGCTGAGGACACGTGATGAGAAGGTGTGTGCGGGCCAACTTTCGACCCCCGTAGAAAAAGTGTAGAGGAAGAAGTGATGGGGGGGCCTGAGTCACCCTCATTATCTGCACTTTTCTAGGGAGGCGACCATACTGTGGTGCCCCGGGGAAGCACTGTGACTCAGAGGTGAGGCTCGCAGAGGTGAGGCTGGCGTCCCACCTGGCCCCACCCTGGAGTCCTACTTTCCAGGTCCAAGTTCCCAGGCAGCCCTACCACGCCCAGCACGGGCCGAGGGCGGGGCTTCAGTGAAAGAGCAGAGGGCTTAAATCTGAGCTCTTTCCTTTTTGAAAGTATCCATCTACTCTTTAAAACCATAGGTTGAAATATTTGGAAAGAATTTCCCTCTCAATCCACAGTTCCTTCAACCCGGGCTAGCCTTTCCTGTGTTCATGCAGGGATATTTTAATATCAAAGGGGGTAGGGGGAATAAATTAGCTTTTAAGTCCACAATCCTGAAAAATGCAGGAGCAATGTAGTTTGGAATTTGGAATTTAAGGAATGATGGAAGGTGGTGTTCTGTGGACTGTGCCACATTCTGTGATAAAATGCTAATATTTTTGCACCAATAAGATAAATCCATACTCAGCCTTCAGCTCGTTGAATTTAGCTTTTGCTACAAAACGTACTTGTGCCATTTTTAAAAATTAAAGGTTTTTGAATTTTGTAATTATAGATAAGATGCACTTGGGTCTATACTACCCTGATTCTTACTTATTATTGTGCTGTTTTTGACTTTCTGGTGCTAGGAACTGAACCCATATCCCTTGCGTATGCTAGGCAAGCACTCTGCCCCTGTGCTGCATCTGGAGTCATTTTAGTTTTTGAGGCAGGGTCTCATGTATTTCAGTCAGGCCTCGAACTCCTGATCACTAGGTGCTGAGATATAGGCATATGACACTATACCCTCTCTCCCTGGCCTACTTACAGATATGTAAAGCAACATGCTGTGCATGTTGAACAGAAAAAAAAATTTTTTTTTTTTTTTGGATTTGGGTTTTTCGAGACAGGGTTTCTCTGTATAGCCCTGGCTGTACTGGAAGTCACTCTGTAGACCAGGCTGGCCTCGAACTCAGAAATCCGCCTGCCTCTGCCTCCCAGAGTGCTGGGATTACAGGCGTGCGTCTCTCTCTCTCTCTCTCTCTCTCTCTCTCTCTCTCTCTCTCACACACACACACACACACACACACACACACACACACACACACGAATTAAGCTAGCTATCTGTGGCCATTTGGATCGGTTCTAGTGTTCGGCCCGGCAGCCTCGGTGCTTCAGTGAATGGCACTGGACGCTCATGACGTGTGCAAGGGTGTCTGTAGGGTAGATTCCTAGCAGTCAAATTAATGGGGCAATTAATAATGAGGATCATTAGCATTTGCATAGTAATTTCTGAAAGCTGGGATTGGCCGTAAGTACTCTTTCAGCCACCAGTGCCTCATAACGCTTAGAAGCAGTTTGCGGGCTGTGCTAACTCAGACCATTGTGCAGATGAGAAGAATCCAGGCTCAGGGAAGTGAAATGACTGGTATAGCTGGGACTCCAACCGAGGTGTCTGACTCCACCTCACATTCTCAATTATCACATTCCTCTGCCTTTTGAAGACCGTGGGAATTTGGAACATTGGGCCAGGTTGCCAAATCGCCTTCCACACGGCTTTGTCAACTCACGCTCTCCACCCAGTCCTGTTTCCCTGGCGACTCGGAGCCAAATCAAACTTTTTGATCTTTGCCAATCTGATAGGTGATGACGGTATCTTGCTGTTGCTTTAGCTTGGATTTCTTTTGCTGGGAGTCAGATTGAGCATCTCGTCATCTGAGAGTCGGGTCTTCCTCGGACTTCAAGTTACTATGGGGATCTTTGCCTGTGTCTTAGGAAGCCTGGCCCTCAGTGACTCAAGGCACAGATATTTATTTGATCAAGCAAACATTTAGCTTTTGATTTTATTCCGGGTGGGCTTAGGGGCAGGGTGTTTTTCAAAAGACGAAAGAAAGAAAGAAAGAAAGAAAGAAAGAAAGAAAGAAAGAAAGGAAGGAAGGAAGGAAGGAAGGAAGGAAGGAAGGAAGGAAGGAAGGAAGGAAGGAAGGAAGGGCCACAGCTCAGTAAGTGAAGCACTTCCACCGTTAGCATTATGTCCAGAATCTATGTTTAAGAACAAAACAAACAAAAACAAACATACAAACAAACAGTCATAGTAGACCATGCTTATTCTCCTAGGACCTGAGAGATGGAGACAGGCAGAGCCCTGTGACTTATTGTCACTCCAGCCTATACAATGACTCGGCCAGTTCCAAGCCAATGAAAGAGACCTTATAGCTGAGCAGTGGTGGCGTACGCCTTTAATCCCAGTGCTTGGGAGGCAGAGGCAGGAAGATTTCTGAGTTTGAGGCCAGCCTGGTCTACAGAGTGAGTTCCAGGACAGCCAGGGCTACACAGAGAAACCCTGTCTCAAAAAAAACAAACAAGAAAGAAAGGAGGAAAGAAAGAAAGAAAGAAAGAAAGAAAGAAAGAAAGAAAGAAAGAAAGAAAGAAAGAAAGAAAGAAAGAAAGGAAGGAAGGAAGGAAGGAAGGAAGGAAGGAAGGAAGGAAGGAAGGAAAGAAAGAAAGAAAGAGACTCTGTTTTGAAAACAAGATGGAGAATGCCTGAGAAATGACACCCACGGTTGTTCTAGATATCCACACACACATGTGTGCACACACATATGCATTCTCCCCCACACAGAGAAGAAAAGAAAAAGGATTCAGTGCTGGGAAGTAGGGGGAGGGAGGGTCAGAGCAGCCCCCTAGAGAGATGCTTTCTCTGCCTAGTGAGCTGGGAGGAAAAGAAAATGACGGGGACCATGAAAATGGCCCCTGTTGGAGACAGGTCCTGGTTCAGCCCACAAGGATGACCTACTTGGCCAGGAGCCCAGAAGAAGGGTCTTGGAGACAGACACTAAGATGTCTAACTCAGATGCAGAGCTCAGAGACATCTTCAGCCAATGCTTTCCTCTAGAATAGGACTGCCCACTGCAAGCCTGCAGTCTGCTAGCTGCCCAGTGCCTTCCTCACATTCAGGACTCCTCTAACGGCCACTAGAGACAGGCAGAGCCTAGCAGGTCTGTGGAGCCCAGTGCCTCTAATCCTGCTTCCTGCTTCTTTCATTTACAGACTCCACTCACTCCTTAAGTCATCCTGAATTCCTAGCTCCAGCTCATCTGCTTCCCAGAAACTCCAGAAGCTCCAGCTCCTAAAATATTTTCGCTAAAACACATTCCAGGCTGAAGACTCTTCTGCTTGTTTTCTGTTGGCTACTGACTGACTGTCAATGTCCATTGGCTTCCTCATGAAGTACAGGTGTTGGCCCACGTGCAAGGTCAATGGAGAGTGGCCCTCCTGGCATTTGGGAGCCACCAATTCTCACATTAGTTTAGGAGCTCGGAGATATGGAGCTGGGGTGACTGAGATCTCTGCTCAGATGTCTTGGGTAAGATCTGTGAGAGGACTTTCATGGAGCCACAGGTGACTTCTTTGAAAACCACAGGAGGACCTGGAGGCATCAACCATCCTTTCTTAGCCCGCTGTAGCATCTTTACTGGTCCCCCAGCCCTTGTTCTGATAACATCTAATCCCTCATACAACGTCTCACTCAGCAGGATGAAATTGGGATGCTGAAGCCTGGAATCCTCTCCTTTAGCCTGTGACTTACAGCCATTCAACCAGGTTGTCTGCCTATCCCCCCATACTCCCTGCCCCTGTGCCAGGTCCACATCCATCCAGTTCTCCGTCCTCTCAGAACTCACAGGACCATTTGCATTCTGGGAACTATGGGGGGGCAGTCAGGTTCTCAGTCACCCTTTGCCTAGCACAGCAGGTCTCTCTCTGGCTGCAACACCCCATTTCCACCTGGTCTTAAACACTCAGTCAATTTACCAGTTTGGGATACCACACTGAAGTTTCCTCAAGTAACTGCAGCAAATATTGGATGTTGTTTTAACAGAGAACAGCCTCTATCACCCACACTACCGGGTGGAACTGCCCACCCTGTCTTTGAAAATGATCCATGCAGAAAGAGGTCTAATCCAGGGTTTGGTTATATGAGCTGTGCATGTGTTCCCTGGAGAAAGCCCAAGAGCCATGTCTTGGTCATTCTTTCTATATTCCCCTATAGTACTGCACACACCCATCACCATGACCAGGGTTACTCTTGGACAATGAGATGTCATTTGTATTAGACATTTTGTTAACTCTCCCATCAAGGTTGCTTGAAATGTCAACGTGCCTGAGTACATAAATCACCCAGGAAATACAGAACATATGATGTGGTTTACATGGAGGTAGGTAGGTCGGCTGGTGACAAGAAAGTGTAAGAGGCAGCATAGGACCTCCCTCAGCGAGTGCAGGCAGCTCCGTTGGACAGGCAAACGGCTGCCTGCTGGTGCCTATGCACCTGCACCGTCATAAGCCTGGGGCCTAAGTGACTGTAAACCTCAGATGGCTACGCTCACTGCAGCTGGGTTGGTCAGCAGGGAAGTGGGGTTGCAATAGGTTTAAAAGACAGTAGGCAACTGCAGAAATTTGAGAATCAGTCCCGCAGAGAAAAGACTGTGGAGGAGTCACTCAGAAGGTTCCTACATTTAAGATCTTCAAAGCATTGATTCTCCTGCCTCGATGAATATTGCAATTACAGGGATGTTTAAAAAAAAACAAAACCAAAAAACAAAACAAAACAAAACAAAACTCCTTGTTCCCACTTGGAGGAATTCGGTTAAATTGGTCATGGTGCATAAAGGATACTGTCGTCCTTAAGAGCTTTCTAGATGGTAGTGTGGTAGGGCTGAGGAGAACCTCTGCTTGACAGGAAGTTCAAACTCTAGGGAGGCCCTGTCTCCCTTCAACCCCTTAGCGCTCACACCTGCTGGGCTCCCACAGGCCTCTCATTCCTCCAGCGAGCGAGCGAGCGAGCCCTCTCTTATCCCAGGCGCACACCTGGCCTGGAGGCCCCGGGAGCATTTCTGCCTGGTTCGCATTTAGACAGACACGGAAGGGCAAGCTGCTTCGCGGTGTACTTTTCCCCTCAGAGCCTCAGTGAGCCAGGTTTCTGTGGAACGAAGGTCTAACTTCCGGTGCTCAGCCACTGCAGCGGGCCGCCTGGGGGACCTGTGTGCTGGCCACGGAGGCAGTACCAGGAAGGAATTCTTCTCCCTCTGCATTTCCTGGCATGGCCTTCTGAGGCTGCCCGGACGGCTGAGTGGTCTCCGGAATGCTGCTTTCTCAGTTCAGGGAATTCAATAGGTGTGGCTTTGGCCACCAGCCACTGTAGCCAGTAAGGAACACACACACCAGGGACAGGTTTGACCCTACCTTCCTTTCCAGCTGGGTGGCAGGTCATAGAATCATCTGATGGAAAGACGACATAGGATTTAGAATTTTCAGATGCATAGCATATCTGGGGTTTACTATCAAGACAGGCGATAAAAGCTGGGCAGTGGTGGTGCACACCTTTGATCCCAGCACTCGGGAGGCAGAGGCAGGCAGATTTCTTGGTTCGAGGCCAGCCTCGTCTGCAGAGTGAGTTCTAGGACAGCCAGGACTATAAAGAGAAACCCTGTCTCAAACAAACAAACAAACAAACAAACAAACAAAAAGGTGATAAAACATTTTTGGCCCAAGGGTCTTTTTACTTGGTTATTTATTTTTTAAAATGCTATTGTAGACTGCCCATGGCCCAATAAACAGTAATTTCATACTCATCAGCACAGGGTCAACACTAATCAGACTTAGTGGCTTATTAATATATATATACATGTTGAGAAGGAGATGTGTTGGACTGAGGGGTGGATATAATTGAGATAAACTATATACCTGTATAAAGCTCTCGAAGGATAAATAAAAATGTTATTGATGCTGATTTTGAAATTATATGCCTTCTCTATTAAAATAAAAATGTCAATAGCAGTGTGCAGGAGTGGGGGGTTGGGGAAGACAAAAATCAAAGCCCCAGAAATCTCAGTCAGGTGAGTGGCGCATGTCTATAATCCTAGCACATGGAAGAAGGAGGCTGGAGCCGGGCGGTGGTGGTGCACGCCTTTAATCCCAGCACTTGGGAGGCAGAGGCAGGCAGATTTCTGAGTTCGAGGCCAACTTGGTCTACAGACTGAGTTCCAGGACTGCCAGGGCTACACAGAGAAACCCTGTCTCAACCGCCCCCCCCCAAAAAAAAAGAAAGAAAAAAAAGGAGAAGGAGGCTGGAATATAAGAAGGGAAGAAGAAAGGGAAGAGGAGAAGAAAAAGGAGAAATGCCAATCCTCCTCGTCCCGGCAGGTAGAGTAAGCCTTCCTCATGAATGGCTGTGAAGCTAACTTGTGCTTGTTTGGGGTGCTTTTCCAGTCAGGGCTGCATGAGTGGTCTCGAAAAGCAATCAGGCCCCGGCTTGCGTAAGACAAAAGTGCAGTGACTCTCACAAATAGACCCTTTGGAGACTCGCTACCACCCTGCCCTCTTGGAAGGAAATATCTGGTGCATCCCATCTCAGAGCCCGTCCAAGGAGGCATGCCAAAGCCCTGGCTCATCCTCCTCAGTTCCCCAGAGGCCTCAGAGCAATCTTTTCTGTTGCTTCACAGCTCTTTAGCTATGCTAAGAATGCGAACCATTTCCCACGAGGCTAGCAGCCATGAAGCAATGTGGAGCCCAACCTCCCCAAATATCCGTTCTACAAACACATAAAGCAGAGAGGCATCCTGAAAATGTGATCTTCGGCCCGTCACCTTGGGCGTTTGTACTGGCCTGTTCGCCTTCCCTGAAGTGCTTCTGTCTCCAGAAAGCAGAACTTTCTAGAAGGGGCTTTCTCAAGAGGATGGAACATCAAGCTATAGCTACTTGGCAGGGAGTTTGCTCCCATCCCAGTCCTGAGATCATGGCTGACTTCGTGTCGTTCTCTTAGGTCCCTGTGTGCAGGGACATGTCACCATCAGTAAGACACTGCCTTGGTGGCTTTCAGTTTTGTGGCCTGCATGCATGGGAAGAAACCACGCCGGGCCTACAGAGGGGAGCACAGGGAAAAACAGAGAATTTGGGGCCTTCCCGACACTCTTAGTTTGCTTTGCTAAGATAGAGCAGGTCGAGTCAGGTTCCAGTGACCTACATAATCTTCCAGACAGGGCAGGTGAGAGCCCTGCTTCCCAGGCCAGGCTTGGGTGGAGACAATTTACAATGCTGAGACACTGAATGCTCACTGATGGCTGACTGAATCATACGTCTGCAGGGTGGACTAGTGTGTAAAAGTGATTTTATTATTAATTTTAATTGAGACAGAGACGCACACTACAGTCCCAGATGGCCCGGAATTCTTTGTAGGACTTGCTCACTGAGAACTTGTGGCCAAACCTCCTGCCTCTATGTCTGGAATGCTGGAATTATAGGCATGCACTACTCCGTTCAAGCAAAAGTGATGATTATAGAGACTAACAACATTATAAACCTTAAAATACGGTGATAAATGAACAATAAAAATACATGATAGTTTTGGGCACCAGAACAAGAAATGAATTAGATGGAGAATTTTAAAAAGGTTACACTGAAGGTGTAGTTCAAAGGTGGAGAACTTGTCTAGAATACACAAGGCCCTTGGTTCTAACCCCGGGAATGCCCCTCCACCCAATAAAAATTAACCAGGTATCTGGCGGCCCACATCTGTAATCTCGGTATTCGAGAGGTGTAGACAGGATTGCTATGAGTTCAATGCCACTGGGAACACAGAGTGAGTCTCAGGTCAGTCAGAGCTACACAGCAAGATGCTGTCTCAAAAAAACAACCCAATAAAAAACACTAGGTAGTGGGGTAGGCCAGTTGGTAGAGTACTTGAGGGTCCATGAGGTTTGGTTCCTGTGAGTATGGGGTGCATGCCTGTAATCCCAACATCTGAGAGATGCAGAGGGATGCTCCTGGTTATTCTAGATTAGGTGAAATCAAAACCAGCTGTGGCTCCATGAGACCCAATCTTAATTACACAAACGCACACGTATGCATAGTAAGCAGAGGTTGCTGTGTCGCTGTGGTATCAGAGATCTTAAGCTTTTGGAAGAAGGCCTCCGCTTTCAAGACAGACCAATGGGATTCCATGGCTTAGCTCCTTTTTTGCGTGTAGAAATAACCTTGACAGACAGCTTAATCTCATCCGTGCAATGGGTACAGTAACTCCTGCTGTACAGGATTCTCGCAGCAGTCAGTCATACAGTGCCTTTTCTCCCTCAGCTTCCTGTCTTCCTTCCTGAGCCCTACATACCTTTCACTAATCAGAGAGGCCTTCAGTTACCCTACAAAGGATCCACAACTGAGGAGCTTTTGAGTCTGCCAGAGGGGGGGTGCATTCTCCCGCTTACATCCCAGTGTGACTGGAACTTGGATGCTTGGGGAGATAGCTGTTCCCTAGATACAGTCAGGGAGGGGCAAAGTCACAAAGGCCTTTGCAGCTGGCTTGCGGGGTGTGGCTTGGAGGTAGATTGGCTCACCTTCTCCCAGCCTGACCTCAGCACCCTTTTCACCGTTAAAATATATTTTTAATTAAAGGCAAATTGTGTATCTTGCATTTGGAAACATCCATGTGTTGTGGCCAGACTGAGCCAAAGTGCATATATCCTGCCTCACATCATTAGCTTACAATGGAAAGGATGAAAATGGATTCTCTCAGCAGTTACCTGTATAGGAGACGTCATGACCGATCGTAATTACTCACTTCTATTGGACTGAGGTTTTGGAGGCTAGAATAGCAGCATTCTGACTCAGTGACTGAGCTCTGTTATCACAAGGACAGAGGCAGATGAATGGATTCCCCAAATCTGAGTCATGAAAAACCAGAGAGCAAAGATGTCCTCTTGATGCCAAGTGGGGATACCCTTTCCCAAAAATGTCCTATTCTCACCAGGTGCTGGTGCATGCCTTAAAATCTAGCACTCGGGAGGCAAAGGTAGGTGGATCTCTGAGTTCCAGGCCAGCCTGGTCTACAGAGTGAGAGGATAGAAGTATAACTATATGATGGTGGACTGGTAGTGAACACCGGTTGTGAGAGGAGTGCTCACAGAGATGTGCTACGAAGTAATAGTTCAGGGGGTGTCCCCATCTGCCGTGAGCAGCACACCAAACATATGCATTTTTATCTGCACTCTTCCAAACACCTGAGCACCTGAGAAGCTGGCATTTGCAGCTGGAGGGAAGCAGGGTGTTCAGAGAAACCAGCATGACAGAGGCAGAGGGACTCAGAGGGACTCAGAGGGACTCAGAGGGACTCAGAGGGACCCAGAGGGACCCAGAGGGACTCAGAACCCATATGGTCTTCAGAATTCAAATAGAAATGTGAATGTGGAGTAGAACAAGATGGGATATTAAAGAAAGAGATAGAGACAGAAAGAGATAGAGACAGAGAGACAGAGACAGAGAGACACAGAGAGAGAGAGAGAGAGAGAGAGAGAGAGAGAGAGAGAGAGAGAGAGAGAGAGAGAGAGAGAAGGGGAGACCAGGGTCAACGCATGAAATCAAACACCACAGAGAAACCAGAGAGGGAAAGAAGGGCAGGAGCTGAGGCTAGGCCTTTCCTGACAAGCCCTCCATTGCCTCCCAAGACGGACTCTGTTTATCTTAAGTCCTGTCACCTTCCCAGCTTAGACTGGACACCCTGAGCTTCACACCCAGCATGCTGACTGGCCTCAGAGTCCTCAGCAATGCAGCCATTTCTATTTGTAATGTTTGGTGTGTGTGTGTGGGGGGGGGGGTGTGCGCACATGTGCACACGCGTGCGCACGGTTTCTGTTTTATTTGTTTGTTTTTGGTTTTTTGAGACAATCTCATTTTGCAGTCCTCGCTGGCCTGGAACTCCCTATGCAGGCCTCCCAGACATCGACCTGCCTCTGCCTCCCAAGTGCTGGGATCAAAGGCCTGTGCCATCATGCCCAGTTCTGCAACTTTTGGAAGGGCTCCTATTATTAAACATTCCAAACTTTTCCTAGATCCCGTCCCTCTCTATAACTGCTTTGCTCTTTGTAAAGTGACAATTCCAATGTCCCTTCTGTCTTGAACCCAAGTTAATCCTACGGACCTGAGCCTCCTGTTTCTTTGATGGAAATGCGATAACTATAGTCATTGTTATGAACTCTGTGCACTGTCCATTCAATCCTTGCAGCCTCCTTAAGGAAAAAAAAACCATGGACACCCCTATTTACACAGGAGGAAACTGGTTCACATTTGCCATATTATTAATCAGGGAGCCAGGATTTGAACTCGGGATGCCTGATCTGTACCAGGCCATTGACTACCCTCCCCATCCCCCCCCCCCCCCCCCCCGCCACCCCTATTCCCCTGCAGTATAGAGCTGTCCACTCCATAGGGTGTACCAGATGACCCCTGGGGCAGTAAGATTAAAGAGTCCTGACCACCAGGTGTGGTGACAGGCTTAGGCCTGGCTGCAAAGCCTTGGGTTCTGGGCCTGCTTTTTCAGGGTTACAGGGTGGAGAAGCAGGAGGAAGGAGGAAATCAAGTTGAGTCAGATGGCGTGTGGAATCTCTGGCCTTTATTGAATTCTGGGAAGAGGAGGGGAAAAATGAGAGTGCCTATTCCAACTATGTAAGATAATCAGGGGCTCTTGACTGTTTACAGGCAAAAAAAATCTCAGGCAGCCAGCACCTGCAAGCCAGAGGCCAAGAATCCGTGAGACTCAGCAGCCGTGAGTGTCGCTCCAGGCTCTGGATGCCATCAGGCTAAGCGAAGGGACAGGGAGGATGAGAGGGACTTGTGGATCTTGGTTTTTGTGCTTATGACTCCAAAATTTCCTGCAGCATTTGGTTTTGGCCCCTGCAGCCCTGGCATGTGAGCCTGGCTACACGTTCTCCTGAGAGAAATGGGATGAGGCCTGCCTGCCTGCCTGTCTTCTCCAGTCCTGTCACACCCCTACGCTTCTACACCCCAGGCTCTATTATATTTTTCTCTGGGGACACTGGGCTAGCTAGTAGAACCTCATTCCTCAGCAACCCTCTCATTTGGAGAGAAACCCTACTGGCTCAGAGCTCCACAGAAATACACAGGGGCGTGCAAGGCAGTAGTCCACCTCTAGAAACCCAAAGTCACTACACTCTAGATTGGACAGGACAGAGCAGGTAAAAAACACTGTCACAGAAGAAACCAGAGGCGATATCCTGTTAGGGCTGTGGGTAGATACAGAACAGGAAGCAACAGCATGGGGCGTCCTGGTCTCTGGAATGTCATTTGTTTATAATAATTCCAAGTATCTGAAGCTAGGGATGGAGCTCATTTGGTAAAGTGCTTGCTCAGCATTCAAGAGGCAGCGGCAAATGGATCTCTGGGAGTTCAAGGCCAGCCTGGCTACAGAATGAGTTTCAGGACAGCCAAGACTGTTACACAGAGAAACCCTGTCTAGAAAAAAAACAACAATCAATCAATCATGATAATAATAGTAATAATCACAGCAACAATAATAATAATTTCAACTCTCTGGGTTGAACTGGGTTGAGCAACCAATTGTTTCATTCATGAGTGTCTACATTTGTGGATTTAGCTAACAATCATTTATTCATTTATTAAGTGTGTGCCCTGGGGCTGGTGATGCTACCAGGCTGAGTGTTTAAAAGTGTTTGAGACTGTCTAGATGGGTTGCTCGTCCTCAGTATGAAGGAAGTGCACATAAGAGGCACACACACTCTTGGGGCTGGAGAGACCGCAGTGGTTAAGAGTGCCTGCTGGTCTTCCAGATGTCAGGGCTCAGTTCCGAGCACGGACGTATCAGCTAACAATGATCTGTAGCTCCAGTCTCAGGAGATCCAGTGCTTTCTTCTGGCTTCCTCAGGCACTGCACACTGCGTGTACATGGTGTGCATACATGCATTCAGGCAAAACACTCATACAGACAAAAGGAAAACAAATAAATCCTTTAAAAATATGACATACTCATGTTCTATCCCGTCCAGGACCTTCTTACCGTTCAACTTTAGAATCGAGATTGTGTGAGGGTCATGAGAAACTCCTCAGGCACTGAAACACAAACCTCTAGGTACGGTCCCCAGACTGGAGGCCTGTTTGTCCAGTTTCCCTTCTGTCCTATGCTTTTGGGAAGTATGAGCATCATCTCTTCATCCATTCCAATGGAAGTTTTGTATTCTGTACATTTATGGAGAGAGTATACATGGTGAGTATATATGTGTGTGTGATACACGTGTGTGCATGCGTGCATGCATGTGTGTATGTGTGTGTGTTGGTATGCTCCTATGTGTGGTGTGCATGTGTGCTGAATGTATAGAAGGTGTGTCTGTGCATAGTGTGTGTGAGTGGTTTGTGTGTGTGAGAGGGTGTGTGGTGTGTTGGATGTATATGAGTGTTGTGTGCATGTAGTATGATGTGTGTATGAATGTGGTATGTGTGGGTGTGTGAGCATGTGTGGTATGTGTGTGATGCATTTGTGTGTGTATTTGTGTAGTGTGTATACATGTACAAGTTTATGTGTTTGAGTGTGTGGTGCGTTTGTGTATGTGGTGTATTTGTGTGGGTATGTCTTTGCAGTGTGTTTGCATGGTATATGTATGTGTATGTTTAGGTATGTGTATGTTTAGGTATGAGTATGTGGTATATTTCTGTGTGTATGTATATAGTGAATTTGTGTGGTACTGTGTGTGTGCATGTGTATGCTTATGTGTATGTATGGTGGACTTGTGTGTGTGTGTGTGTGTATGTGTGTGTGGTATATTAGTGTGTGTGCATAGTATATTTATGTGGGTATGTGTGGGTTGTATATTTGTGTGGTGTGTGTATGAGTGTTTATATTTATGTGTGTGAGAATGTGGTATATTTTTGTGTATGTATATGTGAAGTATATTTGTGTGGTGTTTGTGTATACGCACGTGCATTTTTGTGAGTATATGGTGTATTTATGTGTGGAATGTGTGTGTGTGTGTGTGTGTGAGTACGTGTTGACGCTCATGTGTTTGCCCTTTCACCCTTTGCCCTACTCCCTTGAGACAGGCTCCCTCGCTGAGCCTGGAGCTAGACTGATGGTTAGCAAGCCTTTGCTATCTTCCTGTCTCTTCTCTCACCGCACTAAAGTTACAGATATGCAAGAGGCGATACCTACCTTTCACGTGGGTGCTGGAGGTTCAGACTCGAATCTTTACACTTGCTCGGCAAGCCCTCTTACCCACTGAGCCATCTCCAGGCCCCAGAACTTTTGTTCTCTTGTCAGACCTTGTGGTAGACACGGAGTTGCAGGCAGACCTCGCCTTCCAGGTGCTCTCTTGGGAACAAAGGCCAACGGTGTCACTCCCCTTCCCTTACTGGTCCACTGTTTTGTTCCCCTAACACCCCAAGTCCTTACAGTGATCTGAGGCAAGTGAGACTTCCCCCGCCGGCCCCCTCTCTCTGCTCCACTTCTTGCCTGTTCCTGGCAGGCTGCATTCTAACTGCTCCTTCTGGAATGTTCCACAGAGGCGTCCTCTCCTCCGCTGGCTCTCCACAGCATCACCTCATCTGTCTCATCTGTCTGGTGCGTATCACCTTCTAACATGTTCTGCCTTCTCCTTTTACCAATGATCTTTCCACAGAACACAAGCCCTTGGGAGGGGAGAGGCGCGTCTCCATTTCCGCATGTCGTCCAAGCATCTAGAATAGTGGCTGGTCAGTAAATATTTGCCGGATGAATTGAGCAACTAATAACACAGGCGAGTGTGAGATGACCGGTGTAGCCAGGGCTGGCTTGAGGGAATGAGCTCCTCCCAGCTCCTTCAGCTCTGTAATTTTACTTTTGTTTTTCTTTGAAGCATGCTTCAGTGTTTACAGGTATCCTGTGCGTGGAGACCACCCCTTTCCGGTTTGACATCGGTTTGACATCTCAGTGCATTTCCACGGAGAGGAGCGTGCTTGGATGGTGGCCAGCAGCCCAGGGAGTTTGGTCTGGCATTCCCTGGGGGGACTCTTTGGTGGTCAGTCACGTATTCAGCCAACGGAGGCCACTGTGCAGTCTGGACTGTCAAGATAATGGGATTTTAGAACAATTGTAAAAATACCTAGCATGCCATCAGGGACTCTGACAACAGATTAATGAGGCTTTGGGGCCTTGGTCCTTCCTGAAAGCCAAAGGAGAGGGGGACTTGTGTTAGAAAGAGGGCCTGATGACCTTGAATTGCTGTACTTAAGGCTATCATGAGCTACCAAGTCAAAGGCGCCTCTTTGAGGGCAAAAGACAAACACATCACAAGAGTTATCCAACCAGAGCCCTGGAAGCTGGAAAGACACCAGCGTTACCCCAGCCACTGGCCTTATTCATGCCAAGCATGGGTTGGGGGCATCGGAGGTCACAGTTCTGATGACCTGAGTCGGGCCTTTTCCTCTGTCTCTACCTTCTGTTTCCACTTACCCTTCTTCTTTTGGAATCTGATCTAGGGGTTCAGGAAGCGTCCAGCATAGCTGGGGAGAATGTCCCTGGGGACAATATTGGTGTGTCCCATTCCCCAGAAGGGACAGGGACAGGCTCAGGAAGGTTGATCTCAGGAGGCAGAAAGGGCCAGGGAAAGTGACAATGGCACTCTTCAGGAGCAAGGTCATCTGTCCACACTTTCTCAATAACCAGACATTCCTTGGTGTCCACAGTAGGTAATCTTCAATGGATGTCTCAGAAGGATGCTGCACACAGTGAAAGACAGCCTGATACAAGGTTCTCAGGGAGAGAAGCCATCTCCTGGGAACCTAAGGGAACTCCGTTGACAAAGACGCTGGGCCAAGGAGGCTTTGGGGGAGGGAAGGAGGGAGGAGATTAGAACAGGGAAGATGTGGGGTAGCTGAATGTAAGCTAACACTCCATTAGGAAATGAGAGAAAAGGTGGGGTGGGGATGTCTTGATAGTTTGTGTGCATGTGTGTTCTCTAAGATGACCTTGAACTTGCTATGTAGCAGAGAATGATTTGAACTTCTGATCATCTTTCTTCTACCTCTCTTGTGCTGGGATTATAGGCATGAACCCCCAGTCCCTGTGTCTGTGATACTGGGGACCCAACTCAGGTCTTTGTGCATAAAGGGCAGGCATTCTACCAACAGACTCATATCCCAGCCCCTGCTCCGAGATTGCATCAGACAATCTCTGTCTCAAGCATCACCCATGGTTTTCATGCCTGCAGATCCAAATCTAGTTCTTCACTGTTTCCAAGGCTTCTACCACCAAGAACAGCTCAATTCCTGGCTTCTCCTAGGGCTGGGCTATGCAAGCTTGCTCTTTCTCCTAAATGTGACTCTTTTCTCTCACCTTGACTCTGCTACTCCATCTCTCAGTTTCTTATTAAAATGATACCACATCTACAAGTCCCACCCAAACAAGCTTTAATACATGAAATGGCTTTTTTTCTTTTTTGTCTATCAGTATCCCAAAGACATGTCACCATAGGTGATCAAGGCCTTAGGCACTGTACATGGAATGAAGGTATCTCTTGTGACAACTAGGGGTCAGAGGTGTTTGACTTCCCCACTATCCTTTACCCAAGGTTCTTCAAAGTCTAATTAAAACTCAGTCCCCCCTCCTCAAACATAAGGTGTGTATGTGTTGTGGGAAGAGTCATAGCTGTAAAGTGAGAATATAAACAGTTTGAAGTAAGAGGCCCCCAGTACCCCACCTCTAACCTTATAGGACAGGAGATCCTGGAGTATGCTTCTAAGGGACGGCAGCTCCAACTGGGACAAGAGTCCATGGCCAACAGTTTTTCTTCATGCTATGAAAAGAAACAGTCTGCTCGAGTTCACTGAAACCAGCATTTCCCAAGTTTACATGCCCAGGGAATCTGTTGAATATATGTGTGACAAGCATATATCAACTATTTACATTACCCAGAGTTTAGATATTAGACAGGCTTGAACCTCCTCTGTATCTGATGTGTTGTGTGACTTCAGTCAAATTCTTGGGTCAATTTGAGCTCCAGACACTTACTTGCAAAATAAGTTCCTTACATGGTTGAGAAAGTGCAGTATACAGGTTTGCCACTTCTGTCCCGGGAGTGGCAGATGAAAAGCCGATGGGACTCACTCCAGTGGCCTTAAAGGTTCAGCCTTGTGGGGTCGGAGAGTTGGCTCAGCGATGAAAAGCTGAGACCTGAGTTCAATCCCCAGCACACAAATGGTGGCTCCTGACTGCCTATAACTCCAGCGCTAGGTCATCTGATGTCATCTTCTGGCCCCCTTGGCACTTTACATACATTGTACATAGACATGAATGCAAGCAAAACACTCATACACACCCAATACTCCCCCCTCATGTGTGTGTATGTGTGTGTGTGTGTGTGTGTAAGATTCAGTCATGTCTAAAGCTCATGGGGACCAAGCAGGAGTGAGTACACATATTCTTGAGACACATGACCAGGACCCTCAATGGTAAGCCATATCCGCCTTTATCAAATGACCACTTGGCCAATGAGTCCTCTTCCAAACCTTAGGCATTCCCTGAGGTTCACCTGTCCTGCCCACACTCTCCCCAGAACCCACTCTAGTGTCTAGAAATTCTGCTGATCAGCCTGGTCCATCTCCTGTTCTCTCTCTCCTTCCTTCTGCCGCATCATCTGCATCTATCTACTGGATGTTCTTGCACTGTGAGATCTTTTAGCTGCTCCCAGATACCCAGCCTCAGCTGTGTTTCCATAGAGTCTCTGCTTCCTGTGTCAGGCACACCTGCTCCTATGCTGTGGGTCTCATCATCTGCCTCCAGCCTCAGGGGAAACTGCCAAGAGCTGCTTCAGTCTATGCCACATGCACGTGGCAATCAAGTAGCTCCTGAAAATGATGCTTGGCCTTGGGGGATGACTCAGCAGTCAAGAGCACTTGTCAATCTCATAGAGGATCCAGGTTCAATTCCCAGCATCCACATTATAGCTCACAATCATCTGTAGCTCCAATTCTGGGGGATCCAGTGCCCTCTTATGCCTATCACAGGGATGGGGCGTGCAAATTGTGCACAGACAGACATACATGCAAGTGAGACATCCACGTGAATTTAAAACATTTTATGAAAGATGACTCAGAGGTTAAGAGCAATCATTTTCTTCCAGAAGACCTGAGTCCAGTTCCCAGCACCCACATCGGGTGGCTCAGAACCTTTGTAACTATAACTCCAAGGGATCCGATGCCTCTGGCTTTCTGCAGGCACCTGGATTTACATGACATTTACTTGTAGACACACTTCTACACATCATTAAAAATAATAAAAATATTTAAAAATAAAACATTTTAAATTAAAAAAAAAAGATTTCAAGGTGCTTCCCTGTTCTCTTGCCCCCCCCAGGCCTGTTGCTGATGCTCTGGTGAAGAACTAATTGTAGACTACAGCAACCTTCGGAACGTGGTGTTACCAGTCCTCAAGTCCCCGCTTTATAAAAATCTTCCTCCTAAGAGCTCAGAGGAAGTATTGTAAACCACGGCTTGGTCTTTCCATAGGAATGAAGTGCGGGGGTAGCTGAAGGGTCGGCGCAAGGGGGAAGGGCTAGGAAGTCTCTCATGTTCCTGCCGGGCACATGTGCTTGGTGTCTACCAACTGGAGCTGTGTGGAGGGGCTAAGGTGGGTCCTGGGAACTTGCACATCACTGGCGGGTGCTGAGGTAGGACATGGTGGAAATTGGGCAGAACTTGGATCAGAAACGCAGCCAAGCCCAATCTGCCTGACAGGTGCTGAGGCAGGGGAGCTTCAGGTTGTTGATGAGGAGCCAAGCCTAGGGCGAGCACCCTCCTTAAAGCTAGGTTGGAAGGCGGAAAGAGTCATTGACGCAGGTATAGGAGAGGGCAGGGCCCAAAATATGGCCCTGGAGCTCTCTGCCTTGGTAGGACCAGCCCAATGGGAAGCCAGGGCTTGGGAGGACCAGGCAGGGTGGGGCAGGCCTACAGGCCGGACCTAGCTGCTTGAGAATCCAATATGTTACTAAGGAGAATTCCATCCTAGAAAGGGGTTGAAGCTGGCTAGCCACACATCCTTCTACATCCTGGGATTCTGGGTCTCACTATCCTCAGGTTCACTGCCCAGCAGTCAATCCACAAGAAGGGATCCGCCTGGGGTGAAGACGAACAGGCTTCTTGCCTGCTGCTGTTCTTGGATGCCCCTCAGCCTTCATGGGGGTTGATGCTGAGAGTTTGAGGCAAAGCTGCTAAAGAGGGAACGCAGTGCACCGCGTGGGCTTTGACATGGTGAGCGGTGGGCCTGAGGTCACTCCCACCTACAGCCCCTCCCTAGTGTCCCACATACAGTCAAGGTAGTGTTCAACTCTGCCTCAACCTCTTGGCTCTTTGATGGCTTCAACTTCCTTTCTGGCCACACTTCTGACTCTTTTTCTGAGCCTCAAGCTCTTGAGAGCTTGCTCGCTCATGGGACTCACGGGCCAGATGCCTACCACCCTGCGCTTCTTTTCCCAGAACAGGAGTGGCTCTGACCCTAGTCGGACCCAAAGCTCTACGCTGACTACAGCTCTGCTGCCACTACCACCTCTCCCCTACCAACCCAGCACCCAGCTGAGAGGGTCCAGGTGGCCACATTCCAACAAGCCACAAGGACCCTGCCTAGTAGCTTCTGCTCACCTGATTTCAGTGTCTTCCTCCTCTGCTAGGGCTGACTCAGGTTTCCAAGTATGGATCTTGGCCACCCTGTTCTTAGGCTTTGATTGAGGCCTGATACAAGGCCTGACCATAATGTACATTCCAGAGATAGCTGGACCAGACCTCAGATCTTTTTGCTCCCCCTCTCTCCCTCTCCCTCTCCCTCTCTGTCTCCATCTCTCTCTCTCTCTCTCTCTCTCTCTCTCTCTCTCTCTCTCTCTCTCTCTCTCTCTGTGTGTGTGTGTGTGTATGTGTTTGTGTGGTTGGTGTAGGAACACAAGTGAGGGCTATGCACATGCAAACATATGTGGAAGCCAAAAATCAGCCTCTTCAAACACCATCTTTTTTTTTTTTTGAGACAAGTTTCTCTCTAGCCTGGAGCTTGCCACGTGAGCCCCCAGGGATCCACCTCTCTCAGCCTCTCCAACCCTAGGATTACAAATACATTCCACTGCTCACAGCTTTCTCTTCCTCCTCTTCTTCCTCCTTCCTCTTCTTCCTCCTCTTCCCCTTCCTCTTCCTCCTTCTCCTCTCTTTCTCTGTCTCTCTCTCTTTCTCTGTCTCTCTGTCTCCTTTTGAGACAGGGTCTCCCTCGCTCTGTAGCCCTGGCTAATCTGGAACTTGCTATGTGGTCTAGATGGGTCTTAGATTCATATGGATCAGCCTGCCTTTGCGTCCTGAGTGTTGGGATTAATAGTGCTCCGCTATGCTTGGCTCTATGCACAGCTTTTTAAACATGAGTTTTAGAGATCAAACTCTGGGCCCTGAATTGACTGAGCTATCTTTCCAGGCCCTACAGAGCCTCTCTATGGTTGCGGAGGACTCAGGTTCCTAGTCCGCCCTTAGTGTTTTGCCCATGAGTTCCTTGTATCCAGGACCAGGACCTCCTTGTAGCTCTGGTCTGACAGCTTAATACCTTCCTGGGGTCTCCTCCATCTCTGAGCTCGACACAGAGATCAAACTCTCCTGGTTGGAGCTTGCTGTGTCCTGTGGTGCTTTCCTGTAGTTGTGTACTCCAGTCTAAGGAATTCCCTGGTTATATCAGCTGCTAGCTCTCTGGAAAGTTCTGAAGCAGTCATCTATTTGCTAGCAACTTACTTCCGGCCTCTCCCCAACGCCAGGTCTAGGCTGGAGCTGGGGCTGCCACAGGAATGAGGCAGGCCCTGTCCCCAGGGCTACCACAGTCTGGTATCAAACATTTTGGAGCTTCATTCTGCCCGGTTGTTGTAGAAGCTAAACCAGGTGCCTTGTGGGCTGGATGGGCAGACAGGGTTATCTCCAGGAAGATGGAGCTGCACCTTTGCAGGCTTTCTGGCTATGTGCATTTCATGCTCAACTGTTCACACTGCGTCACGATGGTATCCATGTTGTTCTTGGTCTTTAACAGTACCTCTGAGCACATGTGTCCAGGCAATCCCTTTGCATTGAGATAACCACCTGCTCTCGTGTTCCCTTCTAATCACTAGATTCTTTGGCTGCTTTAGATGAAGGGTCTTTCTGCCTGGTTCATTAAGTCTTTACTCTGGCGTCTGTCACTCTGGAATTACTTAAGAAAACAAGATTTCATTTTTCATGTGATGAAAAATAGGAAAAATCTTGGGCTGGAGAGATGGCTCAGTGGTTAAGAACACTGATTGCTCTTCTGAAAGTCCTGAGTTCAAATCCCAGAAACCACATGGTGGCTTATAACAAATCTTTGGGCCAGAGTGAAAGGCCCCCATATGATGGCTCACAGCCATCTGTATCGCTACAGTGTACTCATATACATAAAATAAATAAATCTTTAAAAAAAAAGAAAAATAGGATAAATCTTAAAAAAACAAACAAATAAACAAAAAGAGAGCTCAGAAGTTATGAGTACTTTCTGCTTTTGCTAGTTCAGTTCCAAGCTCTCATGACAACTCACAACCATCTATATGTAACTCTAATTGCAGGGATTCAAAGATCTCTTCTGACCTCCACAGGCTCCAGGCATCCATGTGGTATACAGACATACATGCAGACAAAACACATGTATGTATGTGTACATAAAATAAAAGAAAACAACAACAAAAAAAACAAAACCCACAAAACTTTTCAGGTCTTGGCTATGATATAACAAAAAAGAAAGAAAAAAGAAAGAAAAAGGAGAGAAAAAATAAATAGCAATTACGTCAAAAATGGCCTCAGCCTTGTGCAGTGAAGTACAGACTGCTACTTGTGTGTGCCCAAGGTCAAGGCCATGAAGAAGTTCGTCATTCAGAACATCGTAGAGGCTGCGGCAATCAGGGATGTTTCTAAAGCCAGTGCCTTCGATGGGGATGCACTCCTCGGCTCCGTGTTGGGCTGCATTTCTTCATGAGCTGGGCCAATCCTAGCGAGGTGGTCAGAATCCACCTCACAAAGCTCTGTAGGACTGAACCGACAACTATATGGACTGTTGGTGCTGCCCAGTGACTTCCACTAGAGCCCATTGCGAAGGGCTGCCCCTCGTGAGTCAGAAAAAAAAACAATTGGGGAGAAATCAAATGAAAACAAGAACAAATCCAAGCCAAACCAAAACACACACACACACACACACACACACACACACATACGCACACAAATGCATAAAATGCATTTCTCTACTCTTCTCTACCTGAGCCCCAATCCATGAGGACACCTCAGTTCCAAGCAAGGCCCTGTCTATCCATTTTCTGCACCCTCACAGAAGGTAGCAAGGCTTTTCTGAACCATTCTAGTCTCTGAGCTGAGAATGTAGCTGTGCATAAGGCCCCAGGTTTGATCCTCAGGATCCCATAAAATGGCGGTGAGGGCACGTGTCTGTAACCCCAGCATGTGGGAGACCGAGCAGGAAGATCAGACATTCAAAGTCATCCCTAGCTCCATGGAGAATCAGGAGCTAATCTGGGCTAAATGAGACCCTGTTTTGTTTTGTTTTGTCTTGTTAAGAAATAAATGAAAATTAAAACAGAACATTCCCAGTCTCTTGTGAGACTTCTCACTTTGAATGTCACCACTGCCAGAAAGATACATCCACAGACTTAAGGCTCCGGAGGGCATTCCCAACACAAGAACTTTGCAGACTCCCCTGAGTTCAACATGGCCTCTCTGAGGCCTTTGCAGAAAACATGCCTAAGTTAAATATGTCCTCTCTGAGTGGGAGCCCCTTTCACACTCTGAACCTGTTCTTTTTTCAGAGGAAAGAACTCATCATATCTCTGCTGTGTGTCTTTGTGCAAGCCAGGTTGAATTGCTCAATAAACGTTGAACAAACCAACTGTCTTAGTGAAAATTCCTTTCACTGCAAGTTTATGTTAAGTGGAAGCTTCTTTGGAAAATGTCTTCAGAGACAGCTGGGAGCTGACCGGAGCCAGCCCCAGGATTCACTTGCCTCTTCTGGTCCTGTTCTGGTTCCTCCCTAGGATAGAGAGAGGCGTAACCATTTAGAGGTTTCTGGTTCTAAAACCTCCAATTCTTTAACCATTCACATTGAGAAGTGTCAAGGAAGGAGCTAGAGATGTGTGGTCCAGTGGTAGACTAACTGCACGAGTTCCTGAGATCAGTCCCCCATCTTAGGGGACTACGAGAAAATAAAATAAAAGGAAAGAAGGATTATGAATGAGAGAAAGAAAAGAAAAATCAGGCAGAAGAATGACTCAGGGTAAACCAGAGTTCACTCCTGGTTTACCTGGCGTGTCTGCTCATAAGGGACTCTGAATCCAGCACGTTCCTCTAGATCTGTGGGACCTGCCCTCACATGTACACATTCCTACACCAGCACATGTATACCTAATTTAAAAGATGAAAGACACTTCAAACAATAAGAATTAAAAAAAACAGTAAGAATTAAAAATAAATTTTAATATAATAAAAAAATTTTTTTAATCTCAGGAGAGAAACCTAAGATCCACAGTGCAGAGGATAATTAAGGCTGGGCAGTGGTGGCGCACACCTTTAATCTCAGCACTTGGGAGGCAGAGGCAGACGGATTTCTGAGTTCAAGGCCATCCTGGTCTGCAGAGTGAGTTCTAGGACAGCCAGGGTTACACAGAGAAACCCTGTCTCAGAAAATCCAAAAAAAAAAAGAAAAGAAAAAAGAAAAAAAGAGAATAGGTAAGAAGATGGCATTCTCACCAATGGCTTATGCTCTAAGATCAAGAATTGACAAACGGGACCTCATAAAATTACAAAGTTTCTGTAAGGCAAAGGACACTGTCAATCGGACAAAACAGCAACCAACAAATTGGGAAAAGATCTTCACCAACTCTATATCTGACAGATGGCTAATATCCAATATATACAAAGAACTCAAGAAGGTAGACTCCAGAGAGCCCTATTAAAAAATGGGATACAGAGCTAAACAAAGAATTTTCACCTGAAGAATTTCGAATAGCTGAGAAACATTAAGAAATGTTCAACACCATTAATCATTAGGGAAATGCAAATCAAAAACAACCCTGAGATTTCACCTCACACCAGTCAGAATGGCTAAGATTAAAAACTCAGGAGACAGCAGGTGCTGGAGAGGATGTGGAGAAAGAGGAACACTCTTCCACTGCTGGTGGGATTGCAAGATGGTACAACCACTCTGGAAATCAGTCTGGAGGTTCCTCAGAAAACTGGGCATGACACTTCCGAAGGACCCTGCTATACCACTCCTAGGCATTTACCCAGAGGATTCCCAGGCATGCAATAAGGACACATGCTCCACTATGTTCATAGCAGCCTTATTTATAATAGCAAGAAGCTGGAAAGAACCCAGATGTTCCTCAATGGAGGAATGGATACAGAAAATGTGGTATATCTACACAATGGAATACTACTCAGCAATTAAAAACAATGAATTCATGAAATTCTTAGGCAAATGGTTGGAACTGGAAAATATCATCCTAAGTGAGGTAACCCAGTCACAAAAGAATACACATGAAATGCAGTCACTGATAAGTGGATATCAGCCCAGAAGCTCTGGATACCCAAGACACAATTCACATATCAAATGATTCCTAAGAAGAAGGAAGGAGAAGTCCCTGGTCCTGGAAAGGCTCAGTACAGCAGTGTAGAAGATTACCAGGACAGAGTAGTGGAAGGGGGTTGATTGGGGAATGGGTGCAGGGAAGAGGGCTTATGGGACTAATGGGGAGGGGGAAACTGGAAAAGGGGAAATCATTTAGAATGTAAACAAAGAATATAGAAAATAATTTTAAAAAAAGAAAGAAAAAACTATACTATAATATAAATATATTTTAAAAGAGAGAGAAAGAAGATGGCGTTCTCATGCAAAGCTTAGGCTGGAAAGGATTGGCAGAGGATGAAGAAGGCAAAAAAAAAGTCCTAGGAAGAGTATGTTGCTCTTGGCAGACAAGATTAACCATTGCATGAGTGTGTGCATGCATGCATGCATGCATGTGTGCGTGCGTGCTCACATGAAATGAGTGAGCAAGGGGCTATGTGGTCTTCTGAGATGACTGAAGCATTGGCAAAGCATTCTGGGTTCTTACGAAAGCTCCAAGAGCCCACATTTCACAGATCAGGAAACAGGCTCAAAGTCACACAGTGCACAGTGCAGCCAGGACTTCACCTCCTGTGACATCTGATATATACCCTCAGGGCCTTTCCTCCCACTTCAACGTGGCCTGCCAGGCCTCTTTGGAGCAGTCACTAGGGAAAGGGGCGAGCGCTCATCCCGCAGGGAGGGAGGGAGAGGGGACTCTGCCAAGGATTAACTCCAGTCTAATTTCCCTACCAGCTCTTGTCATAAAATATCTTGCCTCATCAAGCATTGCATACGAATCTGAGCTGTTCCTTCAGGGTTTGAGGTTGTGCCATCTTTGCTTTATAGTTAAATCATGATCCTAGTCTCTGATTGGGGCCATAAGGGCCTAGGGCGTGGGAGTCACGCCGTATGCCACTCACAATGGAGCACCTCGCTTTCTTTTGCACCTCTATGCTAACACACAGTGCTTTCCCCACAGCATCCTGGTCAGCCAGCCGCTATGAGTTCTTATGAGCAAGGCCTGGATCTGTTTACCTCACCTTTCCAGAACTGGAGGTCTACGGAGATCATTTGTAAAGATGGCTCAGTGTTTCCATTATTGCTATTCGCAGGCCCCTTTGTAATCTACCCCTGTCACTTCTACAGAGAAGTTGAGTCTTTTGAATTTGAACTTGCCTTCTTGCGTGAGCCATAAAAATACAGCAGCCCAGTCAGGCTGGAAGGGTCAGCAGGCACGGAAGCTTTTGCTTTTTGTTGTTGTTTTGTTATGTTTTTGGTTTTTTTCCAGACAGGGTTTCTCTGTGTGGTCCTGACTGTCCTGGAACTGACTCTGTAGACTAGGCTGACCTCGAACTCAGAAATCCGCCTGCCTCTGCCTCCCAAGTGCTGGGATTACAGGCGTGCACAACCATGTCCATCTGGAAGCTTTTGCTTTTATCCTCTTTCCAGCTAGCTGCATGTGCATAGACCTCATCTGATCCACCAGGTGAGCCTGAGAGGCGGTGAAGCAGACCATTGCAGTCAAAGCTCACGTGACTGACTACAGCCAGTACCAAGAGTTAAATACAGGAATAAGGCCTTTTATACTCAGGAGAGGCACACACACACACACACACACACACACACACACACAACCATACAAATGACCTCGGAAGAAATCAGCAGAACTTTCCAGCTGAGCCCAGTCCCGACTGTTGAGTAATTGTGAGTAGATTCAGTGTTACTTTAAACAGCTCAAGTTTTGAGTGGTACCATAGGCAACAATAGAAAATAGGTACAGGGCAGTTTCTACATGTGGTAGATTGGATTATCTTTTCAAAAACAGATATTCAGGGCCTAAACCCCTTTACCTGTAAATGTTAACTTATTTGGAAATAAGCTTTGAGGGTATAATCAAAATCAGATGATATTTGATCTGTGCCCATCCCTGAGTTTGTAGAGTATTGGGCCCAGTGTGCACAAAGCCCTGAGCTGTCTCCAGCACCACATAAACTTAGTATGGTGCCATGCATGTTCCTGTAGGTCAGGAGGTAGAGACCTGAGGAGCAAAGGTTCAAAGGTCATCCTTGACAGTCTAGTCAGTTCGAGGCCTAGGCTACATGAGACAAGAAAAAGGAGGAAGAAGAGGAAGAGAAAGAAGAGGAGGAAGAAGAGGAAGAAGAAATCAGATATGGCCATACTGGATTAGAAAAGGATATGAAGATTTAGATCTAGAGACACAGAGGTAGTGATGGACATGTTTCAGCTATAAGAGACTCAACCTGTGGGTTGAGATCCCTCGGGGTTTGATCCTTTCACAGGGGTCTCTTAGGACCATGGGAAAACATATTAATATTATAATTGATAATGGTAGCAACATTATGGTTATTCAATAGCAACAAAAATAATCTTATGGTTGGGGGGGTGTCACCACAACATGAGGAACTGTGTTAAAGGGTCGCAGCATCATGAAGGTTGAGAACCACTGTGCTAGAGGCTCAGAAGCGGCAAGAAGACTCCTCCCACAACATATTCAGAGTAGTGTACCCTGGACAACATCTCAGCCTCAGAAGGCTACTCTCTAGAACTGTGGGAGGAAAAACTCCTGTGAGCTGCTCAAAAAACGGCTGTGAGTTACCACCTCCTGGCAATGGATGTACCAGTTTAGAAGGTGTGCTCAGAAAGGCTGCCTGAATCATGAACCTGAGAAATGGAAGGGGATTAGCACCTCCATTCTGCATTGTATTCCAGCGCTGCCATAGGTCTCCTGCATCCGGGTACCAGATTGCTGAGCTCAAACTCATGCACTGGCTGTCCACCCCACAGGGACTGGCTCCAGGTGCAACACAAAGGGTTTGTTTTGTTTTTTGAGACCAAAATAAAGATCACCTTTGACTATTTCTTCCAGTGACAGCCACTGTCCCCAGTTCATTTCTGAATCTTTATGGTTTTTGTTTTGTTGTTTTGTTTTGGTTTTTTTTTTTTTTTTTTTTGAGATAGGGTTTCTCAGTGTAGCCTTGGCTGTTCTGGAACTTGCTCTGTAGACCAGGCTGGCTTCAAACTCACAGAGATTCTCTGCCTCTGCCTCCCAAGTGCTGGCATTAAAGATTCTCCAGACCACCACCCCTCTGCTTTATGGGCTTTTTATTTATGCAAACATCGACAGAAGTATTTTTGCTTTTTGTTTATTTTTAAATTGTAATGAATTAAGCAATTATGTTTGGGACAGGTCTTGCTTTGTAGCTCTGATTGGCCTGGAACTCACTGGATAGACCAGACTAGTCTCAACTTTTGGCAATCCTCCTACCTCTTAATTACTAAGATTACGGAGTGTACCCTTATCCCCAGATCATATGAATTATTTCGTGTCATAGGTCTTGGTTGTTTAAATTTTCTTTGTTTTCAGACACCATCTCACAAAATCCAGACTGGCCTTAACCTGGGTGTGCTGAGGGTAATCTTGAACTTCTGATCCTCCTGCCTCTATCTCGTGATGGTTAAGCCAGTGCTGGAGAATGAGCCCAGGAATCATGCCAACCAAGCTACAAACCTAACCCCAACTGTCCTATTTTGTCAGTTAATACATCATGCCCTTCCATGTCCCCCTCATGTCCCCTCATTTTTCCCCATGTCTCCCCATGTTCATAACTGTATCTGTTTATCAGCATATATTTCCTGGATACAGCATGTCAGGAGGTAACAATGAAAAGACAGTATCTGTGGCCTCAGGCCCCACGAAGCTGATGGCCTAGCCGGTGACATAGACATGAAGCGAATCCTTGCACACAACAGCTTTTCACTTTTCAAAGTTTCGGGATCATTTCAGATTGTAAAAATGAAGAGGGTCTGCCGGGCGGTGGTGGCACACACCTGTTATTTATTTTTATGTGTATGTGTGATTTGCCTCCATGTATGTCTATATCACAGGCACGCCTGGTGCCCATAGATGAGGGCATTGGATCCCCTGGAACTAGAGTACGGACAGTTGTGAGCCACCATGGAGGTGCTACCAGTGGAACCATGGTCCTCTGCTAGAACAGCACGAGCGTTTAACCACTAAACCATCTCTCCCTCAGATTTTTTTTCTTTTGAACTGGCTGGCCTGAAACTCTCAGAAGCCTATCTACCATTACATCTAGCTTCCTTAAGTCTTTTGAAGAGTGCTGGTCGAAGGCTGGGAGATAGCTCAATGGGTAAAACACTTGCCACACAAGCCTGACAACCCGAGTTCGATCCCTGGAACTCACACAAGGGAAGGAGAAGAACCAACTCCTGAGAGTGCTGCTCCCACCCCGATCATAAACGGAATAGAAAGATAATTGATTATTAAGTACTAGTCAGGTGTAGTCCTAGCATACTAGAGAGAGAGGGGCAGAAAGATCATGAGTTCTTAATGCCTGGGCCATATAAGATGGCCCTATCTCAAGCAAAACAACAAAGAATTTGCATTTGTGTGATATTTTCTCATATGGAGATGCCTATTGTACCTTAGTGGGAAGGGTACCACAGATGTGACCTGCCCTTCTTGGCACATTGTATCCAGGGCTCATGATGTTACTATGTCCAATCACAGGTGGTGTTTACCTTGGTCATCTGACTTAAGGTTTCTCCACTCTAAACTTACAATTTTATTTCTTTGCAATTAAAAAATTGTTAGCCGGGCAGTGGTGGCACATGCCTGTAATCCCAGCACTCTGGGAGGCAGAGGCAGGCCAGTTTCTGAGTTCGAGGCCAGCCTGGTCTACAGAGTGAGTTTCAGGACAACCAGGGCTATACAGAGAAACCTTGTCTCAAAAAAAAAAAAAAAAAGTTCTGGGGCCAGGCTTCGTGGCACAGTCATTTAATCCCAGTACATAAGAGACAGAGGCAGGAGGATCTCCATGAGTTCAGCCAGCCAGAGAAACATTGTGAGATACTGTCTTTAACAATACATTTTTTATGGGGTAGGGAGAAGTATTCACCTGGGCATAGGCACACTGAACCTAGAACAGTGGGTCTCAATCTGTGGGTCACAGGGGTTGCCCACCAGATACCTTACATATCAGATATTTACACAGTTCATAACTGTGGCAAAATTGCAGTTAGGAAGTAGTAAGGTAATAATTTTATGATTAGGGGATCATAACAGCATGAGGAGCTATATATTAAGGGGTTTCAACACTGGCAAGGTTAAGAACCTTTGGACTAGAACTAGGCTGATGGCTAGTGAGCCCCAGAGAGCCCTCTAACTTCACCTGCCCACAGTTTCTCCATAGCTCCGAGGTCATAGCCTGCCTTTTCCTGGGTTCTGGAGTCTGAACTCAGGCCTTTATGTTTGTGCAGCAAGCCCCTTTATCCACGGAGTCGTCTCTCTAGCCAGGGAAGATGATTCCTAGACTATGTGAATACCACTGTTTTGTATGTTTTTCATTTATCAGATTTGGTGTCGGAGGGTGACCCTGGTCCTGGAGAGCTGCTTCTGACAGTGACTTAGATCTTCCACATTCCTCTGCCTTTGTTAAGTGGAATGCCTCAGCAAGGGAGAGTTGTCACAAATGCTCTTCTAAATGGCACTAATGGAGTTTTACAGGGATACAATGAGAACATGAAACATGACTGAACTAACTCAGTCAAAAACCTTCCCTCGAGGGATAACGTTAATGCTAACTCCTAAGGGGTCAGAAGAACTTATCAGGGCAGAGGGCTAGGAGAGGGCAGGGAAGAGTGGTTCACGTCCAGAGAATAGCGTGCACAGGTCTGCCCCAGTGGTGATGGAGACTGACCATGGTGAGTGACCATGGTGAGTGACCACAGCGAGGTAGAGCTTCCTCACGTGGAGGCAGCAGCTTCTTCCTGTTCATGTTTTCTCTCTGTCTCTCTGTCTTTCTGTCTCTGTGTGTCTCTCTCTGCCTCTGTCTCTGATTCTGTCTCTCTTTCTCTGTCTCTATGTCTCTCAGTCTTTCTGTCTCTATGTCTCTCTCTGCCTCTCCATCTGTTTCTGCCTCTCTCTGACTGTTTCTGTCTCTCTATATATACATATACAATACACAGACACATACACATACATTTATACAAGAAACCAAATGTACCTTTAAAAGCCAAACAACCACCCTGTGAGCCACCAGCTTCCCCTGTGCAGGGCTGAACCGTGATTTCTTCATCTGTCTCCTGTGCTTAGACCGTGGTGTTGTTGTTGATTGTTCATCATTATAAACAATGCTGGAATGAACATCCTGGAACGGGCAGCCCCCACACCTTCTCTAGCTATGAAAGTTTGCTAGGGCTAGAGAGATGGTCCCATGCTTGCTAACCACTGCTCTTACAGAGAACCCGAGTTCTGTTCCTAGCCCCAACATCAAGCTGTTCACAATAATCTATCACCCTAGTTCTGTGACACCTGACACCTTTTTCTGGCCCTCTAGGGTACCCACACATACATATACATAAATAATAAAAGAAATCTTTTAAGAGAAAGAAAGAAGGTTTGCTCAGAACAGCCTGTTGAGGTCTCCTCACTCTCCAGACCTGTGTCTTTTACTGTCCCAAAGCTTTCCAAGTTCCCTAAGACTCTTGTTTTCCATCTATTCAATTCCCTCAAGGCCTTAGTCACCTTTTCCTGGGACCTTGATAAAATCACCATTAATAAAGGCTCTGTGAGGTGATGGGGATTTGGTCCTCTAAAATAAGCACTCAGGTCTCACCCAAGAGTAGGCACAGCTGGTCCTAACTTGAGAGGGCATTCCCAGTCAACATCTGGCCTTGTTGGCTCTGCTGATCTGAATCTTTGGAGGGGAAGGCAGAGGCCAATTCTTTAAGTACAGTGACCACACAGCAGTTACACATTCCTGGTGGACTCATTGCCTGGCTCTGGGAAGGCTGGCATGGAAGACACAGGACCTAGGGTACGGAAACCAGAGCCCAGAAAATTCACACTGCACAGGGATAGAACCCAGGGTCCACTCTAGAGCTGGCAGGCAGGGTTCTGGCCCCGGTTGTCTCCGGGGTTTTTCTGTGTCACTGCCTTTGTGTTGTAACAGCAATGTTACGATGAGAGTCAAAGGGCAGCTTGAAATGGTGGGGGACAAAGGGCAGAGAGGCAGAGTGGCCTTCCTTGTCCCTAAGGGAGACAATGGAAAACATTTTACCCACTTGTCCAAGATAAACAGTCCCGAATGTCTGGTGGAAGGTAAAGGGGAGCCCTTCCAAGGGCTCTGCGGCGTGCCAGCTGCTTTGTGGACGGTCTCATGTAACCCAGGCTGGCATCAAACTTGCGACGTAGCTGAAAATGACCTTGAACTTACCTTCCCACCTTTACTTACCTTCTGGTGCCAAGATTATAGCATACTTGTGGGACCATACTGAGTTTAGATTGGAAAGTTTTTGTTTGTTTGTTTGTTTGTTTTTTGTTTTTTGTTTTTGGAGGGTGTTGGTTTTTTTCGAGACAGGGTTTCTCTGTATAGCCCTGGATGTCCTGGAACTTGCTCTGTAGACCAGGCTGGCCTCGAACTTAGAAATCTGTCTGCCTCTGCCTCCCAAGTGCTGGGATTAAAGGTGTGCGCCACCACCACCCGGCAGATTGTAAAGTTATTAATAAGATGTAGCTGCAAGAGAGTCTGCTAGAGTTTCTTCTAGAATAATGATAGAAAAAATAGTAAATAGTAATAAAGACAATATCTCCATGGATATTTGCTCTATCCCAGATGTCATGCTTCATATATTTTCCCACTGGCCTCTCCAAAAAGGCCCCAGAATTCAGATTAGTCATCCAACTTATTAGAGGGGGTCCAGGGAGCCTGTTTCCCTACTATTAACTTTTTAAAAATTCCGTTTATTTATTGTGTATATGTATGTGAAAAGTTTAAGAAGCCCTGACCTAAAGGGATTTACTGTCGTACTCTAGCTTCAGTTCCCACATCTATCGAATGGAAGCAAGAAAAGTAAAGATGGCCCGGAGAGATGGCTCAGCAGTTAAGAGCACTGACTGCTCTTTCAGAGGTCCTGAGTTCAAATCCCAGCAACTACATGGTGGCTCACAACCATCTGTAATGGAATCCAATGCCTTCTTCTGGTGTGTCTGAAGACAGCGGCACTGTACTCATACACATAAACTAATTAAATAAATCTTAGAAAGAAACAAAGAAAGAGAGAAAGAAAGAAAGAAAGAAAGAGAGAGAAAGAAAGAAAGAAAGAAAGAAAGGAAGGAAGGAAGGAAGAAAGGAAGAAAGAAAGAAAGAAAGAAAGAAAGAAAGAAAGAAAGAAAGAAAGAAAGAAAGAAAGAAAGGAAGGAAGAAAGGAAGAAAGGAAGAAAGAAAGGAAAGTGAAGCTGCAGGCCTGTGTCCCAGAAGAACACCCAACACAGCACCTAGCAGACAGATGGGCTCAGGAAGTACATAGCTAGATTGGGTCCTCTTGCTCCTCTGTGCTGCAGCCCCTCCTAAGCTGCCTTCTGGGCCCAGTGACAATCCCCAGAGGTGTTGTGAAACACGGTTCCCAGACCCAATGCGCCAGACACCAATCAACCAAACTCTTGCCTGTCTGTAACACCTGGGTTTTTCCCAAATCTTTTCCAGTAGATCTTAGGTCCCAGCATGTGGGCTGGCCACGGTGACCTACTTGTCAAGAATGCATATGGCTGTCTGCTTCTGCTGTTGAGTCAGGACTCAGGAGTTCTGAGGTTATTCCGGCCTAACCTGACCCTGCCTTGCTTTGTGCTCCCTGCAGCTGGTAGAGAGGGGATGAGCTTGC
The DNA here is from genome assembly GCF_947179515.1 of Apodemus sylvaticus. Taxonomy (NCBI): domain Eukaryota; kingdom Metazoa; phylum Chordata; class Mammalia; order Rodentia; family Muridae; genus Apodemus; species Apodemus sylvaticus. The sequence continues at coordinate 20,987,027 of NC_067478.1, forward strand.
TTGGTGCCTGCTCCATAGCTATGTTGGGGGCACGACTTGGACAGATACGTGGACTTCATGTCATCCACATGCTCGCTACTCACTGAAGATGCTGGCGTTTGCTCAGAGCACAGATGAGTCTGCAGTTTCGGGGCTCATGTGCACGTCTATTGTAGAGGTAGATGCAAGTTCATAAGGACATGCGTGGGGGGGCTAGAGAGATGTCTGTCATACAGAGCGTGGCTTCGCTTGCAGAGGATCCTGGTTTGGTTGCAAGTAACCACATGGAAACTCACGGCTGTCTCCATTTCTAGGAGCTGACCTCTTCTGCCCTCTGCCAGCAATGCACAAATGTGGTACACATATATACAAGACACACCCATAAGATCTGCTTTAAAAGAATAGGTATGTGTGTGTGTTGCCAAAGGGGCATGAGGTCTGGGTTCAACCCTGAATGCCACCAAGGGAGCATCATGTATGTATATGCCTGTAGTTCCAACCTTTCAGAGGCGGAGGTGAGACAGTCAAAAGTTCCAGGTTACTTCCTTGGCAAAATAGCTAATTCCAGGCTGGTCCCAGCAGCAACCCATCCCCCTCCCGACCCTTGATTTGGAGGTTCTGTCTCCAGAGAGGCAGGGCAAGGAGCTTGAGGCCTAAGGATTATAGGATTATCTCAGGAGCCCGTGTGCCTGACAACTTGATGCCTTTATCTCGATCTGAATTTGGGACCTTCGTGCCAGAAGATAAACCGGAGAAAGAGCATTTGTACCCACCCCACTTCTGGCCTGCATCTAGAGGGATCCTAGGGCTGGCAGAGCCAGGAAGGAGTGGCTCTAGGCAGGAGCAGCTTTCTTAGGGGTGGAGGGACCTGCTGTTCCCACGGCTGGGCTGGCTTTGGCTCACATGGCTGTCAGTGCCTGGGCTTGATTCAGGGGCCAGCCATCCTGTGTGGCCAGTTCCGGGCTCACACACCCACAGCTGCCTGTTCTTGCCCTTCATATGGCTCAGCCCAGGCCCTGGGGCTCTGCTTCTCCTCCTCTGACCTGGAGGACTCCACCCACAAAGTCCCCCCCCCCCATCTTCTCACCTCCAGGGAATGATGGGGAGGGGGGCTGGTCAATGGGGAGGGGCTTGGGACTTCTGGCCAAAATATCCCCAGGGACTGCTGTCTGGATCTTGCTCAGGGCCACGCGTGACTACTGTGCAGACAGGGACCATCCCTCTGGTCCGTGTGTCATCTCGCCTGAGGCTCCTTCTCAACCAAGCAGAGCCCTAAAGAATGTATCCCCACCCCCACCCCAAAAACAGAGGTGCCTTAGCCCGGGCATGCAGCTCTTTTCTGTCTTCTGCTCATGTGGGACCACAAAAGAAGAGAGGAGGAAAATGATAGATACTGCTAGTGGGGGGGGGGTTGATATCCACGGGGAAAGAGATCCTAGGCACAGAAATGACATGCGGGATGCTTGGAGCTGAACCCACCAAGTATTATTTAGATGCTGGAGGTAGGGATGGTGGTGTCTGATGCCTGATCAAATATGGAGCCAGAGAAACAGACGTGAGACAGTTCCTGTCTAGACTACTCATTTACACAACACTTCCGAGCACCCCTGCGCTTGACTTGGGGAGAGCATACGACAGTCAAACAGATGGTTGGGACATAAACCTGTTCGGAAACAGAATTCACTTTGCACTGACTGTTCTGCCTCAGTAAACATCTGTTATCAAATGAATGAATGAATGAATGAATAAATGAATCAGTGAATGGTGGAAGGAAGAAAGGAAGAGATGCCACAGCCGATTTAGGGACATGGCATGGAGGGAAGAGAAGTCAGCCCCATGAAAGCAGAGAGCCCTCACCACCTTAGGAAGGAAAGCTCTTGTGCTGTACAAATGTGAGGATCTGAGTTTGGATTCCTAGACCCCATGTGCATGTCCAGAGTAAGCCTGTCATCTCAGTCTTGTGGGGTGAGGAGACAGGAGGACTGATGGAGTTCTCTGGCAGGCAGCCTAGCACCAGGTTCTGTGAGATACCCTGTCTCAAGGGAATGAGACATTGACAAAGCAGGAGACACAATATGTTCCTCTGGTCTCTTCACATGGGTGTATGTACCTGTATACACACACACACACACACACACACTCCACATACTAACACACTTACACATACAAACGAAGGTCTCCACAGTTCTCGGGGCAAGCCTTGGTAGTGGCTTGTACAGCTGCTGCTGTGCTGTGAAGAGACGTGCATGCTTGCTGCTGATGCAATCTGCTGAGAGGATTGCCACAGTACACTGTGTTGAGCAAGCAGAAGCTATGGAGGAGGGTCTGTACAGGGGCCTCCCCCAGCTAGAAATGTCATTGTCATGGGCCAGACAGACTCAGGCAGGGTCAGTCCTGACAGGGAAATGAGCATGAGCTTGCCTAATATACCTGGAATGTGTCCTTAGGTAGGAACATTTGGACTTGCAAAAGACACCTGGAGACAGATAATGACAGTGACCTTGCTCTAAAGCCAAAACTGGTAGACCACTGGAGTAGAGGAGTGTCGTGTCCCCTCAACAGTGTAGTAGCTGCTGTCAGATGGGTCCCATCCTCCTGCTGCTGCTGGGGACTGGAGCTTGGCTGTGTGGTACAAAGGAAGGCCAAGACCTAAGTCAGACATACATTCAGGTCTTGCTGCTGGGGTGGCCAATCTGCCCAGGCTCCCAGACTGCTAGCGCCATATACCTCAACTTACTCCAGTTCCAAGCCCCGCCTCGAAGAGACACAGGTAAGCCCTAACTGTGGGCATTTCCTAAAACATCATCTCTTTGGGCAGGCATGATGCTCAGTGCCCCTGAGTTAATGTGAAGTGAATAAAAAGTCTTAACAGGTCCCTTAAAAACAACAACAACAAAAACCCAGACTCAACTTTGGCACCATTTTTCAATCTCATTTAAGGGCAACTAACTCTCTGTAGAGTCAGTACTCACTGGCCCATTTGGGAAGAACTTATGCTCCATAGCAGGCTTGGGATTCATGATGGAAGGCTCTAGTGGTAGAGGGCCCCAACTTAAGAGCAGTGATCTTTGCAGAGCTGCTGGGTCCAGGATGCAGGGAGGAATCCTATCAGCTATAGAAAGTTCAAGAAGTCATCCTGGGATCTAAACAGGCCATGTGGAAAGTGGATCAGGTGACCCATGCTTGACCCGTGGCTCAAAGTAAATCCTGTGATATAAGATATGAAGGAAGAATGCACTTCAAAAGGGGGATTTTATGGTGTATGAAGTCTACCTGTTTCCAAAGGATGCTGAACACTTAGTTGCTGTGGTATTCTGCATGGGTTAGACCCCAATACAGTTGGTCCAAAAAGGCATTGCTACCATGAGAGCTCTGGGCTTCCTTCAGCAGGCTTAGTTACCCAGAAAGGGCTATGAAATTATTAGGTGTCCATTAGATCCTCTCTTGGACTAAGGGACAAGATGGCAGCCCTAAAGACAAGTTCCCTGTCCGGCTGGGGTTCCCGGGTACCCATGGAGAGGCCTTGGCTGTCTGTGGGTTTCTATCTGTTTACAGTTTCTGTTTTGGCACGTTGTTAGCAAGCTCTTTGAGCCTGGCACATGTTCATGCCAAGGGTAGAGTTAATAATTCACCAGAAGGTGAGAGAGGGGAGAGAAGCCAGGCCAGTAGCTCATATACAGTTCCTGGATCGGTATGCTTTGTCACGCCCACCCCCACCCCGAGCCACAGGGCCAATCCTATTAGTCATCCTAGATGGGGGCAAGACAGGTTGGGGCTCAGTTGGGTTGTCCCCTCTGACCAACTTGGTTTCCAAAGGGCCTCGCAGAGCCACCCAGGTTCTAGCCTAGGTCCCACCCCTTTGCAGGTGTCCAGACACTGGAGGCAAATACCTTTCTCCTCAGGGCCTCTCCAACAAGCCACCAGCTGCAGCTTGTTTCCAGGGCTGTTAGGGAGCATTGCAGTGTGCCGAATAACCTGTTTAGTTTCTTCCCTGAGAAGGCTTACAAGGGAGCCCGTGGGTCATGGAGGAGTAGAAAACAGAAAATATTGCAACCCCTACACCTTCCTCTGGGGGACACATGTATAGATATATACACATATACATGTAGATATTCTGGGCACATTGGGATTCATTTCTTCCTTCTTTTAGTCTATAGGAAATATAAAGGTGTCTCTACAGACTAAGTCACGCAGAAGGCAGACAGCCAAGTCCATGTCACTTGCAGGATTGCTGCTCAAGTGTGTTCTGAATTCTACCCACCTGTTGAATTCCATTCCTGACAAGCAGGTTGGCCAAAAGACGCTCTCTTTAGAATCCCAGCATGGTCATTCCTCAACGTGGCTGGGTGAGTCCCCACCCTTGACCTTGAGGCTCTTCACCCATGGCCACAGATTAACTTGCTGTCATGGGCCTCAGGGCCCATCTGGTGGCCTGTTGCCTCCTGGTCATCCTTATGCCCACTTGCACTCTGACTGGGCTCAATGCCAAGGGTAGTTTTCTTTTTTCTTGAGTTGGAGAAATATACTTTGAGAAGGGTGGTTATGGTATTACACAAGGAGACTAAAGACAGGTGCCCAAGAACTTATTCTCTGACCTACTGTGCACAGGTCTGGTTGGAGGGTCCACATGGTAGCTGGGTCCTTTAAGAAGGCTGTGTGCACTGAATGAGAGGGTAGAGGGTAATGTGTCGTATTTATGCCTACTGTACAGCAACCAAAAATCAAAATTGGTTACCCTTGCTACCTTCAGATGATCTCTGTCTGTGTCACTACAATCTGAGTGTGGTGGCAGGGGGCTGCAGCCATGTCATTTATACTGTCCTTAATATCAGTTCTCACACACACACACACACACACACACACAAAGACAGAATTACAAACTTTTGGGGTTGGGAATTTAGCTCAGTGGTAGAGTGCTCGTCTAGCAAGCACAAGGCCCTGGGTTCGGTCCTCAGCTCTGGAAAAAAAAAAAAGACAGAATACCAGTTGACACAATCTCTAGTTGGACTAGTCACGTGTCCTTGGAGGGAGTAGACCTGGGTGACCCCTCAAAATCTTCATGCTTTCTTTCTTTCTTCATCCTTGCAGATCACCAGTCTAGTAGCTAGAGGTGTTGGTACACATCTGTAAATCCACCGTTAGGGAGGCCAAGGTGGGAGAATTTCTAGTTTGAGAGTGACTTAGACTCACACCTAGACAGTGTCTCAGCAGACAAACATCTCCTTATAAGTTTTTTTTATTAAAATACTGTCATACCTGGTGGAATGCAGCAGCAATCCTGGTACAGGGTGGCGTAACAAAACAGCCATGTTTACACTTTAAATATTCATGATAACTTAAACACACAGACACACATCATGGTCTTTGGCAGAAAATGTTCACAGCACAAAAAAAAATACTTTAAAAGAAATACCAAATATTAATCCAAAATATATTAAGTTGTTTTTTTTTCTTTCACAATATTTTTTTTGCCTTTTTTTCCCTCCTTTTTTTTTAAACTTTTGTCTTTGTAAACAACGTCCATGAACCAGATGTATTTCTCAGCTTTACACAGGGGAAAGGGGGAGTTAAAAAAATACGCAATTGCCCAGCAAATGCAAATGTTTAAAAAGGAAACGCAGAGAATCATGGGAATGGACCAAACAACAGACAGAACTTCAAACAGTGAAAGAAAAACAAACACAACAACCAGAGAAGACACAGAAGATCTGAAATCCACCAATCGCTTTCTGAGCCGATTGGGGGGGTTGCTTTAAGACCGGAAGTCAACGTCACTGCTGCTGGTAGGCTGCTGTGTAGGGGTACTTCACCTAATTCCAAGTCGCTGGCCCTGCTTCCGGGCTGGGGCACCGAGGAGCCAGCCTCTCGGGTGCCGTTCTGTGACGGGGGCACCATGGTGAGGACTTGAAGTTCACCGATTGGTTTTAACAACATAGCTCCCTCTCCCAGTCCCTGCTGGTGGGAACGAATACATTATGAGAACAACTTCTCCAGTTTCTTCAACGAGAACCTGGTGCTGGGCATAACAGATGCCCGCCTGTGGTGGCTCACCGCATCTGGCTCAGTTCGTCACCAAACTGACAGGATGTCCTGGGGATAGAAGCTGTGGAGCCATTCACGAAGGCTGGTGATAAGAATCCCGTGGGTTAAACACAGGGATTTAAAACAGAGGAAGGGCAACCAGTATCAAAATCCACAGCCAGGAACTGGAGAGGCAGAGGAACATCAGGGTAGACCTGTCAAATGTTTCAAGAACTGTGGCTGCGGGGGGCAGGCATCACAGCCCTGGAAGGCGAACTGAGTGAGATTATAGTCTTTTGTTCCCAAGGAAAGAGAATTATATACAAAACACACTGTTCTGCGGGCCTCTCAAATGGCCTTTAACCTACTCCACGCAAGAGGACATGCTGGTGCCTCCCGAAAGACTCACACTCAAAGTCCCCCAAGAGATTCAAGTCTTAGTGATCTGAAGAAGGCAGTCAGGAACTGAAGAGCAGATAAGTGTTGACTAGGGCCATGCTTAGCCACAGAACACCATGGCTGGCCTGAGTATCCCCGCAGACCATTCGGCTGGTGTCCAGCCAGTCTCAGGAATCAGAATCTGTTCCCTTCGGGCAGGACGGAGGGGTCTCAGCTCCTTTCTGCTCCAGCAACAGACCTTGGGGTGCAGGTGATGTCTGGCTTTTCCTTCCTCATTGTCATAGGAGAAATATAGGCCAAAAAGCAGTCTTCTGGGGGGGGGGGAGTGCAGCCTCTCCTTGCCCCCCCTGGAGTGCTCCTCTCTGAGTTCCATGCATCAAACCATCACTGGTTGGAGGCACAGCCTCCTCTCTTCTTCAGATCAGTATTTCCACCATGTCTGACAGATCCTGGACTCTGGCTGCAGCTACAGAGTCTGCAGAAAGACAAGAAGACAAGTCAATGCTCTGAGTATTATCCACCTGTTTCCTTCAGCTCCCAACACAGGGTCTTTCGACAGATCCCCTCCCCTAAGCAGCCTCGGTCCTCAGATTCCTCTTCCCTTGCTCAACTAAGCACAAGGCTGTGCTCCCTCCCCTCAGCTGAGGAAGTATGGCAGTGTTTAGACTCTGAACTAGCTCGAGTGATGGGTGGAGGGGTGTCCCCAGGGTTAGGAGCAGGCTGCAGCGTTCCTGTCATGCCTGTGGTTTTTCTGAGATCATGGGGCACACACAGGCAGCTATGCAAGGGCGAATGTGAAACCAGAGTAGAAAGGGAAAAGGCTTCCTCTAAAGTTTCTCCTTTCTGGGCTCTTCCAAACAGCTTCCCAACCCAAGATCACCATTGGGCCCACTTGCCAAATCCCTTCATCTTAGGTATTTGGATTGGCTCAGGAGGACTTGAGGGCAACTCTGGAAGAGTTGTAGTGCCTTCTGTGGAGTTGCTTTCTTTCTGAAATAGCTCAATGGCTCTGTCTTGCATTGAGATAACTTCCAACAACCCTTCGTTCGCACTGGGGGGCGGGGGGGGGGGGGGGAGACCCTTTCCATGATGGATGAAATTTAAGGAAATCCGGGGAAAACAGGCCCAGGCGTTCCAGTTCACACCTCTACCATGTTCTTGACCTCCATCTAAGCAAGTGGGGTGCTTACCCAGAGAGGGAGTCCTCTGGCCACTGTTGCACCCCAGGAGGCCGTCGGGTTCTGAAGCCAAGCAGGCAGAGGTGCTGTCTGCAGGGCCATCAGTCTGGGTGCTCCCGTCTCTGCTCCCATGTTTGGTGTGGGCAGGGAGGGGCGCTGTGGTCGGAGGCTCTTCCGCTGGTACCCGGTCTGTAAGAAAGAACGGACATTGATGGATACAGCGGGATGTCGGAGACACGGTCCCGATGAAGGACACCCTGAGCAAATGCCGTCGTCTGGGTAGCTCTTAATTTGCAAGATGTCTAATAGAATGAAAAGACTCCTCTTTTGAAGTGGGAATAAGTGGGGTCAGGATAGGCATCAACGCTCCGTAGCCCTTCTTTGCAGCTGAAATCTAGGATTTCTTAGTATGCACTCGGGAACAGCAGAACCTTGCCTAGATGTATCTGTAAGCAGCTGCTGGTCCAGCATCCACTCTAGTAGCAGGACCCCTGTAGGTTTCAGAGTCACGGAAGCCAAAGGCTAAGCCAGGTCCCCTAGGAGAGGGGTCAGGAAGCCCTGGTCTCAGTGGGTGTGTATTCTGAGAAAGAGTCTGCTCATACACATTCAAACCTTCCCACACCTTTCCGCCCAATGCATGGCAAGCCTCCTCATACCTCCTATCGGCCGGGCAGGTGCATCAGTCTGCCGCTCGCTGGATGCGAGCCCTTGCCAGCCCTGAGTCCCCACTGCAGCCGCAAAGATGGATGGCACCGACTTGGCAGGCCGTAGGGTGCCCTGGGTGGCCTTGCCAGGGTCTTTCCTGGAGCGCTGCTGAAGGACCTTGATCACTGCATCCTTCTCTAGGATCTGAGCATGGAGCACCTTCAATCTGTCGGGGAGGAGGTCACACTGTCAGACCCATGGGCTCAGCTCCTCCATCCCACCCATCTCACAGAAGTTGCAAAGAAACCCAGACATCCCTTCCTGAGGCAGGCAGGATTTCTTGGCCTTGTAAGCCCACCTCACGGCAAGACTCAGAGGAAGATCTCTTAAGTAGAAGAAATGGCCAGAGCTTGGGAGGTACCCACCCACCTCCAGCCTGCGCATACCAAAGATTCACTCACGGAAACAATTGTTTATAATTTCTGGAATGTCAAACATACTGAGATGCTATGGGTGGGGCCTGTTTACCAGGGACAAAAGGACTGGGAAGAGACTGGTAGCACCGTTCCACCCACCCCACCCCCACCCAGATACCCTGCCTGACCCTAGAGTACCTGCTCTCCATCTCCTGGTGCCTATGGTTGCCTGCCAGCAGGCCCTCGTTGAAACTGCTGCTGGGCGAGGGCTGAGGGGAGTGTCGGATCAGAGTGGTGTCGCGCTGGGCGGCTGCGGTGGCCGCCGCATCCATGGCAAACTGCCTCATGGCCCGTTCCTCCAAATACTTTTGTTCCCACTTGGTCATGTCCGCCTCTAGAGCCAGGATCTGTTCTTCCTTCTCTCGCAGCTGTTCTGACAGTCGCAGGGCACTGAGCTCGGTGGACCCAGCATGGCTGCCACCACCAACTGTGAGGGTGCCTGTCTGTCTCTGTAGAGCAAGGAACAGCATGGTCAAGGGTAAAGGCTGGCATGAGGGGACTCTGTTCCTCAAGCTCACACGAAGACTCTCATATGCAACACATATAGCCCTTCCTACTCGCACGCAGAGATATAGGTGATAACAACGGTCCTCACATCCTCTCCTTAATTCTGGTGGTCAGGAGCACAGGGGCACATATGACTATAAAAGCCATTCTCTGAAGTGGGAGTTGGAATGTGAGTGGCAATTGGGACAACTAAAGTTTTGGTTGCCATACTTTAGGGTAAAGCTGGGTATGGAGATAGAACTCTTATCTGGTTTGTAAACACAAGAGATATTTATGTCCAAGCACAGACTCAGGGCTCAGACACCTTCCTTCCTATTTTCGATCAGACAGATCAGAGTGTCCAGTTTTCTACTGACTGGTACTAAGGTACCAATTTTCTGTTATTGCCACGGTAGGGCTCGCGGTACAGCCCTTGCTATACAAGGTGCCTGAGAGGGATCAAGCAATCAAGGGGGACATGGAGCAATTATCCTTCCAAGAGGACAAAGACTAGAGATCAGGGACTCCTCGGATTCTGCCTGGTACTGCCAGCTGCACAGGTCTCTTCTGGGCTTACCTGCTGTGCACGCAAGGCTTTGAGTTCCTGCTCCAGGCGCGTGCGCAGACGCAGCTCCAGCTGCTCCCGCTTCTCACAGGCAGCCTGCAACTGTCCCAGCGCCTGCTGCAGCCGCTCCACCTTCTCCACATAGGCCTGCTTCTTGCGCAGCTCCTCCTCAGCTCGGGCGGCGCGGTTTTGTGCATTGCCCAGAGCCTGCTCCAGCAGCTCAGCACGTCGCCGCTGGTCCTCGATGGCGCCACGCAGCAGTGCCATCTCCCGCTCCAGCTTCTCCTGTTCCTGTTGCTGCTCGTAGCCTGTCGGGGGATACATTAAAGAGGAAGAGAGTCAGCGATGGCACCTGCTTCTCTTCTCACACTCAATACTTCTGAGAGTTATGTATTTGCATTTCGGCGAGAGGCAGATTAACGTAAGAGTAAATGGCAGAGCCCAACCCTGTGACCCTTGCTGGGACAAATAAGCCAAAGTGGCCTTTCAGCTGCTCGAACTGTGCCAGGCATGGCCATCACCAGAACATATTTTCCTTAAGCTTCATGATAACTAGACCACTCAGGCAGAAACCGTGCCAACCTTTTATAGATTAGGATACTGTAACGAGGTCATTCATTGTTCAACCAGGAAGGGCACTTTTGACCTTATCACAGGTCGAATCTGAGGCTCCTGATTTATAGAAGAAACATAGGTACCAAATGGCTGACTGGGATGCTCCAGCTGTAAGGCTGGGCATGCAGCCCTGCCCCCTACGGGCCTGCCAAAATGGACTCTTAAGTGCAGCCTGTGGATGGTAGCCTCTCCTGTTCAGTAACCTTTTCGTTGCATGGTCTGGAGACCCACAAGTAGGCTCATAAGAGAATTCAAACCCTGCAGCACAATGGACAGGATGCTAACCCAAAGACTTGTGTCCAAGACCCCAGCTATCCCTGACCACTTTGCTAACTGATTGGGGGGAACCCCGCTAAGAGAGTCCCAGCCAAGCCAAGAACACAGATGATCTACGCCAAGATCCACCTGGAAGGACTCGCCCTTTGGGAGTCTTGGGCTGGTCGACCAGAATGACTGCCCATTTCTCTGGGGGAGGGCATAGGGACAGGGTTGAGGAACAAAACGTTATCAGTAAGATTTTCTGCTATAGTGGATTGTTCTACATTATCCAAAACAGTAATCAACAAGGTCACGTTCAGCCACTGAGCTCTTGAAATGTGGCTGGAAAGACAGTAGAAACTTAACTTTCTTTGGGCTATCGGTTAGGACATGGCCCTAGTATGCAGAGGCCTCCCTTCGCCAACTCCTTGAGCAGCATGGAAGGGGCACTGGGGGCCATCCAGGCCACTGGCTTCACTCTTTGATGTGGACGGAAAAGATGGGGCTGTTGGATGATACTTTAATACGACTGTTCGCCAACTGGTGAGTGGGGTAGAGGGAAGAAGTCAGGTTTGGACTCAGAAGCAGCATCCTCTCATCCACCAGCCCTACAGCCCGGGTCTGAATAATGTCCAGGCCTCACTCCAGCTCTGGAAGTAATAGGATGTAGATACTTCCGTATCCCGTGCCAGTCCAAAGTAACACCTGACCAGTGGTCAGGGCACAGAGGCAGTTCCTGAAGGCCCAAAACAGACAATACAGGCAGAGCTGGCCAGTGGCTTATGGCGGGGGGGGGGGGGGGGGGGGGGGGGGGAAGGGGTTCTGTACCCTCCAGAAAAAAGGTCAACCTTAGCAGGAATGGTGATTACACAGGGAGAAAAGAAAAACCAACCTGCTAATGCTAGGGGTTCTTCTTCTTCTTCTTTTTTTTTTTTTATTTGTGACAGGGTTTCTCTGTGTAGCCCTGGCTGTCCTGGAACTCACTCTGTAGACAAGTCTGGCCTCGAACTCAGAAATCCGCCTGCCTCTGTCTCCCAAGTGCTGGGATTAAAGGCGTGCGCCACCACTGCTGGACTAGGGGTTTCTCTTTGTTCCTCCGGCTGTGGATCCAGTTTTTTGTTTGTTTGTTTTTTGTTTCCAGATGCCTTGTACAATCTCTAAGATACCTCGGTTGGGGGTGGGTGGCTGAGTCTACTTAGCAGGCTCCCCTTATTCAGGTCCCAGTCTCCCTTTGTGCTCATGCTCTCTCCTCCCAAAGCCAGGCTGGGCGCCGCCGGGGCCGAAGGGCGCCACTGTCAGGCGCACAGGGGAGGGAACTGAGGGGGACGGGCTGGGAGCGGAACAGCCCAGCGGCTCTGGAATGCCAGGCATCCAGGTCACCCGCGGCTGCGAGATTAATGGCTCCAGCAAGAAGCCAAGAACAGCCTGGCGCTAGCTCGCTCCCCGGGGAGCGGAAGCGCCTCCCGGCTGCTTCTGCCCCTCCCCCTCTGCAGGCTTCCAGAAACCCTCCCTACGACTTCCTTTCTTTGCCAGAGCCTGGCTCCAAAACCCACCCTTCCCACCGAAGCACCCCTAAACTCTTTCCCTAGCAGTCGGATCTTCTACAGATTCCCAAGGGCAAACCCCTAGGCGACAGACACACCTCTTTCCCCTTCGCCTCCGTTCCAGAGACCTTTAGCCACCTCATTTTGCAAGGTAGTAGTGGATAGCACAGGTCTTGCCCAATCTGAGCCCATTCCCTGCCAAAAGTTTATTAGCAAGTCCCTGAAGGGGGCGGGGCGGCTGGCATCCAGAAGCCCCTCTCTCTAGAGCCTCTTGAGCCACCCCTAACAAAGTACTCTCAGATATATTCTTCCTGAACGCCTTCTTACCTACAAGTCTGCCATTTCTCCTCCGTGTCTGAGAGTCCTCTGCTACCTCCATATTTACAGATTTCCCCGGGGTCACCAGGGGCTTCCTAATCACCAACCTCCCGGCTCATGAACATTTTGTGGGAACCTGCTCCTGCCTTAGGGAACCTGTCTCACCTCCCTGCCATTCTCTGGATGAATTCCCACCCTCTGCCCAACGCTGGCCAGGTGCTTAGCCCGGCTCCACTAATGAAGGAACAAATGGATTAGTCTGAAAAGCTTCCAGGATACCAGGACCTCCCTGCTTTAAAGAGAAACTTTCTGAATGCCTCCTTTAGGCCATAGCTGTTGACTAAACCCATCTGTGGCTATCCCAGGAAGTTTCACCAATTCAACCATCCCCTGCAGTTTGTGCCCCCAGCCTTTCTGTTGAACTCTGAAGAACCCTCATTGCCCTCCATTTAACTATGGCCAGGCCTGTCATGGCCTCCCTACAGGAGGGCCTGAGAGTCCATATTGTGTGGCTCAGCCAGTTACTGCTCCCCAGTCCCTATTCATCTTAGGAAACCACCCCTTCCTACAGCAGCCATTCAGTGAATCTGTTCCCAAAGTACCACTCTGCAAGGGGAAGGAGGTGGCGGTGGTAGTGGGGTCATGTCATAGTCGCCCCAGGTTTCTCAGCTGGTCCCCTACTCACTCTGAGCCAGCAGCTTGGCTACCATGTCCTGACTGCCCGCCTGGGCTTCCTGCGTCTTGCTTGCCAGGTGGCGGTTTGCGGATTCCAATCTTTCTGTTTCAAATAAAGGAGAAAGAGTTTTACCCTCAGGTCCTAACTGCAGGCTTGCACCCTCTAAGCTAGGGAGATGGGATTATAAGGAAGTCCCAGTTCAGATCAAGGCCCAATGATGGGGGGCTAATGTAGGCCTCTAAGAGCACAGAACAGATTCTGATTTTCCCCCCTAAAACAGAGCCGCCGAAGTCTGACAGATGATGTCCTCCCAACGCCCCACCCACGTACCCGCTTCTCACCTCTAAGGTCTCGGTTGAAGTCCTGCAACCGTCTCATCTCACTGTCCATCTTGTTCCTCATGGTCTTCTCCAGGGCCTCCCTCTTGGAAGAGGTCCTCATCAGGCTCTCGTGGGCCTCAGAGAGCCGCTGGATTTCATTTTCCAGCTGTGAGAGACAGACAATAAGTTCCCTGTCAGGAAGGGTCCTAGGGAGGGACTCTAGTGAGACAGTCACAGGACTGCAGCCTCTCGGGTAGACCATGCGGCTGCCTGCACCCTGGGCTGGATGCTTTTCAAGGGGGCCACTACCTCCAGCCTGCCCCATGCCTAGCGTTGGACCAAGCATGGGTGGGTTACAGCCTACCCAGAACTCTGTAGATAGTTGAGTGGAAGGTCTGAGACTATTGCTAAAGTTAAGCCTTAGTACACAATTGGCCAGGCTTCACTGAGGAAGTGGGGGTGCCAGACCCCCAGCCTGAGCTGCCTCTGCCCAGAGCATGTGGCTGCCCCTCCCACTTGGAAGCCACAGGTCTTCCACGTGCTCCTAGCTGGCTTGCTTTGCCAACACGTTGCTTTTTTTCTTTTCCCTGAGAGGAGGGGCTTTCTCTTTGGCCAGGGCTGGCCTGGAACAGACTCGCTGTTGTGTGGGTGCACAAAGGGCTCTCTGTGGGAGGTGTCCACAGGAGGGGCTGCGCAGGGCCAGGGTACAAGTGTGCTGGGAGCTAGTGAATGAGTTCTTTCTAACCACCACTGGCTAGCAACTGCTCGTGCATGCATCAGGGCTGGTCCTCAGCTGTCTGGAGTCAGCTTCATGTGTGTGTGTGTGTGTGTGTGTGTGTGTGTGCAAAAGGCAGCCTGATAGGCTTTCCTGCCCCCCCACCCCCGGCCTCCCTCTGCACTGCCCACCCCCAGGAGTCCCCACCTTTTCTATGCGGCTGGCCTTCTCTGAAGTGCTCTCCAGCTCTCTCTGCAATCGCTCATTGTCCCTTTGCAGCCTGGCGTTCTCCCTCAGTACAGTCTCCATCTGGGCCAGGTGGGCACTGCCCGAGGTGGCCTGGGCACTGGGTGGTCCCTCCACTGCAGGTGGACTGAAGGAGCTCGGGGGACCATGGCCTAGAGCGGCTGGATGGAGGGGGGCGGAGTGCTCCTGGGGTTGCTGCAGGTACTGGTACTGCTGCTGCTGGAGGAACACTGGTGGTACCTGGGCCTGCAGGATTCTGGAAAAGAAGAGGTGAATGAAGCTCAGAGAGACAGACAGACAGACAGACACACACCCACACACTGACTGAGCCTCCCCAGTGTTAGGCAGCGACTAGGGCCTGTGCCACAAGGTGCCTAAAACTCAAGAGCCAGAGAGCAGGACCCGTGTGGGGTAGGTGAGGTGGCACTGCAACCAGATACCCATTCTGTTCACAGCTGCCTTAGGGACCAACCCCAAGCAAGCCTGGCCGTCCTAAGCAAATACAGCCTAAATATTCTCTTTAAAAACGCACTCATGACCTTCTGAATTGATAGAAGGATCTTTTGGGATGGAAACCCCAGAGTCCCAGGCCTCAGGAGGGGCACTTATTAGAGGATTCTGGCAGGTAAGCCAAGTCAGCTAAAGCCGCTCGCCTGAGTTTTCTCCTCTTTGTTTCAGGGGTTCTGCTACGCCCCCCCCCCCCCGACTGAAATTCTTTTCAAAGACCCCAGCTAAGGTTAAAGCAGGGAATCAGATGCCAGGGGGAAGAGCTCAGTCTCACAAACAGGGCAACAGCTTTCAGCTCTGGCTGTGAGGCCTTCAGCAAACCAGTGCTAGGGCTGCCAAGTGTCACCTATGGCTGCTAAATCACAGGGGTCTCTGGCCACAGAAGCCAGGCTCGACAGAATGGCTGGTGACAGCAGGGTCACCCATGACTGTTCAGCCTCCATCTCTGTTGGGGAGCACCTGAGTTTATTTTTTTATTTTATTGTACCTTTTTGGGTTTGGTTTTTTCGAGCACCTCAGTTTATAAAGAACAAGGAGCCACCTCTGGATTAGTTCCACAGTGGAGCTCAGGACCGTGTTCTACCTGGCCCTTGGCTACGACTGTAACACATCCTTATGCTCCATGTCTAGAGAACAGAGTGAGGCACAGGTAGTCAGAGGCCCTTTGGGGTCTGTGACCCCAAGTGTCACAACTGCCTTCTCAGTTGTACTAAGATTTTCTTTTTTTTTCTTTCTTTTTTCTTTTTTGGTTTTTTCGAGACAGGGTTTCTCTGTGTAGCCCTGGCTGTCCTGGAACTCACTTTGTAGACCAGGCTAGCCCCAAACTCAGAAATCCGCCTGCCTCTGCCTCCCAAGTGCTGGGATTAAAAGCGTGCGCCACCACCGCCTGGCTGTACTAAGAATTTCTAGAAGCCTCGTGAAAGTTGGATTTCACTTCTGGGTGTCTCATGCCCCTCTCTGCCATCCCCAGTGTCCAAAATCACCCCTCGAGCCTATGGCTCCTCCCCTGTTCTTTGAGCCTCTGACTCAGTCCCTAACAAATCTTTCTCATCGAGTCAGCCAAGGAAAAGCTTGCACGTGCTTTTTCCTCTATCAGCTCCTGGGAGAGCAGAGTAGAGGGCTACCACTGGACTGACTAAACTCTCCTTTACTGCCAAGTGCGGTCACTCTTGGGGTGGCCTCAGAAAATTGTTGTCGGCCCCCCTCCGCCCCCCCCAAAAGGGCAGGCAGACACAACTGACATTCTTCGAGAATGACCTAGCCCCAGTCAAGAATGGCGACTCCTTTCCGTTCACACTTGCTCCTGGCTCTTCCATTTCCCACTGCCCTCCTCCCTATGTTTTTGTTCTCCTACAAACAGCCCACTTCCTTGACTGGATATTATCTTTCCTGGCAGGGTTCAATAGGGCTGATCCAAAAGAAACTCTTCCTGACTGGCCCTGAGAAGGGAGGAGAGGTGGGGGTCTGGGGGAGTGGAGGCTGGAGGAAACCCACGAGGCCATACCCCCGGCGCCCCCCAGCCCAGGGCCGCCATTCTCTGCTAGAGTGAAGAAAACCAATTGGTGGAATATGGAGCAACCAACTAAGGATTCAGCAAGGGTGAAAGTGAACCAGATGCTGACCTTGAACCAAGAGGGTCTCCTCCGTTAGGTTCCTTAGAGCCCAACCTCACCCCACCCCAAGGGAGATACAGCAATGCTGCCTGTTTCTCTGGAATCGGTACAGGGCCTCCGCTAAGATGACTAAGGCAGGCCCCCTCATTTCTAGGAACCAGGGCTCCTGCAATGATCAGGCTTCCTGCTTTCACTCGGGGCGCTCCCAGCCCCCAGCCTGGCTCCCATGACCCATTCTCTAAGGCTGGTACTGAAATCTCTTTTAAGTGTCGATCACATCACGCCCTCCAACACACACACACACACACACACACACACACACACACGCACACGCACACGCACACGCACACGCACACGCACACGCACACAGACACACACCAAGAGTTCACACTCAGTCAAGCCAAGCAAGCCACTCCCCTGATCCAACAGCATTCTAAACCTACACACACACACACACACACACAAGCTCACTCACTCACCCAGGCCCATAATGACAAGCAAAAGGGGAAAATCTAACAAGTAATTATAACCCGCAGACAAGGCAGCAGTACAGGAGTGGCTTAGTGAGCCACCCTACTTCTTTCAGCCTCATTAGCAACACCTCCCAATGTCAAGGCCAACAACAAAAATGTTCACTTTTTCTTAAAAAACTTTCAGGAAGTTCCACCTTTGGCCTACTTAACTGGGGAGCAGTTTGGTAAGGATTCCTATTGTCTTTAATTAGTTCTTTCTTAAAAAAACAAAACAAAACAAAAAGTTTTCACCTTTGAACCCCATTCCCATCCCCTGGGAGCCTTCCTTATTTGAATGCTATAGACAATGCTATGTATAGTTTGAGTTAAAGCAATGATGTCAGTTTCTTTTTGTTCTCGACAGTCTTGCTACTTAGCCCAAGGTGGTCATCTTGTGATCCTCCTGCCTCACCTAAACATTACAGGCATGTGCTACCATGACTGGATCAGCTAAATCCCCCCTAGCCTCCAGTCCCCAGTTTCCCCTTCTCAAGACTGGAGAGGGTAGATCTAGATCAGACAGCCCCAGGAGCTGGTGAGGTGCCCTGAGATTGGGATCCTGACAGCTGAGATCCAGGATAGAACCTTGGGGTTCTCCTCCTGGGAGACTGAACTAGAAGAAACCCAGGGTTACCTGACTTCCGCATGCTGGAGGTGTGGGCTGCTTCGGGGACGGTATCTTGGGTCAGTGACAGCCGAAGTCTCCTGAGCCATCAGAGCATGTGGGTACTGAGGTGGTGGCCCACGGGGCTCTGGGCCCTCAGCTGGGGGTCCTCGGGGTTGGGGACCCTGCTGGCTTCGGGCCAGCTGAGGGAAACTGTGGGAGGAGCTCATGTGGCTGGGGACCCGAGCACCGTTTCTTTCCAGGGACAGCTGCAGAAGCCGTTCACTCAGGGAGCGCACATGGCCGTGCCTCAGCTCTCGCAGAGCCTCATCCTGTCGGCGGCCGCCTCCCGACGCCCCTCTAGGATCCCGGTCCCCAACATGCGGGCGGGACCCTGCCTGCTGCGCCGCGTAGTACTGCGAATGGGCTTTGGCCTCCTCATAGGTGGGGAGCTCTTCTCCCTTGCTGGGCTGTGGGCACAGCCTGTACAGCCTGTTCTCTGCCAGGTGGGTCTCTCCACCCTGATGCTCCTGGCCCTGGGGCTCCTGCCTGGTGGCCTGCTGTAGCACCTGACTGTCCTCGGGTGCTCCGATCTCCAGGGAGGCCTGGGGGGTCCCTGTGCCCCCAGCTCCAGCCCCACCCCGCAGGGCCTGCTGCTGGATGGCCAGCAGAGTACGAGTCTCTGTCAGGTTGCCGTAGCGCAGCTGCTCCTGAATGAGGCGGTGCAGGACTGTCCCCGAGGAGTCTTCCAGTGTCCTCATACTTCTCTGGCTTGCACACACCTGCTTAGACAATGGCCAGCAGGCACCCGGTCTCAGAGCACCTAAGAGACAGAAAGAACAGCAATCAATGGAAGCGCTTACAAAGGAGGGAGGGGCACTTGCCGGAACACTCTGGATGAAGGAGGAGGGTAGGTTAGGTAGGAGGTTTTAGGCAAGGGCCAACATGGCCATCTATTAAGTTTAGTTACTGAGCTTCTGGTCCTCAGTTTGCCATATGTGTGTGTATGTGTGTATGTGTGTGTGTATATACACACACACATACACACATATATACACACAAACACATATATACGCATACACACACACAGTGTGCCTCTTGGAGTTGAAACAGGGTGAGTGCCTGGCATGCTATAAATCCTTTGCAAATGCTTATCATTGTAATGACATTTACAGAGATTTAACTGATCCTACAGAAATACAACCGAAAACCAGAAGGCTATCTATTATCACAGTTCCCGGGAGTCAGCCAGCCATCAACCCCAAACGATCTCATGAGTGACTGTAGGACAGGCCTCCATCAAATTCAACCACTTAGCAATATGAGTCCAATTTCCTGGCAGGCGGTTGAGAAGGAATGTAGTCAGGTAGAAAGGCGCTCTAAGCACATAATCCCATTGACTCTTTGGAATAAAGATGCCCGAGCCACGGGTAGTCAGCCCACCCTCCACTCCATTCTCTTCCTGGAGCCAGACCCTGGGCTCAAAGGCTCATGATAAAATAAATCTGAGTCTCCTTGTCATAGATGACCTCTGCAGTCACCCTGCAGGGTGAGCAGCACGAGGCGCTGCGTGTGAGCTGGGGAGGAGGCAGAGGTGTGCTTGCAATGGTCGGAGTCAGCGAAACATTAAACGTTTTCGATGATGACCACCCTCCTTTCTTGGCACACACATTTGCTACTTGGGGAAGACGAAGCAGGGATGGCCCCTTTTCTTGCCATAATGCCAGCCCCCCCCGCCCCCCCCGTGTCCTACCTCAGTTTGGGAATCACCAATTCTGTTGACAGAGCTTGGGGGGGGAGTAGGTAATAAGCCTTGAGAACACCCAAGCCGGCAACTAATCCCCCCGCCACACACACCCTACAACTGCACCCTCCAATGTGTAAGACTCGAGAAGCCTGTTAGCACGCAGCTTTTTCTACGCGGCATTTCCTAAGTTATTCACTGTCTGGGCTGACTCCCGCTAAGGAGGATCCGGGAGCGGCTAGAAGGAATGCGGAGCCTTCCCGGCAGATTCCAGGCGCGCCAACGACGAGGCAGGCTCCCGGAGCACCGAACATTTCCGAGGCCTTACATCGCACAAACATCCCAATCTAATCCCCTAGATACACAATCTTTCAAATTCTTGAGTAGTCTATGAGTAGTTACTAAAAATCAGCTTCCTTACGCGGGCGTTGTACCTGGACTGCTCTAGAGCGCTGCACTGGGAAACCAGGCACCTTTCTAAGCAAACATGCATCTCAGGTCTTGGCCTGGGCTCCCTCCAGCAAAAGGAACCAAGTCAGGCCAGGCCAGGGTTCCAGCGTTACCCACCTTCTACCGAGGCGGACCACTAGTACCGGTGGCTGCCCGAGTGCCCCGGGCGAGCAAAACCCGCAACCGCGAGAAGTCTTTAAGCATCGCGGGTCCGCCTCTCTCCCTAACCCTCTTTGTTTTCCAAATACTTCAGCGCTGACGTCACCGGACTGGACAGCAGGCTGCATTCTTTCTAAGTGAGAGCCAGTTCGTGGCTCCGGAGAGGATTTTCCAAGGAAGACAAAGAAGAATTCTTGAGCTAGCTGAGGGTAAAAGCCACCTGTATCCCCAATCTAGACAAAGCAGTCGCGACGATCTTGTAATTCAGCAAGATATGCCTACCGCAGCTTTTCACTTGCCCCGTACGCGAGACGCACACTCCCAAACACTGATCCTCTGTCCTTCCTCCAGCCCCCGTGGGTCGGAGAATCGTGTCCTCACCCCCACAAAAGCGCGAGCAGCCTAGGCAAGACAGACACCCAGGACTGATCCTCGAAAGGGTGAGGCTCCCCTCCCGGCTCCCGGGGAGGTTCGTCCACCCCAGCTCCGATCTCCAGAAAGGGTCGGGCTGATCGCCGTGTCGGGGTTCCGCTGGAAAGCGTCCCCGCCGGCCTCGCGCACTGCCCGGAGCGCGGGGCGCCTTGCTTACCGCTGCGGCCCGCGGCTGCCGGCGCACGCAGACCCGGTTCGGCTTAGGTACGGTCGGCAACAGAGGTGCGCACTCGTCGGTGGCGCCGCCGATCTGCTTGCTCGCGCCCCAGTGCGCAGCCTCTAGGTCAGCCCGCGCTGGAGGCGGCTGCTATGCCAGGAATGTGAGAGTTTCAGGTTCCCCCTCGGGATCAAAGCGAACCACAAATAACCTCTCAGCGCGCCGCCCTCCTCCGCTCTCCGCCTCCCTCCGCTCCCCGGCCCAGCCCCCGCCTTCCTCCCGGGAGGCGGCGCTGCGGCTGGCCGCTGGGCTGGCCTCAGCCTTGTCCCCTTGCCACCCTGGGCTCTGGCGGCCGTGTGGCATTCCCTGCCCCCTGCTTTGTGTCCTAGCTGTTGGGGGTGTCTTAATCAACTCGTCCCGAGATCGCTCCAGCACTGTCCGCACCCGGTTCTCACCCGTCATTCCTACAGGCGCCGAGGGACGACTTCCCGGGACGAGCCTCGCGCGCTCCTACGGTGGCTGCAGGAGGGGGTCTGTGGCGTTTCGGAGAAGGCGGGAGGACTGCAAAGCAGTTCACATCCGCCCACTTTTGACCGTGTTGCAGGCGAACCAATGTTTCGTCCCGCAGCTGCCCAGCCTCTTTCTTAACCCTTACTATTTCACCCCCCAGCGGCAAACATTGAATTGCACCTTTATTGTTTACAAACACCTTCGCCGGCTCTTTTAGATCCTCCCTCTACAGGAAGTGTGTGAATCTGGGTTGGAAATCTGGTGAATTTAATCCACTACCCAAGTGAATGAGCCACTCACTGGGCACTCGGTCCAACTTCTTCCTGACTCGGCTCATCTTCAAGCTAGGCACGCGGCGGGTCACCAGTTGCTTTTTTTTACTCGGCCATCCGATTCCAGTCACCCTTGGGTGCTCTCATCACCTCTGTAATAAATAAGAAACCAAACTCAGAGAGTTTAAGCAACTTACCTAGGATCACACAGATTCTTGGTTTTCGGAATCCGGGCTCCCTAACCTAACAAGACAGGCCCAGAGATCTCTGCTTCCACCTACTGTCCCCAGTTCCAGTGTCTTTTCTACCTCATCTACACCTAGCCAACCCTCTTTGTCTTCCGCCTCTCTGGCTTCTGGTGTTTTACTTTGGTGTGGAATCGACTCTTCTCTCTCATTTGGACCCTTCTTCAACTTCCCCAGAAGATTCCTTCTCCAGCTTAGCTGCTCGGACTCTCCTCCTCCTCCTCCTCCTCCTCCTCCTCCTCTTCCTCCTCCTCCTTCTCCTCCTCCTCCTCCCTCTGGTTAGAGCTTCCCGTTGGCTTACATTCCTCAGTCCCATCCACCTAGAATCAGGGCTCATTTCTGCTGCAGGCTGGCCAGCCCCCCCCCCCTTCCCTCAGCGTTCTCAATTCCCAAGTTTGTTTGAAGGGTCCAAGGGCGAGAAATCTTTCAAACTCAATAGCCAGGGATGTGGCTAGTTTTGCATAAAGCTTTCCTTTAGAGGTGTGTGTGTGTGTGTGGGGGGGGGTCCTTAGGAGTTAACCACCCTTGCTGCCTTTACAGAGGATGTGCCTTTGTGTCCCAGCACCCACCCGATGGTTCACAACCATTTGTGACTCCAGTTCCAGGGGATTTGATAGGCAATTCTGAATTATGCTGGTACCAGGCACTCACGTGGTGTTCGATCCTACCTGCAAGCAAAGCATTCATACATATAAGATAAAATAAGTAAAAAGTCTAAAAACAAAAAATAATGTATATATGTTTCATTAGGATTTCATTTTCGATCCTGTTTGTGTCTGAGACAGATGAGAAAATAACCAATATGCCAAGCTGAAGGCTACCTTACAGAGAGAACTGTGGCTCGCACACCGTGTCCCCTGTAGCTGCAGTAGGTAGGAGTTGCATGACAAAGACTAGAGAAGAGGTTCCCAGGTGTCCTCACTTCATGGGCAGCATTCTTGGAAACCCTTGGTGGAGACACTTACAAGAGTAGGTGTGGGCACATATGCTCTGAGTTATAAAATCAGGAGAAAGGCCATATGGCGCAGTCCTGGGGTTCACTGGTGCTTGAAGGGACACCTCACGAGATGTTTGACGAACAAGCGTTCCTGAGATAATTGGAGGAAGGGGCCAGTTTAAGGCAGCTAGAATCCAAAGGTTCATTTTGAGGGTGGGTGAGCCTTCTTCAGACCAAGACAAGCCCTGCATTAGTTTATGTACATAGGTCAAAGGGACAGAGTGGGGAGAGGGAGTCGCAGAATGTATATGCATTTTTTCCCTCTTTGTAAGAAGGATAAAGGGCGGGGCCTCTCTGACAGGGTCAGGCCTGGGGCCTCAAAGGAATCTGCCTGAGCTGGCAGCCACACCTGGCGCTGCAGGGTGCTGGAGTGAGAAGTGGCCTCATCTCAAATGTGCCAGGGGAGCTTATACACAGGTGGGCCCCGGGTGGCCAGCCTGCTTGCATATCAACCGTCACTGAGAACGGGGACAAAGAGAGTCAAGTAGAGAGGCAGGGGCTTCCTAACTCACCTCGGTCTCTCTCCCGGCCCCTCTGCAGGTAACGATTCTTCCCAGATGAGTCTGGGACTGGCTGGGTTTGGAATCTTGCCCAGGGAAAGCTTGCAAAGTTGACCCAGTTCTCAGAGAAAGCCCTGGCTTCGGAGAGCTCAGCTCACTGGGCTGTGGCTGCATCGGAGGTGTGTTTCTGGGCTTAGCGAATTGTTCAAATACCCATACCCTCCTCCCTCCTCACCCTGATCAGGCAGCTGCATCTCCCAGCCCCCTGCTGGAATGTGAGGGCAGATCCTCCGCGGAGCCCCCTGCCTTGAGCTACCGAGAAGAGACTGTCTTCCTTACTACCCAAATGGTTGATTGGTGCTGGGAGGGAGTCTGGGCTCCATTGGCAACATCAAAGGAAAGCAGCTAGTTGTGAAATTCCCCTTCCCAGCTTCCCTTGACACTCGACAGGTTATGGGAACAGGAAGCCTACTAGAACCCAGGGCCAGAAACAAACCACTTAAAGAGCTGATGTAAGCACCACGGAGATGAAAATCCCAACCCTTTGCTGTTTCAGGGGTAGAAGAACCAAGCAAGAGCTGTCTGTGTCTTTCTGCACACGCCCTGCTCATCCTCACGGCCCCTACCTCTAGATTATATCTCTCGAATCCAGCCTTCCATCACTGCTCCCTCCTCTTCCTCTTCTTCCCAGGCCTCAGACCAGCAGGCTCAGGCTGGAAGGGGCTGTGTCCTTGGGATTAAATCCTCAAAAGATGGAGCGTTTGTGAATTAAGGCACCGTGTCTGTGAAGGTATGAGGGGCTTTCTTCCAACCGAAGGAGCCACTTTCCAGGCTGCGTGTACTCCTTGGGCCTCTGGCCATCCTCGGTGGGTCTTTAATGTGGTGATGCTGCAGGAGTGGGGTTATCCATCGACATGGTAAGGAGAGGGCAGCTGTGCCCACTGCTCCATTACATTCCCCGTGTGGGGCCACATGTGGCCAGACCAGCCTTGAACCTAGTTCTGAAAGGAAGATATGTCAAATGGATGTTGGCATGTATGAAGAAACTGCAGAAGGATACCCTTTAGCTTATTCTTCTCTAGATAGCTGTCACATTGAGGATGGGGAAGGGAATCCTGAGTTGCCACCTTCAGGCCGGTGAACTAAGACAGATTAATGTAACCCCTGACACCTCCCTTTTCTGTGAAACTAAGAATGGTGTATGCTGATTAGTGGATGAGCCACTGATGCCCGGGAAGACTCTCTAGTCCTGACAAGAAGCTGCATCCGACATGGGGAGTTTCTGGGTTTTCAGTTTTTATAGGAAAAGGCTCCTCTGCTTTTACCCAGGGGAGGGAGGAGGACAGGGCCACTGTGGTGGAAGGGCGCCCCCTAGTGTTGGGCACCTCAGCTGTTGGGGTAAGTGCTCGGAGGGTGGGTCTGGTGACAGGGTAGTGGTTGGGACAAGGTTTCGTTCAGGGATAGACATCGCCAAGATTTTTTTTTCAAGACAGTCTCACTGTGTAGCTCCAGCTGGCCTGGAATTTACTACATACAGGAAGCTGGCCTCGAGCTTACAGAGATCCACCTGCTTCTGCCTCCGAGTGCTGAATTAAATGTGTGACACCATTCCCAGCACCCATGTCTTTTAGAAAACAGATTAATAGCTTCCGTTTCATGTTTTGCTTTTCCTCCCATCTCAGCCTCTCTTGGGATTTCTGTGGTCTTCGAGGGAACATAGCCTTTAACACAAAGAGCATTGATACTTAGGAAACACAGCCACTCACCTGTTCACCCTCCCAGATATCCGTTCTGTCACAAATGTCATATCTATGTTCAAATAAATCACCCACTGAGAGACCCTGTATGAGCCAAAGGAATTTCCATTTCTGGTGGGTTGAATGCGGATGGACCCCAGAGGGTGTTGAAGTATGTGGGCCCCAGTCAGTGGTGCTACTTGGGCATGTTTAGAAGGTGTGGCCTTACTGGAGGAAATATGTCACTCCAGGCAGGCTTTGAGGTTTCAAAGCTTTGCCACTTCAAAGTCAGGCTTGCTCCGTCTTGGCGGTACCCTCCCTGGAGACCATAGACAGTGGTTCCAGCCAACAGCTTTCTTCTTGAGATTCCCCTTCATCAGCATTTCAGGGTTCCCCTTAATTTACTTTTCTTAAGTCCTAAGTTTCGTGGACTCTTTGTCTTCATCTTTCCGGGTTTGTTGTCTTGTAAGATCAAATGGACTTGCAGATAGCAAATTTAAAGGTTTACTTATCATATACACACAGTATTCTGCCTGCACGTATGCTACATGGTAGAAGAGGACGTGGGATGCCCAGGTATAGATGGTTGTGAGCGACCATGTGGTTGCTGGGAATTGAACTCAGAACCTCTGGAAGAACAGCCGGTGCTCTTAACCTCTGAGCCATCTCTCCAGCTCCTAGATAGCAAATTTGAAAGAAGCTGTTCTTGACTCAAAAGACCTTTAAACATACACAGGCAAACACACAAATAAATAAAAGTATACTTTGTATTTATTTATTTATTGTATATGTATGGTTGCTGTGGTTTGGAGGAGAATGGCCCCCACAGACATGCATTTGAATGCTTGGGGAGTAGCATTAGAGGGTATGGTCCTGTTGGAGGAAGTGTGACTGGAGAGGTCACTTGGCAGTTAAATCACTTGGCTGCTATTCATGAAGACTGAGATTCTATTTCCAGCACCCACATGGCAGCTCATAACCATGTGTAACTCCAATTCCAGGAAACCAGATGCCCTCTTCTGTCCTCTTCAGAGACCAGGCAAAACAACTGCCTTAGTTAGGATTTCTGTTGCTGTGAAGAGACGCGGTGACGGTAGCAACTCTTAAAAACAAAAACACCTGGTTGGGGCTGGCTTGCAGGTTCAGGGGTTTAGTTCAGTACCGTCATGGCAGGAAGCACAGAGGCATGCTGGCGGACAGGATGCTGGAGAAAGAGCCGAGAGCGCTACATCTGGATCTGCAGACAGCAGGAGAGAGTCACTGGACCTGGCTTGGGCATCTGAAACCCCAAAGCCAGCTAGGTGGTCGTGGCAGCAGTGGTAGTACCTGCCTTTCATCCCAGCACTCGGGAGGCAGAGACAAGCATATCTCTGTGAGTTCCAGAACAGCCTGGCCTACAGAATGTGTTCCAGGATAGCCTGGGCTACATAGAGAAACAATGTCTCAAAAAAAAAAAATCTAAACTAAACTAAACCTATCTCAAAGCCCATCCTTAGTGACACATTTCCTCCAACAAGGCCATGCCCTCTGCTGCTACTCAGTAAGTATTCAAATTCGTGTCTGTGGGGACCATTCTTATTCAAACCACAGCAACCATACATATAAAATAAATAAATAAGTATACTTTTATGTATGTATGTATGTATGTGTGTATGTGTGTGTGTGTGTGTGTGTAGAGGAAGAAAGGAGCATTGGATCCCCTGGAGCTGGAGATTCAGGCAGATCTCTTGACATCTGAATTCAGGCCCTCTATTCAAGTCCAGCAAGTGCTCTGAATTACTGAGCCACCTCTTTTGTCCCCAAGGTATTTTGACTCCATCCTCACACAGTTGTCCCAACTGGGGTGTGGCTGGGTATAGAAGTCTAGGTTGGAAATCATCTTCCCTCCGAATTTAGAAAGAGTACCTCACTGTCTCCCTCCCATTGCTGCCACCGAGAAAAACACAACCCTGGCTGCAGATCCCTGTGTGTAAAAATGTAAAATGTTCTCTCCTTCCCTGAAGCCTTTGGGATTTCTCTACACATCTGGTGCCCTGGAATGTGTGTGGCATGTCTTCCGGTGCTTTTATCCTTTGCTCTGGTCCTTAAATGGTCCCTTTCATCTGGTACTTCATGTTCCTAAGCATTTTGGGATTGTCTCATACAGATTTCTTCTTCCTCCTCATCTTCCTTCTCTTCTTCTTTTTCCTTTTTCTTTTTCTTCTTCTTCTTCTTCTTCTTCTTCTTCTTCTTCTTCTTCTTCTTCTTCTTCTTCTTCTTCTTCTTCCTCTTCCTCCTCCTCCTCCTCCTCCTCCTCCTCCTCCTCCTCCTCCTCCTCTTTCTCCTCTTCCTCTTCCTCCTCTTCCTCTTCCTCCTCCTCCTCTTCCTCCTCCTCCTCCTTCTTCTTCTCCCCCCCTCTCTTTGGCAGGGTCTTACTATGTGGCTCTTAGTGGCCTGAAACTTGATATGCAGAGCAGACTGGCTTTGAACTCAGAGACCCTCCTGCCTTCGCCTCTCTAGTGACAGAATTATAGGGTCGATTAGTACAAGTTGCCACATATGGTTGCTAGTGTTGCTTCCTTTTCTCTTCTGGGAGTTCAGTAATTTGGATGTCAAAACTTCCAAAAATGATCGACTAACTCGTAAGTCTTTTTTTCCTAACTTGGTATCTTTCTGTCTTGGCGTTTTCTGTCTTTTACTTCAACCTTTCTGTATTTCTCTATCTTTAAACTTTTAGAATAGTTCTTGTTCCCTTTCCTAACATTGTCTTCTTGTTTTGTAACTCATCTGTAGTCCTCTGGGAGTCGGAAGTCTAATAGAAATTCTTCATTCTTCCTGCCTTCCACCTTGCCTGGGTCTCCTTGGCGTTCACTTGTTTCTGTTTGTTTGGCTCTCTGTCTTTCATAGTTACAGTTTCCCTCAAATGTGATTCTTGGCTGCCTGGTCCTGAGAGGGAGGCATTTAAGGCCTAGGAGATGGCTTAGGAGGTAAAGTCTCCACACAAAAGCATTATTGCATGAGTTCAGCAATCCCAGCATCCACGTAAAAGCCTGGAGAGGCAATTGGGGGCTGGGAGACATGTGTATCTTAGGGGTTCATTGATCACACACACACACACACACACACACACACACACACACGTGCATGCACACACAAGTGTGATGGCTTTAGCAGTAATGGAAACCTCATGTCAGGCAATAGTAATGAGTCTGGGGGGGGGGGGAATAAAAACAAAAACAAAAAACAGAATAAGGCCATAGCTGTGCTTCAAGGACAGTGAGGAGACCATGTAGGTCATTTCTTATCGGTGCTTTTGGTGAAGGGAGTGAGCTTCGAAATCTTCTGGAAACTGGGTTGACAGATGTGGGAGCAAGCCGGGAGAAATCGGAAGTGCGAGAGGGGCATGCATGCCGGGCAGCCCTCAGTACCACACCAGAAGGAGGGCACCTTGGAAAGCTTCATCAGCCTTCCTGTTTGCAGCCTCCTCTCACCCCTTCCCCCTCCCTAGCACCCGGCGCCTCCATTTCCTGAGATTGTCTGAGGCTTTGCTGAGTTAGGGCCTTGTCCTCCCCAGGGACACAGGACAGTGGAGAGAAAGTGGGAGCCTCTTTGATCCGCATCCTGCTTTCCAGGATGTTCCAGTCCAGAGAGGCTTTCAGGCCTTCTTTGGCTGAGGGCAGGGTTTGTTTCTGCGGTTCCCTGTTTTGCGTGAAGGGGCTGCTCTGATCCACTGTCCTCCCAGGCAGCCTCCTTTTGCCTGCTGTGCTAGCTCATTCTAGGCCTTGTCAGGACAGAAAGCTGGCAAGCTTGGAGTGGTTGGGCTGGTTCTACTGCCTCAGAGCTTGCTTTCCACGAGTGAGCTGGCTCCCATCCGTCTGCCAAGGGCAGGCCTGGGAATGAGGCCCTTCTGTAGAGTTGGAACCACAGAGGTATATGGTACGCTCTCCGGAGTCTCCAGAATTCTGAAGCCAAAGATATAACCTTGGAAAGAAAATGGCCATTAGGCCTGAAATTTTAGAATCCCAGGGCTGAACCTGCAACTCAGGGAACTCCTGACTCTGCTTGCAAATACTGTTTCTCTTCAATAAAACAAAGGAGCAAGCTGACCCTCCTGGATACTTGTAGCGCATGCATATGTGAAGAGGCCCTTTGTTTCCTTCAGGCTGTGGCCACCTCTAAGGGCTGAGCCCCTTTCAACCTCTTTGGAAGAGTTCTGCTGTTTAGCCAGGCTGGGCTGGGGCTTGAGTCTCTTGGCAGACAAGATAAGGCCTGGCTTTGTACAGAGTTCCTCCGGGAGTGTTGTGTAGGCACTGATGGGAAAGCCAGGGAGACTCCACAGTTAGCACGTCTTCCTGACAGACTCAAAGAAACGGTTTCTGAGAAATACTCTTCTGAGTGAAAAGAATGTAGGTTTCTGCAGAAAAGAAGCCACATGTGTGAGGATATGTGGAAAGAAATGAGACTCACTTTAAAAAGAAATTAGGGAGTCCATGAATTAGAGTAAGAAAATTATCATTGCTGGGCAGTGGTGGCACAGACCTGTAATCGCAGCACTCAGGAGGCTTTGAGTTCGAGGCCAGCCTGGTCTACTGAGTAAGTTCCATGACAGCCAGGAATATACAGAGAAACCTGGTCTCAAAACAAACAAATAACATGTCATTTTAGTAGAGAATTCTAGATGTTTCCAGAGAAGGTCAGTGAACGGTGATGCCCACGTGAAGTATGGGCCTTGGCTAACTCTGTGCAGAAGACATGACAGGGCCCAGCTCTCTAGCCTATATATTCAGACCCTTTGGCAGTGCACTGGCTGGTTTTATGTGTCAACTTGACACAGCTGGAGTTATCACAGAGAAAGGAGATTTCCTTGATGTCTTAGTCAGGGTTTCTATTCCTGCACAAACATCATGACCAAGAAGCAAGTTAGGGAGGAAAGGGTTTATTCAGCTTACACTTCTACACTGCAGTTCATCACTAAAGGAAGTCAGGACTGGAACTCAAGCAGGTCAGGAAGCAGGAGCTGATACAGAGGCCATGGAGGGATGTTTCTTACTGGCTTGCTTCCCCTGGCTTGTTCAGCTTGCTCTCTTATAGAACCCAAGAGCACCAGCCCAAACGTAGTACCACCCACAAGGGGCCCTCCCCACTTGATCATTAATTGAGAAAATGCCCCACAGTTGGATTTCATGGAGGCACTTCCCCAACTAAAGCTCCTTTCTCTGTGATAACTCCAGCCTGTGTCAAGTTGACACACAAAGCTAGCCAGTACACTTGAGGAAATGTCTCCATGAGATCCAACTGTAAGGCATTAGTGATCAAGATGGGGAGTGGAGAGGGGGCTCATTCCATTGTGGGTGGTACCATCCCTGGGCTGGTAGTCCTAGCTTCTATAAGAAAGCAAGCTGAGCAAGCCAGAGGAAGCAAGCCAGTAAGAAACACCCCTTCATGGCCTCTGCATCAGCTCCTGCTTCCTGATGTGCTGGAGTTCAATCCTGACTTCCTTTAGTGAAGAACAGCAATGTAAAAGTATAAGCTCAATAAACCCTTTTCTTCCCAACTCACTTCTTGGTCATGATGTTTGTACAGAAATAGAAACCCTGCCTAAGACAGGCAGGCAGCTGTTCTCTCGAACCCAGGCTATATTCAGAGTGAATATAGGCACTGGAAGTGACTTGGAATCTGGAACTTCTACAGAAATTAATCTGGCAGAAGCACAGGGGGTTTGTCCCTGGAAGGTTAGAGGCAAGGTGAGGTGACAGGAGGAGAGGAGAGCAAGGACAGGCAGATCACTAGTGTGATGCTTGGAGAGTGTCAAAGCTGCATTTGTAATATGACAGAATTTAATATAAAAGCACGAAATAATATAAAATCATGAGATCTGACCATTTTCGTGTAGGGTTTGATGAACTTTGGCAATTGTGTAGAGTTATATAACTATATTCCAATAAAGAGGGAGCATTTGTTTTTGTTTTGTTTTGTTTTTGTTTGTTTGAGATAGCATCTCACTATGCATAGTTCTGCTTCCTAAGTGTTGGTATCAAAGGCACACACCCAGCAAGAATACTCTTTCTCTTTTAAAATATTTTATTATGTTTTATATATAGGTGTTTTGCCTGTAGGTATTAATAATTTTAAGAAGGATTTATATTTAACAAGTGTAGTGAGGTGAGATTCCTTTTTTTTCTTAAAATATGTCTAAAACTATTAACTTACTAAAGAACTACTGACTTACTAAGGAACTGGTCCTTTACCAAATCATTGCCATAAAATATTCTTCTGTGCCTGTGATTTAGTTCAGATAGTAGAGTACATTCTCAAGGCCCTGGGTTCAGTCCCCAGCACTGTCTAAACCAGGCATGGTGGCACACACCTCTAATCCCAACACCGAGGGAGAAAAGGCAGAAGAATAAATAGTTCAGTGTCATCCTCAGTACCTAATCTGAGTCCATTCTGGGCTATATGAGTCTCAAAACATTTTTTTTCTCTCTGTATCATCATACAAGAGGGAGGTGGGACTATTGACAAAGCCATGCAAGATTGTCACCCTCAGCTTCTTCTGCTTCTGCTCCATGAGAGACTAGATGCTTTAGTAGTAGTGGTGGTGGCGGCGGCGGCGGTGGTGGTGGTGGTGGTGGTGGTGGTGGTGGTAATGTAATGATGGTAGTAGTAGTAGCAGCAGTAGCAGCAATAGTAGTAGTGGTGGTAGTAGTCGTAGTATGCATACTTGTGGGGGAACAGTGTTTATGCATGCGACATCATGTCTGTGGAGGTCACAGGACAACTTTTGGGATATAGTTCCTTTCTTCTACCATGTGGGTCCTGGGGCTGGAACTCAAGTCATCATGCTTGAAAGCAAGTATGAAAATGAAAGTATGAGTATGAAAATTATGCTAGAATAGCTGGAATTCTTCGTATAAATTCCAGGAAATGCAGAGGTTCTGGACACCACATGGAAATTAGAAAGAGGGAACATGCCTCCACCCCCAAGCAAAGTAAAGCACATTTCACTTTCCTTGGTGCTTGGAGGGATGGGGGTGGGTGTTGGAATGGGAGACACCAGTTCTGGCCACCATTCCTGCAAGAGCCTCAGGTGGAGGTGGACATGGTGCCCACTGAGGCTGGTAGAGTAAGGCACAGAGGAGATAGAGAACCTACTGGCATGCAGGGATGGGGCAAGCAACCTGGCACAGTGCTCCCCGTCAGAGATGTGGGGAGTTTGCCTACTGGAATCCATCACCTGTAGTTTTCCTGGCTCCCAGGAGGAGAAAGCTTAGCTGTGTTAGTCACCACCCCTCACCACAATACACACACACATACACACAGCTACCCTGGTTGTGGACAAGGGACCAAGTCATGGCCTGAAGAGATGGCTCAGTGGTTAAGAGCACCGACTGCTCGTCCAGAGGTCATGAGTTCAAATCAAGTTGAAAGCAAGTGCCGTCCCTGCTGAGCCGTCCCACTGGTCCAGAGGCATCCTGTTCCTGCAGTTGCTCCAGGCAGATCGTCTTTGGAATATGCGTTCGCCACTCTGGCCCGTTCCCCTCGTGCTTTGAGTCACTATGTTGTTTTATTAAAACATACAGCAGGGTAGAAAGCTGTGGGCTCGAGCTCTGGACCCAAGCCTTACTTCGTGGCTTTGATCTCGTTGCTCGGACTCTCTGTGCTTCCTTTTGCTCATCTGAAAAATCGAAATACTTAATAATGGTTTATTCAACTCCCTCGCTCCTGGATTTTCCACCCCACCCTGCTCTTTCTTTTCCACCTTCAGGAGCCTGGGTTTAGAGGACAGTCTCCAAGATCTCTTCTTGTCCCTTCTTCTGACTGACCTTCCTGAACATTGTGGTGGTGGTGGTAGGGGGCATGTCCTAGGTGTGAGGTCTGTGGTGGCCTCTGAAAAGCCAGCTTATTGGCTCTCACTACTCCTATGACTTCTCAAGCTTCGAGACTCAGAAGTGACACTTTGTATTCTTAGCTTATTTATTCTTGGAGAGGTTAAATCATGGGTCACTTGTCCGAGGTTGCTCAGGGAGTAAGCGCTCCATCTCCTTCTAAAAAACCAAAACAACCAAGAAGGCCAGGAAAATGGCTCAACAGGTAAAGGCACCTGGTAACAAGACAAACATCCTGAGTTTAATTCCCAGCATCAACATGGTGGGAGGAGAGAACTGATTGCCATAAACTGTCTTCTGATCTCCATGCTTGCACTGTGTATTTCTGTGATTTTTAAATTTTTTTCTCTTCTCTTCTCTTCTCTTGTTTTTGTTTTTGTTTTTGTTTTTGTTTTTGTTTTTCCAGATAGGGTTTCTCTGTGTAGCCCTGGCTATCCTGGAACTCACTCTGTAGACCAGGCTGGCCTTGAACTCAGAAATTCACCTGCCTCTGCCTCCCAAGTGCTGGGATTAAAAGCATGTGCCACCACTTCCCAGTGATTTTGTTTGTTTGTTTGTTTGTTTTTGTTTTTGTTTTTTCGAGACAGGGTTTCTTTGTATAGTCCTGGCTGTCCTGGAACTCACTCTGTAGACCAGGCTGGCCTCGAATTCAGAAACTAGTCTGCCTCTGCCTCACAAGTGCTGGGATAAAAAGCGTGCGCCACCACCGCCTGGCTCCCAGTGATTTTTAAATTTCTAAAAATGCCTTTGTATGTGTGTGGATGGTTGCATATGTGTGTGTATCTGTGTGTGTGTGTGTGTGTGTGTGTGTGTGTACTTGCATCTGTGTATGCATCTGTGTGGAGGGTAGGGGTCAACTCAACCTGGAGCTTACCAAGTTGGCTAGACTGTAAACCCCTGGGCTCATCCAATTCCCTGCTACACCTGACCCCCAGACTAGGATTACAGGCCTTATGCTCTTAGCTGTCTTGATGAAAGTACTGTTGAACTTCTTCTAAACTTCATCTTTGCTCAGCAAGCTCTATAACTGAGCCATCTTCCAAGCCCCAGAACAAGCTGTTTTAAATCTGAGACAAGGAAGGTGGTTTAGCCTATGGTTCCTGCTCTGCAAGCATAAGGCCTGGATGTGAGTGTGAATTCCCAGCATTCACATAACAAAGCATGGCTTGTCTGAGCTTGTCTGTAACCCTAGCAGTGATGTGGAACAGAGACAGGAGGATACTAGCTTGCTGGCCAGCCTAACTGAAACAAAGAGTGTCTAGTTCGATGAGAGACCCTGTGTCAAGTGAAGAATACGGAAAACCATAGAGGAAGCCCTCACGTGCTGTGCACAGGAACACACCCCTGCACACTCACATGTGTGAGCCCTCCCACAAATACAAACATGTTACACTTTTTTTTTTCTGAGACAGGGTTTCTCTGTATAGTCCTGGCTATCCTGGAACTCTGTAGATCAGGCTGGCCTGGAATTCAGATCCACCTGCCTCTGCCTCCCTAGTGCTGGGATTAAAAGTGTGCCCCAACACCACCCAGCTACCATCTCTTCTCAATGGGATGCAGTTGAATGGCCCTCCTGTTTCAACCTTGCCACCTGGGACTAAGTGTCTGAGTGACATTGTCCAGGCAGAGGGTGAAAATACCGGGGAGAGACCCTGCACCACTGGATTCCTGGTAGGTCAGTTCCAACAGGTCTGACAGGTGAGTTAAGAAGGAGAAATGCATTGTGTCAATACAGTTTTCCTTGCTAGAGTTAGTCCTTCTCTCTGTCCTGTTTATAGGGAACACACTGTCACGGTCGTGGGTTCTGATTCAGATGGTGTGCCCTGGGAGACTGCGGTGGTTTGAATATGCTTGGCCCAGGGAGTGGCACTATTAGGAGGTGTGATCTTGTTGGAATAGGTGTGTCACTGTGGGTGTGGGCTTTGACAGACCTTCCTCCTAGATTCCTGGAAGTCAGTCTTCTCCTAGTGGTCTTCAGATGAAGATGTAGAACTCTCAGCTCTGCCTGCACCATGTCTGCCTAGATAATAGACTGAACCTCTGCACCTATAAGCCAACCGTAATTAAACATTGTCCTTATAAGAGTTGCCTTGGTCACGGTGTTTGTGCACAGCAGTAAAACCCTCACTAAGACACCAGGGGTCCCTGTTCTGTGCTGCCCTTTTCTCCTATGTCAATTGATTGCCTTCTGTGAGTTTTTTGTCTTAGCTGTTCGTCAGTTGCTTTCTTCTCAATTTAGACATAACCTGGGCACGCTTATTACTGGCTATATCCCTAACAGGTAGAACAACCTTTGGCACTTACCAGAGGGTTCCATAAATATTTGCTGACTGCAGGAAAACTTGGACTTTTGTGATCCCTCCCCACCCCCATAGGAAGATCCAAGTTGTTTTGGGATTGGTGGCTGCCTGAAGGAAGCCAGAAATCTCATTAAGTTGTTTCTAGAATATACAGGGATGTTCTTCTAGGTGAGAAGTAGTTCTTTCACATATTAGACACATGACATGGGTCTGAACCTATTAAGCTCCTTTGAGGTTACAGGGCCTATGGCCTGTCAGGCTATAACACCTCATTGTTGGCTTCATGTGGTACCCAACCTTGTAGTTTTAACTAAGTTGAAATTAGTATCATTAGCACTGCCTTATGACCATGAATCTGTCACTTTCATTGTCTTTTTTTTTTTTTTTTAACTAGGAGCATGCTTCTTGATGCAGTGGGTTTTCAAGGGGAGAGGATTGTACAAGATAGAAACCAGGTGAGAGAGGCCCACGGGAAGCCATGCTAGAAGTTGCCAGCCATGTTTGACTTTCTGTTAGTAAATGAGTGAGCAGACAAATGAGAAAATGAATGAATGAATGTCTAAGGGAGTGTGTGAGTGAATGAGTGGGTTAGTTTGTCAATGAGAAAGTGTGTGAATGAGAGTTAAGTGTGTTAATGAGGGAGTGTATGCGAATGAGGAACTGAGTGAATGCATGAGTGAGTGTATGTGTGCATGTGAGTGTGTGTGAGTGTGTTGGAATATATGTGTGAGTGAGTGTGTGAGTGTATGTGTGAGAGTGGATATGTGGGTGTATAAATGAGTGAATGTGTATGACTTAGTGAGTGTGTGAGTGTATGTATGAGAGTGGATATGTGGGTGTATAAATGAATGAATGTGTATGACTTAGTGAGTGGAAGTGTGCAAGTGAGTGTATATGTGAGTATGTGTGTGAGTGTCTGTATGAGTGAGCATATGTGTGAGAATGATTGGATAAATGCGTAGCAGGAAATATTTAAAAAATGAATCTGCCAACTCTCCAAGGCTGCTCCGGACCACCACCAACTCCCTTGAGCTGCTGGTCTCCAGGCCCTCAAACTCTCTGGCCCTGCGGGGCCATAGGGCCTCCACTGGGCCATTTCACTCAACCATACCTCTGTTAGCCATCTCTCTGGTGGGAGACCCCCGAGTTCCTCTCGCTACCACACAACTGCCCCACTACAGGCCACCAGCTCTCCACCATTGGCAGACCCACATTCCAGTAACCAAGCAAATCAAAACTCTTAAGGCTTGATTGACCAATCAGATTTATGTAACAATATAAATGCAATTATAAGATGCCAATACAGTAAAAGCCTTATCCCAATATTGCTAACTTTTTATTTTCTTTTGTTTGTTTTTTTGGATTTGGTTTTTTCAAGACAGGGTTTCTCTGTATAGCCCTGGCTGTCCTGGAACTCACTCTGTAGTCCAGGCTGGCCTTGAACTCAGAAATCTGCCTGCCTCAGCCTCCCAGAGTGCTGGGATTACAGGCGTGCACCACCACCGCCCGGCTTATTGCTAACCTTTTAAAACCACCAGACAAATGTCTGGCACCATCTCTGCCATCTTTTCGGCCTCCTGAGCCCTCACCTTTCTCACCTGTGCATCCTATCTTCCTGTCCAATCACAGACCCTCCCTGTACTGATGAAATTGGACAGGAAAATTCCTGCAACATAAGTGAGTATATAAATGAGTGAATGTGTGTGACTAAATATTTAAGTGTGAAAGTAAGTGTGTATGTGGGTATGTGTATAAGTTTGTGTATGTGAATGAGTGTGTGAAAGTGAGTGAATAAGTGAATGAGTGAGTGTGAGTGTGTGTATATGTGTGTGAGTATGGGTGTGAGAATGATTGAGTGTGTGAGCATGGGTGAGACTGATTGAATAGGTGAGTGAGTGTATAAATGAGTGAATATGTGTGACTAAGTGTGTATGAGTACTTGTGTGAGAGTGATTGAATGTATGTATGCAAGTGAATGTATGTAAGTATGTGTGTGAGTGTGAGAGTGAGTGAATAAGTGAACGAGTGTGAACAAATGAGTGGATAAGTATATGAATGAGTGAAGGTGTGAAGATGTGAATAAGTGAGTGTATGAATGAGTGGATATGTGAAAGTGTGACTGAGTAAGTGACTGAGTGAATGAATGAATGAGTGTGTGAGTGAGTGAATGAGTGTGTGTGCGTGTCTGTGACTATGTGAGTGAGTGAGTGAATGAATGAGTGTGTGTGTGTGCACGCGTGTCTGTGACTATGTGAGTGAGTGAGTGAATGAGTGTGTGTGTGCACGCGTGTCTGTGACTATGTGAGTGAGTGAGTGAGTGAGTGAATGAGTGTGTGTACACACGTGTCTGTGACTATGTGAGTGAGTGAGTGAGTGAGTGAGTGAATTTGGGTAGACATTAGGGAAGAATAGATACAGGGAAGGCATCAAGCTCCCTTTGCGAAGCAGCGGGGACCACAGGTGTTGAGCTTCCCCGTCTCCTTTGACTCAGCTTCATTTTGCAGGCTGCTTAGCTTTCTCTCTGACTCCGCCTGCCTCCTTGGCCCGTGAGCGCATGCTCAGGGAGTTGTGGACTGCTTTCGGAGGAAAAGCTGAGAAAATGTTAATGTTTGAAAAACAAATTTCTTCCCACTCACATGGCTGAAATTAGGCCGAATACTCCTGTGCTGGAATTTTCCAACCGCTTTCCATTTCGCAAACATAGAGGTGGTGGTGTGGACAAAGCAGGGGCTTGTTCCTCCAGGAGGAAGGCGCTGGGTCTGTGGTGCCCTTTTGTGTGCTCAAGCATGAGGTGGCCAGAAGAAACGAAAAACAGGAGTACTCTCCCCAGGATGGCTGCAGGGACTGCAGCAGCCTTTGGAGACTCCAGCGAAACACAAACACGTTTCCACGCATTGTGGGGCACCTGGGGTGTGCTATCTCAGACTAAGAAGAGGGGTTCCAGGAAAGGTGGGCCAGAGCCTAACCTGTAAGCAGGAGCCACGTTAGAATGAGATAAAGTGTTGTGGATGGGAATTGGCGAAGGGAATCTAGTAATCAGGGGGAACATAAGATTAAGCTACAGCTGGTGCTTTGGAAATCGATCTGAATGAATGGAAGTGCTTGTTGACTGCTTAGAAAACACTGCAGAGTGACACAGGACCCCCTCCTCCCCCAGAACTTTAGGGGTCATAGTTCTTAGAGGGAACGTGAGGAAAGTATGTCCTTCTGAGGGGTGAATTAGCTCACCCCACCCAGCAAAGCTGAGCTGCTGGTGGCAGCAGCTTTGGGGGTGGGGAAGGGAGAGGGGGAGGGATAGCGTAGGGGAGGGTGGGGGTGGAGGACGGCTGCATCAGACCTCCTCTGGACCAGAAAGGCTGTTGAGAATACGCAGGGGCCTTGGACATGGCCACCTGGAGAATGGCAGAACTCACCATGACTCTTGATCTGCCTCAGGGTCAGGGGGACACCCTTCCTGGGAGACAAAGCACACAAAGGGTCACTCCAACCCCCTCTGCTCACACCCCTCTGTGCTCCCGCTGAGCAGTCCCTGCTCCATTTCTTTCCACTTCCTGTTGTTGGGCCCGATGCACATCATGCTCCGTGTATTTGTCCTATGTCCAGGTTATGTCTGCACTAGAATGTAAGGCCAAGATTCCCAGAGATTACAAGATTACCTGGCATGCAGAAGACCTGGCATTCATTGCGTAGAAGGAGCCGATAATGTGGCTGAGACCTGGTTTCATATTGGCAGTCTCTGCTTCTTGCTCCTACAGCTCGTCCGGGTGAGGAGAACAGTGGTATTAGCTTGGTCCCTTTTTAAAAAAGAGTCTTCCCCCACCCTGCTTCACTTTCTCCCTCTTGCTCCTGTCCTGCTCGCCCAGCCCATAGGTTCTTTATTTGTTTCTCATTACAGATGGTTGTGAGCCACCATGTGACTGCTGGGATTTGAACTCATGACCTCTGGAAGAGCAGTCAGTGCTTTTAACCACTGAGCCATCTCTTCAGCCCATGACTTGGTCCCTTGTCCACAACCAGGGAGGCTGTGTATGTGTGTATTGTGTGTGTGTGAGTGACTAACAAAGCTAAGCTTTCTCCTCTTGGGAGCCAGGTAAAACTACAGGTGATGGATTCTAGCAGGCAAACTCCCCACATCTCTGACTGGGAGCACTGTGCCAGGTTATTTGCCCCATCCCTGCATGCCAGTAGGTTTTCTATCTCCTCTGTGCCTTACTCTACCAGTCTCAGTGGGCATCATGTCCACTTCCAGCCTCAGTGGGCACCATGTCCACCTCCACCTGAGGCTCTTGCAGGAATGGTAGGCAGAACTGGTGTCTCCCATTCCAACACCCACCCCCATCTCTCCAAACACCAAGGAAAGTGAAATGTGCTTTACTTTGCTTGGGGGTAGGGGCATGCTCCCTCTTTCTAATTTTCATGTGGTGTCCAGAACCTCTGGATTTCCTGGAATTTATATGAAGAATTCCAGCTACTCCAGCATAATTTTCATATTCAAAGTTCCTTCCAGTGGGGACTTGGCCATCTGGGAGGCAGCCTCTGGAGAACTGGTAAGGTCCTGACTTCCCATTTGAGCTCTGGCCAAATGTGAGAACTTAAGTTTGATCACACACACACACACACACACACACACACACACAACATGCTAAGTGTGATGACATGAGCACACACATGGCTATACACACAACACTCTCACACATTACACACATGCATGCACATACATGCATCATCTATACTATGCCTTAGTAATTTCAGATGTGTTCTGCTTTAAGTGACAGCAAATTTGGTAGTAGTTCCTTAAATGAATAGGTGTCTAATCCAATAATTTAGCAAAAAGAATGGCAATTGCTGGTGGTTTTAATTCATCAAATTAATAATACATCTATAATTGCAAACTGCTTCTCTCTTTCACTTTTTAGCTTGCTTTTTCATAGTTTCAGGTTGGCTGCTACTGCTCCAGATGACACACCACTTTAAGGCAGGAAGATAGATGTGAATGGAGCAGAAGCTTTCTTAGAATACCCCAGCATCACCAACAGACTGCTTTTAGTTCATATCATCCATAATAGGATGATATAGCCAAACCTAGCTGCAAGGGAGTCTGATTAATCAACCAGGGCTGGACACATTCTCCTTCTATAGAAACCCAGGTCCTATTGTTTATTTGTTTGTTTGTTTGTTTTTGGGTTTTCGAGACAGGGTTTCTCTGTATAGCCCTGGCTGTCCTGGAACTCACTCTGTAGACCAGGCTGGCCTTGAACTCAGAAATCCACCTGCCTCTGCTTCCCAAGTGCTGGAATTAAAGGCGTGCACCACCACCACCACCATCCTGCTCCAGGTCCTATTATTTGAGGTCACAAAAGAAGCCATGGAGAATGGGTATCATGATAGACACTGGAAAGAGAAAGAACACTAAGACTGTTGTGAAGATCAAGTGGATTGAGGTATAGATGATGTTCAAGACTGCCTGGCCCAGTTAGATGCTGAAAAGATACAATGCATTCATCATTGGTTTTTCTTCCAATCAGTGCCTTCATTGACAAGGTCTAAGGAAATAGCTCCATTGTCTGAAAAGCCTGTGCAGTGCACAGTAAAATTAGTTCCCCCTACTTAGGCATTGACTCTTTCCCAGTTTCTCTGTTCCTCTCCTACCATGAGATATTCCTCAGCTTACACTCAAGAACATGTCTTGCATTCTAGACCGTATTGTTGTAATAGAGAACAAGGCCACAAGTAATAACCAAATAAACAGGAGAGAGGCAATTAAAGTCAGTGATCAGCACCATGCAGGAAATGAACAAGCTGAAAGGCTGAGGTGCCTCGCAGTAGGAGGCCTTGAAGTGGCTCTCCTGGGACTGAGTTTTACAGGAGGAATTGGAGCCTCCTAGGAAAGTCAACCATGAAGCAGCAACAGCAAAGACTATAGAGCTAGAGTGATCAGGTGGCCGGAGGCTAGAGGGGGTCAGGCGTTGCAGAGTTCAGTGAGCTAGGCAGGGAGGTATGATGAGACTCTTCTGGGGAGGGACCTGATGAGGCAGCCTCCAGAGGCTGAGGCAGGCTCCAAAGGCAGATGATGGAAGCCTGATTTTTGGTTTAAATAAGATGTGGAGCCATTCCCTGATTAAACACAAAGAAAGAAAAAATAAATAAAAAGATTGATTTAATTTTTATTTTATTTCTGAGACAGGGTCTGAGACAGCCCTTGGCTGTCCTGGGATAAACAAGGCTGCCTTCAAACTCATATCTGACTGCTTCTATCTATTTAAAGTCAGGTTTATTTGAATGTGGGAAGAGAGAGGTATAGGGAGAGGGAGATAGGGAGAGGGAGGAGAAGGAGAGGGAGAGGGAGAGGGAGAAGGAGAGGGACAGGAACAGGGACAGGGAGGTGAGTTCCTTAGAGCTCGAGTTTTATTAGTTTTGAGCAGCCTTGTATAGGTACTGAGAACCAAACTTGGGCTCTCTGGATGAGCAGTAGTTTGTGCTTTTAACTGCTGAGCCATTTTCTCAAGACTTCCAACACTGATTTTACCAAAAAAAAAGTGATATGATCAGATCTAAATTTTTAAGTGATTGCTTCAATTGTTCACTTATTAATTCGTTCAGTTTTTACATATTGGGCACCAAGCACTGCACTAAGGCACCAGGGATAGATATAGAGGAGTATACAAATCACAGGAAAATCTACCAGCCCAGTTTTCCAGGTAATTGCCTTGCTGAGACCACCCTGTAAGGATAGCTGTTGTGCACTGGGCACACATTATCCTCACTAAAGGCAAAAAATAAGCAGAACAAGTTGAAAACCATTTCATATGTCTGGTGGTGAGAATAATTGGGGGATGCAGGTTTGGGTTAGGTTAAGTTCTGGATGGGGGCATCTCTGGAAAGTTCTTCTGAGAGAGTGAGGCAAGGCTCTAGAAGAGCCAGGAAGCAGGCACAGTTCATGCAAAGGCCCATTATCCCCAGAATTTGCAGATGTCAATATAAAGTGCAGTTCTCACCACAAAGGGAACAAGACGGAGTTTATTCTGAGCCAAATGTGAGTGACTGTGGCCTGGCAATACAGATACAGGTCCCTGGAAAAACATGTGCCAATATGTGAGTAGTGATAGCTTAGTTAGGGTTTCCATTGCTGTGGAGAGACACCATAACCAACTCTTATAAAGGACATTTCATTGGGGCTGGCTTACAGGTTCAGAGGTTCAGTCCATTGTCATCAAGGGGGGAAGCATGACAGTACCCAGGCAGACATGGAACTAGGGAAGCTGAAAGTTGTACATCTTATTCTGAAGGGAACCAGGAGAAGATTGTCTCATGGGGGAGCTAGGAGGAGGGTCTCAAAGTGACACACTTCCTCCAACAATACCACACATCCTACTAATGCCACTCCCTGGGCCAGGCATTTTCAAACCACCTCAAATGACATGGATTTATGGTTAACAACAGAAGGAAGCCATGAGTCCAAATATTTACCAGACACATTGA
The DNA here is from genome assembly GCF_947179515.1 of Apodemus sylvaticus. Taxonomy (NCBI): domain Eukaryota; kingdom Metazoa; phylum Chordata; class Mammalia; order Rodentia; family Muridae; genus Apodemus; species Apodemus sylvaticus. The sequence goes on from NC_067478.1 coordinate 21,029,550, forward strand.
GAGGGAGCACCATATTACAAAGCAGAGATTCTTGGATCTATGTCTCAGATGTTGTTTCAGAATAGACCATTGACTTCACTCAGGGTTAGTATAAGCTTGTCGCCTACTACGTTGACATATTCAAAGGCTTTCCCTAATAGTTGAAATAATGTTGGTTAGATACAAATGGTGAATACTAAATAGTCATGTTGGCTTGAATGAAAAATGTCCCCCTTGGGCTTCCATAGTTGAACACTTGGTTTCCAGTTGGAGGTGCTGTCTGGGGAGGCTGTGGAACCTTTGGGAGAAGGGGCCATGCTGGGGGATGTAGATCACTGTGGGGATGGGCTTTGAGAGTCCACAGTGCTGCCCCACTTCCAGCTCACTTTCTCTGTTCCCTGCTTGCATTTGAAGATGTGATTTCTCAGCTTTCTGCCTCTGCAGCCATGCCTGCTGCTTGCTGCCACACTCCCCCTGTCACGATAGACTCTGACCCCTCTGGAACCTTAAAACCAAATAATCTTCCCTCTGTAAGTTGACTTGGTCATAATTGTTGTTGTTGTTGTGTTTTTTAGTCACAGTAAGAGCAAAGTAACACATGCAATGGTTAATTAAAGAGGATAAAGGATAGCTCTGAGTGGTTTTGGTTTCAGTTCTGCACATTTAGGAAGCTTAAACAAGCAGCCTTATAGCATCTTTAACACAGGTGTAGTTTTTTTCTGGGAACTTCCATTTACACAGGACAGTAGGGAGGGTATTGTGGCTGGAATGGAATCTGAGGCCCATGCAGCAGGGAATGAGGGAGAGGTGTGTAGCTTCTAGGAGAGCACTACAAGGAGCTTCACTTTTCTCTCTGAAATAGGGCTCTGAGAGAGGTTACATAATCTGACCTTTAGCTCATGAGTATTCGCTCCCTATCTTGAGAAGAGACAGAAAGGATGCAGTATATAAAATACAGCAGTTATGGGTGGTGGAGGGGAGGGAGAGATCCTTGGGGCTCAGTCCAGGGAGAATCTCCAAGGAGAGGTGTCTAAGACGTTCAAGTGGAGACACTGGGGTGGGGTGGGGGAGTGGGAATTGTAGGGTGTTGGGGGTACTTGGAGCTCAGACTGGAACGTTAAGTTAGGAAATCTTCAGTGAATACATGTGTTAGTCATCCTACCACTACTGTAACAAAATATCTGAGCTAATGGACGTATAAAGAGAAACGGTTTGCTTTGACCCTTGGCTTTGGAGGGTCCAGTCCATGGTTAAGCAGATCCACTGCTTTCAGGCTTTGACGAGACAGGAGTGTGTGGTGGAGTGAAACTGCTCCGTTCATCACCAGAAAGCAGAACGAGAGCATGAGGATAGGGTGGGCTTACATTTTTCAAAGCCTACCTCAATAAGGGTTCTGAAATGCTTTGAGCCCTCTTCTAGCCCACCATCCAAAGGTAGAGGAGAAAAGATGGTAAGCAGGACAAGGGGATGTGGACCTGTTTAGAAGTAGTTCTTTGGGGTGATATCAATCTCTGTTTGTCAGGATATCAGCAGTCTGGTTCAGTCATGTCGGGATACCACAACAGTGTCACCAAACATGAATCAGCAATGGTGGCGCGGCGATCCAGCAGAAACCGTCAGGTCTCTGCCAAATAGGGAGGAGTCAACTGGGACCAGCCAGAATGCTAGCAGTTCTCTGCCATGCTCTCTCAACAAAATGAAGATCAGCTTAGACGTAAGATGAACAAAGAGTCACACATCTAGCTATGCAAGCGCTGGACACTGTCCTTTGAGTCCTGCTTATACTCTCTCCAAACATCATGTGTCCTCTCTGGGTCTTGCCTCAGCAAAACATCATGTGAGTCTGCATCATATGACACAACTGGAAATTTCCACTTCGCGAGACACTAGTGTCCCACAATCCCCTTCAAGGACATACCTCCAATGGCCCAAGGACGTCTCACTAGGCTCCTCCTCCAAAGGGTTCCATCACCTCCTAATAGCACCACTCTAGGGACAAAGCCTTTAACACTAGAGTCTTTGGGGAATCATCAAGATTCAAAGACTTCTAGGGCTAAGGCAGTAGATCAGTTGGAAGAGAGCTTGCTTAGCACATAGGAAGTTCAATTCCCTAGCACTGGATAAACCAGGGGTGGAGAATCTCACTTGGAACGTCAGCATTCCAGGGTGGATGCTGGGAGATCAGAGGTTTAAGGGTATCAAGGCTCCACTGGGAGTTTGAGACCAAACTTCATCATAGTATTTAGGATCCAGGGATGGGTGTTGTCATCTCAGTAGAGGATGTAGAGAAGACACAGAAATACCGGTTCTTTGCTTCCTGGGAGGGTTCATCTTACCATTGCTTCACGGCAGGTGCAGTGGACAGTACTCCATTGACTTTGGGTTGGGCTATGTGGAGGTCACCTTTCGTCATGTTACAAACACAATAAGAATAATCTAAACTGTGGGAAAATGCCTTTGACTTATGGTTTCCCAGATTTTATTCACCTCTGTTGCTTTGGACAAGAAGTGAAGTGGATATTGTAGTAGCTAAAGCAAGAAGCAGACAAAGAAATGAAGCTAAGGACAAGTCCCTTCCCCAGGCCCCACACCTGCCCATAATAAACCCCAGAGATAGACTTCCTTGAACTAGGCCCTGCCCCTTCACAGCAAGGTCAAGTTCCGAACCTCTCAAGAGAATTAACCCTTTGCTCACATCTAAGTCCTATGATCCAGTCAGTGCTCCAGAGCCGGTCAGCTGTCAGTCAGACCCTTAACACACAACTCTTGGAGGGGAACATTTCAGACGTAAACCATAATACTGGCTGTTGGTGTTTTGTCTAAGCTCCACCCCACACCCACCTGGCAATAGCCAGGTATGCCCCACCCCAAAGATCTGGCCCACTATAAGAGGGACTACTTGCCCCTCCTCTCTCTCTTTGCTCTTTCCTCTCTCCCACATACTCTCACCTCTCTGCCCCTTGGACTTTCCTCCCCCCTTCCATGGCTGGCCTCCACTCCACTTCTCTTTCTTCTCTTCTCTTCTCTTCTCTTCTCTTCTCTTCTCTTCTCTTCTCTTCTCTTCTCTTCTCTTCTCTTCTCTTCTCTTCTCTTCTCTTCTCTTCTCTTCTCCTCTCCTCTCCTCTCCTCTCCTCTCCTCTCCTCTCCTCTCCTCTCCTCTCCTCTCCTCTCCTCTCCTCTCCTCTCCTCTCCTCCCCTCCCCTCCCCTCCCCTCCCCTCCCCTCCCCTCCCCTCCCCTCCCCTCCCCTCCCCTCCCCTCCCCTCCCCCCCTCCCCTCCCCTCCCCTCCCCTCCCCTCCCCTCCCCTCCCCTTCTCTCTCTCTCTCTCTCTCTCTCTCTCTCTCTCTCTCTCCCTTTCTCTACCACTAACTCCCATCCCCTACTCTGAATAAACTCTATTCTATACCATACCTGTGTGTGTGTGGTCCCTCAAGGGCTTGCCTGGGCATCCTCTATCCCCACGCCGCTGTGCCACACTCCCTTAACCCCCCATCCTCCTCTTTTTAAGCCCTCTCATTGGTGTCATGACTCGATGAGAAACACCGTGGGTTTTGCTTAAGCCCTTTCATTTCGGGATCTGAGCAGATAATGCTAGCAGAATTTGTACCTTTTTGTGAGTTTAGCAATCCCATGCTTCTGCTAGAAGAACATCCTCAAGGGAGTTGGGCCTTCTTCCAGGGACCAGATACAGGGACCAGAAGTGCCCCAGCTGTCTTACAAATCCCCATTCTCGGGCAGCGGCAGCTGGCCTGCAATGCAGAACAAGAAAGAAGCCTTTACCAGGTGCAGCGCTCAAGCCTTAATCCCTACATTTGGGAAGCTGAGGCAGGGGGTGGAATTCAAGGCCAGCTGGGGCTAACCAGTGAGTCTGTCTCAAAAACAAAACAAAACAAAACTGGCAGGAAAATAGAAAGTGGAAAAAGAAAATGCCTTTTGTTGTTGTTGTTGTTGTTCATGGTGGACCACTAACCCGCTCCCCTCAGATCTCACTAGATAAGGTGGGGAATTGGGTCTTGCCTTCAGCAGGTAACTCAGGAGCGTCCGTGTTTACCAGGCCTGGCACTTTCTCATCTACTCCTAAATCTTTCTGCAGTAAGTATCGTCACTGCTGTTTTTCTGAAGGGGAAGGCCAGATTTAGAGCGACAGTGAGTCTGGGTTGGATTTTACCACGTGGTTTGGTTTTCTTTTCTGCTCCCCACCAGGTGTACCGGCTAGCTGCCCGCATTCGAAGCGCATGCGCACATGTGCTCCGCAACCCAGGGAGGTGGTGTGGGCACCGGGCTTGTAGAGAGAACACCCATTTGTGAAAGCGATTCGGTTCTGTCTGAGAAGAAAGTCAGTATGACACCAGTCATCTGCATTTCCCAATATTTCCCTCCAGCCTGATTTCATTCTCTCCAAGTACCCCGTTTGTAGGGAGAATTATTGATGGAAATTCTAGAAGATTTAGGGTCAAAGAAGGCAAAAACAAAACAAAACAAAACAAAACAAAAAAAAACCAAAAGCAAAAGGTTCCTACCTTTAAACCATTAGATTCTGATTACTTGGAGCCTTTAGTCCAATAATGCTTTAAACTACAGCCTCTCTCAGAATGGCCTGAGGCGCCTCACCTACAAAATCGCCCCAGTTAAGACAAAGGGAGTTATCTATGCAAATACTGACCCCGCACAAATGGCTCTCCTGATAAAAACAGGGTGAGACTTCTCTTGTCTGTTATCCACGGGCCCCACTGGCTCTTCACTCTTCTGCCATGACTCCCCCTGAGAACTCAGACAGCTGCGTTTCTTTCCCACCGTGTATACTCTTTATTAAAACTTTTATATGCATTCTGGTCTGGTAAATATTTTATCCCCGAGCTTTGGACAGGGTCTTTCCAGGGCCCCAGCCTAACAGAGCAGGCCCCAGTTAGCTCCAGTGGAGACAGCTGGAGTCATACTCTCCTTTCTTGGTGCAGCGTAAAGAGACCTCCAGGAAGGGAGTGATAACTCCCATTGAGGTATCTGCCTGGAGGCACCATCCTCAAAGGCCCCCTTGATCCCGACCTTTCCTCTGCACGATGTGTGCTGGCTACTAACAGCGATCCAAATTGAGCAGTGAGCCCAGTGGGCCTTTTGTGCAAAGAGGTGAAAGTTCACATCTGTCCACACTATCGCCTGTCTTTGGGGCTTTGTTTTCCCATCTAGAGAAAAAGTTGATGGGCTGGATGGGAGTGAGAAGTGTGTGTGTGTGTGTGTGTGTGTGTGTGCTCTGTAAGGTCCCTAACGCCGCGATGGGGGAGGTGTCTAGATGTGAGCACAGAGATTTAGAAGGATGAGCTCACCATGACTTCAGTGTCCACAACTTAGGTTTGCTTGCGATTGTTTTCCAACTCAGGGAAGTGTTTGAAATTTCCTCTAAAGGTTATGCGGGATGGAAGATAGTAAGCAAACACGGGTGAAGTACCGCGAGGCGAGCAGCAGGCAGCTAGTGGGTCCAGAAAGGGCTGCACCTGCGAAGGCAGAAAAGACAGGCTCTTCTTTCAACTCGGCATCCCCAGAGGCTGCGACAATTGGGGTAAACCGGAGGGTCAAACTTGCAGGCAGACAAAGCGAACATCTGCATTTGAAATAGGTTCCCACCCGGGGCTCCCCTGGGAGGCTCGCTGCGAGATCTGCCTGCTGAGCAGCTCCTCCAGGAGAAAAAAGCCTCTCCGAAAGCCCAGTTGTGTACCCTCAACCCCCAGGTCCAGGAGAGGCCCCCAAAGAAACCCCTCGGAAAAGCCAGCAGACGGGAGAACAGGACCCTCCCAACCCCCACTCCCAACGCAGACTTGTCTATTTTGCTCAAGGTCACTTCCAAACAAGACTGGAATAAACCCTCCTTGTTTGCTTCTCTCTGGGCCTTAAGCCCCGGGCCCCCTTGGGTGTCGTCCAGGACGCCAGGCGTGGCTGCTGACAATGGCGTTCAGACGACAGATGGCGGGCGGGAGGGCGGGGGCGCAGGGCAGGTGCGCGGGGAGCGGCGGAGCGCGGGACGCCCGGCTGCCGGGGTGAAAAGATCTCCAGCCGTGGACGGCCGTTGAGTCTGGGAACAATGAGCTAATTCTCCACCGCGACAGAACGCACCCCCTTCGGGGTGGGGGTACTCGGCCACGTGCCAGCGGAGGAGAGCTGATTACTGTGCGGCGTTGGTCCCCCGCAGCGCCCTGCGTGCCGCCGCCCGACTCCGGGAGCTCTGGGCTTCTGGACACATTCGTGCACACGCTCAGCACACTCCGAGGGCCCAGAGGAGGGCACCGACAAGAGCAGACTCCGACAGAAGAAGGCTGCGTTGTTTTGTTTTTATGGCGCTGAGGCCTGTGACCCCCCCCCCCGCCCCTCACCGCCCCCGCTCTCGCAACCATTTGTGTTTCGTAGAAATGTTCAGCCAGCATCTTAAGCTACCAGAGACGGGGTGTCTCGGGCAGGGCAAAGACAGAGAACCCAGGTTAAAGTGGGGTTAGGCTCCACCATGGCTCTGAGATTTGAGGTAACGGAAGGATGTTTGCTAGATTGATGGGCTTCAGTACCAACCATTTTACTAAGTTTACACCCTCTGTGCTTTATCTTAAATCTCAAACTGACACGGGAGGTAGGAGAAGGCGGCACCCTCCTTTGAGACTGGGACTCTCATAGATCTAGGTGTTAGCGGTTCCTCTAGGCTCCGCCCAGCAGTTACCTAGCAACAGAAGGTATGAACCTGGCTCACAAATAAAAGGACTCTCCATCTTTTCTGTCTCTCTCCCCTCTCTCTCTTCCTCCCTCCCTCTCTCCACTTATTCCTCCCTTCATCCCTCCCCCATCTTTCTCTCTCTCCACCTGATCCCCAGAGACCTCTTCCCTTTCTTTCTCTTCTCTCTTTCTGTTCTTCTCTGTCCCTTTTCTTTCTCTGCCTCTACTCCCTTTCTCAGAACCCCCTCCCACGTCCCAAATAAGCTTCCTTTTTATACTACCCACGTCATGTGGCTGATATGATACCTGGTGTGTGTATGTGAGGGGGAGAGTTCCTCAGCAAGGGCCTTCTAAGGCCCCCTCTCCCGTCATTTCATACCATGTTTTATAAAACGTATCAATCACTATTTATTTTTATGAACCAACTGTTTCAAATGGCTGGCGTACCCTGGAGATATTAAACCATGCATGGGTCAGGTCCTTTGCACCTTCTGGCAGGGCAGGACTCTGTTGGTGAAGACTTAAAGGCAGTACCTAGGGTTGGGACTTTGAAGCAGACTGAGTTGACTGCATCTTTAGGGAAACTGCACAGCAAACAAAAGTCCACTATCAGTTTGGCTCGCCTTATTGGATTATTGATGACAATAGTTAGATCTAGGCCGTAGGTCGCCATTGCCAAGTTCAACAAGGTGATTTCCCTTTCCTGTGCTTTCCAGTGAATTGTTGCTACTCTTGAGAAAAATAGCTTTAGGGGAAGGGCTAGGGCTGACTGTTCACCCAGGAGTTCGGTCAATGCTGGCAAAGCTTAAGCAAGCCCTGGGAAGTGGGATTGTCTTAGTTAGGATTTCTTTTGCTGTGATAAATGTCATGACCAAAAGCAACTTGGGGGGGCGGGGGAGAGGGTTTACTTAAAGGCTCGAGGAAAGTCAAGTCAGGAGCTCAGCGCAGGAAACTGGAGGCAAGAACTGAAGCAGAAGCCACAGAAGAACCTCACTTACTGGCTTGCTTCCTGTGGCTTGCTCAGTTAAGGGGTTGTTGTCATTGTCATTGTCGTTGTCGTTGTGTGTTGTTGTTTATATAGCTCAGGACCACCTGCCCAGAGATAGCACTGCCCACAGTGAACTGCGCCATTCCATATCAATCAAGAAAATACCTGCAGACCAATCTGATAGGGACATTTTCTCAAGATCAGTTTACCCTTCTCAGATGACTCTAGCTGTGTCATGTTGACAGACAGACAAACAAACAAACAAACAAAACACCTAATCAGAAGGGGATCTCAGGGAGAGCTTGCTCTAGAACTGCGGAGAAACCTGGGACCCTAGGAATAGGTTGCCTTTGCATTCCATGAAGACATCTATACTGTGTCCCATCCCGGATCTGTATTAGTCAATGGTATCAGTCAGGAGACTAAGTCCTCTTGCCACTGAGGTTGGGAGAGTCTTCAGAGGCCAGGCCAGGGGAACATTTTCCGGATGCTTCCGCGGGAGATGGGCAGTCTGCCAGCGTCTACCATTCAGTCTTGTATGCTTGCAGCTGCCACAGTCAGGGCAGAGACTCCCCCTTTCACCACTGATAGAACAGCCATTCTTTAGGTGGGGGCTCCTGTGCTCAGACCGGAGCCTCAGTGAGCTTAGAGTGAGAGCATGCTTAGTGGGAGACAGACACACACCCCGCCCCCGCCCCAGTGATATAAAGCTTCGAAAAGAGGCAGATGACAGCTGGGCAGTGGTGGCACACACCTTTAATCCCAATTCTTGGGAGGCAGAGGCTGGCAGATTTCTGAGTTCAAGGTCAGCCTGGTCTACAGAGTGAGTTCCAGGAGAGCCAGGGCTACACAGAGAAACCCTGTCTCAAAAAACCAAAAAAAAAAAAAAAAAAAAGAGGCAGATGACAAATGAACCTATGCGACATGGCAGGGAGCACACCTACACCTGCAGATATTTATATAAAGAATACTGAACTAAAAAAGTGATTTCTCCAATTATACAGCTCATCAGATGAATTGGAAGAGAAAACAGTCATTATTATGCTATTCGGTAGCAAAGATGAAAGATGACCTGGATCGACAATCAAGTTACCCTGAAAGCACAATTAATGACAGAGACCAAAGAGACATTCAGTGCAGGAAGGTGGAGCTAGGTTACCAACATGGGAATAAGAGTTGCAGAAGAGGGTCCATGGGTGGGGTCCATGGGTGGGGTCCATGGGTGGGGTCCATGGGTGGGGTCCATGGGTCAGGCCCATGACTGGAGCTGGCCGGGACCCATAGCATCCCATTGTTGCCCAGTTTTGCAAGGGAATTACTAAAATATGAAGTAACAGTTTGAACTGTATGGCTATTGCTTTCAACCAGAATCAAATCATCAAGGGATTGGCCTATTCATTTAGACATCTAATCACATCTGGAAATAGCATCACAGATGCATCCACAGGTGTTTTTCACTCGTCTCCTGGGCATTTCTTAACACAATCAAGGAAGCTAATCAATATGAGCGATCACGTGGGCTGAGGGTATTCAGATCAGCTCTGGGTTGGTTGGGTTTGGTTACGTTGGCTGAGGCATGTGGGATGGAGGTCGTTCTATTTTACACATGCCTTTGTTTGGACCTTGGCTGTCCTATTTGTTTATTGGTTTGTTGGTTTTCAGGACAGGGTTTCTTTGTATAGCCCTGGTTGTCCAGGGACTTCCTTTGTAGATCATGCTGGCCTTGAATTAAAAGAGATCTGCCTGCCTCTGTTTCCCACCTCCCTCCCCCTCCCATGCTGGGATTAACGGTATAGCGATAATATCTTGCACTGAATGGACGAATTACCTGTCAATAAAAGGCTGATTGGCCAGTGAGCTGAGGCAAGATTAGAAGGTGGTGGGTCATCCGGCATAGAGAGAGGATTCTGGAATTGAGTCAGGGAGAAAGACTCAATTCTTTCCCCTAGGAAAGGGGGGGCACCCCCACCCCCTCCACCCCACCCTGCCCCCACCCTACCCCCACCCTCCGCAGAAGAAGATGGACCATGAAACTGAGAACCAGATAACCAGCCACTTGGCAGAACTTAAAATGGACTAACTGGACAAATAAGTTATGAGCTTGTCAGGGAATGATCGAAGGCTTTTGGCCTCGGCATTTATTCATATGTAAGAATTCTCAGAGTCATTATTTTGGGGAACAAAGAGGCCTGGTAAAAAACATACAAGATGACAGATGGCTTTAAGAACAAGAGGCATGTGGCACAACTGCCTGGTAGGTTGAATGTTCCTTAAAGGCCCCTATGTTAAAGGATTGTTGCCCAGCTCATTTTATAGTCGGGAGGTGACAGAACCTTCTAGAAGTGGAGACTGGTGGGAGATCAGTCAATGGGTCAAGCTCTAGAAGGGGATATTGAAAGCCTGAGACTTCTGTGTATCTTTCATTGCTTCTTGGGTATCATGAGGGAAAAAGATATCTTCTCTCATATGCTTCTTCCGCTGCGCACTGTGCCACCAAATACCCAAAGACTACAAGACCCAGTGACTGCAGACTTAAACTTCTGAAATCAGAAGCGAAACTGAACTTTTTCTTCTTATAATTTGTTTGTCTCGGGTTTTTTGTCACAGTGACCGAAAGCTGACTAGAACAAGTTGCCTCCAGGAATGCGGAGAATGCTGGAAGAAGATGGTAAAGCAAGAAATCACAACAAACCATTGACAGAAGTGTTCGGTCCAAAGGAAACGCTAATTCTCCAAGCTCCAAAGCAGTCCAAATACCCAGAAGTGAGCTCAGTCTGGACCACAGGAGGATTTCTGGTTATTAGATAAGAGCCATCATTCCTAGGCTGGGCAGTGGTGGCGCACGCCTTTAATCCCAGTACTTGGCAGGAGGATTTCTGAGTTTGAGGTCAGCCTGGTCTATAGAGTGAGTTCCAGGACAGCCAGGACTATATAGAGAAATACTGTCTCATAACGCCCCTCCTCCCCCCCCAAAAAAGAACCAGTCTGGTCTATGTAGACTGTAGAGAGAGTTCCAGAACAGCTATGGCTGTTAAGAATCTGTCTAAAAAAAGAAAGAGAAGTCTAGGTAAAGAATAACAGGAGTCTGTCTTCAACAGATATCAAAACAATTCAAGTTCACCGAAATCAAGTCATTAGGATACTGGCACAGGCAGAGACAGAAACTTGTAAATAGATTACAAATCTGTAAAAAGATTTCAGATCCTTTGAGCATTCATTATGATTAAACAGGCTTATCATTAGTCCACTGGTGTATGGGACATGTTATTGATAGCACAGGCCATGTACCAGGAAATTTGAATCAGCCTCTTATATCATACAAAATAAATTTAGGGAAGCTAGAGAAATGGTTCAGTGGTGAGGGGTGAGTGTTGCTCTTGCAGAGACTAGAGTCTAGTCCTCAGCACCCATGTCAGGCATCTCACCAGGTCCTGTAACTCCAGTTCCATGATACCCAGAACCTCAGGCCTCTGCTGGTAACCAGAACTCATGTGCATACCCTCCCAACCCTGCTCCCACCCCACTCCACCCCCGAATTAAAAAGAAAATAAATCTTTAAATAGATTTGTTTTAAAAAAGCAAATACAGATTTATCAAAGATAACCACAAAGAACAAAGCAAGGCAGGTAGGGAAGCTACCTCAGTCAGTGAGGTGATTGCCATGCAGGTGTGAGGACCTAGGGGTAGTAGCCAACGCCACGCAAATAATCAGACATGGCGGTGGGGACTTGTCATCCCAGCATAGGGATGTGGAGACAGGACGATTCCTGCGGCTCGCTGGCTATGCTGAGTCTGTGAGCCTCCGCCTCCCAGTGAGAGACCTTGTCTCAGAAGACAAGGTGAACAGCTCTGGAGGAGTGGTTATTCTCTGGGCTCCACACACATGTACCTACCCATAAATCTGCCTACAGCCACACAAACATTTAAAAAGTAATAAAACAAGAACTTTTGGTAAGAAAATCTAGAATGTCCTTTATGCAAATTATGACAGTTTTTTTAAATTAATTAATTAATTTAAAATTTTAATTTTTCCAGACAAGTCTTTCTGTGTAGCTTTGGCTGTCCTTGAATTTACTCTGTAGAGCAGGGTGGTCTTGAACTCACAGAGATCTGCCTGCCTCTGCCTCCCAAGTGTTGGGATTAAAGACATGAGCCTCCACCATCCAGCAGAACAGTTCTTTTTCAACGGGGAAAGGTAAAAATGATAAGATTTATTTTTTAAAAGCCATTTATTTTAATCTCTCTCTCTCTCTCTCTCTCTCTCTCTCTCTCTCTCTCTCTCTCTCTCTCCACGAGGAGGTCAGAGGGATATCAGATCACATGGAGTTAACAGGCAGTAGTAGTATTGAGCTGTCTGATGTCTGATATGGGTGATAGGAATTGAACTCAGATCCTCTGCAAGAAGAATATGTGCTCTTAACCACTGAGCCATGTCTCCAGCTCATTTCCTTTATCTTTCTTCTTTTAATTTTATTTTATTATGTATATGGTGTTTGACCTGCATATAAATCTATGCACCACATGTGCACAGTGACTTGGATTCCAGAAAAAAGTGTTAAAGCCCTTGGGACAGAAGTTATGGGTGGTTGTGCGCTAGATGTGGGTGCTAAAAATCGGGCCTGAGTCCTTTGGAAGATCACCCAGTGCTCTTAACTTCTGAGCTACCTCTTTAGCCCCAACGACAGATGTGTTTACTCTTAAAAAACCCCATGAAGACTTGGTATGGCTAAATCACTTCAAATAGTAGATTAAATACCATTATATCCATAAAAATCTTCTAAAATATTATCATGTGTTTAGGAAAGAGTTAACATGTACAATATACAAATATGCTAAACTGATAAATAATGATGGCTCAATATTGGGCATGGAGGCCCAGGCCTGTAATCCCAGCACTTGGGAGGGACAGGTGGGAACATTATGGAGTCAAGGGCTGGGGCTGGAGAAATGGCTCAGCAGTCTAAAGCACTGGCTACTCTTCCAAAGGATCTGGATTCCCAGTACCCACAAGGTGGTTCACAACAGTCTGTAATGCAGTTCCACCCAGGGGATTCAACATCCTTTCCTGGCCTCTATGAGAATCAGGTATGCAAGAAACATGCAGGCACATGTGCACGGCAGAACGCATATACACATACAATTAAAAAAAATTTAAGTTAAAAAAAGAAAGACTTCAAGGTCATTCTTAACTACATAGCAAGTTGAAGGCCAGCCTGAGCATGAGACTTTGCCCTCAATGAATGAATGAATGAATGAATGAATGAATGAATATATAAATACATAAATAAATAAATAAATAAATAAATAAATAAATAAATAAATAAATAAATAAATAAAGAGAAGGGGGAAAAGGAAGAGGAGGCATAGGAGGAGGAGGGAGAAAGAGGACAAGGAGGAGGTGGAGGAGGAGAAGGCCAAAAGCCTGACAAGTTGAGTTCACCTCCCAGAACCAAGTAAGAGCTGGCTCCAGTTTGCACTCTGCCCTCCACACTGGGGGCCCAGCACGTGTCCTCACACACACCATGTACACATGCATGCACAAAAGCAAATGAACGCTACAGAAGAAAAGGGATAGTAGTGGACTTAGAAGGGCTTCTCAGAAGCATTTTGGAATGCATAAAGCAAACTTCAGGATAGCAGGTTCAGAAACTGACGCCATTTCTGTGGGGTAAACAACCTTAGAGCCCGTGTACGTATGCGATTGCTTTAAAAAGAGAATAAGTCTGTCACCCGCTTCTCAAATAAACAGGAGCAGAAATGTTCATATGAGTGCGGTCTGTTCCAACTTGTATCCGGATGGATGACAAAGCAGCTTGATGCAGGCATTTACCAAACACAGGCTTGACGCCACCATCTTTACCCAGCAGCCTTTGCAGGTGTCTGAGGGTTCCTTGTGCACAGTCTTTCTGCATACCTGGAAATGTTAGCCAGATGGGTTTCCTTAAAAACTACTTTTGCCTTCGATGCCTAGTTTGTCTGTCTCTCTCTCTTTCTTCCTTCCTTCCTCTCTCTTTCTCTCTCTCTCTCTTTCTTTCTCTCTCCTCCTCTTCCTCCTCTTCCTCCTCTTGCTCATCCTCTTCCTCCTCCTCCTCCTTTGGCTCCAATGTAAGAAAGAAAACATATAAACTAACAGAACAATAAACAGATAAACCAAAGCCCCATTTTCACCATAAATGGATAACGAATTATACATGAACTAACTGGGAAGTAGAAAAAAATTGAATGGGCTGGTGAGATGGCTCCGTTGATAAAGCTTGATTTCTGTCAAGCTCGACAATCTACATTTGATGTTCTGGGACCTACCTGGGAGAAGGAAAGAATCAACTCCTGCAAGTTGTCATCTCACTTCCATGTGCATGTGTTCAAATCCATCCACCCACAATAAATAAATATAGTTTAAAAAGTGTTTTCTATCCTTCTTCACTCTTTATGATCTTTAAGGACCAAGAGATGTTTGCAGAGGGAATAGCTGTTTCACTGTCTTCTTCAAGGCTGTTTGATGCTCTGTAAGGTGCCAAATTACAAACCCTGGTGGCACAGCCATCGCACCTAGTCAAATGCTGATTTTGTCTAAACCTTATTTCTTCATGTGGTACACCAGCTCCAGGGAAGATGTGGTCCCTCCTGCCAGCTGCTGATGTTGTGTTCCTTCAACTACTATTCCAGGCTGGCTCCTCTGGGTCAGGAGATGACATTCAGGTCTATTCTTGACTGGAAAATAACTCTGCTCCCTTCCTTTCTTAGACGAATGATCTCATGTGTGGAGGAGCTAAAGCGGACATTGAAAAGACAGCTCCAGGTAGGGAAAGGTCCTTGGAAGGGAAAAGGGCTCATCAGGAGGCCATTTAAAGCATCTTGTCTTGTTTCTCAAGGTTGGGAAGGATCGTAAGAATAGAACTGGAGGAAGCTAGCTACCAAGCGGAATAGTGGTGGCAGGTAATTATAAAGCGATGGTTATCTGTGGTTCCCCCAGGAAGTGTGCAAATTACAGGGTATAGGTTCCATCTGAGTCCCTCCAGAGAAAAACAATAGGAACATCTGACACCTGGACACACCTGGGCTCCCCCTTCTTAGGCTTTGGGGGTCTCCTTCTGTAGACCCCAGCTGTTTACTGAGAGGTTGAAGTTAGTCACCTTTCTATTCCTCCTTCCCCGACCCTCTCTGGTGAAGGCTGCTACTCGGGCTTCTCTGTGGCTCCAGAGAGACGAAATAGTAAGAAAGTCAACACAGATGAGGTCATGGAAAGCAGATGCCCAGCCCGCGCTCCCTGTTCACACAAGGCAGCTTTTCATTTCTTTGGAAAATCCCACCTCAGGGCCCCCATGGAGAAATGGTCGCCCCCAGGACTCCTGTTTACTTAGCGCAGGCCTGGGCGGCCTGGGCTGGCTGACAGGAGCACCACCCTTCTTTAAGCCACACTGACCTCAAGTTGGCAGAGTACAGAAAAAAGAGTTTGTGCGAGGGGCTCCTACGGGGGAAGTCTGTGGAATTTTCCTGCAGCCATTTTGACTGCACTAGGAGCAGCTGTTTGGCTTACAGATGTTTTGATGTGGAGACATTTTGACTCAACCCAAATCCAAATGTAAATTTCAACTTTTTTAAAAAAAATGTAAGAACACAGATAACTTTATCCCCACTCCTGAGACTCACCCTTAATGATCTTTAAGTTTAAATAATATGCCACAATCTCTTTGTTCAGGCACCCAGGCTATCATGAATAGGGTCACAATAAGTATAAATATTCAGAAATCTCTAAAGTAAGGGTCTGACTTGGATCATTCCAGTGATGGCTTAGCTGGATTATGTAGCGATTCTTTCTTTCTTTCTTTCTTTCTTTCTTTCTTTCTTTCTTTCTTTCTTTCTTTCTTTCTTTCTTTCTTTCTTTCTTTCTTTCTTTCTTCCTTTCTTTCTTTCTATCTCTCTTTTTCTTTGAGGAAACCTATACTGGTTCCAATAGTGAATGGACTAATTCACTTTTCAACCAGCAGCTTCTTCTTTTTTTAAAGTGTTCTTTTAAAAAAATATTTATTTTATGTACATGAGTACACTGTAGCTAGCTGTCTTCAGACGCACCAGAAGAGAGCATCTGATCCCAATTACAGATGGTTGTGAGCCACCATGTGGTTGCTGGGAATTGAACTCAGGATCTCTGGGAGAGCACTTAATGGCTGAGCCATCTCTCCAACCCATGTCTAAGCTTCCTTACCCCTGTAGCCTCATCAGCATCCCGCACCTTTGATAGCAACCATTCTGACAAATGCAGCTTTGATTGGTATTTCCCTGATAATTAAATATATAGATTTTCCCACGTGTTTATGGCCATTTTTGTTTCCTTTGGTAAGTGCTCAGTTCATTTTTTTTTTTTTTTGTTTTTTTTCAAGACAGGGTTTCTCTGTGTAGCCCTGGCTGTCCTGGAACTCACTCTGTAGACCAGGCTGGCCTCGAACTCAGAAATCTGCCTCCCAGAGTGCTGGGATTACAGGCGTGCACCACCACCACCCGGTTCAGTTCATTTTTATACATGTCGCTTGGGTTACTTGTTCTTTTGTTGTTCAGGTTTATTTTTATCTAATTATTATTAATGTTCTGAATAGTAATCCCTTGGAAGATGAGTGGCTGATCAGGACTATATAGCTCAAACTGTCCTTGAGCTTTTGATGTGGCTTATGGGAATGTTGAGTCCTGTCTTCAGGCCTTAGCTTCCTGTATGCCAGGGTTACAGACACGCATCACCACACCAAGGTCTCTTTTTTAAATATAAACAACTCAGAGTTAAAGCTTCCTTAAGAATAGCTTTTGCTTAACCCATTGCTTCTGTTAGGCTGCAATTCTGTTTTCATTTGATCTATGGACCTTTAAATTTCCCCTGTGCATTCACAAGGCATATCACCCTTTGTTCAGTCCCCACGTTCTTGGCTGGGTTCTGTTTCTTCAATTTCTAGTGACTTATGATGATCTAATAAGACATACTGTGTGAGTTCATCGTCAGTAGTTGTTTAAGTCTTGCCCTGTGCCTTAAAATAGAATCTGCTTTGGAGAAAATGCCATGGGCTGCTGAGAAGAATGTGCAGTTGTTGACCAGAAGATCCACGTGTTCTGTAGATAGTCATCCATTAAGTCCCTTTGGTCTGGAAGATCGCTTATGTTACTCTGAACTGTCTCTGTTTTGGGGGAGAGGGATTGGGTGCTTTATGTATTGGTGTTGGTGTGATACTGAAATCACCCATTATTATCCAGTCCTGGGACATAGATGCCTGTTTATATTCCATAGTGCTTGTTTTATACAGTCAGTGTGTGCATTTTCACAGCCGCTTCATCTTCTGGATGGACTGTTGTTCTGTTTATTAGTATGTGGTGGCCCTCTTTGTCTCTTCCGAAAGGCTTTGGCTTAATTTCTTCAGCTTTGACATATCTGAGCATAACTGTCCCTTCCTGCTTTGTGGTTATACTTGCTTGGAATATTAATTTCCATCCTTTGACTTTCAGTCTGTGTGTATCTTTGCCAATGAATGAGGTAGACATTTTACAGGTAGCAGACACCTTAATATCTTTTTAATGTAACCACCAAATCTCTGTTAAATGGAAAAGACCATTTACATTCAGGGATATAATTGAAAGGTATGGACAAATTTTGGTCAGTAAGTTTTTTCTTTTCTTTGCTTTCTTTCTTTCTTTTTTCTTTCTGTGGGATCTGTCGGTCTGTCTGTCTATGAGAGTGGTCACTTCTCCCTTGAAACTTTGCATATTCTCTGTTTTCTATTCTTAGCATTTTAACTACACTATGGCCTATGAAGATACTTTTCTGATCATGTCTCTTTGGGATTCCACATACCTTCTGTACCTATTGCCAACAATATATATTGAATATTAATATATGTCCTCTGTCAATACGGTGCTATTATTCTGGTCTTCACAGGCATGGCTGGGCATGAGGGTCTGAAAGAGTTCTGTAAGCAGAACATATCTGTTGCTTCTTCCTGCTCTTACTCATGCAGAGTCCTCAGACAGCTCTCCTGACCTGGCGAGCTGACTCAACCTTTGTCCTGGGTCAGCTAATCTCAGTAGCTCTTACTTTTTTCTGTTTGTATTTTCACTGTGGACAAACTGTGGTGCTCCTTGCCACTGCTGTGTAGCAAGGCCCTGACTTTCCCTTGGTTGTTAGGTCCAGTCATCCTGCCTAGGGAGCAAGCCTTATCTATATTGTACTTGCTGTCTCGGTAGCACAAAGACTCACAGAGGGCCAGATGGAGGCCAGATGCTTCATTCTGATGAAATTGGGATAGTCCCTCTTCCGGGGACTAAGGCCTCCAAGCCAACACAAGCTGAGTTGGTGTGGGAAAGAGAGGATCAGAGTGAGACTAAGGGGAATCGTTCTTGCTTCCGGCTCTCCATTCCCAGACCCAGGCTGAGGGCTACGGGATTCCTGGCTACAGATACACTCTGTCACATCACTTGCTGAGTCAAAGCCTAGGCTACGGCTGGGACTCCACAGCCTGCCCTTCTGGGTGTTGTCTCCCTTTTGGAGCCATAACAAAGTCCCCAGCAGGGCCTGTCCACAGCTTATCAGCCAGATGCTTCCACAAGACAGAGAATGTGGTAGACCAGTGAATTCCATTCTCAATGCCATTGCTAAATTTCCTTACCAGCAAAAGGAGTTCCCCAGGAGATGGAACAGAAAGGCTGGAGGGAGGGGTGGTTGCCAAGAGGCTGCACTCCACTTCAGACAAGAAAATGTCTACCCCTTTGACTCTAACTAAAGATCCATTCCTTCCTTCATATAGGTTGTCTTTTCCAGCCCTGGATACTTCCCCTGTACTGATTAACACAGACACCACGCACATGTGTGCATGAGTACACACACGCGCGCACACACACACACACACAGTATACAGGCAGACCTGGTGCTGGAGGAGCCGAGAGTTTTACCTCTTGATCGGAAGACAGCAGGAGACTGTGTGCCACACTGGGCATAGCTTGAGGATAGGAGACCTCAAAGTCCAACCCCACAGTGATACACTTCCTCCAACAAGGCCACACCTACTCTAACAAGGCCACACCTCCTATAGTGCCACCCACTATGGGCTAAGAATTTACATACATGAGTCTATAGGGGCGAAACCTATTCAAACCACCCCAGGCACAGTCTTTCGAACCTTTCAGGGAGCTGAAGACAGGCCCTTAGACACCAGGGTTCTTGCTGAAGATACACATCCACCCCCAGGACTGCCCACAGTGAAGGCCACATCAGTAGGGACCATTAGCAGAGAAGGGAACCACATAATAAAGAAGGGAACTTGAAAGAAAACACTGCAACTTTAAAAGTAAGAAAAACAAAGGAGTGTTCTTAGTTCTAAATTCAGTCCAGTGAAGTTGTGTGACTGGAAGAAAGTGACAGAGGGAAGGAGAGGGCAGAGCCACCTGAAGGGATGTTAACACAAGCCATCAACAGAGGATGGACGGATGGTGGATGGCTAGATTGGTGGTAAGTAGTCGCATGGGTGATATATAGATGATTATGAGACAAATGATAGGTCGGTAGAGAGGATTTAAGAAGTCTGGCTGCGAGCCGGGTGATGGTGGTAGTGGTGGCGGCGGCGGTGCACGCCTGTAATCCCAGCACTCTGGGAGGCAGAGGCAGGCAGATTTCTGAGTTCAAGGCCAACCTGGTGTACAGAGTGAGTTCCAGGACAGCCAGGGCTATACAGAGAAATCCTGTCTCGAAAAAACCAAATCCAAAAAAACAAAACAAACAAACAAACAAAAAAAAGTCTGGCTGCTTTGTTGAGCCCAGGTTGTCCACCTCAACTGTTAAGGGTTGAAGGTTGGGAACATGCTGATTAACTCCTGCGTGGATTTCAGGGGAGTATCTCTCATCTACACAACCATCCCGCCTCCTTTCCCTCCCAAATCCCGTCTTACCCTACTCTGGGGCAGGTTCTGGTGCAGGCAGCTGCTTCCTGCCAGTGGAAACATCCCCTCTTGAGAAAAAGAGCAAGGCTCACAAGAACCAGGACATAAAGAAACTTAGGAGAAGCACAGATTCTAACCCCAAGGTTACATAGGTGGTAACAGCTCCTGCGGAGAGGGGATCCTGCACTAGGCAGGGCTGCCTTGCAAGCTGTGCAGAAAGCTCTGGGCATGCAGTCTTCAGGAGTCATCCCCCCTGCTGGGGTGAGCTTTTTCACCAATGCATCTGAGTCATACCTACTCCCATAAGAAGCCCCTCACACGCTCTCCAAGTAACCCCAATGCACTCTTTTTGGTTCACTAAGTTAGACTAAGGGGGAAATTGTTTCTTTGACCTGTCATGGTACAAATAGATGTTTGTTCATATTTCCCAAGGACAAATCAAATAACACGTGTCATAACTGTCTACCGAGTGAATTTGAATGGTGTCACTCAAGGCCACTCAGATAGCTTACCAGGAGTCCTCCCATCATGGGACTACAAGTCCTGCTTTTTAGATTTGGCTTGCTCTTTTACTATTTGTATAGATCAGGTCTTAGTTTTCCCCATTGTAAATGAGAGGCTGGCCTGTGTTAGCATCCCCCTGGTTATTTTCCAGAGACCTAGTCAGCCCTGTGTGATGTTCTGACGATGATAGTACTTTGATAAATAAGACTGTGAGCTGAAGATGGGTATAGGAACACGGGATATGCATGCTAGCCTGAAGCTGGCTGCCTACCCTAATGGGCCACAGGGCCTTGTCCTGTAGACATGCCTTCGGAGAGGAAACTGTGGGTTTCTAGAAACAAATCTGAACAAAATAGGATAGGCTAAGTGAAGTGCCATCCAGGAATATGAAGGATAGCAGATTCTCTCTGACCTGAGACCTATGGGCACATCTCTGCCTCCACTGGGGAGCATCAGCCACTTCAGCTGGACCACAAAGGCTGGCGTTAACCAGGCAGAGCCTTCCGGGCACAGCCACACCAAGTCATCTTCAGTGCAGAGTAAGCAGATATTCCCTCATCCTGGTCTTTCTGGCCTCTTCCAATGTTTTCTCAAGAGTCCTGACCAATGACACTCAGGAAGTCCATCTCTTAGTGACAGGTTAGCCTGCCTGGCTCTCAGAATCAGGAGAGAAGGATTAGCCCTCTTGGGCCTGGTCTCACTGGGCTGTAGTTACTTCCTTCAAGGAAGGGGCAAGAGTGCTTGTTTAGCATTCATGAAGTCTGGGGTTTGATCCCCAGCACTACATAAACCAGATGTTGTAGTAGAGGCCAGTGGTCCCAGCCCTCAGAATGTAGAGGCAGGAAGATCAGAAATTCAAAGTTCCCCTTGGTTACATAGCAAGTTGGAAGTCATCCTGGGATACAGGAGACCCTCTCAGAAAGGGCCGGGAGGGGCTGGATGCAGTGGTACACAGCTACTTCCAACTACCAGGAAGACTGAGGCCCGAGAATTGACTGAGGAATTTGATGCAAGCCTGGGCAGCATTTCCAGACGTTTTTCTCAAAACAAACAAATGAAGCCATTAGAAATAAGTGACAAATTATCCATCTTTGGTGAAGGAGAGAAAAGTTCCCCAGTGACTGAGAGCAGAGTCAGGACTTAGATATTCACGGAGACAGTAAACTCAGCCCTTGATGGTTGCGGCATCGGGACATTGGGGCTTGGCTGGCATGGACACAGGCCACTGCAGGAGGTCTGGATGGAGTGTGCCCTGAGTCATCCCAGGCATCCCAGGCCAGGGAGTCATGCCTGGGGTGATGGGCACCTTGGCTAAGAGCAACGTCAGTCCTCTGTCTGGAAGGTGAGTCAGGGGCCCACAGAAAGAGGCCTTCACATTCCTGGAGATGGTTTTGTCTTCCTGTGCCTCCTTCCCAAAGTAACCTCAATGGAGCAACAGCTTTCCAGTTCATATTTCTACAGTGGAGATGTTTTGTGTGTGCCTTAGTTCCCAGGCACAGCACAGATTGAAATCCAAAAACCCCTGTGGGATTTTCAAGGGTCATAAGCCTTCTTCTAAGTCTCCCTTCTTTCCAGAATTTATGGAGTAACTACTATGTATCAGGCCTTGTGTCCTAGCCTACAGCAATTCCGAAGACTGCCCTCCCACTCTGACATTTCTTATAGCCTAGGGCTGGAGGACTCTAAGCATCTAGGTAAGCCAGACTTTGTTTTCTGTGGCAGGGTCTCACTAGGTAGCCCTAGTTGACCTGGGACTTATTATGTAGACCAGGTTAATAGTGGACTCACAAAGATCGACATACCTCTGTCTCCCACGAGCTGGGATCAAAGACATGGGCCACCACACCCATTCTTACAATTTGCTACAAACTTTGAATTAGTTGAGGGTCCCAACAGAGGGGAGCAAAGGGAAGCAAGAACAGAGGGTGCACTGGGGGTACCAGGGCTTTGCTTTGAGACTAGGCCTTAGGCGAGGAGGTTGCAGCCTGAGGTCCTGGTGTCACCTTCCTGGCAGGAGTATAGAGATTCCAAAGACAGACACTGGTGTCCCTCCTTTCAGCTATCAGACTACTGAAGCAAGGCCCCTCAAAGAAGGAACATGTCTCCAGGAATCCCATGCTGTGGGAAGGAAAAGGCTGATGTCTGGTACCACCCAGGGAAAGAACCCGCATCACAGAAAGAAACTTCACTCAGTTCTCAGACCACCTTTCTAGACAGACCAGGCCAGGACAATGACGGGTCAGTGATGGGTGTGACCCCCTTGTTGTCTATTTAAATCCAAAGCTTCTGTCAGGACCTCCAATGGCATAATGGAGGGTCCCTCAGCCTCTCTTTTGTTTCTCTTTCTACTGTGACTTCATTAAAGAAATTTCTCTTTTAAAAAAAGATTTATTTATTTATTTTATGTATATGAGTACACCATTGATCCCTTCAGACACACCAGAAGAGGGCATCAGATCCCATTACAGATGGTTGTGAGCCACCAAGTGGTTTCTGGGAATTGAATTCAGGACGTCTGGAAGGGCAGTCAGTGCTCTTAACCACTGAGCCATCTCTCCAGCCCAAGAAATCTCTTTTTTCTCTTTTTCGTTATTACAAGTTTCACAGAGCCTAGCTTGCTAGGGCTTTGGGCCTAGGGTGTGACCCTAACAACTCTGGTAATGCCCTGTCAAGTGGTGAGGCTCAGTTTGTGGAACATTTGGGTTCCAACGTCCCAACTATCAGCCAGATCATGAGTTGGGGGCCTCAGGACCAGGACATTCTGATTAGGACTGATGGTCAGGGGTTGCCTTATTTCATCCCACCACAACAATGGATATGTGCCTCTGTTTCCTAGTGTAAGTAGGTCCTAAGGTACTGAGTACCTTTACTAAGTCCTGGATTGGAGCGTCAGTAGGTTATATGGATGAAGAGAGATGCTTGCTCTTTCAATGGACTGACTGTCCAGGCCCAGAACAGGCCCTGATACTACTAAGTCATCAGCCCAGAAGCAAAGTTTTTCTCTAGTGATGTCTCACAGTAGACAGAGGAACACAAAACCCCCAAGGACATAGTCACATAGCCTACAGATACTTAGGGCTTTGTAGAAAGATAAACTTGAACTTTTACTCTGGCTCTGTCACTAGCTGTGTGGTCTATGACAAATTGATTAACGACTCTGAAACTTGTTTGCACATCTGTCACAACAGTAAGGTTGTAGCAAGCTACCTTTAGTTGCTTGAAGGATTATACTGTCTTTATAAAATGATTAGCACGGTGGAAGACGTGTTCAAACTACCCTAGAAAGATGGCCTTCCTCAATGAAGAGGTCCCAACTGCCAGCAGGGTTGACCAGTTGGCCTTCGTTGCTAGGAAGTCCTATCTTATATATGAGCTGAATGAAGCCTATTGCCGTTTTGCAGAAGTGGAGTCAGGGGCCAAGAGATGTATCACCATCAGGGCTTCCCACTAGCTTCCCTGTAAGAGCCCCCAGAAGACCCAGGACACTGGTCTTATTGTGTAGCAGAAAGGCTGTTGGGATTAAAGCAACATAGAGCCCCACGCTCTACCTTCATAGACATTGAACCTGCTCAGATCCAGAATAGGGGAGACCTCGCTTGGAGTGAGCAAGAGCGAGGGTAGAAAGATTGCAATGGGTGTGCGAGGGCCTCCAAAATCAGCTTCCTCAGACCCTTGCTGTGAGGAAAAACAACTTAGTTTTTCTGTCTTTCAGGTCTGCTATCTGTAAAACCATGGGAACTACCCCCACGCCCACCATTGTGCGCGTGTACACACATACACACATCAGATACTTAGAACGTGGCCTGGCCCACAATGTAACAGTCCTGACAGAAGTGAAGATATTTTACTGGGTCAGTAGACCCCAATAACAGAATTCTGCAGAATTTTCCTGTTGGAGGAAGGAAAAGGCTAGTGCCAGCTGAAGGGGGAACTTGAAGGGCTGAACCCTACCTTAACTGAGACTTCTAGTTATGCATCCTATGGGGTCCCTGGGAAGATGACCTGCCAGGGAAGGGTATGGCCGTGGATCAATCTAGTGTGCAATGACTAGATCTCACTGTTCTTCTTTCCATCTCCCCTCTCTGCTTTTCACTGGTCTTTGTTTAATTGACCTGTTGAGGAGCAGTAGGTGGGCCTAGCATGTTAGGGCTGTGAGGATCCAGGCTCTGACCCTATGGCGACATGAAGACTATGCTTTAGCCACTTGGTACCGGGTCTGACCATCATGGGACCCAGTTTTTATGATCAGGATGACAGAGAGCCTACAAGGCACAGACATATAGACACACTGTGCACTACTTCTTCAGCACATTCCTTCCCAAATCTCACAGCAGCAACCTACCGGGACATTTTGAAGCCAGACCAGGTCCCACAGTAAGCCTGGCCTCTTTTAGCCTGTCAGAACAGCAGCCAAGAGAATAAATTGCTCTGCAATTTCTAACGGACAGGGTTTTGACAGGGTTTTCAGCGACAGCTGGAGGGAGATCTTGGAGACAGTGATGGGAGTGGGTTAAAGGGCATAAATCATGTGTGTGTGTGTGTGTGTGTGTGTGTGAGAGAGAGAGAGAGAGAGAGAGAGAGAGAGAGAGAGAGAGAGAGAGACCACAGCACATAAGTAGAAGTCAGAAAACAACTTTTGGGAGTTGGTTCTTGCCACCCACCTTGTTTTGGGTCAGGGGTCTCTTGTTTCTGCCTCTTTAGCATTTAAGTATATACTCTAGGCTAGCTGGCCAATGAGTGAGCTTCCAGATGATTCTCCTGTCTCTTCCCCATCCTACCTCACCATAAGAAAGCTAGAACTACAGCTTTGTAGTACTGCATCTGTTTCTGTCTTTGTTTTTTAATGTGGGTTTCAGCGTCCTGAACTCAGGCCATCAGGTTTGAACACTTTCACCCATTCAGCCATCTTCCATCCCATATTCCAGGCAGCCCGCCATATTTAAATTTTCTAGTGGCTGCCCCAGTGAGAGTATGTTACCCCTAGAACTTTCCCCTAGCACTAAGCATCCCAGGTGTTTGAGATGATTAAAGATGGGGCCGAGTTCTCTACTGGTTATGGTCAGAGGCCAGAGGCAGGGGTGTGGAATGCAGTGGGAACGGAAGAGGGACCAAGCTGGCCGGAAGGTCAGGGAAGAGCCTGAGGCCTTTCAAGATAGAGTCTTGGACAGGTGGTTTACCCTGATCTGATCATTACACCTCATAAGCTAGTATCATTCCGAACTCCATCAATACAGGCGATCATGAGTCACTGAAAAAACAAACAAGTGGGCTGGAGAGATGGCTCAGCAGTTAAGAACACCAACTACTCTTCCAGAGGTCCTGAATTCAATTCTCAGCAACCACATGGTAGCTTACAACCGTTCTGTAATGGGGTCCTATGCCCTCTTCTGGAGTGTCTGAAGACAGCAACAGTGTACTCATATACATAAAATAAATAAATCTTAAAAAAGAAAGAAAAGAGAAAACAAACAAATAAACAAAAGGTGGTGTCCTCTCTCTTTAAGGTTCAAGGGTCATCACAGAAGAGGAGGCAGAAAGATTGTAAGAGCTAGAGGCTGGGATGGCTACAGCAAACCAGTGTTTTGTGGCCCCAGCGGGGCCAGTTCCATGTAAGAACTCAGTGTAATGTCAGCCTCCAAGGACCTGAGCAAGATGAATCTAGACAAAATCTCAGCTCGGAGAGGGGAGATAGGAAGTCCCGCCCCTAGCTGAGAAGCTCTTGGCAATTGATGGGTGTTGGGAGAGGGAGAACTAGTTTTCTTTAAGATTGTGACCCCTTGAGAGGCCAACCACACCCAGGGATAGCATTTGGACAGTACGAACAGGATTTGGTAGGTTTTAAAAACAAGAAGACGTGAAGTTGGGTTGGCAGGATGATAACGTTGGATCTGGGAATGGATGGGGGAGGAGGACTGAATATGTTTTTAAGAGTGTATAAAATTTCCAAAGAATTAATAACAACAACATTATTTTTAAAATGCTGTTCTGAAATGGGCATAGGAGCTGTAAAAA
Organism: Apodemus sylvaticus; assembly: GCF_947179515.1. Classification (NCBI taxonomy): domain Eukaryota; kingdom Metazoa; phylum Chordata; class Mammalia; order Rodentia; family Muridae; genus Apodemus; species Apodemus sylvaticus. Next base: position 21,055,632 of record NC_067478.1, read on the forward strand.
CGACTGGAGGGTTCAGGAACATCCAAATGGCCCCACTTTGTGAAATAAAGAGTCCAAATGTGACCACATCTGTCCAGTTTACACTAAAGCTTTCTTGCCGCCTGCCATGACCTATGGAGAATGGGAGGAATCCTGTGTGCTTAATCTCAGAAGGCTTAGTGGAGAAACGGGAGTGGGGGCAAGAAGAGGCCCTCTTGCTTGGTGGTTCACATGGAGGAGATGAGGTGATACCTTGGGCAGGGCCTCTAGGAGCTTTCTCTACAACACATCCAGAAATCTGCTGATCACTTCAATGAGGACTCTGTGGTGGTCATCATCTTTCTTTCCAGGACCCAATCACCTCTAACTCTGTGCTTCATGGCACAGGGACTCTAGAGGTCGGGGAAGATTAAAGGAGTGGGAGGAGGGCCTGGGGACCAGAAGCTTTCGAAGGGAAGCTGAACATCTGGAGGGGCAGGTGTGAGGTGGTCCAGGCCAGATGGTGGCAGGTGGCTGACAGTTGGGCAGGTGTCGGGTTGCTGGGAATGGGATTTGCTCAGGTGAAACCAAGCTTGGTGTCTAGTGTTTCCTCACTGTTTATAGCTGTCAATCAAGCTCTGTCTGCAAAGGCAGTCGGGATCTCTTAAAGGCAGAGGAGCTTGGGAAACAGAAATAAATGAAAAGGAGACTGGGAAGGGACAAGGCAGACCTACATCTCTTCTCTGCAATGTCCTAAAGGAGAAAGGCTCTGAGTCACTTCTGAAACCCTCCCCTGGTTCCATCTGCTGACAGGAGGTGGCCTGAAGCTCTTGGTCTCTTCCATTTTCCCTCGTGAGCCTAGCCTTGAACTGCTGAGCCATCTTTCCAGCCTTCTCTCTCTCTCTCAGCCTCTCTGTTAAACATTTGAACTTGGTTACACGTGACATCAGAGTGCTGATACCCCAACCCCACAGGGGTTCTGTGAATATTGTCTTCCTGAAATTCACAGTCTTGGGATCTGAAATTTAGTTGGTCCCTGAAGATCTGACCCTGATGCCTTCAGAAACAAATGATAAGGAGTTCTGGGTGAGCTGCCGGGTGGATAATTAGCGTGGATGGTTAGGTGCTGCAGAGGGAAAGAAAGACTGTGGTTTCCGAGTGCCCACTTTGGGGGCAGAAGAGTATCCTTACACATGCACAATTGATTTCATCTAATCCTGCATATGAACTTAACAGAGAAGCCCTTAGGACAGCTACTCTTACAGACGGAATGACTGTTGCTCCTCTTACAGACAGAATGACCGTTTGCTTTGAGGCAGTGCTAATAGTGAAAATGTTTGCTATTGGTTGTTTTTGTTTTGATTTGATTTGTTTTGTTTTGTTTTGAAACAAAGTCTGTCTAGCTTTTTAACCCTGGCTCACCTGGCCTTAAACTTGTAGAGATCTTCTTGTCTCAGAGTACCATGCCCCAGAGGGCCCCACCCCATACATACATACCCATGCTTTGGGGGACTAGGTAATAGGCAAGTACTCTTACCAACTGAGCTATAGCCTCAGCCTTCAGTAAAACGTTTTTAAAATGGTAATATTTGGGAAACATATTGTTCAATTAAGTCCAACCACAAGGCTCTTCATTTTAAATGTATTTTGGAAGTCTGGGGTGTGATTTGCTGTCCCTGGGTGCTGATTCTCTTCTTCAAGAGGGTCTGAATCTGAAGGATCCCTGTGGGATAAGTCCTCTGGGGGAAGGCTGAGGTAGGAGGGAGCCAAGAGGCAGTCTCTTTTCCCCAGCGCCTTTCCAATTCTGCTTACCTAGTCACAAGCCGCAGCGGAGCAGACAGGGCCATGGGAACACTGGAGTCACCCAGGGACTTCACCAGGTAAGAGAGACACAGCTGGAGAAATGAGGAAAATGAGAAGTGCTGAGTTGCTCTGAGCTTCAGAGTAACCAGAGAAAGGCTAAGGAAGGAAAGAGACACCACAGAGGAGAAGCCAGTCCATTGAAAGAGCAGGCTTAATCCTGCCGAATTCGTGGCAGGGAACCCCAAGTGACTTACATTGTTAATAGCGGCTTTGCCGAGATTCACAGATGGTTTTTTTATTGACTTTTTTTTCCACCAAGAGTGGGAGACCTTAAATGAAACCCCAGATCATTGACCTTGAGGGAGCCAGCATGATCACCCACTTACAACCATTCTCTATAATGAAAGATGCAGAAGGATTTGTACAAGGGTCTCCCACGCAGAGGATCTCTCACGCAGAGGATCTCCCACACACAGGATCTCCCACACACAGGGTCCCCCACACACAGGGTCTCCCACACACAGGGTCTCCCCCACACAGGGTCTCCCACACACAGGCTCCCCCACACACAGGGTGTCCCACACACAGGGTCTCCCACACACAGGGTCTCCCACACACAGGGTCTCTCCCACACAGGGTCTCCCACACACAGGGTACCCCACACACAGGGTACCCCACACACAGGGTCTCCCACACACAGGGTCTCCCACACACAGGGTCCCCCACACACAGGGTCTCCTACACAGAGGATTTCCCACACACATGGTCCTCCCCCCCACAGGGTCTCCCACACACAGGGTCTCCCACATGGAGGAACACCACCACGGAGGGTCTCCTCTGTAAAGAGTCCACATGGAGAGTGTTCTGTGTAGCTCTTTTACATGGAGGATTTTCTATATAAGGCATATGGAGAGATATTAATGGAACAGTGCCAGGTGGGGAACACAAGGTTCTGACTCCAAAAACAAAGAAGGGACAGGGGGTGGGAGGATGGGGAGAAAGAGAGGACTTCCTGTCTTCAGGCCTGGTTCAGGCTGGTGGTGAACTCAGGGCTTTATGCATGCCATGCACGTAAGCAGTCTAACCACTGAACTACATCCCAGCCTGTTCTTTCCAGTTTTGACAAATGCACATCAAGACGCAAAACATTTCTATCAACACAAAAAATCCTCTTAAGCCCAGGTTGGTTTCACGGGGTGCAGCTTAGAAGGGCCCTGTGTTTTCCTCAGGGCTCTGCCGCCAGAGCATTTGTTGAGACAGAGCCTGGCAGGCTGGCCTCAAACTCATGATCATCCTGCCTCGGCCTCTGGGGTGCTGGGATGATGGGTGTGGAGGGAGCCCTGTGTTTTCATTTTGTATTGTTTCCCACAAAATACAGAACGGGTGTCTCTGTGTCCCTTTGCTGCTGGCTCTCTGCTGCAGACAACCCTTGATCTGATCTGTTACTATAGGTTACTTGTGTTTGTTGGCTGGTTTGTTTTTAATATTTCCCGCAACAGTGTTTTTCAGAGTTGCTTTTTTTCTTGTTTATTTAAAGTGCCAAGGATTAAGCCTAGACTTTGGGCACACCTGGCAGGCTCTCTACCATTGAGCTGTGTGCTCTGCTTCTGGACCATTTGTAGAGTTTCATATAAATGGAATTGCAAGACACAAGCTGAGTTTCTTTTACTCAGAATGGTGTATCTTGTAGCACATATGCACACGAATGAGCACGTGTGTGTGTGTGTGTGTGTGTGTGTAGGTGTGGGTGTGCGTGCATGTGCACTTTCTTTCTTTCTTTCTTTTTTTTTTTTTTTGGATTTGGTTTTTTCAAGACAGGGTTTCTCTGTATAGCCCTGGCTGTCCTGGAACTCACTCTGTAGACCAGGCTGGCCTCGAACTCAGAAATCCACCTGCCTCTGCCTCCCAGAGTTCTGGGATTACAGGCGTGCGCCACCACCGCCCGGCTGCGCATGTGCACTTTCAGTTGCTGAGTAGTATCTAGCATATTGGACAAGTCACAATCAATTCATGTATTCGTTTGGTGATGGGCATTTGGGTTGTTCGTGGTATTTGTCTACCACTAAGCTTTTACAACATTTTCATTTCTTTTGCGTAAATACTTGAAGAGGATACTCCTAAATTTTAGAATAAGTGTATTTTTAACTCATCAAGAGCCATCAGTTGTTTTCCCAAGTGTTTTTGTTGTTTAACATTTCTATCAGCAGTGTCTGAGAGTTCTGGTTGTCCCAAGTTTTTGCTAGCACTTTGCACTGTACATTCTTAAACTTTAGCCATTCTACCTCTTTGTGTGTTTGTGAGTGTTAATAGGTGTATGTTTGTGAGAGTGTCTGCATGTGTGAGTGTGAATTTGTGAGTGAATGTGTGAGTGAGTATATGTGTGTGTTTGTGTTTGTGAGTATGTATTTGTGGGTGTGAGTGAGTGTATGTGTGAGTGTGTGTTTGTGAGTATGAGTGGGTATGTGTATGAGTGGGTGTGTTTGTAACTGTGTGTGAATATGAGTGAGTGTGGGTGTGAGTGTGAGTGTGTGTGTTATGGCTTTTACTTTGCACTTCCTAATAGCTAAAGATGTTTGGTATCATTTCATGAGGTTGTGACTACTTGTATATCTTCTTTGGTGGTATTTCTTCAAATATTTCCCCCATATTTGTTTATTTTCTTTTTTGTTTGTTTTTTTCTTAATGTGAAAGTTACATTTGTCTATTTATTTATATGCACGTGTGCACACATGCATACATATGCATGCAACATGTATGTAGAGGTCAGAGGAGTTGCTTTTCTCCTTCTACCATGTGGACCCTCATGGAGCTCAGGCTATCTTGGCAGCAAGTGTCTCTGCACACTGCACAATCTTGCCCACCCTTCTTAAGTTCTTACTAAGTCCCTCCTCCCCCAAGACAGGGCTCCTCTGTGTATCTCTAGCTATCCTGGATCTCACTTTGTAGATGAGGGTGTTCTCTAACTCACAGAGATCCACCTTCCTCTGCATCCCAAGTGCTGGGATTAAAGGCATGTGCCACCACCACCTGGTTTGGTCATGGTGTCTTGGTCATAGTGTCTTGGTCATGGTGTCTTATTACAGCAATAGAAAAGAAATAAATACAGTGATTTTTGCTTTTACCTTTAAGAATATTGAATTTTGTTTTGATCTGTTCATATAAAGTTTTGGGGTGAGCTCAGCTGTTAAAGTTTATTATGAGGCTTTGCGGAGAGAGGCTGTGCTGAAGCAACCTTCACTCTAGGTCTATGTATGGTCACTTTTCCATTGCTGTGATAAACCCTATGACCAAGGCATTTATAGAAGGAAGGGTTTGTTTTGGGCCTACAGTTCTGGAGGGTTAGGGGATCCATATTGACCAAGCAAAGGCATGGTAGCAAGCACAGAGCTGAGAGCTCATATCTTGAGCCACAAACTGTGAGTAGAGAGAGCTCGCTCACTCGGAGCACCAGAAACAGTGCACGGCTTTTGAAACATCAAGGCCTGTCCCTCAGTGATACACTCCCTTCAGCAAGGCCAAACCTCTTCAGCCTCCCCAAACAAGCTACCAACTGGGACCAAGCACTCAAATTCCCAAGACTTATGGAAGATGTCTCATCCAAACAACCATGGTGTCTTTTACTCAGTCCTTGCACAAAAATAAGCCCTTTCTAGGGTCTCATTGAGTTCAGTGGTGTTGGATGACACCTCTCCTGTCTGGCTGCACTTCCACTTCCTCACAGCTTGTGTAAGCTCTGGGGATTGTGCCACAGGCAGAGTCCTCGTTCTTCTTTGCATGGTCTTGTGGGGTTTCACGCTACTCTTTCACAGTTGGTTTTTAGTTACATCCTCAAGGAGACTGCTCTAGCCCCGTTTAACCAGATGACAATGTTGTGCCTGTACTGTGACAGGGGCTCCCTGCAGAGAGCCAGGGTGAGCCTGAGGATCTGTTTGTTTTCCAGTTCTCCTGCACCACATGTGCAGTATCCAGGCATGGTTTTCTCATCTTTATCTAATACCCTCACTATGTACAGCAGGGGACCAAGCTTAGGATCACCATCATCAGTAGGGGAAGAAGGACTTGATGACCAGGCTTAAAGATTTGTTTTTATTTCCTGTGTATGAATGCTTGCTGTATGTGTATGTCCACCATGTGTATGCAGTGCCAGTGGAGGCCAGAATGGGGTATCTGTTAACTTACAGCTGGAATTGTAGGTGATCGTAAGCCACCATGTGGTGCTGGGAACAGAACCTGGGTCTCCGAGAGCAGCAAGTGTTCTCAACCATCCAACCATCATCTCCTCAGCCCCATTTATAGCAGTGACAACTTTCTTTCTCTTTTAAAGATTTATTTATTTATTTATTATATGTAAGTACTCTGTAGTTGTCTTCAGACATACAAGAAGAGGGCATCCGATCCCATTACAGATGGTTGTGAGACACCATGTGGTTGCTGGGATTTGAACTCAGGACCCCTGGAAGAATAGTCAGTGCTCTTAATCGCTGAGCCATCTCTCCAGCCCGCAGTGGCAACTTTCAACTTTTCTTGGTAACTTCTAAACTTCATAGCAAATGATATGGGAACCAGAAGGACTCAGGGGAATCTGAGGCCTGCAGATCTGACAGTGGCAGTGGGGCTTAGGCTACTCGGGAAGCGATTACAACAGGATTATGACATATCTCTGTGCTGGGGCCAGGGGGGTTGTGGGGTGTGGGCATGAAGAACATGAAAAAAAAAGAATTTGATAGCCTCAAAACCCCCTAAACATTGCTTTTTAGAAATAGAAAACCTAGTATAGAGTAAACCAAGGTTTCTTCTGAGATAGTGAAGCTCAACCACGGTTATATTAGAATCAACAGAGTATTTAAAATTCTGATACACAATCTGCAACTGAATAAAAATAATTGTGGTGTGGCTCCACATGTCTGTATTTAAAGAAAAACTCTCAAAGAAACTATCATCTTTTAAAATTTTTTAAAACATTTAAAAATCTGTTATGTGTGTGTACATTCTGTCTGCATGTATATGTGTACCCACATGTGTGCAGTATCTGTGGAGGTCAGAAGAAGGCATTGGATTTCCCTGGAACTGGAATTACAGACAGTCGTGAGTTGCCATGTGGGTGCTGGGAATTGAACCCCAATCTCTGGAAGAGCAGGCAGTACTCTGAACCACGGAGCCACCTCTCTAGCCCCCGGGTATTTGTATTTGTATCTTCCCTGGGCCATGCCCGTGCTACTGAAGCTGAGGACACAGCTTTGAGGTTCTCCATCAGCCACACGGGCACCACAATCCTTTCTCCCTGGGCGTCTCTATGTCTTTGACCTCCTGTTCATCAGCTTTCTTCCCCTCCGTGATCTCAGAAGGAGACCCAGAGATGAGACAGGGAGAAGGGCAAGCACACTGGGTAAGAGTGAATGCAGGTGTGCACGGGGGAGCGAGCAGATGCCGCCATGTCCTGGGCTGGAGAACCCCATTGCCTCTGGCCCTTCCTCTGCTCCTGAGTGTCCTGCCACAAACACGTCTGAAGCTAGACACTCTGTTGATGACTGTCCCAGGTCTCTTGCCCACACTTTGTCCCTCCTTCAGACTGATAAAAAGGCCCTGGAAGCTCTTTCCCATTCATCACGGATGTGTGGGCTTGTCTCCTGGGATCCGAGTACACAGTTTCTCTGTGATGGAAAGTGCCGCAGGCCTGTGCCCTGTTGTTGACTTGAAGGCTGACCTTGGGTCAGTTTGTTCCTCCACCTGTAAAGCTGGAGGGTTGAACTTGTGCTTTCTACAAGGTCCCTGAGGTGTATGCAAGCAGCCTACTCCCTTCTGAGGAAGGCCCCGTGGTTAGCTTCAAGGACTCTTTCTGGACCAGATGTATGTGACATCTGGTAGGTGCTGACTGTGTTCTTGACAGTTCCTGACTCTGACAGAAGTGGCATCGGGGACAGTATCTGAGAGAATGATGGTGGGAACGTGGATGTGAAGCAGCGTGTTGTGGGAAGTGGCTCTTTATGTAGCCTTTTCCTTTCTTCTTTTAATGTTATTTGTGTGTGTGCATGTATGTATATATGTATGTATGCATATATGTATCCCTCTCCCCTACTTTCTCTTCCCCATGTGTGTATTTGTGTGTGTATGTATTTATGTATGTATATATGTGTAATGTGTATATGTATATATGTATCCTTCCCCTTCACTTTCTCTCTCCCCCCCCTGTGAGTGTGTGTTTGTGTGTATATGTGTGCGTGCAATCACATGCGCGCACGCCACAGCGAACGTGTGGCAGTCAGAGATCAACTTACTGGAACCAATCCTCTCACCATGCAGATCCTGGGGAATCAAACTTGGACCGTCATCAGGCTTGGTGACAAGCATCTTTACTTGATGAGATATCTTGCTGGTTTGTCTCTCTTCAATTCAAGTATGCTTGGAAACCTTTTTATTTAAGGTAACCATGATCCAAATGTTAGCCAATTTATTTTCCTGAAAATCCTGCAGGCAGCACACAAAGAGAGATTACAAAGAAAGTGGTATTGTATGGTTACGACCCTCTCACTGTGCACGTAGTATGTACAGTGTAGGAATATCTTGTACATTGACCTAACAATGTGAGATTAGACTGGTCTGAAGGAGAAATATTCAAAGCTAGCCCATTTCTTTTCAGGAAGAATGATTCTTTCCAAAGTCTCATGTGTTTGGTTTGAGAGATAGCATTCAGCATATTCCTGCTGCTACAGGAGGGAACATGTTTGTCCTCTGTGGACTCTGGAGTGTTGCTGGAGGCTCTAGAAGATTGGGCGTGGGGAACAGGGCCAGTGAGACAAAGAGTGTGGGAGAGGAGCCTGTCCTTGGGAGCTGTCTGGGCTCTGGTTGGAAGCCAGTACAATGGGTTTTTCCCAGGGGCTATCTGGGAAGGACTTTGGGAACATTGGTGCTACATCCAAGAAGGAGACCAGGTCTCACACAGCCTGGGAACAGTATTCTGAGAAGGCCTAGCCAAAGTCAGGGGTGAGGGGTCCTCACAAGGACACTGGATGGAAAAGACACCCATGTGTGCGATGTGGGTGGCATCTAGGAACCATTAGAAACATCAAAAGAACAGACCCTGGGGAGCCTAATCCCCTGAATGGGGTTGGGGGGAGATGAGGACTGAGAGATGCAGGTTCCTCCTCTACAAGGAAGGGCTCAGAGCTGCCTCCTGGTGCCTGTGTTACAGCCCTCAGAGATACAGACACACCACTGACCTCACCCAGATCAAGGCAGACTGCTGGAGAGAGCAAGAGGGCGGGGGTAGGCCTCAGTGGCTCTGGGCCTGTTTACAGAGCAAGGCTCTGAACTTTGGAATGTTTTCATGAACTGTGGCCTGCTTTCCATTGATCCCCGTGTTGACATCTGCTTCATCGTAACCAAGGCACTACTGTCCAGGTCTCTCCGAGCATTCTTGGGCCTCGGGCCAAGAATGAGTAGATGCCTACATTCAGGTTTTGTTTTCTTTTGTTTTTGTTTGTAAGACAAGGTCTCAGGTAGTCCAGACTGGCCTCTAAGTCTCCATGTAGCCCAGGATGACTTTGAACTTCTAATTCCCCTGCCTTCTCCACCCCCATCCCAAATGCCAGGTTTATGGCATGTGCCACCATTCCCAGTGAGACACTGATCCTTAAAGGCTGGGAAATTAAGCTCATGATCACATTGAGGACCAACATAAATGATTTATTACTTCTAACTAGTCCATAGCTACTCTGTCCAGCGATTGTGGATACAGCATTAATTAACAAGAGTGCCTCAAAGCGCAAATGGAAACAGAAAGAGAAATAAGAAGGAAGGTAGCCACTCAGTGGGACTGGAAAGAACTGGAAAGAACTGGAAATAAGCCTTCTGCTCTGTAGTGTTAGGTAGAATTTTGTTCAGGATGTTTGCGGGGTGGCGGAAGGCAACTGGCCTTCTCTTGATTTTGAACTAGAAACGATGATCCCATTTCATCATGTAGTCACCTTTGAGAACATGCAGCCGGACCATGGAAGTGGGCTTTCCCGGGCCCTCTGTGATATTGTTAACTAAACAAAGTCATCCTTAGGCTTTATATGTTTTTAACCTGTGAAGTGTTAAAGAACATGGGACTCTTCTTCTTATTAAGTCAGCTTATGGACCTTAGACACAGAAACCCCAGTGCGGTGGACTCTTGTGGGTGTGAGGCAGGAACACACATGTGTCTAAGTATGTATTGCCCGTGGAGATGCTCCCCACGTGCTGCCCACTTTACTTTTTGAGGCAGGATTTCTCACTAGCAACAAGACTCACTAAATGGGCTAGGCTGGCTGTGATCTCCAGGGAGTCTCCTGCCTCTACCTCCCAATACTGGGATAACAAGGACAAGTCACTATTCCTGGTTTTATTTTATTTTAAACGTGGAGCCATCTCATCTCTTTGGCTTTTTGAAGGGATGGACTGGGCGAGCCAATGGGCCTTCCCAGGTATTCTTCCACACACACTTCCATTACTGTGACACCATCTCCCTCAAGACCCTAACCAGAGCTGAGTGAAAGTTGTCACTTGGCTCTTGAGCCTCCAGAACCACTCAGTTTCAGGTGTTTTGTTATATAGCAACAGAAAGCTGGCTAAGACAAGATGCGAGGCTATGTGTGGAGCTACCTGTGATCCGAGGATCAGGCGACTTCGGCCTACGTGACTCTCTCACACTGGTTCATCCACTGAGGTGGGCTGTGACACGGATTCCCTTTCCTTCTCCTTGGGCAGCGCTGGCTGGCTAGGGCTTGCTGTCTTTCTAGCCTCCGTTTCCCTGCCCTTACTGATCCATCGAGCCACAGTAACTGGGACCATTTAGCAATGTTCCTGCCGTCTCCCCAGCGAGGAGCCTGCCCAAGTCCTGTTGTGTCTGTCTTACCTTTGTCTCCCTTACAGTCTCTGCTGGAGGGCCCAGGCTGTTCTGTAGGAGGTGTTCAGCTTCGCTTGGAACCATGGCAACAGAGAAGGGTGTGAGGAAGAGTTTCCACAGAAGCAGTGGGGGATGGGGGTCAGCTGGGGAAGTGTTCCCTGCGCCCCTTCAAAAGGAGCCTGACAGCGTGGCTGCTTCCCTCAGGAGGTTAGAATGGCAATAATGACAATGCTATGGATTCATTCCCTGCATGGACCAACTTTGCTCTTTAATCCCAACACTCAGGAGGCAGGGGCAGGCAGAGGCAGGCAACCTGATCTATAGAGTGAGTTCCGGGACAGGCATTGCTCTACAGTGAGGCTCTGTCTCAAAAACCAAAACCAAAACAGAAGAGTTCATTACCTGGTACCAGAGATGGTATCTAAAACACAAGTAACCAAACCTACTGGTCGGTGAGTAAGTGAGGAGTGAGTGAGGGGTGGACCACAGTCTGATTTGTTTTTTTTTTTTCCAGCAACCATAAAAACAAACCAAGAAATAAATGCCATCCCACCAGATTCAGTATCCTAGCCCGGAGCAAATGACCCATGATCCTCTTCTTAAAGGGCAAGGTCCAAGTGTCCCTGTCCTTGAGATCTTGTTCCTGTAATCCAGGTGCTTTTCTTTTCTCCTCCTGGGGAATTGCTTGCCACATCCCCTGCACACAGATTTCCCTAAGAGGCTGAAGCCAGCTGGCGTCACTTAAGCAACATATTTAGGGTGCTTGAGATTACACCTAATTCCAGGAGAGCCTGTGAGGTGACATTCCAGAGAGTTCCTCCCTGCCTTCTTTCATTGAAATAATTTCAGGTCTCTCTTCCTGCTAGGTTTAGAAAGAACTCCCCCAGGGGGCAAAGTCCTCTGGAGGGTGGTTCAAACCCAGCTTTAATGACATGCACTCATAACCTAAAAACCATCTTCTGGCAATGATCTCAGGCGCTGGGCAGGCTGGCAAGTGACTATTTGTCAATAGTGGGAAGAAAAACAGTGGACATCCCGGAGAGTCAAGACTTGCCAGCTTTTCACAGAGGTGGAAGAGGGAGACTGCATTGGTTTTTCTGTCTTCCCCAGACAGACTGAACTGGTGAGGCACTAGGCCTACCCATGCTAGGTTATTGCTCAATAAAAATAAGGCTGGCTGGCATCTGCAGAATGTGCAAGGGGTACTCACCAAGGGGGGCGGGCCATGAATGAAGGTTCTGTGTTCCCTTTCTGTTGGTTATTCAAGGCCCGGAGTCAATTAAAAGGCAAGTTCTATATGAGGGATAAAATATTTTTAAACAAGAGTACCTACCTCTGAATTTCATTTATTTACACATTCACAGGAAATAGAGCGGAGGAATGTCTCTAAGGTCAAGGCAAAAAAGAATATGTCTATTTAGTCATTCATTGATTGAACAATCGCTCATGATTATGCACCCCACGTGCCAGGAATTCTTCTAAGAGCTAAGAAGGGGGCAGAGCAGAATAAACATAGTCTCTGTTTTTATCGAGTGTTTTAATGGAGTCGGAGGAGGGTGTTAAATAGAAAAGACAGTACTCATAGTGAGGAGTTCTAGGAAGTGAATGGATCAGGATACTCTGACAGACCAGAGGGGACTCCTTGGGTTGAAACATGGCTTGCTAATGTGGCTTAGCACACGGGAGAGAACTCATTAAGGAGATATAATCCTTGCTAATAGCTGAACAACTTCAAGAAGCCAGTTGTAGGTGGTAGTGTGTGTGTGTGTGTGTGTGTGTGTGTGTGTGTGTGAGGTGTTTTCCTGGTAGGTAGGAGCACAAGAGTTACCAGGAATGAGCCAGGTCACCTTTGAGGAAAAGGTCACCGAGTGACCAAAGTAAGGTGAACTGGGATGGGGTGGGGTGGGAGATGGACAGACGGACGATGAAGTCACAGAAGAAAGGCAGATGATGTGTAGAATAGCCAACCTGCTAACAGGATGGGCTCCGTGGCACCTCAGCCCCGCAATTCCTAATGTAGTTGCTTGTCTGTGAGGAACACCCAGTGCTGATAGGCTGTGAGACCCGACAGGACTTTAGTCCCGGTCTCATAAGCATGCAGGTATAGCTAGAATCCCTCACCCTCTTCAAGCTTGTGGGTGGTCCCTTCCACAGTTCACCTATACATCAGCCAAGTAAAGGGGACATAGGGAAGTGGCTTTATAACTAGAGAATGTCAGCCATCAGCTAGCTTATGCTATGTGGAAGCTGATCAGCCCTCTATACTTCCCTGAAATGCCTTTGACTTCCGCGTGAATCGTGCCACCGTGCAGTGACAGTAATGACCAAGTCATATTCTGAGAACTAATATCACCATTTCTCATTGGCCAAACTGAGGCTCTCTAGAGCTTCACAAGGCCGCCCCACCCATTTCCCCTTGGGATTGTCTCCTCTCCTTTATGTTGCTGCTTACAGTAAAGGCACCATTTACCATTCACACGCCCCACCCAGATAAGGAACCTCTGTGCCAACATCCTTGTCGGGAGCCCATCCAATCTTCACCTGTCCCCGGGTGGGGGGAGGGGACATCTGCTGGATCAGTAAGAGGTGTTCTGAGCACTGAGCTCTGGTTGCCCAGAATGGAAATGTACCAGACACCTGGAAAGGGGAAAAAGAAAAAAGAATAAAAGCTTTGGGGCTGAACAACAGCATGCGAGTTCAACCACAGATTTGAAAGCAATCAATTTGCCATACTTCAACAGTATGGGGGTACGAGTGAGGTCAAATTTCTCCATTTAGAGTCCTAACGAACAACCCCGAGCTTCTCATTTTTTCCTTCCTCCCGGTTCCACTGTGCCTGGATGAACCAAGAAGTGTTCAAATGTTAACGAGTGTGGCATCTTTGGTGGAAACACTGTACAATGCTGGGGTGGAGAGAGAACTCAAACCTATTCCGGAATGTTTCCAGAGCAGGTGCCATTTCTGTCCTTACAACAGAGGGGTGTCACTCCATTTGGGCATGGGCCTCTAGTGGAGGGTGTTGCCTCTGACAGAGGTAGGGGTTTCTCAGGTTAGAATGGAGGTTAGTTTTCTGTTTTTTTTTTTTCCTTCCTATATCTTATTACTATGGAGTGCAGAGATCTTGGTCACTGGAGTCCTCAATGTGTACAACTGCTGTTCCAAGCGATGTTTAAGCAAGCCTTTTATGTCTGAGGGCTTTTGAGGATGGAGGATAATTACTATTCTTGTTCTCTGTTTAATGATTTACTCACCAATATTCTGAATTTATCAAAGATCTGTGTTATGTTAACCGAAAATGCACCTTATTTATCCGCACATTCATGTAATAGTTATACCATTGATAACTGAAACTCACTTAAATCTTCAATTACTTTCTCTTTGATTGAAAATTGTTTAGTTTCCTGCCACTTATGGCATTGTAATCCTATAATTACAATCCATCCTATCAAATTGTCTTACATTCCTTAAGCACACCACAAAACAAAACCACCCCAGATAGCACAGTGTCTGTAAGGTTGATTATTAAACTCTTATTAAAGCCATTCAAGAAAGTGCTGGTTGGCCGGGCAGTGGCGGCACACGCCTATAATCCCAGCACTCTGGGAGGCAGAGGCAGCCAGATTTCTGAGTTCGAGGCCAGCCTGGTCTACAGAGTAAGTTCCAGGACAGCCAGGGCTACACAGAGAAATCCTGTCTCGAAAAAACCAAATCCAAAAAAAAAAAAAAAAGAAAAGAAAAAAAGAAAAGAAAAGAAAAGAAAGAAAGAAAGAAAGAAAGAAAGAAAAAAAGAAAAGAGAAAAAGAAAAAGAAAAAAAAAGAAAAAGAAAAAAGAAAGTAAGTGCTGGTTGGAGCTCAGTGGTTAAGAGTACTGGCAGCTCTTCCAGAGGACCTGGGTTAGATTCCCAGTACCCACATGGCAGCTCACAACTCTCTGTTAACTCCAGTTCCGGGAGATCTGACACCCCCTTCTGGTCTCCACAAGTATTGCATGCATGTGGTGCACAGACATGCATGCAGGCAAACACTAATATATAGAAAATAAAATTTAAAGATTTGAGAAAGTATTAGTACTTGAACTCATCTGCTCTTACTTTTCATTTTACTGTATGATTTAAGTACTCTTCCTAGAATTTCAATCACTTAGAATGGCCAAGTTAAACTGGGAACAGGCCTTTAATCCCGGCACTCAGGAGGCCTGGGCAGAGGGATCCCTGTGAGTTCAAAGCCAGCCTGGTTTACAGAGTGAGTTCCGGGAGACTAGCCTGATCTACAGAGAAAGTTCCAGGTTGCCAGCTTAGTCTACAAAGTGAGTTCCAGGACAGCCAGGGCTATATAGAGAGCCCCTGTCTTAAAAAGACAGACAGACTTACTTACACATAGACAGACAGATTATCAGAGAGACAGACAGAAAGACAATCAGACAAACAGGAAAACAAAATGGCCAAAATTACAGATGCGAGCTGTGAGTTCTTCAACAGGATCAGGAATTTAACCTCCATACCTATCCACAGAGAGTGGATTTGAATCTCTTTGACAATTTACGTTGTTTTTTTAGTTTACTAGAATTGGTACATTAAGCTAGTTACTAATTTGTGGAGTGCATCTGGGTATACATGTGGAGGTCAGAGGACAGCTCTTAGGATTTTGATTTTTGTCCTTTTTCCTGATCAAGGCAGAGTCTCGCTTACTGCTTCTGCCACTCTGTGAACTCCAGGTTACCCAGCCCACCAGCTGCCTGGAGATGCTCCCATCTCTGACACCCATCTCCCATTGAAGTGCTGGGATCACAGATGTGAGGCCCTGTATCCGGACTTCTGCGCAGTCCTGGGATCAAACTCAGCAGGTCAGATAGGTTTGTGCGGAAAGCGAGTTTACTGCTGAGACTCGCTGGCCCTGGTGTACTTTCTATTTCTGAAGCTGGAGAGTCACTTTCCAGAACTGGTGAAGCCTCAGCTTTGCACTTTGGCTTGCCCAACCCTCTGGCTTGCCATGTAAGTCACCTGACCTGGTCAGGATCCTCACGGGGACATCTCTGTGGGTAGTGTAGTAGGGTGGGCACTGCAGTTTCTTCTGCCAAGGAGCAGGAGGTTGAGTCTGGCTATCGAGCATGTCTTTGGGACATTTCATTCCTGTTATGCTGGAGTCCACAACTGGTTTCTTTGTAGGTGACCTGCACTGAGCAGCCATGCCCTGCAGATCTGCCACTCTCCCCTCTGCTCGCTCTGTGAGCCTCAAGTCCTGCATTTGACAAAGCAGCTTCTTCCTCCTGACCCCCAAGTTTACTCACTTAAGTCTCAGCTTGTGTGTTTTTAAAATTTATACTTGAAGTTCATATTCTTTACTTTATGGGCATATATTTAATAAAGAAATGCAGTAACTTCAAGTGTGTCTATGTATGGATTCTCCTCTTCTCTCCTCTCTCTTCCAGACATCTTAAATCATGGTGAGTAGGGCTCACTGTATTATTTTCCTCCTCCTCTCCTTGCTTCTTTCTTTTATCACCTGCGTTTGTCTCTTCCTCCTCTTTTTTCACCTCCTCCGTGGTGGGGGATTAAACCCAGGGTCTATAATTTCTGCTGTTTATGCTTGTGTATTGTTGGATTCCTAAAAGAAGCACTAGCTTCTTTTGTAATAATAAGCACAATTTTAAGTTTTCTGAGTCATAAAGATGAATGCCAACTTCTCATAGTAAACGCTGTAAGTACTCTCGGTACTAAGTGTGACCTCCCCCTTCCTCCCCCTCTCACCTCACCCCCTCCCCTGCAAACGTGTGTTTCCTTTTGTATCATTAGAGCCGTAGGCCACACTTAGTTTTCACCTCCTATTTTTCATTTAAATTCCCACCATGTAGCAAGCACGTTCTCATGTTATCAAGTGTTCTTGGGAAACGGGACTCACAGCAGCTTCGTGACAGTCTGTCATGATGGTACCCCATAATTTATTCGGCTCTCCTGCTCTTGGCAGAGAATGTTTCAAATCTGGAGAGTACACGGATGATCATTTTCAGATGAAGAAGCTAAGATCCAGGGAAGCCAATCAGTAACTGGAGTATGGCTAGCTGGTTGGATAGCTGACTGGGACAGAACCTGCGGCTCCCAAGGCCCTGCTGCTGTCACACTCTGTCCTCTGAGCCCCTTCTGGACCTTTCTGTAACTTAATTGTAGGGAAGTGTCTACATTCTTTCTAAATTACCTTTTACAGTTTGGGGCACATCACTCTTGTCTGTCAAGATCATTTTTGAAGGTCATCTGTCACGTAACCATTAGCTAACGAAGGATGGTGTGGCAAACATCAGAACTTGTGGCTTTTCCCCCTCACTGAGAGGTGTGTCCCAAGTCATCTCTGTGAGGAAGAGAAGTGGCATAGCTCTGATCAGATAATTCCAATCGTCAGGGCAATTACAGAGGAGTGCGCTCATTAGCCTTCCCTGGCTGCCTTTCTCAGGGATCCCCTGGGTTCTGACATTCTGCCATTAGCATTCCAGGATGCCTGGACTCTGCCCAAGGGCCTGGCATCCACAGGATGGGAGAGGGGTAATTATTGGGTGGGGAAAGGAAAGAAGGGCTCTCACACTTGTGGATAACACTGCTCTTGGCACAGGGTCTGGAGGCATGGATGACAGAACTTGGCAGGAGGGGACCCTGAAGAATAGGAGCGGATGGATTTAGGGACAGGAAGCAGATCAGGGACTGTCTTTCATTCATTTGGGAACATCGTCTCATCCTGACACTGGGTTATGAAACGCTAGGCAGAGCAGGGTTCTCGAAAACAGGCGATGGCCCTTGACAGCGTGGATTTCATTTTCTTTCCTTCACGTTTTATGGGACACATGTTACCCACACTTTACAAATGAGTCTTTGACATCAGCATCTGTCATCACTAAAGCCACTTCTTGAATCATCTAATATAGCGTTTTTCACTGAGTATGTCACCCCCCCACCTACGTGACTTGGAGCATAACCCCTTTAACTGTCCTTAGGAAACACTGTGGCTCTGGCTTATTCTGCATCAACAGTGTCCAACTATCGCCTTTCAGAAAACACTTAATTCAGAGGGATACGACTGGCAAGCACCGGAGAGTGTGCTGCCTTCTATTTACGATCAATGTTAATCCGCCAGCCATATGGCAGTGCAAATTTCTAGTACAAATTCCATCTGCATGAGGCTACGGCTCATTCTTGGACGCCTATAATTGTGCAATTTATCAATGTGAAAAATGGACTTTGAAATGCAGTAATCCAGAGCTAATGTGGTGAGTGCCACAAGGGAGTTGAGTATGTTTAGGAAAGCTCTGTTTCCATGGGAACAGAGTCCTGGGAGAAAGGCCTGGCATCCCTGGGCTTGCGTGAATCATCCACTCAGGTGACAAGACTTGGTCCTAGGTCCAGCTCTGACACAAATCGTCAGGTGCCAAGAACAGGTCCTTAACCTCCTTGGGACTTGGTGTTAACTGCAAGTTGAAGAAATCTGATTGATCCAGTGCTTACTAGAGATAAATGACTAATAAAGCATTAACATTTTTAAGAAATTAGAATAATTTGAGATTCACAGAAATGTTACAAAACCATGCATCTTTTCCTGATAGCTTCTATGTCTTTAATATCATTTTGTGTGTGTGTGTGTGTGTGTGTGTGTACTCATGCATGTGTGTGTATGTGTGGAGGTCAGAGTTCAACCTCAGGTATCATGCCTCGGGAGCTATCCATCTTGGTTTGGTTGGTTGGTTCTGGCTTTATTCTTTTGGAGACAGGGTCTCTCACTGGCCTTGTGCTCTGATCTGGCTAGAATGACTAGCCAAGGAGCCCCAAGGATCTTTGTTTCTCTGTAACTCCCAGATCAATATTCCAGATCCGAGATTTCAAGCATGTGTGGCTACATCCATCTTTTGTGGGCTCAAGGGATCAAACCCAGGCTCTCACGATTTCATGGAAAGCACTTTCCCAACTGAGCTGCTCCGAAGCTTTCTCTCCAGTGTGTTTGTCAAAAGACAGAAACGAACACAGATGTAGTCCTGTAAACTGGATCGTTTATTTAAATTTCACTACTCCATTACCCAGGATTCATTTTCTACCCCAGGAATGGCCCAGGATATCTGTTCCCATTTAGCGATCCAGTCTGCTTCTCTTGTGACTGTGTCTTATTTTTCTTATTAAATCATAATCTCAATAGTTCTAAGGAGGAGGAGCCACTGGGGCCAGGGAGGTGGCTCAGCAGGTAAAGATGCTTGCTGCCAAGCCTGCTGACCTGAGTTAGATCCTTGGAATCCACATGGAGGAAGGAAAGAAAGAAGCAACTCCAAAAAGTTCTCATCCCATCTCTACATGGACATTGGAGCTTAAGGTCAATGAATTTTTATTTTGATAAGTGAATCCCAGGAGCAGGTCCCTGGGGATGCAAGTGACAGGCAATCAAGTTGAAAAGAAAGGTTTGGGGTCACGGAAGAAGTCCAGAAGCTTTTGTGGGCTCAGATTGACATTCGTGTGCAGATGTGTCCTGTTTCTTGGCTTAACTTCCTTTCAAACACTTCAGGCCTTCTTAGCTATGTCGTCACAACACAGTCACGAGATGACTGCCTGATGTCCATGAAGCTAAGTTCTCGATGGCCCAGATCTGGCCATCTGCTTGTAGGTGAACCACAAGGAAAAGATAGGCCCCTTTCTGTTCCAAGGGGAGCAGAGGTTGCCCAGAGCTGTGGACACCTTCCTATAACCATGACTGGAACAACAGAATACAGGATACAAGAACCTGCTGGGCAGTGGTAATGCACACCTTTAAGTTCCAGCTCTTGGGAAGCAGAGGCAGGTGGATCTTGGAGTTTGAGACCAGCCTGATCTACAAAGCTAGCTCCAGTACAGCCAAGGCTACACAGAGAAACCCTGTCTCAAGAAACCAAACCAAACCAAACCAAACCAAACCAAACCAACCAAACAAACAAACAAAAAACCAAAACCCTTAAAGACAGACAAGGACCTCTGAGATGTCATTTAGGTGCTGTATTAACCAGCTCTGGAGCTGGGTAGATCATGTGAAATAACAATTTCCTGTAGTGTTTAAGTCACCAACCAAAGTAAAAGGTAGGGGCAATGGCATCCATCTCTCCATCTCCTGGACACTGGCTTCTTTGTTGATCATCTGTCATTGATGACCCAGTGCCAAGTGGAGCTCAGCTTTGGAAGTTTCATCAGAGATGACAGAAACTCTGGCCTGGTGTAGGCATCTGGATGGAAACAGAAGCGATGATGCTTAATAGCCTCACTCGGGAGAGCTGGAGGAGAGCCATGGGTACCCGGGAGCCATGGGGAGATGGAGGAGTCTGGAGTCCCAGCAGTGATGGGGAGATGGAGGAGTTTGGAGTGTGATTGTGACTTACACACAGCATGCTTGTCCTCAAGCTTTTGCTCATCCTATGAAACAGGCTGAGATTAACCAGAAAGGGCACTTTGCCCTGGAGAACAAGTTTGTTTCTCATGACAGTCACTAGGCACCACAGTTCCCTCTCAGTCAGACTGGCATGAGATGAGTGTGGTGTACAGGTGTGGAGCCCACTGGCAGGGGAAACCTCTCTCTCAGTACGAGCTGCCATCAGCTCACAGTTTCTCATTAGAAAACACTGCCTTGAAGCAGTGGTTCTTCATGGATGGGTCAGGACCCTTTGGGGTGGGGGTGGGGGTGGGGATAGAGGGTGGGTAGGGGGTGGTCAAATGACCTTGTCACAGGGGTTATCTAAGACCATTGGAAAACAAAGATATTTACATTAAGATTCACAACAGTAGCAAAGTTACAAAAGTAGCAATGAAAATAATCTTATGGCTGGGGGTCGCCACAACACGAAGAACTGTATTTAAGGGTCGTGGTGTTAGGGAAGCTGAGAACCACCGCCTTGAAGGATGAAAGGAATGGCCCCTGAGAACCCAGGCTTTCTTCCCCCTTTGTGCCCTGTGTTCTTGCTTCTTTGATGATGTCTATCAGTAGGTTTTGCTTACCCTCCCGGCTTTTTAAAATGAAAGCAGTTTCTACTCCAGCCTTCCCTCCCACGCACACTTTCTCACGAGCAGATACACACTTACCAGAGCACTCCTAGCCTTCTTGCAGATCCACATATTTTGAGCATGTACATAAAACCATTTATAGGAGTTTAATGCGTGAATCATGGACAGAAGATTCCCATTAGGAAAGAACAGTGGCCTCTTGAAGCTCGTGAAGCACTCCTGGCATCCAAAGGTAGAAAACGCAGCACTCGGTGGGAGACTCATGGGTTCACAGCACACTCTGTATTTTAATATTAGAAACTCAGATAGAGCCTTCAGCCCAAGAGGCAATAATCTGATAACTTAATAGCACCTTGTTTAGGGGTTGGTATAGTGTCAAAAATATTCGTTGAGCTGGCAAGATAGCTTGGCAGGTAAAGACACTGCCTCTAAGCTTGACAAGTTGAGTTCAATCCTAGGATCCATGAGGTAGGAGGAGAAAACCGACTCTCCTCAAGTTGTCCTCTGATGGAATGCCCACATGTATACACAGTGATGAATATGCAATATAAATTTAAAAGTATATTTGCCGAGAGGATGATGGGGAGATAGCTCAGTTGGTAGAGTGCATGCCACACAAGCGTGAAGAGCTGGGGCTGATCTCTGGCGTGCACATAAAAACCCAGGCATGGCTGCATACATGCTTGCAACTCTGGCACTGTCCGGAGCAGAGGAAGGAGGAAGGTTGTGGGAGCTTCCTGTCTCTGGCTAGCAGGCTAACTTCAGGCTCAGTGAGAGACCCTGTCTCAAGGAAAAAAAGGTGGGGGACGCAGGATATATTTCTCAGGCCTCATGTACAAACATAGCCCCATGCACTGGTACATACATACATACTCCACACAGAAGCAGCCCCTACCCCTACGCACACATAAGCCAGGAGCTTTTAATCCCAGAACTGGGGAGGTGGGGAAAGGAGGAGCTCTGCAGTCTGTCTGTCAACCACTCTAGGCTGATCAGCAAGCCTCAGTCCCAGTGAGAGACACCCTGCCTCAATAAACAAGGTGGACAGATTCTGAGAGAAATGCCTGGGGTGGACATATGGCATAGGTGTGTATGTGTGTCCACACTCACACACACACTCACACACTCACCCCCCATACTCACACACACACTCACACATGCACACACACACTCACACACACACACTCACAAACCTGCCCCCCACACACACATGCAAACACACAAATAGTCTCGACTGCAGTGACCCACCTTCCAGGGGGGATGTTCAGGATACAATTTTACAAAGCAGAACTTTAGAGAAAATCAATTATTTCAGGATAAATCCCAAGCATTCCAGAACTGCCAAACACAAAAGCAATCTTTAAATTTTTTCACAGTTAAACTTCAACAGGGCCGTGGACAATCTCCTGCAGCCTGGATGCATTTTGGTACAGGTTTGCCTTTAATGTGTAACATCAGCTCCACACGAAGAGCCCTGAGGGCCTGGCCAGCACTGCTTTGCTGAGAGTCTCACACTGGCCCGCTTCCTCTCCAGTTAGTTTTACTGAAACACTATCTTTATGTGGGTCAGGACTTCCTTTTTCCTTCAAAACTTCTTTTTTTTCTATTAAAAAAAACCAAAACCAACTATCCAACCAAAGAGAGAGAGAGAGAGAGAGAGAGAGAGAGAGAGAGAGAGAGAGAGAGAGAGAACCCCTACTCTCTCATTTCCAGAAATTTCTGCACTTCTTACTCCCTACTGGCGTATTCAGGAGCCCCTCCCCGCAGTGAAGCTGCAAGGTTCTAGAAACTGGTTAAGGGTTTGTGACTTTGCTGACTTGGGCCGATCCTCTTTGTTAAATCCTTAGCTGCACAGAAGCTCCTTCCTAGTTCCTGATGTGGAATTTGAACGGATTTTAAACCTCATTGAAGAGTCTTCGGGAATGCCTGTCCACTCTGTCCTGTTTCCTCTTTCCCTCTTTTTGACCCCAGACTCAGACCTCTGCTCCGCGGAGTAGTTACACTCCCCATTCTGACCTGGAGACACATCTGACTCCACCCAGCCCCAGCACATGGGCTCCATTGTTTCTAGACTCGAGGTTCACACTAGAAAACAACCTTGAATAAGATAGAAGCCAGGAGTCCCGAGTTGAAAGTTCTGATTGAGCCTTGTTTTCTTCATCTGGAGGACAAGGATCCATTTCTTATCAAGGTCTAAATAGACCTTGGCTATTCTGCTCCTAAGACCGAGAGAGAAGAAGATTCCAGAATTTATGGTCCTTTCCTTGACTTTACTGTTCAGTAATTTTGAACGTTCCCCATTTCCACCACAGATATTCCCCCCAGCCATCTTGAGGCCATATCCTTGAGGAGAGCATGTGAACTTCTGCAGCCATTTAGACACTGCTTTATTCTCTTTGGCTGCCATATTACTAATTTTTTTCCCTCAGAATAAAGATTGTCAGAATGACGGCATGCTGGGTTTGGGCCTCGGCAGCTGGCCCTGATTTCTGGGTGATCTTGGCTCTGAGTTTTCTTTACCCCATCTGTAGGGCAGAGACCCATCTGGTCTACAGGATAGAGGCTGCAAGGAGGATGGCGGTCCTTATGATGGCCTGCCACCTGTTAGTGGACAGACACTCCCTCTAGGAGTGGCTTTGGTGGCGGTAGAATACCTGATCAGATGCAAAGGGCTAAGGGTAAATGAAAGAATAAAGTGAAAAGTTGATACTTGTAATTTTGCTTAAGGTCCCTCCGTTAGGGCGCGGAGGCAAGGACCGGCTGCCCGCTTGTGCCTCTCTTCTCCCAAGTTTAAAAAAAAAAAAAAAAGAGGAAAGGAAAGCAGAAAGGAATGGAAAGGAAGAGAGAGGAGAAAAAGAAAGGAGCGGAACTTTCCCGAACTTTCCCGTTCCTCCCTGCCCTGGCTGTAAAGCCTGAAATTCCATCCGTGTTTGTTGTCGTCCTCAGCCCGTTTCCATAGTTACCCAGATTCCAGGGACTGGCGCTAGGCCCACCACAATCCAGCCCTCAAAGTCTCCCTGGCAGAAATAAAGCATTCCTTCTCCTGCAGCTACATCAGAGCCAAGAGACACTGCCGTTTCCCTCCCAAAGCCCCCGCCCCAGCCCCTCTCAGGGGTGACTTGCCTGGTCTCAGCAGCGCTGTTTGGCACCATTCGGAGGGTAAACACAATATAACGATCTCCTCCATTTCGCCTCTCTTCATTTGAGCAAAGGAATTACTTTCTTGTACCAAATATTACGCTCTTGGAAACCACTCCAGATGGTTCTCATTAAAATTCCAGTCCCCTTGGGCCCCCCTTTTGCAATTCTTCCCCCCACCCCCATTCTTCTCAAACTGCTATCTCAAAAATAAACACCAGGTTAAGGAGCGACGTCCAATGAGTAGGGTCTTTTCAGAGTCCTCTGGTTGGTCAGCAAGGGGTCTCCAAGTCATCTTGACAGTGCCACCTGGCTGCTAGGAGCAGCCATGTTTTCTTTTGACAAGCATTCTGCGTACTGTCACCAGCTAGAGTCCAGATACACCTGGGAGACGTGTGTATAACTAAAAGGGAGGAGAAGGGCCAGCTTGGCTTCTGCTCCCCAGCAGGGCCTAGCCTGCAGAGGGACTGTCTGTCCACCCCGTCATTGTACACTGTGGCCTCTGCAAGACACCGGCCATTGGGGAGGAGGGGGAGGACATGCTTACTTCTAAGCAGCTGGAGTGGGGAAGGGAAAGGAAGAATACCAATAACTCTTGGCCATAATAACAGCTGAGCAAGCCGCAAGCTTTGCTTCCACATCTGGAAAAATCTGCTTATGCAGGGAAACGGTGTGCGTCCAAGGATATTTTACTTCATGTGAGCTTATTCTACGTTATGAAAAGAATTCAAGTCCTAAGACTAGCTCCCTGAACATTCATGTCCTTCTGCCTAGAGTCAGGAAGTTCTGTCCTGCCTCCCCTTTCTCCCGGCTTCCTCTAGGAAACATCCGCATATATCTTTTTCTTAGACACTGGAAAATGTGAATCTTGCTCCCTAGGGAGTTGAACTGTATACTTATGTGTCATATGAGTATAATCTCACAAAAACAGTCTAACAGGAGGGTTTAGAGTCTAGGGAGAACATAAGCGAAAGCCACGCGTGGGCTCTTCTGCCACCGTCACCTTCTCAAAGGCAACTTCGCTTGTGTCCTCACCTTTCTCCATGTTTATGCAAACACGCCCGTGTTCAGACGAAAATGCATGTTTTCAATCATGAATGAGGTCATGCTCTGCACGCTGATAAGTGAGTTACTTCTTACTTGGAGGGATGTTCCCTCGCACATGTAGGTAGCTCTGACTTGTTCCTTGACCCCTGCAAAAAATTCCCCAGATGATTATACAATAATTCTTTAGGCAATCCCCTCTGGGTGGAGGCTTAAACAGTTTCTTTATTGTCATTTCTCCATTCCTCACAGCGATGCAATTGAGAACCCCGGGAAATGTTTCCTGAAGGACCTGTGTCCTGTTTCTCTTTGACAACGTCCTTCAGGTCTAATCCTTGATGAGATGAACTGGCTACGTCTAGGTGCATGATACCAAACTGTGTTAGAAAATGGCCGCTCCAGATATAGCATCCAGAAAGGTCAGCCTGTGTGGGCTCTCTGCTAAACTTTTGAAGGGTTGACATCTGATGAAGCATTGTTGATAATCTGAATTTCTTTAATTATTAGTAATGTGTCTTAGCTCAGCTTCAGGTAATAGAAGCCACTCCATGGGAAAAGAGATTTACTAGTGAAAAACCAGTCCATTAAAATTATGTCAAATCAGGTGGAATGGAAGGTTCCAGGTTGAGATGCCATGTCTGAATCTCAGCTACAGACTGACCCGTGGATGCAGCTTCTTCTGCCCTAAGCTGGAAGCTGAGGACTTGGGGATCTAGGACCTAATCACAGGCCTGCCAGTCTGGAAGCCAGGGAGCCTCAGGCTTACCTAGTCTCCAGGACCACGCCCTCTGAGCTATACAATGGATGCCTACTTCTGGATACCCATGGCTCTGGAGACCAAATATAGATGCAGAGCAACACACACACACACACACACACACACACACAGACCTTGTTGGAGTGTGGAGCTGGTAGCTTTTGATGGACACATCGGAATGTATCCAGCCATAGACCAAAAGCTCAGCAGTAAGGAGGCCGGACTTGGACACCTTTGCCGTCCACTTTGCATCGTGTAGGAAGATAAGCTGCAGGAGGCCGAGCATGGGCTGAGCCAATCTGCAATTTGTGACATAATCATACTTTTGTATTTCGTATCTTTTTTTTTCTAGTGAATTGCTCAGTTATACCCCTTGCCTTCTTTTCTACCAGGGCTCTGTTTTCCTACTTGATTTAATGATGCTTTTATGTGTTACTTGGAGAATAATTTCAGCTATTATATATCATCAGTCATCTATTTATTTAATTTTATATCCCTTGCCATGTAGGCATTTTATATTCATCTGCTTTTCTAGTTTCTAGTTCTTAGGTTTTGTAGCTTAAGAAGGCACCTCTGCCTCAGAGTTTTTAAAGGACACAGCTACATTTTACAAATCTTTTTACTTTAAAAATGATGTTGATGATGATGTGGTGATGTATGTAGGTACACGTGCTCTTGAGTGTTAAGGTCCGAGGACAACTTTCAGGAGTCAATTCTCTCCTTCTATAGTGGGTCCTGGGAATTGAACTCACATCCTCAGGCTTAGTGGCAAGTACCTGTACCCTCTGAGCCACTCCCATCCCTCAGAGCGCCTTTATAGACAATTTATTTTTAAATCGTAAAACTATCTCTATTGTGAGGTATAATGACATCTCAGCCTGTTGGCTAAGATCAAGATTAATGTGAGGAAGATCCAGGGATCTAGATGAGCCCTGCCCCCATCCCCACCAATGGGAAACTTAGCTAGTTTAATTTGAATAATTTGCTGAATAATTTGTCCCCCCCCCTCCAAATCCCCATAGTTTAAACCTGGAGAATGTTTTTAAAATCTTGTACTGCCGAGCAGTGGTGGTGCACGCCTTTAATCCTAGCACTTGGGAGGCAGAGGCAGGCGGATTTCTGAGTTCGAGGCCAGCCTGGTCTACAGAGTGAGTTCCAGGATAGCCAGGGCTATACAGAGAAACCCTATCTCGAAAAACCAAAAACCAAAAACCAAAAAAAAACAACAACAAAAAACTTGTACCACCTCCTTCCTTTTTCTCAAGCCTTTTCCACCTGCTTAATAAAACTTAACAGTAATTCATTTTGATGATGTCACACTTTTTGGTTATCCAAATGCCTGAAAAAAGATGGGTTTTGGGTCTGGAGAGATGGCTCAGAGGTTAAAAGCCCTGGCTGCTTTTCTAGAAGTCCTAAGTTTAATTCCCAGCAATCACATGGTGGCTCACAATCATCTGTAATGGGATCCGATGCCCTTTTCTGGTGTGTCTGAAGACAGCTACAGTGTACTCATACATAAAATAAGTAAATAATTCTTTTAAAAAAACAGTGGCTTTGGCATCCCCCAGAAGATGGTTTTGGCATCCCCCAGAAGATGGTTTTGGCATCCCCAAAAAGGTGGGTTTGGCATGCCCAAGGAATAGCTGTGATAGATCACCCTCCTACTTAGAAGGCTTGATTGGGCTCTTCATCCTCAACATTAAAGGTTTGATCTGTTGACCAATCCTGTATTTACCTATCAGACTCCAGCCCCTACCAGAAGCCTTTGCAACCTTACTCCCCTGTTCGTGTGTGTTTGAGAGAGGACATGCCAAAGAGTAAGCTGACCAAAGCCAAAAGCTGGCACAGATAGATATCCACATGTCTTAGTTTGGGTTTTATTGATGTGCAGAGACACCATGATGAAGGCAACTCTAGGGACAACATGTAGTTGGGGCTGGCTCACAGTTTCAGAGGTTTGTCCATTATTATAACGGTGGGAAGCATGGCAGCGGGCAGGCAGATGTGGTACTTGTTGACCTGAAGGTTGTCAGGAGCGGACTTCCTTCCTCCCTGGACGTAGCTTGAGCGTAGAACCTTAAAGCCTACCTTCAGAGCATCAGGCTTCTCCAGCAAGGCCACACCTTCTAATAGTGCCACTTCCCATTGGCCAAGCACATTCACACCACCACACTACACCAGCAACTTCTTTACATCACTGGACAGCCTCACCTACTGCTGTTTCTGCCTGTGGTCACCATTAGAAGTTGGCTAGTAGGACTGGAGTGATGATGGCCCATTGGATAAGACCACTGGCTGCTCTTCCAAAGGTCCTGAGTTTAATTCCCAAAACCCACACGGTTGCTCACAACCATCTATAACAGTAGTCCCACGGGATGCAGTGCCCTCTTCTGGTGTGCAGATGTACTTGTCGACGAAATACTCACACATAAATTACATAAAGAAAAAAAAGGAGTCATAAGCATGAGAAGGATCACAAGCTTAAAGTTAGCCTGGTGGACACAGTGAATCCCAGCCAGAGCTACAATGTTAAATCCTATCTGGGGGAGTGGGACTGTTGGGAAGGAAGGAGGAAGAGGAGGAGGAGGAAGGGGAGGAAGGGAAAGAAGAGGAAGAAAAAGAAGTTGGCTAGAACAGTTCTTTGTTGCAATGTACTTAACAGTACTGGCCAACACCTCACTAAATGTATTAGTACTCCTGACACCTATCTACTCCCTATATCAATCAGGACAATAAAAAAAAAAGTTCTCAGGGATGGAGAGACAGCTCAGTGGTTAAGAGCACACTGACTGCCCTTCCAGAGGTCCTGGGTTCAATTCCCAGCACCCATATGGTGGCTCACAACCATCTGTAATGGGATTTGATGCCCTCTTCTGTTGTGTCTGAAGACAGCAACAGTGTACTCACATACCTAAATCTTAAAACAAAACAAAACAAAACAAAAAAAAACCCCTCCTCATATGCTTCTAAACACACCTAGATGAAAAGGAGGGGAGGGGGAGGGGAAAGAGACTGAATTGGAAATAATCAGAATGTCATTACTCTAAGGCGTCTTCTCGATGCCTTCCAAAGGCCTATCCACAGCCTCTCAAAGGCCAGCTTCCATGAGCTTTCCCAAGAGCCCTCAACTGCCAGAGGGCTTTGTCTTTTTTTCTCTCCTCTTGTGTGGTCTCCATATCTATACCTGCCCACTACATACCATCCACAGGTCCATCCATGAATCCATGCATCTGATGTGTCCACACTTACATCCATCTAGCAGTCCATTGGTCCAGGAGACATTTACTGAGCATTAACTGTGTGCTGGGCACATTTCATATTGTGCTCTTTTACGTGAGCATCTTACGTGGCCTCCCATCCTGTCCTATCGGGCAGAGGCCCCATCTTCAGATCAATACTTGCATTTCTGAGAGTTCCTTGTGTAGAGTTGCTGCACACTTGGAAGTTACTGAACGCAGATAAGAGTTTTGACTGATGTCCCAGGTCCTCTCTTTCAAAAGCAGCAAGAAGAGGTTTTTGGTTTGGTTTTTATGAAAATAAACAATACTTTTCTAAGTTTCGCAGCATTTATATGCTTATCTGAGAAAAATTACTCAAAGAGCTACCGCTTTTTCAGAAGGCGAGCTGTGGAATTTCCTTCCTCAGCCTGTCAAATCTTGTCCCTGGATGTGACCCTTGCCAGAAGGTTTGTTGCCTTTCCTTCCAGACTGCATAAAACACATTTACGTAAATTCACCGTCAGCTATTCCCACACAAACACCTATCAACATAGCACATACACCAAGAACTGTTAAAACATGAATTTCAGAAAATTTATGCAGGAAGTAAAACTTGGATGCTTCACTTAAATGTTTATCATTCTTTAAGCTCCAGTAGAGTTTTGAATGCATTTTTGCTCTCTGATTCCAGAAGGCTGAGAGAAGTTGGCGGATTCCTCCTGGTCCCAGGGTCAACAAGGGGGTCAACTGGATCTTAAAGCCAGAGTCAGGCTGGGGCTGGAGCCCGTGGTACACTGCTTGCTGAGCATAGTGGAAGGTCCTGAGTTCAACTCCTAGCACAGTTCCTTTAAGAGAGAACTCACACCCAGCTCTCCTGCCTTCTGAGTCATTGCTGCCTGACCTTGCTATTTCCAAAGGTCACGGCCTTTGAAGTGCCCACTGCATTACATTAATAACAAGCGAAAGCTCAGGTTTCAGGTGTTTGCCATGGGTCCCAATCTGTCCAAACACATCACCTGCACTTCTCATTTAACCTGAGAAGTGTATGGTATAGGTAGCACTGTCAACCTTGGCTTCCAGGAGACCTGGGTTTAGCAAGGAAATAGCCTGTGAAGGGATGCGCATTGGGGTGGTGCGCATTTGGGTTTTGGACTCAAGTCCTCTTCTTTCAAGGTCTCTACACTTAGTCACTGAGCATACATTTATTTTATTTATTATTTATTTATTTATTTATTTATTTAGGTTTTTTGAGACAGGGTTTCTCTGTATAGTCCTGGCTGTCCTGGAACTCACTCTGTAGACCAGGCTGGCCTCGAACTCAGAAATCTGCCTGCCTCTACCTCCCAGAGTACTGGGATTAAAGGTGTGTGCCACCACCGCCTGGCTTGAGCATACATTATGTTAGATAAGCAACTATTAAGGGAAACAAATGAGCTGTGAATTTGACACAAAATGATTCTTTCGTGGAAACTTTGCAAAATAAAAGCTGAGGAGAGAGAGAGAGAGAGAGAGAGAGAGAGAGAGAGAGAGAGAGAGAAGTCAAATGCTTCTAGATAAGAAGATAAATGCTAGCATTATGGTAAATAAAAGAAACAACAGGAAAGAAAAAAAAACAGATCATGGAGAGATGGCTGATTGATTGAAGGAAAGATACAGGGTGGAAAGCCCTTGGGGTAACAGGGACCCGCCCTCTCTGCTTCTGCCAGGAGCCAGTGCCTTGAGCCCACCCAGGCCTCAGATGCCTCCGTGCCTGTATTCTTAAGACTCCCGTGAGCCCCTCACCTCCCCAGCTCCGGGACAGCCTGGGTGAGAGCCGGGTGGGTAGAGGTAGGAACATCTCCTAAAATCATCACAGCTGTGAGAATAGAGCCTGGAAGGAGAGAGAGACTGGGAACACAAGTGCCTTGAAAGAAGACGGATCAGACCGTGAGGGCTCTCGGTCTAGGGCAGCGGTTAGAACGAGCTCACTGGCGATTTGGCAGAAAGTCTGTCAAGTCCAGCATGGCTGCCACTTAGTGAGTCGCATTTAGAAGGCAGGTGGAGTGGAAGCTGGGGACAGAACAGCCAGAGGAACGAAGGCAGGAGCAGCGCATGGGTGGGGAGAGTCGTTTTCTGCCCTCGGGTGGTGGCATCTCCATAAGGGGGTCTGAGTCACCGGGAAGACTGGATAACAGGGACGGGCTTTTGCATCACCCTCTCTCATTTCCTCTCCAGTCATTTGGTATTTTTGAGCTCTCCACCCTTGGTCCCCCTTTCCTGCCCCCAGCAAATCCAGCTAAAGAGTGTGTGTGTGTGTGTGTGTGTGTGTGTGCACGCGCGCTTGCGTATTTTTCTGCATATGTTCAATCACCTCTCAGAACAGTATTAGCTGAAAACAAAGGAAACTGCTATGATTTTGGCCAGATCTGAGCCACAAAAATAGTTTTTGCATATGTTTAACCAACTGAGTAAAGAACCCAAAGGAAAAAAAATTAGGTAAAAGTCTTTATACTACCGACTACCAGTAATGGGTGGAGGAGCTGAACACTGTCCCCAGCTGTCATCCTGCTTTTCATACCTTATTTGGGTCAAAGGGTCTACTCTGAGACAGGGCTAGAGAAGGTGACACAGTCATTGGCTAAGAGCCAGGGCAAACGGCAGTGAGGACATACCCCGGAGTCACACGATTACCTTGCCTCAAGTGCTCTTAGCTGTCCACGCACCTGTCTTGCAGGGCTTACGGATCTCTGTACCTGCCCCTCACCCCATGGTCACTCAGGCGGCAAGCCTTCCCGAATTCAATCAGCTACGGCCTGGCCTTGGGAGATCGTGAGAGGACTGTGTGTCACCCCATGAAACAGCAAGGAAGTGCTCGCCCTAGCTCTCCACTCTGCTTCTCTGGGACCTGCCTGCTTTTCTTGTGCTTTAAAGTCTGCTGATACAGCACCGCAAATGCTCACCCTTCCAATGTAGTGACGCCTGAGTTACTCTCTAGCCAGCGTGGGACCCTGATGACAGCTGCTGGGCATTAGCTAGCTACAACTGGAATCCACTGCAAGATGAAAACCAGGGTCCTTTAAACCAGCAAGAAAGATTCAAGATAAGAAGGTGTAGCATTAATCCAAACGAATGCACATTCATGGAACCAGAGCTGGTTGGCTCCGGGGGTGGAGGCAGGCTAGGGTGTCCATCATCTGAGTTCCAGCTGCCCTTCTGGGCCAGCACCTCAGTCAGGACTTGCTGGCCTCAGGACTTGGTACAGGAAGGCCTTAGGAACCAGACAGGAATTTTTAAAAAGGAGTTGAGCGGCCCCTGCTGGTTACAAAGGGGCACTGATGACAAAGTCTGAAAATGAGTGAAACCATGATTTTTCTTTAGGTAGCAATTGTATTATTTTGGTAACTATACAGTAATATTTACTGTTTCATGTATTTCACCTCCTCTAATAAGAATTCCCTCAGTTCTGTCTCCATTCTATAAATAAGACAGACATGAAAAATTTGAGAATTCTGATGGGATTTTCTAGGGCATTGATGTGGCTTTTGGCATGGATACAGGTTTTGAGATATGACAGTTTAGGTTGGAAGGCACTTACTATTTGAGTGAGTTTTATAAGTCTTTTAACCCGCATCTCACTAACATTAATTTTAAAGCTGTTGGGCTGGAAAGGTGGGTCAGTGGTTAAGAGCATCGACTGCTCTTCTGAAGGTCCTCAGTTCAAATCCCAGCAACAACATGGTGGCTCACAACCATCCATAATGAGATCTGATGCCCTCTTCTGGAGTGTCTGAGAACAGCTACAGGGTACTCAAATGAATCTTAAAAAAAATATTTTTAAGCTGTCATCTCCTGTTCAAAGGACAATAACATCCAGCTAAAAGGAAAAGGCAGGGCATCAACCATGGAAGTGCTTCATCCATCCCAGCTGCCATTGAAGGGGAGGGTCTAAGACGGGCTTCAGGTGACTGGCAGCTCTTGGCCTCTGGATGTTTCTCAGGGACAGAGATTGTATCTGCAGGCCCATGTCTGGCTCAGAGAATTCAGTTCTGGGTTATAAGACAAGGTTCACACTGCATGTGAATCTCTTCAGAACCACACATCTACAGTCCAGGATTCTCACTGCAGGGAAGATTGTGCAGTGGGCAAGCCTGGGCAAGTCCCCGGGGAAGAGCTATCCCTAACTCCTCTACTTCCACCTAGATAGACCTCGACAGTACGAGCTGCCACCATCTTTTTCAGTGTAAAGCTCTTTTAATTTGTGTAAAGCTCTTTTGTCTTTTGTATTTCTTGTCTTAACTGAAATCCATCTACTGGGGTGACTTGCATTAAACAAACACATAAACAACAAAAAACTAAAAGCTAGATGGTGGTGTCTCACACCTTTAATTCCAGCACTTGGGAGGCAGAGGCAGGCAATCTTTGTGAGTTCCAGACAGCCAGGGTTTATACAAAGAAAGTCTGTCTTGAAACAAAATGAAATAAACAGATAAAAACCAAACCAAACCAAACCAAGACGACCAGGCAGTCCCCAGCTCAGATTAAACCTTGCAATGACTCCAGAAATGTGGAGAAGCCTCTAGCCCACCGAGGTCCCTTGCTGGCAACACCAGTTCCGCTTTGAGGCTTTGTGTCTGTCTCCTGCTCTGTGGTCAACATTTACCCCTCACTGTTTTCCCTGACCACTCATATGTTGGGTGTTGGTTCAGAAAGTCAAGGCAGGTACAAGAAATGCCATGTTTTCTTTAAAGTGAAGGACGTCTATTGGAATCTACTATACTGTACTTCATGAGTATCCCTTTCCCTGTGTTTTTTTCCCCCATTCTCTAACCACTGCATGACTCTGTATACTGGCTGCCAAAGATACCCAGCTCATGTCCTCTGGAGTGCTGTGTTTATACTGTCTCCAGGAGACGGTGGGAGGAAGAGCCAATAACTGACATTTCATAGTCGTAAGGCTTCATATCCCCAAGGCTTAATGCCATGGATTCTTGTTTTAGAGAAAGATTTATTTTTTATGAGTGTCATGCCTATTATACATGCATATGCGTCTCACGTGTACAGTCCCCCCAGAGGCCAGATGATGGTAAGGAACCACTGGAACTGGAGTCCCAGAGAGGTATGAGCTAGTATACGGATGGCAGGAATAGAACTCAAGTCCTTTGCAAGAGCGGCAAGTGCTCTTAACCACTTGAGCCATCTCTCCACCCTTGACAAGTTTTTGTATAAAGCACTAACTACTGGCTCCACAGTGTTTTATATTTGAAGGGGCTCCGAGATAGGAGATGCCATTATTATTCTGAATAAAAGGAGTATTCCATTCAAGCAGAGAACCTTTCCAGTGGTACAAAGGCGATAACCACAGACAGACAGAGGGCAGAGGTAGCTAACAGCTACCTGGGGTCACAAGCACACACCACGTCACGAAGCCCATTTCTTTACTGGAGTTGCGATCAACGTTAGGTCTTGACTAAGCTATCCCCTAAGTCTTCAGAGATAACATTTTAATCCGTACATTTATGCAATGTCTAAAAGTAGCCTTGGAATCTTAAGAATGCCAGTTATCAGTGAGTGGGTATCTGCTCGGGCACAGGCACCTACAGGCTAACGTCACTCAGAACCCTTCTCAGGCATGGGGATACAAGCCTGTGGCTCTCTTCAGGTCTGGTTTCTTCTGTCTTTCTTCCTCGTATTTTCAACTATCTGTGTCAAAGAACACATGTAAGTAGTTGGGAAGTATTAAACTTTGACAGAAGCAAAACTGGAGCGAAAGGCAAATGTTTCATCGCAAACACAAGTGTGTGAATGACTAGTCATAGGCTTCGAGAGCCACAGTCCGCATTCCTGAGAAGTCTCAGTTTCTCATTCAGAATATTTTCATGTTGTGCTTTGTTGGTTAAAACAACAACAACAAAAAAACAAAACAACAAAACAACAAGTGAGCATATGCTTTTGAGTGTTGATTTATTACCAAAGATCTGAATTTGGAGACATTTTTATCCACATATTTTTGAAAACTCCACCCATGGGAAGGAGCCCAGAGTCAGTTTCCAGCGGGAGGGACGTTCTCGTGGAGGCCCTGTAAGGCCAGGTCTGCCCACTTCATCTCCTGTTCTTTCACAGACTCTGTGGTG
Source organism: Apodemus sylvaticus (assembly GCF_947179515.1). Taxonomy (NCBI): domain Eukaryota; kingdom Metazoa; phylum Chordata; class Mammalia; order Rodentia; family Muridae; genus Apodemus; species Apodemus sylvaticus. The sequence goes on from NC_067478.1 coordinate 21,090,515, forward strand.
CCGCCATTGTCTTGCTCAGGCTCAGGAAGTTCACTCTGGAAGGGAAGCATACCCATGACAACACCAGGAAGTGCCCTTTCTATATATTTTTGAGATGGGTCTCAGGTAGCCTAGGTTGGTCCCAAACTCATGACGTCCTCTTGAACTGTGTTTCTGCACTGCTGGGGTCTGAGCTCAGGGCCCTGTGAGGACACCAGCACTCTCACTGAGCCACACTCGGTGGACCACCCCCAAGTCTCTCCCATCCACCTTTGCCTCCCAGGAGCTGGAATTATAGGTGTGGACCTGGTCTTGCAGAAACTTCTGAAAACACGAGGGCCTAAGAACAGCCAGCATAGCTGATATGATGTTCTAAACAAAGAGTCAAAACAAGCAGACAGACAGAATATCGGAGGTCCTGTTCAGTGTGACTGGCTTCCTCTTTCAGCCTGGAAGGCTGGGCCCTGTGACTCTGGCTTTCTTATAAAAGGCAGTGGGGCAGGAGAGCTAAGGACACAGACCTGAGCCCCAGACAGCCATTCACTTGGTGGCTTATCTGGGTGAGGAGTTAATTCAAACCCTTGGGCCCTTTGTTTCCACTCTCAAAAATTGGAGGAAAAAAAATGAGCTTTTTTTTTCATGTCTCTGCCCTGGGGAAAAAGAGAATGAGGACGTTTAGATCCAGTGCATGCTCTGTAGGGTACTCAGTACCCCGGGGCATAACCTGCCTCAGTACCCCAGGGCACACACTGCTGGGTGGCTGAGAAAACTGACAGGGGCCAATGCTGAGCCTATTGAAAATGCTTTAAGGGCCAATCTGATTTGCTGATATGTTTTCAAATACAGAAATTGTATCAAGAAAAAAAAAAAAAAACGATGCCCCCAAAACTCTTTAGTGACAATATGGGCTGGAGAAGGGACACTGACAATGTAACAGTGCTCCCCCTGGTGGGGAAACACAGTAAAGACGAGCTCACACCCCAAGAGCCATTTTCTTAAAGATAAGCCATGGGGCCACACTAGACCATGCCTGGCTCCAGAGTTCACAGACACCATGTATTTCTGTGCAATTCCCTGAATTTACACTTTGTGTTAGCAAACTGCTGCTTAATATTCAAAGTTAGGATTTCCCACTTATATTTATACTACGTGGAGGTATTTTTTCCTTTTTAAAATTATCTTTAACATATAGAACATGATATTTAGCTACAGTATGTATAAATATATTTGAATCAGGCCCAGTAAAATGGTTCAGTGGGTCAAGGTGCTTGCTGCCAATGCTGAGGTCTACATGTGTGTCATGGCATGTAGGCCCACACGTGCAGGAAAAACCCAAATGTGTTTGCATTATATGCATCTGCTTTTACAAATGTAAAATGAGATTCAACATTCTGCAAACAGACCCAGAGACTTGTCATTCTCTAGTCCACTTAGAAATCTGACATTAGTAATTATCTATGGGTCACAAAAAACAAATAGGCCTTTGATTAAGAACTACTTAATTTCATGCTAAGGGCGTGCGAGGCTTCCTAAAATGATGTAGCTTTTGCTTGGTGACTATTAATTCTTGCGATGAATACTAACATGTAAAACTAGACAAAACATGCCCACCCAACACAAAATACCATAAGCACAAAATCCCTGGGGGCAACTCCACTGCAGCTGCGGTTGTCTGCAGCTGCCCCTGTCTAATCCCACTGCGCATTTGGATCGGCCACAGACCTTTTTCTTCTCAGCAGAATGCAGCTGTGGGGCAGTTCTAGGCCTGGGCCCCAAGGCCTTGCACTTCTCTGGTGCTGCTGAACCTGAGGCTGAGGTCCCAGAAGACCTGCTGGGTGATGCATGCCAAGTCCCAGCCATCTTACTGCCTGGAGACGTCCTGTTAACTGCCAGATGTGTGACTCTCCTGCATCACTCAGCTCTAGCTAGTCAGCTGGCTGACCGTGCAGCACCAGCAAGCCCAGGGTTAGGTGGCTGAACTGGTGCGAACCAGAACTCCCCACTGAGGTATAAAATCATGACCAAACAGTTGTTATTGTAAGCCATTAAGTTGTTATGCAGCAAAAGCTAACTGACAGACACATTCCTTTAGAATCACAGTATTGTGTGGATGGGCCACAGGACTAGGCTACCATGACACGAGGGACTTTCCTCTTTATTCCCTACCACATAAGTGCTCCTTAAATCTTGCTGTATGGAGCTCAGCAAGTCACCGTACTTTTCTTGGTGCTGTTCTGGCTTTCCTCCCTTGCTAGATCGCTGCACTGCAGTAGCATCCTACTTGATCCCTGGCCCTTTCTTCTATCAGGCTGTCTGTCAGTGCTACAAACCCTACTTTCTGAAAGACAAATGTGGGCATGGCAGCTTCCCTCCACAGACCTGTCATCCCTAGATCCCCAGAGGAGGGGGGTCTAAGTGGGGCACAAACACCTTCTAAAAACTATGCCCAACTTTCTGCCTCCTACCTACAAAGGCAGTTGCTGCCCACTGCTTCACCATCTCCCAACCATCGTGTTTCAAAGCCCGGCCTGTTAGGCTCTTGTCTCTGCTGCAGCACCCTGGCCAGCACCATTAAACTCTGGTTCTTTCTTAAGCATCTTCTCTGCATCTCTACTGCATGCCAGGCCTCCAGCCTTTCTCCACTTGGCTATTCTTTCCTCCCGCTTGGTAGTGTAATTAGTGACCTACCTCTCTTGATCCCTGGCCCCAAACAGGAACTTTATCTTATGTTCCTATAACCTTAGGGCACACAGTAGACTTTGGAGAAGTGATTACTGGATGGATGGGTGGACAGATGAAAGCTTACCGACTTTGAGCTTTGCCTTCTGAGGCATGAAATCTGATTTCTAGTCACTAGACTTGAGGTAAATGCACCTCTCTGATCCTACTCTTTTCCTGCCAAACGGAGATACCACCACCTCCCCTGGATGGCTGTCTTAAGGATTACAGACAATGCAAGCCTTAATTTCAGTCTGTGCCTTAAAACTGGTAATAAATGGTAGCTATAATTCTTATTATTTTATTGTCCTGAGCTTGAACTAAGCTGTGACTTGAATATCCACTGGACACACTCCCACCTCTTACTCTCGGAAGAGAGTGCAGGTGAGCAGAGTATGTTCTTTGTAAGACAGCAGTGGTAGGCAGTGCCCCTGGAAGCCATGCTGTGTTAGCTGCTCTTCCAGAGTACGGATCACACTGTACAGAGAAAGTCCCCAGACTCTGTTTTCCTTGCCCTTTGTTAGGTCTCTGTAACATCAATAAGAGTTTGTTTTTTAAATCTACACAAGCAAAGGTAGGGCTTACCTATTACAGAAGGCTCAACAGCCACTTTTTAAGGGAGTTCCAGAGACCAGCAAAGAAAAGGTTTACTGAGAGCTTGAATGTCTAAAGGCCAAAGAAGAAAGGCAAGGTAGCCTCTAAGCAGCCAGCCTGTGTGCATGCCAGTGTTTCAGAAATGCCAATAGAGGGGCTGAGGGACGGCTCAGTGGTTAAGGGCTCTACTGCTTTTGTAGAGGACACTGTTTAGATTTCCGCACTCACGTTGGGTGGTTCACAACTGCCTTTAATTCCAGCTCCAAGAGATCCAACACCCTCTTCTGGCCTCAGAGGGCACCTGTACTTATATGCTCCCCTCTCCCCACCCCCGGGCCCCAGACCCTCACACATACACAAATGGAAATAAATCCTAAGGGCGGGCGGGTGGGGGGATGGCTCAGTGGTAAGATCACCAAGGGCTCTTCTAGAGGATCCAGGCTTTATTCTCAGCACCTATGTAGGGTTACCTCTAACTACCTGTAAGTCCAGCTCCAGGGCATCTGATGCCTTCTGCCCTCTCCCCACCTACACACGGGTAGCAGACATTCTCACATACACACAGATACAAAAACAAATACATCTTAAATCAAAACAAAACACAAGGACTGATAAGCCAGCATGCTCCTTGCTCCTGGGTGCGATGTGCTAAACTCACCCTTGGCCTCCCTCTGGCTTTGGTCTACCTCTGGGCTTTTGTGGCTCCAAAAATCTGGGCTCCAGCCCTGGCATGACGGCTAATGAAGCTGGTTACACCAGTCAGTTGGATTTCTGGGCATTTCACTTCCCACCAACCTCCACTAACTCTCACCACATTTTCTCTCTGACCCACTGTCCTGAGCCCGAATCACAACCCACCAGTGGAATCGCAACATCCTCGTAGGGCAGCTTGTCTTCCCGCCAAGCATCATCAATCAGGTCCAAGATCCTCCCGTCTCGCTGCACCTCACTGTCCATGCTCTGGCCGCTTTGATCTTGTCAGGTCTGTAAGCCAAAGAGGTCATTTTTTTTTTTTAAACACGATGAAGGTACAGTGTAACACAGTACCAGGATTCCTCATACCCTTACCTTGAAACTGGTTTTGCTGCTGTGTGTAACATTACCCCAGGAAAGGCCCATCTTGTATGTGTCAGATGATAACAGAAAGGCCACAGTTCTCTCCTCAACTCAGCCTGGTCATGCACATGGGCACGACACAGTCCAGCCGACAGAGCAGGCTGCCAGAGTAACTAGAGAGCAACATATTCCTTCTGAGGAGGTCCTGGAAGACACTGCGTGTAAATGGAACTTTCTTTTATCTTTACAGTCACCCTTCCCTGTCTGTGATGTCTTTGATGAGTCTCTGACTTGACTGGGACCGACTTACCTGAGTGTCATCTCCTTAAGCCCTCCCCCATTATTTGGCACGAGTCTCCACCTGTCTTGGTTCAGGAGGCACAGGAGCTACGGGAACATGCTGGGTGACACTGAGCTGGGATGTGTGAAGTGACCAACCATGGGCCTGCTGCTAATCCTCACGGCAGGAACAATGTGGGCAGTTGGGCTTACCCAGGAAACCACTTCCTTTCTTAATCCACATGTGGACTGAACTCAACAGTAGTAGTCCAAGATCAATAGCGGCAGCTCCAGGTGCTCTGTCCCTCTGGGCTTCCTTTTTGTTTGTTTTTGCAGAGTCTCAAACTCTCTGTAGCCAAAAGCAGCCTTAAGCTCCTGCTCCTCCTGCCTCCACCAATGGGATTGCAGGCCTGTGCCACCTCCTGTTTACAGACCCAGGGCTTGGTGTGTACTAGTTAAGCACAGGGCCAACTGACCTACATCCCCGGCTGAGGCTGAGGGGGACCCTGCAGGAGTCCAGGGAGGGAAGCAACCCACAAGGTGAGAATGAAAACTCAGTTCAGACAGATTTCATCAGTCTGACTTCGACTTGGGGAGAGTCTGATGCCAGGGGGTTTATTCCTAACAAACTAAACATAGTATGATTTGGAACTAAGTTTCCTGGTGTAATAACACTTTCTGGTGCACAAGGAGGTGTAATTACATTGAAACTCAACTTAGTGTATGACATTTCTTCCAAGAAGATGGGTTCTAGAGATAGGCTACCTGTTTTAGCTTAAGGGTCTAAGGAAGGACTCAGTTGAACAGTAACATAGACATCATCTGGGCTATTAGCGCCTTCTGGAGCTTAGGAAACCCCTGCCTACGAGAATCATTTAAATTACTAGCCACCTTCGGTCCTGGTTGTAGGAGCTTGATGTGGTCTGGCCTAACAGATAACACAGATCACTAGGCTATTAATCACTTTCAATTCCCAGATTTTTGGATAGAGGAACAAGTTTTATATCTTTCACATTAAAAGAACAATCTTGCATGCTTAACATCCCAGCCTCCCTGGATATCTGTGGGTGCAATGACATTTGTGCTGTGATCCCAACACCCAGCCTTCTTCCTTCTTGAAAAAAACAAAACATTTATTTGTGTATGTGGGTGTGGAAGTCAGAGGACAGCTTGGGGGTTTTGGTTCTCTCCTTCCACCAGGTGGGTCCCGTCCCAGAGACTGAACGCAGGTTGCCAGGCAGGTTGCCAGGCTTGGCAGCAAAGGTCTTTAAGCCGCTGAGCTGTCCTGCTGGCTCTCTCCAGTGCCTGGTCCAGATGCCTGCTTAGCTCCCTGACCACTGAGCTGTCCTGCTGTCTCTCTCCAGTGCCTGGTCCAGATGCCTGCTTAGCTCCCTGACCACAGACTGTTCCACAGTTTCCTCCTGAAACTGTTGCAATCTAATTCAAAAGACTAGTCATCAAGTACTTTTGAGTTTCTGGCTTCCAAGTTTGTTCCTTATCACAAACACACCCTATTGTGTTCCCTGCCACAGAGTGGCAAGCCAAGGAAAGGTCTTGTAAGGATTAGTACCGTGGCTCTCTCAGGGACTGCTCTGTTTCTGAGAGAAGAGAGACTCATGCAAGAAGCAAACGTTGCCGTCTGGCCATGTGCTTGTCTCCAACTATTTAAAGGGAAGCTAGCACTATCTACCTAGTTTGCAGGAGGGAAAGGACCTTTACTTTCAAGAATTAAGCAACATGGGGCCTGGGAGGAGGTTCAGTGGAGTGAAGGGCTTGCTGTGCAAGTAAAAAGATCCGAGTTCAGATTCCCAGCACCCACATAAAAAGCCTGGCACGACGGCGCACTTGTGTTCTCTGGGAGGCTGTGTTCCAGGCCAGGCAGCAGCCTGAAGCAGAAAGCTGCAGGTTTAAGATTCAAAGTAATAAAGGAAGACACTGATGTCCTCTGACCTCTACCCACAACTCCACCTGTAGGCAGAAACCACCATCACCACAACTTTCGTGTACACACACACACACACACACACACACGCGCGCGCGCGCACGCGACAGTGCATACATAGCCTCTCCAGGTTTCTTAAACTTTTTATTTTATTTTTTTAAACAAACGTATTCTTCCCTTTCTATGCCGGCCCCCTCTAAATACCAGATAATATGAAACTCTCAGCTCTTAGATTCTTAGATTCTCTCGTCTAGACCCCAGGCTGAGTGCAATTCCAAGAGTCCATTCCTTCACCAGTCCCCTAGATCTCTGGGCACAATACATGACAACAGGAGGAGAGCTTGTCACATTGTCCAGACATCTTTCTAGATATTAGATGCGTACGTCCTATGAGACATGTGCCCCTTTTATGCATATTTTATAATTACAGCTTTGTAAATGTATTTTTAAGCTACAAGCACGGCGCCTAGACTAAAATGGCCCTCGTAGGCCACCATCCTTGGTCACTACACAAAGCCACCCGCTGCTGCCGCTTCCGGTTCGAGGGGTGGAGATACTACGTGCGGAAGTGCAAGGGGGAGGTTGAGCGTCACCATGGGGGCTCCGTTCCACTCCGCACAGCGACTAGTAAAGAAGTGGCTCTGAAGGTCGGTTGGGAGTACCGGCCTGCGTCTTTGGGAAGCGGTGGACGCCCGAAGTCGAGGGCGAACGCTTGGCCACCCTCGGAAACCCGGGCCGCGGGCGCGAAAAACCCTTACCCACAGTGCGCGCGTCGGCTTTCTCCCGGCCCCGCCCTTCCTCCGGGTCACGTGACTCTCGACGCTCTCTTACCCCGTATGTGGGTGAGTCCATTCGCTGCTGTAGGGGGCGGGACAGACGTCGATTTGTCGCGACGTGCGCGCGCCCGGGCCCCCGAGGAACGGCAGGCCGGCCCGGGGGCGCGCTCTGCCGGGGGCGTGCTTCGTAACCGACTGCATGCCCCAAAGACGGGCGAGCTGCGGCTTGTTGTGGAGCGGTTGCGGCCCTGGCCACCGTGGTGCCGCTAGCCTCCAGGCCGCATGGCCCGCGGCCGCAGCTCGTTGCGACCCACCTACCGCGGTGCCCTCCAATGCCGGCCTGCGGCTGCCCCGCCGCCGGGTCCCTGGGTCCCGCCGCCTCCTCCCTATGGGGCTCTGGGCTGGCCGGCCAGGTGCTACGGCTTGCGGGAGGGCGGGCTGCGGGCTGCTTGGCTCCCGGGAAGGGAGCCGGCTGCTGCGGCCGGTGTAGGACCAGGCCTTAGCGTTAGCCGCTCAGCGGGAAGCCCGCAGGGTTCCCTGGTATTGTTAGTATGAGAGGTGCGGAAACGTGGCGGGAATCCCTGATGCAGGGGAATTGCAGATGGCTTCACGCTTTCAAGTCAAGCATAGGCGACTTGATTGGTAGAGTGAAGGTTTTGAAAGGGGAGTTCCGTAACAACGCTTTTACGCGGAGACACTTGACAGTGAATGGGTTGCAAATAGGGCTTTTGTCCTTTACAAAATCGTGGAGTTTGTCCCTTCTGATTTCAGATAGGAGTTTTCATTTATAGACTGTACACTTATTGCAAAAAGTACTCCCCTTTCTTCCCAACTAGCGCCTGCTCTCCTTTGTAGTTATGGTCTGGAACTTGAAATGCAGACCAGGCTGGCCTCAAACTCCCAGAGATGGGCCTACGTAGTTAAGGATCTGCACCACCTCACCTGGCTTCCTGAGCTATTTCTTGAGGCCAATTTAGAGTTTTAAAATTTATTACTTTATTAAAGCAGGGTAGGTGCTCTTTGTACAATTCCTTGAATATTTGTATTTGTATTTAACATTTTGTATGTAAGTCAGAAATCAATGGCTATAATTATCTTTAGCTATTTACATTTATTCTTAAAGGCTTTTTTTGTTTGTTTGTTTTGTTTTTTTTGTTTTGTTTTTTTTGTTTTTTGTTTTCGAGACAGGGTTTCTCTGTATAACCCTGGCTGTCCTGGAACTCATTTTGTAGACCAGGCTGGCCTCGAACTCAGAAATCTGCCTGCTTCTTCCTGCCAAGTGCTGGGATTATAGGCATGCACCACCACGCCCTGATTCTTAAAGGCTTAATGATTAGATGAATTATTTTATTTGGAATGCAGCGCCATTTTTAGGTTAATTTTTGTCCCGCGCTCTGTCTTTTCCTGTATAGTCGAGTACTGAGTGACTAGTAAAGAAGGCTGTGAAACTAAAGTGGGTTAGAGATTTATAAACATAGACACATGCCCCTTTAAAATGTGTATACGCTGAAGTTTGAAAAATAATGTAGATATTGTTAATTATGCCGATGCTTCTTCCTCCTGTGGAGAAGCAGGGACAGTTACTTAGGCCTTCCTGTACTGTGTACTGGCAGGTGGTGACAGCATTAGTCCATACTGTCATAGCTGACATAGCTAAGGTGCTCCCCATGCCACAGGCTAGATTTGCTTTTTTAAGTTTTACAAAATCATAGTACTATTTTTACATCAGTACAAATTTATAAAAAATACACATTGTCTGTGTCCAGTGGGCTCAGCTACTCCATATGTGCTTGACATATTGGACCAAAATCCTGCAGAGAACTGTCTGCTGATCAGTTGTTAGGCCTCTGATCGATAGTAGTTTCTTCCCTCCTTTTTCTTTATCATTCAGATTTAGCTGGTTGTATATATTTTTGAATATATGCCTCTACCTCTTCTATGACCTCTCCTCCACTGGCTAAGTCTTGAATTACGCTGTCCAGTGTGGTAGTCATCAGCCAGCCCTGATATTTTAAATGAAATAAAAGTTTGGCTCCCCAATTGCATTAGCCACATTTGAAATGCCCAGCACTCACAGGTTGCCCAGTGGCTACTGTTTGACTAATACAGATAAAATGTTCCCACAATTACAGAAAGTTCTGTTGAAATACAATGTTAGATTCAACCTTGATTTTTGATGGGAGGTACAAGAAAACTGTCATAGGTTTTATATTATAAAAATTATCTGTTGCATTCATTATCAGGGAGACTTGTAATGTCTGAGTCATCCCATTTGGGATGTTAAAATTAAGCTGTGTGTGTAGTGGTTCCTATGCTGTCTGCTCAGTTGACCTACCATGAAATTGCCCAAGAGCCTTTTGGTCAATAGGGAGATCTTCATGGCTAATAGTGCCTGGCTCTATTACTGCAGTACAGTCAAAGAGTGGTGCTTTCTCGTGGCATCATGTGCCCAGTACTGCTTAGCTGGCACTCTTATGATGAACTTGCCTTCCACAGCTATCTGACTATCCTGAAGTGCCGTTTGTACAGGAATGGCAAGAAAAATGCTTAACTCCGTTCCTTTCTTTTCAGACTTCAGCAATGAATTGGTGGCCTAACAACCTCCAAAGGTAACCCAAGGGCTCTACCTTAAACAGATAGACTTGAATGTGTTTAAATCTATGACTTAGCAACCTCCAAAAGTAACCCAAGGGCTTTACCTTAAAAACCAACCACCAACCAATCCACCAATCCACCAACCAACCAACCAACCAACCAACCAACCAACCAACCAACCAATAGGCCTTAATGTGTATAAATTGTTTGAAATAGCTGGGCAGTGGTGGTGCATGCCTTTAATCTCAGCACTTGGGAGTTTTATCTCATTCCCTGAGGATCCTGTTAACCCTCAGAAGGCAGAGTGATAAAAAAGATAGCACATTGCTTAGGACTGGAGGGTCACATTACCTGGATTTGAACTTAAGGAATATAACATACAGCTTTTCATAGTCAAGCCGTTCTCCCTGTTTCATCAGAGGGGTAGCACCTGTCTTTTACAAGGAAGATAGAAAGTATAAGAGGCAGGTAGATAAAGTGAACCTTCACTAAGGTTTAGCATATATTATACACATTGTTAATTATTAAATAGTACCATACATAAATGCCAAGAGATTATATATTATTAAATAGATCACTGTTTAAGAATGGCATGACCTAAAGGGGTATATATTTAGTAGGAGTAATTTTGAGAAATAATTATTAAAAAAGATGAAATAAAAACCTTGGCAGTTACTGTTCATACCCTTCATTTTACAGATGGAAAAACCGAAGTCCGACGACACATAGCTGGTTAGTTACAGAGCAGAATCGTTTCCTGGGCCTCTGTTTAGTGTTGACTCTACTACCTCCCAGTTCTGGAGCAGAGCAAAGGCTGGGTTTGGGTGGCACTGTAATTTGACTCTTACTGTGGTTTAGAAGAAAGTGTAATAAAATGTGGAGTCCTTTTGGGTTTACTCTGGGTCATGATGAACTATATCAGGAACACTAGTTGGAGGAAAGATCCTTAGCCACCCCATGCATGAAGAGCCCACAGTCCTTTAGGACATGAAGAGATAGGTGCAGATACAACACACTAGTTGAACCTCTGGTCTTCTCATCCTCATCTGTGTCTCTAGAATCATCTGTGTCTTCTGTCCATGCATTCATTGCCAGGGGATGCTGAACATTTTGTTTCCTTTTAGTCCCACATTGGGAAATTTCCTGTAAGGAGCATGTCTTTTGTTATTATGTAGAGAGATGTTTGTATAACACTAAACTGTTTGTTGAATAAGGTAATCTACTTCTTTGAGAGGAAGATTACTTCTGGAAAAGCATTAGAATAGAAGGACCAAATCTCTACACCCCAACCTTTGGCCTTGTCTCTAATTCAGGGTTAGATTGAAACTTTGAAAACTGAGGAAAAAGGACTGCTTCTTTTTTCTTTTTAAATTTTATTTTATGTACATGAGAATTTTGCTTGCATGTTTATTGCTGCACTATACATGTACCTTGTAATCCCCTGAGACTAAACTTATAGAGAGTTACAAGCTGCCATGGGGGAAGGGGTGCTGGGAACCAAACCTGGGTCCTCTGCAAGGACAACAAGCCTTCTCTCCAGCCTGGTGGAGCACTTTCTTCAGATGAAAATGGTCTCTGCTAAAGAACACTGAGGATTTCTGAGGAAGAGAAACTTACCGTACAACTCATGATACTTCTGAGTTTATGGGTTATTCTCACTTCATGGTGTGAATTTCTCCTTTTAGGCAGTCTTTTCTGTCTCCTTTTGTTTTTCTTCGAGGTCCTTCTTGGCAGTTGTGCAGCTGTGAGCAGTTTGCTTAAGGGGAGATGAAGTTTCCCAGGCCTGCAGTGGTGCTATGTTAAAATACTGAACACCACTCTGGACCCCAGACATGAGTGACACTGGTTTTCTGTCACTGAGAAGCCAATAGATTAGAAAGAAGGAGGAATATGCTAAGCCTTTATTTTCAAGTTCTATGTAATCTGGCATGGAGGGTATGTGTGTCAGATAGTGACTGTCATGTCAGTGGGAATGCTGCTTTCCTTCTGGCAGTGGGCCTGGTCGATTTCCTTTCATTTTGCAGCGGGGTGGGGTTTGTGATAATGTCCCTTGAGAGAAAATAACCTTTCACTTTAACATTCTTTAAGAACTAAGCATAGAGGGCCTAGAGGAGGGCTCGGCAGTTAGGAGTGTATACTGTTCTTGAAGAGGACCAGTATTCGGTTCCCAGATCTAGATCTGGTAGCTTCAAAGCCTCTGGCTTCCATGGACCATAGGTAAAATATAAGTCTTGACTACAACAATAGAAAGAAAGCCAGGCCTGGTGGCAAACACCTTTAATTCTATCACTCAGAAGGCAGCTGGGCCTCTCTGAGTTTAAAGCCAGCCTGGTCTACATACATATCTGGTTCTAGGCCAGCCAGGGCTACATAGTGAGATCGTGTCTCAAAAATTAAGTTGAACCCCACCACCGAAAGGCCTAGAGTACTGCAGTGTTTCATTACCTTGTAGGATAGTTTGAGCAGCAGTCAGGCTTTGCTTTGCTTTTGGAATGTCTTTGGTGCCAGCGTTCCTAACAGATATTCCTTGCTTCTGCAGCCATCCTAGGCTGCATTGTGCTTCCTCACTGATTACTTTCACTCACCCGAAGTTGGAATGTTGGAATTCAGAACAGTGATTTTTCTCACTCTTTTTTTTTTCTTTTTTTCCCTAGTTGCCAAAACGAAGGGGATTTGGTGATGGAGGCTTTGTTGGAAGGAATACAAAATCGGGGGCATAGTGGGTAAGTGTGCCTTTGCCTGTGACCTCACTGCAGTTTGAAAACTTAGCTGTGTTCTTTAGACTGAAGGTAAGCTGAGCTACGGCTCGTTTGTGGACTGCATCCCTCCTACAGCAGCCTTCTCGCAGCAGTGCTAGGTGGACTGTGGCTTCTCTCCTAGCTTGAGTTTTCCCTGTCAGCTCAGAAGGGCATCAGGAGCTTGAGCAGTGAGGTCGGCTGCAGGGTGTTCCAAATGGCCGTCGGAAGAAAAGGCAGCGATGATCGTGCTCAAGGACGAGTTTCTTGAAGCAGCTCTTTTTTTGTTATCTTTTCCCTGTTTGCTGCCAAGGCTGAACGAGACGCAACGTAGACTTGCCTGGATTCTCCCAAAAGAATCCCTTAAATATCCCAGAAGACGTGGTTAGTAGCTCTGCAAGTCTCACTTTGCGAGCCAGATGTAAAGCATCCATCTGTGTTTCAACAACTGAGCTAGCTCAGTTTCAGGTTACTCATTAGAGGAGGGCAGAATGCCGTGTGTGGGTGAGCAGCCCAGCGGACGACAGCGTGGGCAGAATGCCGTGTGGGGGTGAGCAGCCCAGCGGACGACAGCGTGGGCAGAATGCCGTATGTGGGGGAGCAGCCCAGCTACGACAGCGTGGGCAGAATGCCGTGTGTGGGTGAGCAGCCCAGCTACGACAGCGTGGGGAGAATGCCGTGTGTGGGTGAGCTGCCCAGTGGACGACAGCGTGGGCAGAATGCCGTGTGTGGGTGAGCTGCCCAGTGGACGACAGCGTGGGCAGAATGCCGTGTGGGGGTGAGCAGCCCAGCGGACGACAGCGTGGGCAGAATGTCGCGTGTGGGTGAGCAGCCCAGTGGACGACAGCGTGGGCAGAATGCCGTGTGTGGGTGAGCTGCCCAGTGGACGACAGCGTGGGCAGAATGCCGTGTGTGGGTGAGCTGCCCAGTGGACGACAGCGTGGGCAGAATGCCGTGTGGGGGTGAGCAGCCCAGCGGACGACAGCGTGGGCAGAATGTCGCGTGTGGGTGAGCAGCCCAGTGGACGACAGCGTGGGCAGAATGCCGTGTGTGGGTGAGCAGCCCAGCGGACGACAGCGTGGGCAGAATGCCGTGTGTGGGTGAGCAGCCCAGCAGACGACAGCGTGGGCAGAATGCCGTGTGTGGGTGAGCAGCCCAGCGGCAGCATCAACAGCAAAGGCTCAGGCCCTGGGCTTTGTTTCTGTGATGTTATAGTTCTCAGATAGGTTTAGTCTGTGGTATTTATATCTGTGAAATATGAGAAACCGCTTGGGCATGAACTGTGTCTGGTCTGTTGGTGTTTGTAGGGGATTTTTGACATCCTGTGAAGCAGAACTGCAGGAGCTCATGAAACAGATCGATATAATGGTGGCTCACAAGAAATCTGAGTGGGAGGGGCAGACGCACGCTCTGGAGACTTGTCTGGACATCCGTGATCGGGAGCTGAAGGCTCTGAGGAGTCAGCTGGACATGAAACACAAAGAGGTAGAGCGCTTGCTTCACTCTTCTTGTCATCTTCACTCTGGCTTTTAAATTATGCATGGTTCCGCAACCCATGTTCATGCGTGTATGTACACCCATGTTCATATATGTATGTACACCCATGTTCATGCATGTATATACACCCATGGAGCAACCCATGTCCAAACCCTTAATTCATCTTTGTGGGAGTTTAATTTTTTTTGTGCTAAACATGTTTCTTAAGTGTTTGGATTTTTTTGAAAAGCATTGTTTACCAAGTTAGGTTTGTTTGTTTGGTGTTTTTTGTTTTTGATGTTTTGTTTTTGTGTTTTCAAGATAGGGTTTCTTTGTGTAGTCCTGGCTGTTCTGGTACTTTTTCTGTAGACCAGGCTGGCTTGGAACTCAGAGATCTGCCTGCCTCTGCCTTCTGAGTGTTGAGATTAAAGGTGTGCACCACCACTGCCCAACCTTATTCTAATTCTTATTTTTGTTTGTTTGTTTTTTAAGACTTAGTTTATGTGAATGAATATTTTGCCTGCATGCACATATATGTACACCATATGTATGCCTAATGCCACAGATTCCCTAGAACTGGAGTTACAGACAGTTGTGAGCTGCCATGTGGGGTACTGGGAATTCAACCTGGGTCTCCTAGAGGAGCAGCCAGTGCTTCTAACCACTGAGCCATTTCTCCAGTCCTCTTATGGCTTCTTTTAGAAGATAATTATTTATGAAAGTATAAGAATATTAGTATTTGTTTCAAGGACCATTTTACTCTGGAAACATATAGTGCATACTTTATTTAAGAAAATGTCAACAGACAGTAGGATCTGGCTTTGGCGTGTTTGAATTCCCAGAGGTCATGTAATACAGCCAAACATGGTGATATATACATCTGCAACCCTAGCACACAAGAAAATGGGAGAAGACTTACATAATCTTAGCATAACTTTCATCATATTACGTGTTCACATTAACATCACCAGGTTTATAGGAGTTGGTTTTGGCTTCACTTGTAAAGTTAGGTGACAACACAGTTGAAGACGAAAGGACATGGTTTAGCAGGAGAGTGCTTGCTTAGTAGGCTGAAAGCCCGAGGTTTAGTGCCAGCATTCTTCTACCTCCCCCACCCCATATGGAAAAGTTGAGTCCTTGCTTTTACCAGTTTGCCTCTTTTGTCAGAGTTAAAGAGATCAAGGCTAGAAACAACTCAGTGATGCTTAGCATGCACACAGTCCCGGCCAGGATCATCAGCATTGTAAGCTAAGTTAAGGAAGTCCACTTCAGACAGACCTTCCTTAAAATACGGGAGAACAAGGAAAATAAGATAATCTCCAGTCCCACCACCCACTAATATTGGTAGTGTTGGGGTAGGTTTAAGAATAGCTCCTGACTTAGTCTCCGTAACTTAGCTGGTGCAGTAGAGGAAGAACACTGGATCCTGGGAGGGGAGGAGGAAGCAGTGTAGGTGGAAGCATTGTCTCTAGTTTGTATGCAGATTAGCCTGGGAGGAATATGAGTTGTGGGTAAATGCTAACCCTGAGCCTCACGCTCGTTCTGCCAGACATGCCTGCGCGGCACTGGCCTTCCTGAAGGCCAGGACTACCAGGACTGACAACACAACATTGTGATTTGGTTGATGATACTATATACATGTGTGGAATTTTCAAAGAATCAAAAAGCTATTGCCTAGTGGTTGGCCATTTGCACTTAGAGTCAAAAACACTTTAGTAAGACATACCAGAAGAGGGTATTGGATCTCAATACGGATGGTTGTGAGCCACCATGTGGTTACTGGGAATTGAACTCAGGACCTCAGGAAGTGAAGCCAGTGCCCTTAACCATTGAGCCAACTCTCCAGCCCTTAGGCACATCTTTTAAAACACAACTTACAGAGACAGGGAAGTGATAAGAAAGCACAGCAGATGGTACCCACACTGGACTGCAGAGACAAAACTATTTGGTGGGCTAGAGAAATAGGTCAGTGGTTAAGAGTACTGGCTGCTCTTTCAGAGGATCCAGGTTTGATTCCTAACACCTGTGTGGTGGCTAACAGCTGTCTGTAGTTCAAGTTTCAGCTAACAGCTGTCTGTAGTTCCAGTTTCAGAAGACACCTTGCTCTGGCTTCCATGGCACCAGGCATGCAATGCGGACACAGATACACGCAGGCAAAACCCATACGGTTCCCTGTGTCTTCACTATTCCACTGCACTCGCTTCTCTCAGAGCCTTGTGAACTGCTCACACCAAGCCTGGACATGTCGGGTGGTTAACTTTCCCAGGACAAATCTCAGCAGGGTGTGGATGGGTAAAGTTAGCAGCTTCTGTTGTTCAGAGACAGAAACACACCTGTCTGCTTCCTTAGTAGGTCCCCAGTGACATGGCTCTGGCTGCTCGCTGCCGTAGTCTGCCCAGGAGTAGGCATTGTGGCTCTCCTTCCCATCTCCTCACTGTGCTCTCCAAGGCCACTCTCGTTTTCCACCCAGAAGTCTGCTTCTCAGACTGCACTTCTAGGAAACCTCAAAATAAGACCAAATAATAGAGTAAGATAGTTTTAACCTTCCTTATATGTATGTAAAAATTACTAGTACTGTCAGTAGGAAATAATAAAGCCACAGTCATGCTTGAGAGTTTTAACATATTTTTCTTAGTAACTGATGGAGAACATTCATAAAGATTCAGCTTTGAACAGCATGATCAGCAAACTTGACCCAGTTTATAACTATAGAACTCAACACAAGAGAACTGCAGAGCATGCATTTCTTCTGCAGTACAAACTGTATGATTATCAAAATTGACTCTATCCTGGGCCATGAACAAAGTCTTGAAATCATAGATAAACTCTCTTAACATAGCAGAAGGAAGTTAAAAAATAACCTTGAAAAATCTGTATATTTGGAAATTAAAGTTACGAATGACCCAGAGAAGTCATAATAGAAATGGAAAACAGTTTGCATAGTCCCAGACCTCCACTCTGGAGCTCTAATGATCCAACTGTAAGTGGTTAATAACAGCCTTAAAGTGTACAGAGTGCCACAGGCAGGATTAGGGAGAAGTTACGTCCATGGAATCTATAGAAGTAACACAGCTCTCTTGCTTTGTGTTATTTTGTTTTTTGGTTTTTTGAGACAGGGTTTCTCTGTGTAGCCCTGGCTGTCCTGTTACTCACTCTGTAGACCAGGCTGGCCTCGAGTTCAGAAATCCACCTGCCTCTGCCTCCCAGAGTGCTGGGATTAAAGGCGTGTGCCACCACTGTCTGGCAGATGTCTTGCTATTGATAGAACAAGCCCAGGGAAAGGCTAGTTAAGGTGGAGTGTTGATCAAAATCAACTTGATCTAATTAATCTTAAGCATGTTCTTCTTAAGTGACTGAGACATTTTATTGCAGTCAGGCAGCCCCCACCATAATCAGCAGATTAAGTTGTATATTTTTATAAGAAAGTAGATTTAAGCTACGGCTCAACACAATAGAAGACAGTTTTTCAAGTACTTGGAAATTAAACAATATACTTAATGACCTTCCAAGTACTTGGAAAATCAATGCACTTCTAAATGATCTTTAGTTTTAGATTTGTTTATGGATATAAATGTTATACCTGTGCATATTTATGTTCACCACATGTGTGCTTGGTACCCATGGAGGCCAGAAGAGGGCATTGGATCCCCTGGGACTGGAATTACAGGTGATTGTGAGCTACCAAATGGATTCTGGGAAATGAATTCAGGAGAGCCACAATGCCTACTCCTGGGCAGACTACAGCAGATAATGATCTTAATTGCTGAGGCAGTTTCTTCAACCTCCCGAACATCTTTTTTTTTTTTTTTTAAAAAGATTTATTTATTTTTATTTATATGAGTACACTGTAGCTGTTTTCAGACACACACCAGAAGAGTGCATTGGATCTCATTACAGATGTTTGTGAGCCACCATGTGGTTGCTGGGAATTGAACTCAGGACCGCTGGAAGAACAGTCAGTACTTTTAACTGCTGAACCATCTCTCCAGCCCCTAAATATCTTTTAAGTCATGAAGAATTCACAGTGAAAATTAGAATATCCTTTGATAATGAATGATAATGAACTTGCTGTGGATCTTTTGTGGGGTTGTGTGAATGGATAGTGGCAGAGCATGTGCTTATATATGCAAAGGCCTGGGTTTGGTGTCCTGTGGATCAACATCTGTGGGGTTGGATGAGTGGCACAGTGGCAGAATGTGCACGTAGAGGCCCTGAGGTTAATTCCCAGCACAGAACCAAACCAAACAGAAAACAACACAGGGTGCTGCTCACATGCTTCCTAAAAGGGAATTTTACCTATCTGTATCTCCAGACATGTTTCAATAGGAAGACTGAAAATCAGTCATTTAAATATAATGCTTTAAGAAATAAGCAAAAGCTTGAAAGATGGCTTAGTAAATGGGTAAATTGCTTGCCACACAAGAATGAGGACCTGAATTTACTACAAATATGACTGTGTACATCTGTAACCAGCACCAGAGGAACAGACAGGAGGATCCCTAAAGCTTGCTGGACAGCCAGTCTAGCTGAAAAGATGAGCTCTAAGTTCCATAAGAGACTGTATCTCAATAAGGTGGAAGATTATTGAAGGAGACACCCAGCATCTTTGTCTGGTCTCTACAAGCATGCTTATACACATGTATGCACACCTATATACACATGTGAACACATACACCACACCACACCACACACACACACACACCACACACACACACACACACACACACACACACACACACCTCCTTTCTCTTCCTGTGTAGTGGTTAAATTCTAACTAGTTGTCAGGAGGTCAGGAGAGTACTGCTGGATACTTAAGAGTTGGGGACTAGTGTGCGACTGCTGTCACTGGGACCGAATCATAGAAGACTGGGTTAGGATCACTTCACAATCTGTCTCTGATGTCACTGACCTGTGCTTTGCTTGCAGAAATTACTGTTTTATGTTTTACAGGTTTCTAAAAATGAAATATTTTTGCTTATCAAACATTTTAAAATTTGTATCTGCTATTTTTATGAGCATTTATTTTAACAAAGAGGGTTGGGGAGAATAAATCAGACAGGGAGTGTGAGTCTTGAACTAACTTTAAATTTGTAGAAGAGTTGTTTGTGTTTTTAGCTATTGTGTAGACTGTTGACTCAGCTGTTTACTTGCCTGCCTGGGAAGAAGGCTAACTGTAGTTATGCTTGCGAATGTTAGTTTGCAAGTAAGAAAAAGGATTATTTTTGTTGCTGTGGTGCAGGGATAGCCTTTCAATGCTAATACTGAATAGTACTACCACTTCCTGCTTTTAGGTTGGAATATTGCATCAGCAGATAGAAGAACATGAGAAAACCAAGCAGGAGATGGCCATGGAGTACAAGGAGGAGTTAATGAAGCTGCAGGAAGAGGTGAGCCTTCGTTCCGTGCCTCGAGCTGTTGTCAACTCTTCTCTGTAGCTCTTGTGTTGGGAATGTATTTCTAACTACAGTGGTATGATACTCTGTGGGAAGTGTGTGTTATCCTGCACTTTTTCTGATCTTGAGTCCAGGTAAAGAACCTTGCCTAGTGTGCTAGGTGTTACCTCAGCACCTGGCTGAGCACAGAAAGGAAAAGAAGTTATGTTATATAAGATTGAAATCTTGATACTACTTGATCTTGATATACTTAATATTTTAATTTCTAAGTTTATATTGAAAGATACAAAGCATTTAGAAATATTTTGGGAGCTGTGAGGTGCTGGTGCACACCTTTAATCCCAGGACTTTAGAGGCAGAGGCTAGTGGTTCTCTGTGAGTTAGAGGCCAGCCTGGTTTACAAAGCAAGACCTAGCTTGCAAGGACTACACAGAGAAACCCCGTCTCTAAAAGCCAAAAAGGAAGGAAGGAAAGGAGGGAGGGAAGGAGGAAGGAAACAAGGAAGGAAGGAAGAAAGAAAAAAACTGATTAAGAAAAGTAGGGGTTGTAAGATGGTTCATTTTGTAGAGGCACCTGCCACCAAGCTTCACGACATGGGTTTGATCCCCAGAACCTACGTGGTGGGAGAGGAGAAACAGCCTCAGCAAACTGTCCTCTCACCTCCTCTTGGTGGGCCGAGGTGTATACAGACCTCCCCTCCCTCTCCCTTACCTCTAATACAAAAATAAAAACTGTTGTAAAAATTTTTAAGCAAGAAACTTAGGAGGCAAAGATAGGTGAGCAGTTGAGAGTGTCCTGTTCTTGCAGAGGAGCCCAGGTGGTTCCCAGCGCCATGTTAGGAAGCTCAGAACACCTAGCGTTCCATCTGGAGGGGTCCGATGCCCTCTCTGGCCTTCTGCACCTGTCTGCACCTGCATGCACATACCCACATAGAGATAAACACACATAATGAGAAATTAAAAATAAAATCTTTAAAAAGAAAATTCTATTTTCATATTCAGTTGAATTTTAAATGTTGGGGAAATTGGTTTTGTTTAGGTTTAAGTCAGAGTCTCCTATTTACTGTGCATCATCAGTGCCCTCAGGAGTATGTCTTGAGAACCTCTTGCCCTGAGGGGAACAGTCACTGCTTCCTCTCTTCTGTGGAGTAGGTAGGTAGTGGAGGGGCATCTATGAGTGCATGACAATTGTAATAAAACTGAATTTTACTTTTTCTTTTTTGGACTGGACATTTAATTTCTTTTATACATTTCATTTATTTCTCTTACAGCAAGCAGGCATATGCACTTTGAGATAAGGTAGCCCAGGCTGGCCTCAGATTCTTCATGTGGTTGAGGATGACCTTGCCCTTCTGTTTCTCCTGCCTTCACTTAGTCCTGTGGTCACTGCATCTGCTCCCACAGCCAGTCCATGTGGTGCTGGGTGCAGCCAGGGCCAGTGCTTTCTAGTTCAGCCTTCTGCCAGCTGAGCTGTAGCCCAGCCCTGTTGTTCTCATGTCTTTCATTTTGCTTTGCAGCTCTAACATGTTGCCAGTCTATTTTCAATAGTGTAATTTAGCAGTGCTCTTGCTGTATAATCCCAATTCTTCTGACTGCCACAATTTGCTAGCTCTTAAAATTTAAGTAAATAAATAACTTTTTACAGTTAAGCAGACTGAAGAGAAGCTACGAGAAGCTGCAGAAAAAGCAACTAAGAGACTTTAGAGGAAACACCAAGAGTCTTAGAGAGGACCGGTCTGAGATCGAGAGGCTGACTGGAAAAATAGAGGTATGTCCACAGCAACAGTCCCAGTTGCAACAGCAGTCGTCTGTCATTAGGAAAATGACATTTCTAATGGAGCTGTTTCCTGGAGCCAGTTCCTGCTATCTCGGGGGCTGCCACTGAACTGTTCAGTGTGGGAGGTTGGTCCACATCACTTGTTTCTTGCAAGTAACAAATAGATTGATCCCTTTTTTTATTTTTAGTTTAGATTTATTTATTTTATATATATGAGTACACTGTTGCTCTCTTCAGACACTCCAGAAGAGGGCATTGGATTCTATTACAGAAGGTTGTGAGCCACCATGTGATTGCTAGGAATTGAACTCAGGACATTTGGAAGAGCAGTCAGTACTCTTAACTGCTGAGCCATCTCTCCAGCCCCTGATCCTGTTTTTTTAATCTAGTCAACTAGTCTATGAGGAAAGAGAGAGAGAAGAGAGGAGAGAGAAGAGAGAGATGGAGAGGGAGGGTGGAGTTGTATGCACACATGTCTATGTGTGCCCATATGATTGTATGTGGAGGCTGGAGGAAGAAGTTGTATGACTTCTATCAATTTCCCATTTACATTTTGAGACAAGGTCTTTCAGTGCCCACAGACTAGCCCGAAAGCTTCTTGGAACACTGGAGCTACAGGAACACATGGCCATGTTCAACTTTATATGTGGGTGCTAGGGATTTGAACTCAGGGACTGTACTGTTACCCACCGAGCCACTTCCCTAGCTGTAGTTTGTGTCTTTTGATTGGAGAATTGAGACCATTACTAATGTATCACTGAAAGGTATACATTCATTTCTGTCATTTTGTTGTTTTTATAGTGTCTGGTATCTAGCTCTGCAGTCCTCATTTGTTTATTTGCTATGGGAGTGGAGTTTATTCTTTCCTGTTGCATCATGGTGTTTGTCTTTCTCTTCAATATGTAGAGTACTTCAGTCTTACTACAATGAGGTCAAGAATTTCTTTGTTTTTCAAGGACATTTTTTCTTTCTCTTTCAGTTTGAAGAAGAGTGTATTTGTAATATTCTGTTGCTGTGGTAAAACACTATGAGCAAAACCAATGTGGGGAGAAAAGGGCTTATTTCAGCTTACAGGTTATAGTTTATCAATAAGGGAAGCCAGGACAGGAGCTCAAAGCAGAATCTGCATGCAGAGATACGGGAGGAGTGCTGCCTTCTGGTTTGCTTGCCTCACTGGCTCAAGAGCCTCAGTCCAGGCCCATTAGTCCAAGGATGGCAGCTCCCTTAACAGTCACTAATGAAGACAGTGCCCACAGTCATGTCCAGAGGACAGTCTGATGGAGACCGTCAATCGAGGTTCTCTCTCCTCATGCATGTCTACTCTATGTCAAATTAATAAAAACTAACCAGCATAGATAGTTCTGGTTATAATAATCTGGTTTGGCAGTATTGTCTTTCAGAGCTTGAATCACATTGTTCACGCCTTTTTGGCTTTTAGTTTTGTTGGGAAATCTACCCAAACATAAATCTTGATGGGTTAGTACCTCTTCCTTGACCCTTTGGTGTCCTTTGCTTTGACTGTTTAGTGTTTTAATTATAACATGATGTGGAAAGACTCTTTTCTGGTCTTGATATTCTAAATGTTTTTTTTTTTTCTTTTGTCTTGATGGCTATGTCCCTATATTTGGGGGATTCTCAGCTGTGGCTGTGTTGAATGTATTTTCTGCCCCTTATCATGAACTCACTCTTCTATGCCAGTGAATTGTAGATTTGATCTTCGTGTATATGTGTGTGCACATGTGTATGAGCATGCATGCGCATATGTGCATGTTTGTGTAGAGGTCCGTGTAGTCACTCTGTACCTTACTTTTGAGACAGAGTCTCTCACTGAACCTGGTATTCACGGATTGAGCTAGCCTGGCTGGTCTAGGCCTAGGAATTCTTCTGTTAATACCTCCTCAGCACTGGAATTTCAGATGTCTGCTGCCGTGCCCAGGGTTCTCTGGTGAGTGCTGGCCTATATGCTTACATGACAGGCATTGTTCACGTACCAGGCCATCTTAATAGCTCCTAGATTGGGCCTTTTAACGATGTCCCGTGAATCTTGTACATTTCCCTTCCTATTTTCTTATTGTCTTTGTCATTACCTTCATGTTCCAATTCATATATCTTGTCTTGTGGCCCTGAAACTCTGTTTTCTATTTGGAGAGGCTTTCCATTGAACTTTTATTCAACTCAATGAGATTTTTATTTAAAAAATTTCTATTTGATTTTTGTCAGCATTTCTGTCTCTATGGAGTTCCTCATTCATATCCTGTATTGATTTTTGTATTTAATTCAGCTGCTTGCTTGCTTCCTTTTTGAATTCCTTCACAAGTTTGTTTATGTTGCTTGATTCATTGAGCATTCTTACTTACTCGCTCACTGAGTGCACATGTCATGATCTCCCCCTCTGGCTGGATGGGACTGGGTTTGTTTTGTTTTTATTAAATGCTGTTCCCAAGTCAGTGCTGGCACATATGATAGAATGTCATATAGACAGACTGTGAAGGAATGGAATATCAGAAAGCTGACTTGTAACACTTAGTCTAAGGAGCAATCAGTCTAAAGCTGAAGGGCCCTGGAGGACGAAGACGGGAAGATAGAGGACTGACCCTTTCCCTTTGATTTGCTCTGTTTTCAGAAATGTTGGGCCCATTCTCCTGACACAGAATTTGAAATTGCTGTTGATCACCCATTATTTTTGAATTATTGACTCTGTTAAAATGTGATACCTATTTTTCGTGTTATTCAAGCTTTTGCAATTCTTCTATGGAATAAAAAAATTGACTATGAAAAATACTGTTATTGGCAGACTAAGAAGTGAGAATTGGGCTACTGAGTTACTGATTTAGAAATCTGTTCCAATCTATTCAGTTTCTGAATCTGAATATAACAAATTCAGATGGCAGAGGGAATATTATTTTATAATTTTAGCATTACTTTTCTGAAACAAACAAACAAACAAACAAAAAAACCAAAATGGTAACAGCCCTTAGGTGGCAGCAGATCTGCAGCAATGCTCATGAGCCACTGTCACAGCCTGTTTCTTCCTCTTCACCACTAAAGTGTTAAATTTAGAAAGACAGGCATCCAGAGGCACAGTGTGAACAGAATTCAGTACTCCTTTGCAGTGTAGTCAGCTAAGTGAGTAATGGGGCTCCTGCTGAGGAGAAGGGTGCTGCTGTACCCAGGGAGTGGGGCACTGTGAAAGTCTCAGCCTGGAAACACTTAGATGTTAAGTACCTTACTTGCCTCCCCAGGAATTCCGACAGAAGTCTCTGGACTGGGAGAAGCAGCGTCTAATTTATCAGCAACAGGTATCTTCTCTGGAAGCACAGAGGAAGGCTCTGGCTGAGCAGTCAGAGATAATCCAGGTAGGCTTAAGCTGTCTAATGCATGGGTTTTGATTGAGTCTGACTCACTGCCATGCTCCTTCTGATGGACGCCATTGTCTTACTAGGATTCTCAATGCTAGTCTTTGTGTGGTAAGCCCGTCTTCCTCTCTTTGTGGCTTAGCCTCTTTAGCATCTAAACCACTCCGATTCCTCATCTCTTCCTGTCACCCTTCTTCCACACTGTCTTCACTCTCCTAATCTTGGTCCCCATCCTGCTCTCCCTTCACCTTTGTCCTCTGTCTCCTTATTTTCCATTTCTTTCTGCTTCTGTCATTGGTTTTTCTGAGTCTGCTTCTGTCTGAGCTTTGCTCATCTCCATGGCAGCTTAAGCACTTTGGCTAAGGAGCCTCAGCCAGGGAGTGCAGTTAGTTTGACTGGAAAGACTCACGGCACTGGTATGTATCATAACGGACAGTAGTGTCTTTGTGGCTGCAGAAATGTTCTTTTTAGTATAGTGATAGGAACTTAAAAAACTAAGGATTTTAGGAAAAGCTAAATAGACACTGAATTTAGGATGTGTTCTTAGGACATAGCCGTCTCCTTCACCTTTTTCTTAAAATCAAGAATACAAGAAGGAATGAACCAGAGAGAGGGTGGTGGATATGTGTAGCCATCCTCTACTATCTGTGGTTGGGTGCTTATTGGCTGTGTATGTTATTTGTAGTATAACAATCCATCCACACTGATACTTATTTCTAGGATGCTAGAACAGATTGGCTAAGTTCAGAGAGCTAGAGGGAGATGTTTGGCCTTTTATTCATTTTATGTTTATGAGTACACTGTTGCTGTCTCCAGACACACCAGAAGAGGGCATTGAGGGCATTGGATCTCATTCCAGATGGTCATGAGCCGTCATGTGGGTGCTGGGAATTGAACTTAGGTCCTCTAGAAGAGCAGTCAGTGGTCTTAACTGCTGAGCCATCTTTCCAGACCAAGCCTTCATTTTTAAACATTCATTTTATTTTCTTTTTAAAGCATTGGCATTTTCTTTGTCCCCTAAAATACCAACTGTCTGATACACTATTGTCAGTGGTTTTGCTATGAGTAACAACTCCACTGAGACTTTCATGGAGGGCCTTACACCCCACAGAATGAAAATCTGTTTTGTCATTTGCAAGAAGCTACCAACCAAAGTAGGACAGTGGAGCCTTCTTGAGGGCTTTCGGTAGGTAGGGATCAGGGTTTAACCTGATTGAAAAAGCCCTGTGTTCTTAAAGGCTCTGATATGTTACTGTAACCTCATTATAGCCATTAGATTGGGAAAGAACACATTTGAGTTTTTGTTTTTTCAATCCTCATTTTATTCATGTTTATTGATTACACAATCTTGAGTCACTGCTATCAAATTACTATTATGATGAATTCCATATAATGCAAACTTCACTGTTAGTAAAAGTGGAGTTGTTATTTACCAGTCACTCAACTAGAGATGGAATAAGATACCTTTTAAGAACTGACATCTGTTGTGCCCACTAAGGATATTTGAATAATTCTTCTCCTAGTTTTATTTAAAATAAAGTTATCTGATTAGTTAAAAGTATTACTTATAAATGTATTTCTCTTTTTCCTTGGTAAACTAAACAAGAAATAAAGCTTCCTATGACTCAGTTTGTGTCAGTCAATGCTGTATGATTATCTTTACTAAACATTTAATTAAATCTCTATGTGTCCATTACTTAGCGCTAATAATTGTCATCATCTTGACAATCTTGTATGTAATGAGCATTAGAAATTCATAACAGAAATTGTACCTAATTTTCTTTTCAGTGTGGTATTGAACCCAGGGCTTCACTCATCCTTGGCATGTACTGTACAGTGAGCTAAGTCACATGCCGTCCTGACTGGCTCTCTGAGTGTATTCGTGTTAACAGCATGCGCACATTTCTTTGTGCAGTTGTTCTTTGAAATTCCTTTTTTGCTTTAAAGAGGGACATGGCATTTTAAAAAGATTGATTTTCTTTTATATATGTGTATTGGTATTTTGCCTGGATGTATATATGTCATCACTGTTGTGCAGTGCCACAGTACCAGACAGGGTACTGTCTGATTCCTGGACTGCAGGCATAGATCATTGTGAGCTGCAATGTGAATGCTGGGAACTGAACCCAGGTCCTTTGGAAGAGCAGCCCAGGGTGCTCTTATCCAAGGAGCCATCTCTCCAGCCGAGTCTTTCATCTTGGAAAGCTAAAGCTGGGTACACTTTTACTCTTTATTTTTAGCTATTAAAATGTTACAAAGCAAATAATGGCATTGACTCATTTTTGAACAGGTAAGGACTTAAAATCCCTAGAATATGACAGGAATAGAATATGACATCAATAGGATAAATACTAGTAATATTACTTAATATTCAATCTGTGAAATTTTATCCAGTTGTCTAAAAACTGCTCTTCCACAATGGGCTGTTGGAGGCAGGGTCCGGCTGAACTTGACTCATCGCATTTAACTGATGTGTGGGACAGCAGAAAGTCTGAGAGTCTGGGAAATGTCATATGAAAAAATTCTTTCATATTTTTAACATTGAAAAGTCAAAAACAGCTTCACACACTTTGAGTCACGTATTGGATTCATCTATGCCACTATTGAAGTTTTATACTCCATGCTTTAGGGAAAACCAAGAACATCCTTTGTATGGGCTTTTTTTTTTTTATAAGTAGTTTTGGAGCTTCAAGGAAACCATTATTACAGATAGATTGCTTAAGAACAGTGGGGTTGGAGACAGCAAAGGGCTTTGATTTTCCATTGCAGCACCAGGCCTTTACCTGACTGCCCATCAGGGTTGCCTTCAGATGTATCCACGCAGGCCATAGTGTCCCTGTAGGCAGCAGGCTGAGGGGCCTACAAGGCTCTGAGTTCAGTGCGCACCCTGCCCCTGCTGTGTCTGCCACCTGGGAGCTCTGACAGAAGTGCTTTCACTCTCCCTAGGGCAAGCAGCCTTAATGGTTTCCTTACTTTCACTGCCTTCGCGTAGATGAGATAACTCTCACTCCTCTGACTGCTTAGCAAATAAGGGGCATTTCTGCTTTCTTGAAAGAAAATATATTTGTGCATAAACATTTATATTTCAAATATATTTACCTTTAAATGCTTCTAAAGCTTGCCAGTTAAGAGGAGGAATTTTAGGAGTTGTTTCTGTGATTTTCTGACTTGCTTAGGATTAAAAGAGGTATTTCTGAGATTAGTGCCACTGTAGAAATATGTGAGTTACACAGTTTACTCTCTTGTGTAGTTGTATTAAAAAGGTAAAAAGAAATGTAAGATTAATTTTAATAATATGTTTTATTTAACCCAGTATGTCAAAATATTGTCAGTTCAAAATTTACATTCTTTTAAAACCTAAGTCATTGACACCCCACTGTGCATTTCACAGTTACAACATTGTTCATGTTAGACTAGCCACAGCTCAGTGCTCAGTCTCCCTTATTGCCATAGTAGACAGGGGAACTTGGGGTGTCATTTCTAGTTAATGAAAATACTGTCGTTTTGCATGAGTGGAATAGTAGATCAATAAAAGAAGACTTGATTTTCAAAACTGAGGCTAATTATAAAGTAACAAATGGAGACTAACTGGTTACTTAACATAGCCGAAGCTCCAGCGCTGAATTTCATATCACAGTGTCATAGTGATCACAGTGTTGAGGTTTCAGGTTGTGTCGTCTCTCCTCCTGAGCACTCGTTTGGGCAGTTTTTTCCCAGCTGTGCTCTGAGAACTCCAGGGCTGGTGGACAGGTTAGGGATGGGTGAGCTGAGGCTCAGAAAAGGACAGCAGCTGGGTTCTCCTTCTCACCTTCAACCAGTCTCTACATTACTTATTCTACAGAGGGCTCTGTGTAAGATTTCCTCTTGGGAAGAAGAAGGTCGGATTGTTTTTGGAAGTTTTCTGCCAAATGCGAGCACAGTGGTTAGTGTTGAGCTTGTTCTGAGTCTTCTCTCACATGCCATTCTAGGGATCTAGTGGGAAACAAACTGCCTCTCTCCTGAGGCCTGGAGCACTCATAGCTCTAATTTACACAGAATTATTTGTCCGTGTCTTTGCCTCTCTTCTTTTTCTTTTTCTTTCTCTTTTTCTTTTCCTTTCCTTTCCTTTCCTTTCCTTTCCCTTTCCTTCTCTCTCTCTCTCTCTCTCTCTCTCTCTCTCTCTCTCTCTCTCTCTCTCTCTCTCTTTCTTTCTTTTTTTCTGAAACAGGGTTTCTCTGTGTAGACCTGGCTGTCTGGCCATCTTGGAACTCACTCTGTAGACCAGGCTGTCCTCGAACTCAGAAATAATTTCCCTCTGCCTCCCAAGTGCTATTAAAGGAATGCACCACTACTGCCTGGCTACCTCTCCTTTTTTTTTTTTTTTTTTGCATCTACTTTGTGTCACCATATTGTAAGGCACAAGAGTTTGGTTCTCAATTATGTACAACAGAATCTTTAAGTCTGTAGCAGATGGATTCCACAGAGATATTTCTGTTTGAATTCCTAAAATAAAAGTGGGTGTCTTTTCTTTAGGAGATGTTTAAAATAAGGGAAGTTTAACTTTACAAAGGATTTATGTCCATTTTTAATGTATAGATGAAAAACCAGTCTAGATACTGAATTAAAACTTGAAAAAAAACCAGAATGTGAGAAGCCAAAAACACTTCAGCTGACATGCAGAGCCAAAAGGTTAGACTCTGTACTCTACAGGTCGTGAGAAGTGGTTTTATTTGAGTAGACTTCAGTAGGATATGCCACTAAAAGGAAATGTCCAAGACCTGCTAATAGCCAAGCCTTCCTAGGAGGGAATCTTTTCTTTCCTCAGTGAATACAATTATTGATTATTCTTCTATCATCTCTCTTTTCCCTATTAATAATCTATATGTTTTTAGGCTCAGCTTGCCAACCGGAAACAGAAATTAGAGTCCGTGGAACTGTCTAGCCAGTCAGAAATTCAGCACCTGAGCAGTAAGCTTGAGCGGGCTAAGGACACCATCTGTGCCAATGAGCTGGAAATAGAGCGCCTTAATATAAGGGTCAACGACCTGATGGGAACCAATATGACTATCCTGCAGGAACATCGGCAGAAGGAGGAGAAACTCAGGGAATCTGAAAAGCTCTTAGAGGTGTGTGTTAGAGTGAGTTGGTTAGGGAAATGTCTGCACGCCCTAGAACTAGGACCTGAAGGCTCAGCCTCCCCCTCGGGCTGAGGTTCATGGCTCAGCTCTTGATAGCTGTGTTAAAGCTGTCTGTGTCATAAAACTTGCAGTCAGCCTCCCTGGTTGCTTTTCTCATGAAGTAGAAACATTACAATATTATTTGACTTTTTTTCTGGAGTATTTTGCAGGCTCTGCAGGAAAAAGAGAGAGCTAAAGGAAAGTTGTAATAATATCTGTCTTTTTTCTTGAGTGTTTTGCAGGCTCTGCAGGAAGAACAGAAAGAGTTGAAGGCAAGTCTTCAATCTCAAGAAAGCTTCCTCCTTGAGGCAAAACTGCAGAAGGAGAAACTGCAAACGAAATTAAAGGCAGTTGACACTCAGCACTCAGTAGAAAGGTCTGTGAACCTTAAATGTTATTCTGCTGGTCCGTTTGACTATTTGGCATTGAATGCTCATTTTAATATCAAATATTTTCATTTCTTGTGTTTGATCATCTTGTCTTATTTGATTTTAATTTATGAGTTAGATTTTTATTGTCATAAACTTTGTATGGATGGTTTTGTCTCCTTTTCATTTGTCTCTAAGATTCTGAGGATCATATAAGGTTGGAGGCTCCTTATTCTCTCCTTGTTGAGACTTGCAGGGCCTCCCTGCCTTAGAGGACTAGGGTATGGTGCAAAGTGGCTACTGCCATCAGTAACAGCCTGTCACTGAGCTAACTCTTTGAGAACTGACTTTATTATTGTTACTACTACTACTGCTGCTGCTGCTGCTGCTGCTGCTACTACTACTACTATGTTTTGAGATAGGATTTCATGTACTGTCCCAGGCTACCTTAAAAATTACTATGCAGTTGAAGATGAACTCTTGATCCCCCTGCCTTTTACCTCCTAAGTGCTGTAATTACAGTGTTATGACCCCACCCAGTCTCAGGGCTTCATGTGTGCCCTGGGAGTTCTCTACCAACTAAGCTATATATCTCTAACCCTGGGTTTATTTTTATATGTCCATCATTGCTAAGGCAGGTGTATGGTAAAAATTAATAGGTAAATGAGCTTCCCTTTGTGTAAGTCAGACATGCTTCTGTCCTTGTAAAGTTTTTTTGATAAAAGGAATCACGTGTCAGTGAAATAGTTTTGCTATTTTATATGGCTTTTCCCCTTGAAACACATGCCAAATCCTAGTACAGGTTAAATTGCTGCTGACCCTGCTTTGTTCTCCTGGCATCCCCCTCCAACACCCCCCCAACACCCCCCTTCCCCGGCAAAGCACACTACAAACCTAAGAGGTGTAAGGAACTTAGTTAAGAATACTTGGACAACAGGCTGGCTTTGCATTGTTGTTTGCCAGGGTAAGAGAGAGATCTATGTCCTCCTTCTGTTCTCAGGCCTCTGGAGGACTGTCAGAAGGAAAGGAAGTACAGCCCGCCAGGCCAGGGAGTCTTGGATAATGTGTTCTCCCAGTTGGACTTGAGCCACAGCAGTGAAGAACTTCTGCAGGCAGAGGTGACTCGTCTTGAAGGCAGGTAGATAATTAGCTACGCATTTAAGACTTGAAGTTTTAGAGTAAACTTTGATTTTCACATTGACCCAGTAAACAATTTATTGGTGAAAAATGAAGTTGTTTTCTCTCTAGCCTTCATAAATGGCTTCACTCCCTAGTTCATTGGAAATACAGAAGAGACTGTCATATCCAGTTGGCCTGCATCTGGGCCTATACTCTGTGGCAGTGTCTGAGACTGACTTGCCGGGACTTCCTCTTTAGGGCTTTCTTCAGAATGGTTTATATGGATAGAAAGTATTTTGGGAGCTTTTTCCATTTTGAAAATAATAAAACCCCTTTAAATCATCAGAATGTTTCCTCTTCAGAATCAAATTTTTTTTTAATATTTATTTTTATTTATGTGAGTACACTAGTGCTGTCTCCAGACACACCAGAAGTGTGTGTATCTGGACCCACTACAGATGGTTGGTTGTGAGCCACCATGTGATTGCTGGGAATTGAACTCAGGACTTCTGGAAGAGCAGCCAGTGCTCTTAACCACTGAGCCATCTCTCCAGCCCTAGAACCAAATTCTTGAAGACTTGTGTATCGGAAACCCTGGAACTGGAGTTGCAGACAGTTGTGAGCTGCTGCTTGGGTGCTGGGAATTGGAGCTGGGTCCTCTGGGGGTCCTCTTAACTGATGAGCCATCTTTTCAGCTTCCAGAGATGATATTTTTGAATGATAACTTATCCTGGCAAGTTTTCTATGTTTGTGAAACAATACAGTACTGCGCATTTGTAATTTAGAAGTATAATTTAGAAGTGTGTGCTGTGGTGGTTGAGGGTTAATGGCTAAGTTTGGCAGGCATAAGAAGTAAAATGTTTTAATCATAGACTTTTCAGTTTTAGAGATAAAATATTCATGTTAAAGGACTTGAGAAATTCAAATTAGCATATTTAAAGTAGAAATTTTCTAGAAAAATTTACCTTCAAGTTATAAAAATTGAATTATATAAGGTGAACAGCGGAGGGAGGACTGGGCTGACTGTAATTAGGTCAGTGCGGGTTTACTTCCTGGGAAGGTATTGGCTCTCAGGGCTGGGGAGGGAGGTGCTTTGTGGTGACGGAATGATTGCATTGATACGAAGAGCAGACATGGAGCAAATGGCTCTTGTCTAAGCAAAGCTTAGCAGTTTGGGTGCAAAAGAATCCTGTCAGAAAAGAGCACTGGAGTGCGAGGCCTGCTGCCTCCGGGGCCTGACGTCCCAGAAAGACTGGCTCTTGAGTAAGAAGAATGAGTTGGAGACTCATGCTTTAAAGAGTTCTTATGGTTCTGTATAGTATGGAGTGTGTGCCGCTAAGGGCAATGAAATGTGAGTCTGTTGTGACAGTTCTTGGTGACTTTCCCTCTCTTATAGAGCTGGAGAAAACCCATGCAGCTGGAGCAAAACTGTCAGTAAAGTTGCTGGTGTCTTTATAATTCTGTAACCAGTAAAGTTTAAATCGGGGAAGGAGTAGAGGAAAACACAGAAGACAAAACTACCTTAGTGTTGAGATGGGTTTGCTGCTTCTAGTGATGGGGGAGTTGCAAGTGACTTTTAGAGGGGTCTGAAGTTTAAGGTGCTAGTAGGAGGTATCTTGGGTATCAACAGGGTACACTTAGAAAATCCATCTTATGGGTTTCAGGATTTTATTTTTATATGGTTGTATTTCTGCCATACAGTTTAGAATCTGTGAGTGCAACATGCAAACAGCTGAGCCAAGAACTAATGGAAAAATACGAAGAGCTGAAGAGGATGGAGGGGCATAACAATGAGTACCGGACGGAGATAAAGAAGGTGAGAGCCTCGGCGTCGTGCGCCTGGGCTCAGGGCTGCGCGGGCGCTCGCTCATTGAGGGAGTCTGTTCAGGGCACTGCTGGACGGAGGGTCAGTGGAAGAGTTTGCTGGAAGCGGTGGGGAGAATATGCTCAGTGCGCGGAGGAGGGCTAAGAGAGCATGACATGGATGGATGGATGATCAAAGTACATTGTGCACGTGGGGGAAATTGTGAAACCAGTAATTAAAAAACATAATTGAGATATGTGCATGAGGATTTCTAAACAGTTGTATTATTTCTTACAAAAGACCTGTCATTTTCTTATTGGCTAAAGATAAATATATTTTTCCTCTGTGCTATGAAGTAGTTAATGTCCTCATTGGCTGTTGTTATTCAGAGCCTTTTTATTAAGGGGTCCTGGCCTCAGTGTGCTGTTGCACTCTAATCCTGGCCTCGGGAGGGGCAGACACAGGATATCAGTGCCAGCCTGGGCTAGATGAGACTGTCTCAAAATACCAAAAATAAATTAATTTTATAAAGGATTTATTTGGAGGATTAGTCTTGTTATGTAGCCCAGGTTGGCCTCAAACTCATGATCCTCTGGTCTTTTGAATTCTAAATATTGAGATTAGAGGTATCTGTTACCATACTTGGCTTAATTTGTGTTTTTCATTAGTTTGAGATTATTGCTAGTTCCTGTGTGTGTGTGTGTGTGTGTGCGCGCGCGCGCGCGCGCGCGTGCACATGCAAAAGAGAGAGACAGAGAGAGAGAGAGAGGACACATGCATGTATATATAGAGCCCAGAAGTAGATATTAAGTGGCTACTTATTGCTCTCTCCCCACACCCTCACCTGTCTCAGGGGCTCTAACTGAACTCAGTATATTTATTGGCTGACTAGCTTAACTGGCCATTGAGATCCAGAATCACCCTGTCCCTGCATCCCTCTCCCCTGTGCTAGGATTACAGATATCTACAACTTTCCAAGATGATCTTCATGTGGGCGCTAGGAATACACACCTAGTCCTTCTGTTCCTGCTGCGGCATGTTATTGACTGAGCTGCCTTCCTCAAAGGCTCTTGCCCCTTCCTACCTCTTATCTTTCTGTTATTTCTTATCTGAGAAACAGAAAACTAGATAAAGAAACAAACAAAAAGCGCAAAACAAACAAATTTTAATTTGTAGCTGTGAAAAGAATGAAAGTCTTAGAGACTACATAAATTAGACATAGACTTTGCCATTTGTTTGAGTAACACATGGTCTTCTGAGACCTAATGTATGATTTTGAATTTAACCACCAGACTTTCAGAATAGTTATACAAGTTGGCAAATTGATGAATTTCTGTATATTTAATCTAGGAAAATTTTCATGATTTAAGGTAAGATAAATATTACCTTATTTTATTAATTTTTATATATTTTTCTTTGTTAAATTCTGTACCTTAAACATTTACCTGTCCATTTCATACACATATGTGTGGTATGCCCTGTGTCCTGTTCCTCCCCAACTCCCTCTTTTGCTCTCTTCTGTGATCTCTCTTTTCTGTCTTGTCTCCTTCCTTCTTTCTCTTTGTGTTTCTTTTAGGCCTACAGAGTTTAGGGTTGCTTACATGAACGTTGGTAGGGGTTTATCTACTAGAACAATTTAATAGTGACGACAATATTAAAGAAAATGACAACCCTATCCTGGCAGCCACTAACCAGGTGTCTTTCTTTCTAAATATTTTGTTCTTCTAGGGCCTTGCACATGCTAGGCAAGTGCTCTACCACTGAGCTACATCTCTAAACCTTGTTTGTTGAGATGGGGTCTTCCTGTGAAGTTCAATTGGCCAGAGCAGGCTGCTCTCAATCTTGAGGTCTTCCTATCTCTGGCTTTGTCTCCTAAGTGTCAGAGTTACTGCCTGAATCCTAAATACTTTCAACTTTTGGTGTTTTCTTTTGTGCCTCTCCATAGTTGAAGGAACAGATTCTGCAGGCTGATCAGACTTACAGTTCTGCCCTGGAAGGAATGAAGATGGAAATTTCCCAGCTAACTCGGGAGTTACACCAGCGAGATATCACCATTGCTTCTGCCAAGTGTTCCTCCTCAGACATGGAAAAGCAGCTGAAGGCAGAGATGCAGAAGGCAGAAGAAAAGGCCGTAGAGCATAAGGTAAGGTCACCCAGAGCTCTTTCTCCACTTAATGTTTGCCTGTTTGTTTTTAAAGAATGAATTTGTTCAAGGAATGACTTACATATTTCAGTGAACTTTCAGTAGACACCTGCTTTGGGCTGGTTAGTAAGTAGGATGGTGAGGGTTGGTGGGGAGGCCAGATGGATGCAGACAAGGAAGATGATCACTACCCTAGTGGTAGGTGGGCAAGGTGCTGGGAACACAGCTGAAGAGTTGCATATCTGGAATAAAGACCTCTATTCCTGCAAGAGGAGAATGGTAATCTGGAAGAGGCCATGCGGAGCTGCTATAACTGCAAGGTGTGGCCTGGCCATGGACCAGGGCCTGCCATTCAAGGGAAATGGGAGTGGGTGCACTCTGGAGATGCTTGGCCGCACAGTTGGCCGGTCTTTGCGTTTGATTAGACTAGGGTAGCAAAGGGGGCAGAGAGAGAAGCTGCCCTCGGTGAGGGATGGAGCTCGCTGAGCAGTGGAGCTCGCTGAGGGATGGAGATCACTCGGGTGGCTGAGTAATGCCCTGTACCCAATGGGACGAAGATGGTTGCAGTGCTGTGGAAGATGATGCATTCCTGTGAAAGGGGCCATCTGTCATGGGGAAACTAGGGACGGGTGGGGTGGGGGGTGTTGGTTTAGCACATCTGGTTTCAGATAAAGCCTAAACTTTCATTTGGAAAATTTGGTTAGTTGCCTCCACAGAAAGCCTGAGATTCTAGGACTGGCCATTTAGTTGTGGAAGTCCTTGCATGAAGATGGCATTTGAAATCCCTCTCCCCAGACGTAGCAGTTACAGTGAAAGGGCAATGGAGTATACCTGAGAGTGACTTGGATCAAATTTAGCAGATTCCTCAGTTGGGGTGAAAGAGTAGGATGGAATGTTAAAAGAAGTAGCAGCCAAGGAGTTTCCCAGACCGTGTCTGCTGAGGGAGAAGGCCGTGAGAGGCAGCAGGGATCTTTTCATAGAGATGGTCTAGTAGCAGAAGAGCTCAGCAGAAAGGCTGAACATAAATGAATGCTTTATGCAAGTGCAGTCCCACGTGGGGTTGGCAGTAGAAAGTCAGGAGAGGTGGAAGCAGGGTGTGGCTAAGATCGTCCCATGGCTGCAACTTTGTGCCTTAGCCCCATTCATGCCTGAGCGACAGTTAATCACATGCATACTGCTTTACCTGCTAACACCTTTGACACACTCTTAAAAAGTCTATGTGGGGCCTAGAGACGGCTGAGGGAGTGAAAGCCCTTTCTCTGCAAACACAAGGACCTGGGTTGGGATTCCCAGAACCTACATAAAAAGCCAGGCATGGCTGCATGTTGTGTTTATTACCCTAGCATTGCAGAGGCTAGGGCAGCAGTGATACGTTAATTCTGAGAACTTGTTGACTCTGGTCTCTGCAAATAAACATGGCAGGCGTACCTGTGCTCTCGACATGGCAGGTGTACCTGTGCTCTCGTGTGTATGCAACACACACAACACCCCACATGACACACATTTTAAAAGTTTATCTATATGGATAGACAACATAGACTAGACTAAGTAGACTAGAGAAAATGATGTGGAAAAGCTTTGTAAGATACATTTGATTTATGTGAGTTCACCCGCCTCCGGTTTTCCTTTGCAGGAGATTCTGAGTCAGCTGGAATCTCTCAAATTAGAGAATCGCCGTCTTTCCGAGACAGTGATGAAGCTGGAGCTGGGCTTGCATGAGGTATGCACACTGACACTCAGCGTCTATGTGTCTGAAGCCTTTGGCCGGAACTGTTACTGTTGGTGCTAGGGTGAGGTAGAGCTAACTAGTTGAACAGTCCCTTAGGAGATACAGTCACAAATGAGGTCCAGGTACCCTCCTGCCAGAGGACACTTTTGCTGTAGCAGTAGGATATTTTTTCTGTTACGTGTGATAAGATGCATATATAGTCTGTGTTCTCAGCGAGAAAGGTATCTGTAAAGGGTTCAGCATAGTGCTGACAGTGATTATGAAGTGGACGCTGGGTGCTGCTTTAGTGCTGTGCTATTGTGCTCACTGTCTTTATTATAAACCATGCCATCCTTGAAATACTTCAGTTTTCATTTTATTTCTATGAAGCATAGTTAATTTACTCAAATATTCTAGAATACTTAGTGCTAGATTGAACACGGGATAAATGACCAAATTCTAAATCAAATGTCTAAAGATATTATAATAATTTAGTGGAGAATATGAGAAATACATATGCGCTACTGTGAGATCAGAACAGGACTGGCTAACAGACAGTATGAAGACCATTATTGTAAAAGTCTTACAATTTATAAAATGGTGCATCTATTCTGACCCATCTTTTCTGGTGTAGGTCAAATGTCAGAAGATTGAATTCTTTTTTTCTGAACATCCAGGGAGTATTCTGCCTCCACAAAGATACATAGTCACAGAAGGCTCCCTATTTGTTCCCAAGTAGTTCCAGTTTCACAGTCATGGAGGCCGAGAGTGAAGAAAAGTGCAGAAGGCTAGAAGAACACTTTATTTCAACTAGGAAGATGGGGGACTGTTTTCGTAATCTTTTAGATGGCAAGATTCTCTAAGCATCATGA
Source organism: Apodemus sylvaticus (assembly GCF_947179515.1). Lineage (NCBI taxonomy): Eukaryota > Metazoa > Chordata > Mammalia > Rodentia > Muridae > Apodemus > Apodemus sylvaticus. Next base: position 21,128,360 of record NC_067478.1, read on the forward strand.
AGCCATAAAGGATTTTACAACATAAAATTGTAAAATTTCTGGATGGCAAAAGGCTCCATTAAAAAGACTGATTATAGAAGCCAAGTATGGTGGCCTATGCTTATAATCCCAGCTACTCGAGAGACTGAGGCAGGAGGACCAAGAGTTGAGGACCACATTGGACAAGACGCTGTCTCAGAATAAAAATAACAACAGAGGGGCTGGGAGTGGAGCTTAGAGGGAGAGCACTTGCCTAGCATGAGGCCCTGGATGGACAGCATTAGTGCTGTGAAAGAAATGGACAAGGAGCAGTAATCTATAAGTAGACACAGGCTAACATAAAATGTCAGCAAATAAGAATGTCCTACAAAGGTGATAGGAAAGAGACCCAGTAGGAAAAGGGCTAAGAACTAAGTAGATATTTAAATTCAAGTGAGTAAGGGAAGCTATTAAACTTCCATAATAACCAAAATTTTTAAACATAATTTTTCTTGCTAATAGGCTTGATAATGATTTAGAAAGTTAATATGTGGCCTCTCTTGGCAAGTGTTTTAAGAGCAGGCTCTCCCATGCACATAGAGATTGCCTTCAGTACAGTTGAGTCATGGACATGAAGCTTGTAAATCCATACAGCCCAAGTCCGCCTGGTATTTCCACCTGTGATGTTAATAGTCGTGTTCTTCAGGGTTCTCATCAGTTTGCATCCCCAGAGAACACAGCTCATGGGAGTAAAAGTTCAGAAATGGGCATAGCAGGTGTTGTGAAATAAACTGGTTACTTAAATGCTTGATTTATGATTGTACTCTGAAATATGCTGTCATTTAAGATGGAAATAGTCATTTAATTTTTCTGCTACTCCACATCCCTTTGATACTATAATAAAAAAAAATTAAAGCACAAACTCATGGATGGAAAGAAATAGAGGAGACAATAGCCAAACATTTAAAATATTTACTATAATTTTATTTTTGTGTGCATGGTGGGTGATTGTGTATGTGCACGTGTGTGTACATGCATGTATGTGTGTGAATGTATGAAAGCTAGGGGTTGATATTGGGTGTCTTCCTCTATCATTCTCCACCTTTTGTACTGAGGCAGGGTCTCACGTGGACCCTGAGCTTGCCAGTTGTGCTGGGCTGGCTAGCCAGCTTTCTCCAGAGATCCGGTCTCCTTTTTCCAAGTACTAGGATTACCAGCAGTCTACCATGTCCCCTCGGCCGGCATTTACATGAGTGTTATAGATCTGAGCTCTGGTCCTCTTGCACAGCAAGTACTTTACCAACTGAACTGTCTTCTCAGTCCCATAGCTAAATATTTTATAAAGTTTTATCAAGGAGATAGAAGATGGATGGAGGCGGAGGCTGAGGCACGTGGGTAAACAGCTGGCTGGCTTAATGACTAGATGGGTGGATAAGAAATGGATGAGCAGGTGAGTGAGTGAGCGAGAGAGAATGTAGCCGACGAATGACTGTGTGCCCTGATAAAGCCAATACCAAGTGAGTAGTAATTTGTGGACTAATCTGGCTTACACTATGGTGTTCTTTAAAAATGTGCCATTTGTCAGTATTAGAGTGGCTCCCTGTTCACATTAAAGAACTGAGAGATTCCAGAAGTATTAAAGGTAGACTTCGCAGGGTTCTGTGGAGCTGACCTTCTCCTGAACCCTCCTGAATGGGAGCTGACCCTCTGTCCCCACCGAGTACATGCCTGCTCCCCAGTTGTCATGCCACCTTTCCCATTCATGCTCCTGGGATAATTGCTACTAAGGAAATAGCTCTTGGAGATTTCAGAAAGATGCACAAAAAGGACAAGGTTATCTTCTTTTTAGGTATGTGTAGTGGGTCTCAACTGCTGTGACCCTTCAATACAGTTCCTCATGTTGTAGTGAGCCCAACTATACAATTATTTTTGTTGCTACTTCATAACCATGATTTCGCTACTGATATGAATTGTAATCTAAATATTTTTGGCAATAGACATTTGCTAAAGGGGTCATGACCCATAGGTTAAGAAATGCTGGTTTAATGATTTCAGACATCAAAGTTGTAAAATCTTGTCAGCGTTAGCTTTCTCTGGTTTCAGAGTTATATACAGTATGAATATTTGTATAGATTATCAAAACATAATTACTAGGAAATACCTTTTTGCATATACCACCCAGGAAGGTGAATCTACTTTCCCAAATTAATTATCATAATGAAAGCAGCATCTTTGATTAATATTGGCCACTTTAAAGATGAGTAGTAGTTCACAGTGTAGCATTTTAGAAATACAAAGGTGGGTAGGTAGTTGACAGTGTAGTACATGTCCTGTGAATACACTTCTCTGAGATATTATAAAACATGGACAGCTACTGAAAGATCTTGTACATTCCAAGTTTATAAGTATATTTACACACTTGTGAGTTGATAGGTAAGTTATGTTTATCAGAACTCTGTCGACTAGCTTACTTTCACAATTTTTCTTTGCAGAAAATGAAATATGTTAAGCTATAAAGATCACCATAATTTTGTAGAATGCTAATTAAATGAAAAAAATTAGAAAAAGAAGGTAGATGTGTATTATTAAGAAATAAGATGTATGATCACAGAACTCAGACCAGTTCATGGTGGATTCCTGCCATATAATTCAGTGCTGCTTTTATGTTGCTAACTTCATATCAAACTACACACCAAAAAGGGTTTAAGATGAAAGGGTATTTATTTTAAAGCTAACCCCTTTTGGCCAGAATTCTCTTTAGACCCTTGTGTTTAAATTACTTTCTTTGAATTAGTTCTCTTAATTTCCTTCCATGGGTATTGTGTGTGAGGGTTGGGGTAGGGTGGGAAGAGGGCTCCTCATTCTTCTTTATTTCCTGTCTTGTCTCTGAGTCTTGAAGCTTTCCTCTGCCTTGTTGTACATGTACAGAGGGAAGCCACCCTGCCTCTAACTTTGTCTCTTCCTTCACTCTAGGCAGACTGATGCTTTTCCTGTGTTCATTTAAGAGGGTTAAAGACAAATCTTTACTTCTCTAAGTAAAGTCATAGTTAAAACTAAAACAGAAAATATTTCAGCCAGCACTGTTGTAGATTGATCATAATTACCCTTAAACATACTAGTGATTCTAGTGTTCTTTTTTTATTAGGCAAAAGAAATTTCACTAGCAGACCTTCAGGAGAATTATATTGAGGCATTAAATAAATTAGTGTCTGAAAATCAACAACTACAGAAAGATTTGATGAGCACCAAATCTCAACTGGAGCATGCTACTCACGTGTGCAAAAACAAAGATGGCAGGACCTTTAACCCAGCACATAGCAGAGCAGCCGGGCTCAGGAATGCAGAGCTTAAGTAAAGTTTTTTTTTTCTCACTCTTTTTAAAGAATTATTTATTATATTTTATGTATGTGAGTATACTGTAGCTGTCTTCAGACACACCAGAAGAGGGCATCGGATCCCATTACAGATGGTTGTGAGCCACCATGTGGTTCCTGGGAATTGAACTCAGGACCTCTGGAAGAGCAGTCAGTGCTCTTAACCGCTGAGCCATCTCTCTAGCACCTTAAGTAAAGTTTCTTAAAAATCTCTTTGAAATGTGTGTGCTACAGTGTGATTTCCTGCTTTGAGAAGACTTTCTGGCTTAGAGCTGTGCAGTCGTCACAGGCTCTGGTTTGTCCGTCACTGCCCATCACAATGTGTACAAGAGACTCAGGTGGCTCAGCCCTTGTTTCACCACAGCTTTTGTTCTGTGCACCCTGCGTGTAGGTGTAAGCAGCGTCTTGTTCCCCAGAGTCTCTTCATGCTGCCTCCTACTGCCTTCATCACACCTGTTTCATAAGAAGTAAAACACGGCTTTCTATAAAAAGCCACCACTATATTGTTGATCAATTAATTTTAGGTTGTTACCATAAGAAAGGTTATTTCAATGAGAAACCAACTGGCTTTAGTTTGTTCTGTGTAGCTTGTGTGTTTTCCTACCAGAAGCCTTTGTCGGCACCCCCTCCCCCCCCCTCACCCACAGTGACACTGTGAGCTTTCTCTGTGCGCAGGGCGCCCTGGCCCTGTTCCTTCTGCACCCCAAGGCAGCTTGTTTGGCCTCTGCTGTGATGGAAGCGTGTGGGGAAGAGCCCGGGTGCGCGTGCTCGAGGAGCACTTGTCTCCGAGTGGGCGGGCCGCTCATTGTACACAATAGAGTCGCTGCTTAGCCTCTTATGAGCTTGCTTCTTTCAGCAGTTAGTGGAGAGAAACGTTGCTACAGTTTTTCATTTATTTTGTTTTCTAATCTGCTATCCAGGCCAACCCATGGCCAGCACAGACATGATGGAATAAAGACTGAGCAGTACAAAACAGGTCAACACCCGCCTCGAGGACAAACGCTGGATAGCATAGACCCCGTGGCCAGGGGCCCCAGCCCCCTGAGTTCTCACATCAGCCCCGACAGCTCCATCGTCTCTCTGCCTTCCAACTTTATATTTCAGACTCACTCTTTGCCTTCAATGCTAGATATTAATGATGTCAACTTTTCTGACAGTCTGTCTGACTGTATGAATGACCAAGAAGAGTTTGTATCTTCGGTATGAAAACTTTCTCATCTCAATATTTATCTTTATTTTTAATTTTAAGGTAAAGAGGGTGATTTTTTTCTTACTGGGTCCCAGTCAGTACCCTGTATTACTTTCACATTTGCAGTTTTGCTTGTGAAGGCACATTCAACTAAGATGACTTCAAATTCAAGTTCTAAAATACTTGCAATATGTGTGCAGCTACTTATTGACTTTAGCCTGCACCTTCCTGCCTGCCTTTCCCAGAGAGGGCTGACCAAGCTGCAGGGATTGAGTCACGGCTCTGTCTCCAGCATGGATAGTGAGGAGGGAGAAGAGCAGCTGGTGGCCTGGGGATGATGGTGGTGCATCCGAGGTGTGCGAGTGTGATTTGGGTACCTGTGACGGCCCGGGTGGCCCCTCATCCTCACCACAGGGCTCCAGTGTTCTTTACCCTCCATCGTGGAGCCGGGGTTGGGCTGCTCAGTGCCCGTTGTCAGCTTTGGTGTTTTTGTGAAAGTTTAGTAACTTTTTTTTTTTTTATTTCTAAATGTGTCAGCAATTCTATGGAAAGATTTTCCTATAGTTTTCAAAATAAATGTCCATTTTACTTACACATAGTTAAAAAGAATCAACACCCTGAAAAGTACCTATCTTCTAAGTTTGGCAGCCAGCTTTCCCTGCCCTGTGATGATGTGATTCCACAAATGTCAACTTTTCCAATTAGTGTGAGCATCATGTGTTTCCTTCAGAAGTCAGGTAGTTGATGGTTATACTGTCCAGTACTTGCCCATTTGACTACCCACTGAAATGGACTGTGGCCCTGCTGTGCACACGCGTGGACACAGAAAGCAGGAGAGCTGTCTCCCCTGCTCCTGATAGAGGGAGCAAAGGTGGCCTCATGTTTCTTTTCTGTTTCAGTGTTCACATGGTGGTAGCAGGTAGCACCTTGTTGTGTGAGAGCCTTAGTTCCAGCACCAGTTACTGTGGTAGCCTTGGGAAAGTTATTTCTCACTTCTGAAACTCATTTCTGTTTTGTCAGATAGAGACAAGAGGGTGTATATATGTCTATACTGTGTGTGTTTATTTCCCCTAGAGGCAATGATTTGTGTTAACTCAGTGTTTAAGGTGACTTCCTAAGTATAACACTAAATGAGAGCAAACCAAATGTGCTAGATTTCTTGTATTACCTTCAAAAATCCAGTATCTGAAATATCACCAGAATGGAGAGTTGCAAATCAAAGACCATGAAGTGGAATTTTAAGAAAGGGGAAAATATTGTTTTTTTAACTGGCATTTGTTTCCTGTAGATTTTCAGTGCTTTAAAGTGAGTAATATTCAGAGTTTTGAAATAGCAGGCATTGTCTGTATTCTCCAGTAAGTGGCAGGCAGGCTACTGACAACATTGTCTATACACTTTACATAGGCACTCTTTGGGTCATAAAGAAAGAGATCTGCGGTGTGACGTTTTCAGAACTTGCCTTCTTTTCTTTCTTGGCATTAAGATGAAAATATCTCCTCAGGAAAAATTCCCCCTTTAACAGGGCTAGGCAGAAAATATCAAAGTGCCAGGGCATTCCTCCCTGCTTCCTAACACATGTCCTGATTTGTCCCTCTCCCAGTGCTCGCTGCCCGTCTCTCCTCTGGGATCGATAGCTACCAGGTTTCTAGAGGAGGAGGAGCTGAGGTCTCACCATATTCTAGAGCGCCTGGATGCCCACATTGAAGAACTAAAAAGGGAGAGTGAGAAGACGGTGAGGCAGTTCACAGCCCTCGTGTAGCCTGCGCAGCCGCAGACAGAAGACTGGATTATAAAGTTCTAATAAAGCGATGCCTGCAAGAGCAGCACTGAAGAATCTGCAAATCGGGCACTTAGGTATTTTCACTGGTTTGTTTGAAGGACTGCTTCCAATAGTAACTTGTGAGAATAAACCACTTTGCAGACTTTTCTCACAGGAATATTTATTACCACAGAGCAATACTTTTTCTTTCTGACTTACATGTGAATAGCTGTGTACTAATTAAAATAAAGATTGTACTATACAGTTTGAAACTAAAGAAACTACAGAGCTTCCCTTAAAGGAAGTATGTAGTGGACTGTTTAGCAAGCCCTGCTGATATTTCTCTGAACTTGACTGGGCATGGTAGAGAAAGACAATGCAGTGTTAAGTGCTTGCCTAACACATGTCTCTAGTATACACGTGCACACACACACACACATACACACACCTGTATACACACACACATATGTCTGTGTACACAGTCCCACACATGAACAAACATGTACACACAAAAGATGTGCTAAATCAGGATGTGAGACATTACAAGACAGCTCAGGTCCAGAGCCCCTCCCCCTCCCCAAAATAGCCAGGATCCTCCTCTTCTACCTTCCTCACTCCTTCCCAAATGGACGGAGGGCTGATTGTCTTGCTGTTGAGGATTCTTCCTGCATTGTGGTGGAGCCCTGGGACTTCTCTGAAAAAGACTAAATGTAAGAAATAAAATGCACAGCATTAACAAGAACAGCAATTATGTTGACATTAAGCTATCAAAACCCAAGAAAAGCAAATTTGTGACACTGTCTTACGTGTGCTTCTCTATTAACTCATTAAATAACAAGGTCTTGTGGCAGGTCTATCACCCACCGTGCCTTGAGCAGCAGTGCATGCAGAGGATGTTCTGGGATGTTTGCAGCCATTCTAATGAGCTGTGGAAACACCTGTGATTTCTGTTAGAACTAAAGCCACAGGTACTGGAATACCACCGTGGGTTACAGCCTCTAGTCATAATGGAAGAAATGTCACATTTCAGTTAGCCTAAGTTCCTGGAGCCCTAGACTTGTGTTCTGCTTCTAGGCTCCTGGGAATGCAGTCTGTGGCTGTAAGGTTAAGATTTCAGAAACTTGCCCACACCTCTCTTCATTCTGGTTCCCTGGAGAATTAGTGTTTGTCACTAATATTTAAGATTAGTTATTTGAGATGGAAAAAAAAAAGGATCGGAACCTGGAGCAGGAACTGGAGCAGGAACTGGAGTGGAGCCATGGAGTAAGCATGCTGCTTGCTTGCTTGCTCCTCGTGGCTTGCTCTGCCTGCTTTCCACTTGCCCAGAGATAGCACTGCTCTACTGTGGAACATCAGTCATTAATCAAGAAAATGCCCTACAGACTTACCTATAGACAAGCTGATGAAGACATTTTCTCAATTGAGGATCTTCATCTCAAATAACTCTAGTTTGTGTCAAGTTGGCAAAGCCCAAACAACTAACTAGCATACCTCCCAAAGGTTTTATCATCTCCCCAAATGCCACCGCCAGCTGAGGGCTAAGTGTCCAAACACATGAGCCTATAAGGGGCACCTCTCATTCAAACTACTACCAACGTAATTTATAAAGGAGCAGCCTTTGTTTGGCTCATGGTTTTGGAGGCTGAATATCCAAGACTGGATAAGCACAACTCACAAGGCCCTCCTGTTACTGTCCGAGGACAGCAGGGAGACAGGAATGAGTGTGTGTGGAGTCAATATTCAACATGATGTGTGTGTGTGTGTGTGTACGTGTACATTATAAGTTAATGTGTATACGTGGTGGATGTGTGGAGGCTAGAGCTTGGCACTGCAGTGCCTGCCTTTATCATCTCCCACCTTATTTCTCAAGACAGGGTCTCTTGACCAAGAGCCTGCCATTTTTGCTAGACTGGCTGGCCAGTTAGCACTGAGTATCCTCCTGCCTCAGTCTGCCCAGTGTTTGGGGGTACAGATATGTATTGCAGCACCCACCGTTTTACAGGGAAGCTGGGATCTGAGCTCGGGTCCTCTTCCCTAGAGTGGGAAAGACTTTGTACATTGACCTATCCCTATGACCCTCAATTGAGTTTCAAAGAGACAAACCATGTTTAGACTGTAGCACATAAGGATTTTGGCTTAGGTACTTTTCATTGGTGTGATAAAATACCATGACCAGAAGTGACTTATAGATTCGTTTATTTTGACTTCAGAAGGAGAGCCCATAATGGTGGGGGAGGCATGGCAGTACTAGAGTCCCATCTCTAACCACATGTTGGAGGCAGAGAGTGAACCGGAAGTAGGGTGAGGCTGTAAACCCTCAAAGCCCGCCCCCCAGTGACATACTTCCTCCAGCAAGTCTGTCCTAAAGGTTCCATAGTCTCTGCACACAGTGCCACTGTCCTGATTTGCTTCGCTGTTGCTGTGGTGAAACATTGACTGAGAACCACTTGTAGGAGAAGAGGGTTTACCTCTGGATGCAGGTTACAGTCCATCACCGAGGAAAACCAAGGCAGGAACTCAGGTCAGAACCTGCATGAAGGAGATGAAGCAGAGACTGTGGAGGAGCGCTGCTCATTGGCTCAGTTTTCATGCCTTGCCCGGCTCCCTTTCTATACAACCCTGACAACCTGCCCAAGGATGGCACTGCCCACAGTGGGCTGGGCTCGCCATTAGTCATTAAGAAAATGTCCCCACAGGAATGCTCTCGCGCCATTCTGATAGAGGAGATTTCTTAGTTGAGGGGTTGTCTTCTCAGCTGATGTGAGTTTGTGTCAAGTGATAAAAGCCGCCCAGCATAGCAAACAGCTGGGACCAAGCATTTACGTCCCCAGGCCTGTGGGGGACATTTCTCATGCTGAGCACCACAGGTGTCCTTCAGTCAGTTCTCTGGAAGATTCACCTCTGAAAGCTGTTTAAATATTAATATTTAGGCTTTTTACAGACAGCTCTTCCTTCGGTGTGCTGCTATTAGAAGTCAAAACTGTGACAAGCCTGTGGCCGGGGTGCTGGTTCGGTTGGCCAACCTTCCTCCTCTGTCATGCCTCAGCTAAAACATTTCTGTGGATGAATCTGTTTTGATTAATGACTGTCCATATGAGAGCTGCCCAGATGACAGTCCATCCATTTATTAATCATTCCTCCAGACATTAATGAAACAGAATCCTCATCTCGTGAGATGAATACCTCTGAAGATGCCAACACAGGTGATGTGGATGCCAGCTCCTCTCCAGCTCCTAGAACCTCTTGCAAGTGTGCATGGCAGGACTAATGATATACCTGTGCCCTTAGCACCAGTGCTTGAGGACAGCCCCCAGGCTCAGGGTTTAGGCCCAGGGAAATGGATCTGAGAGCAGAGGTTGAGGGCAGGGGTTTACCACTTAGCCACTGTATGCCCTTGGGCAGAATCTTCATATTCAGAATGCATACTGTGATTCTAACTCATCAAGCCTGACCCAGGCCATGTGAGATGCTGAATTTGGAGACCTGGAGAACTGAGAATGAGACCCTGCAGGTAACATCAATTGCAGAGACAACAGCTGTAGGAATCATCAGATCAGACAGCTGACCAGCTGTATAGTCTGGGAGACTTCAGAGGGATTGGTATCGGGTACCCTGCAGAGCCAGATCAACCAAATGGTGACAAGCACAGCTGGGTCCCCAACAGAGAAGTTCACAAGCTTCTCAGTCAGGGATGGCCAGTCAGATTTTAAGCCAAACTTCCTTATTTTTAAATGTTGGTGCCAGTTAAACTAAGTTGTAAGGTCCTCACTCTCTGCCTGTATAGTCTGAGTGCAGCAATAGGGGCAGTTTGGGACCATAAGCTGCATCAGAGGCAAGGGCCCCAGGAAACAGAGTCGAGACAGCAGGGGAGGCCATTTCTTTTGCTCACAGTGCTTTGGGGGGACACGGAAACCACAGGATCTAGCCATTTGCCACATGCTCACTCAATTCTCCAGGGAGAATAGGGCTTATTTCACAATACAGTGACCTCCTTTAAGAGCTAAGGCAACCAGCCATGGCACATGTTTGAAATCCTATTACTTGGGAGGCTGAGGCAGGAGTAGAAGTAGAGGGCGGGCTTTGAGGGTTCACAACCTCAAAAGGTTCCATCTCAAAAACAAACTCAAACCTCTAGGGCTTAAGGAGATGGCTCACTTGGTAAAGTGCTTCCCGTGCAAACAGGAGGACCTGAGTGGGGTCCCCAGCAGCCACATAAAAAGGCGGGTGCTATGGTGCGTGCCTGTAATCCTAGCACTGGGGAGCTGGATGAAGGAGTTCCTGGGGCTTGCTGGCCTTCTATCTAATTTAGCCAAGTCAGTGAGCTCTAGGCACAGTGGGATTGTCTCAAAAATAAGGTGACACCGAGGAAGACACTCGCCATTGACTTCAGGTGTCCACATGTGTGCATGCGTGCACACAAACCCACACGTGAACCCTATCCCACAAACTGCAGTTATAAAGCTCCGGGGGAGGGAGACTTTGTCCCCTTGAGTTAGACAGATTCTTTAAGACAGAGGCACAGACATGTCTCTCCTTCTCCTGGACTTAAGAAATGTCACCATGAGGCTGGTGAGATGGCTCAGCAGTTAAGAACACTGACTGCTCTTCTGAAGGTCCTGAGTTCAAATCCCAGCAACTACATGATGGCTCACAACTATCCTTAATGAGATCTGACGCCTTCTTCTGGTGTGTCTGAAGACAGCTATGGTATACTTACATGTAAAAATAAATAAATCTTAAAAATAAATAGGACAGGGAAGTGGGAAGGGGTGGTGGGAGAACAGGGGGAGGGAAGGGGTCTTATGTGACTTTCAGGGAGTGGGGGACCAGAAAAGGGGAAATCATTTGAAATGTAAATAAAAAATATATTGATTAAAATAAAAGAAAAAAAGAGGATATATGAAAAAAATAAATAGGAAAGAAAAGAAAAAAAAAGAATGCTTAAAAAAAAAAGAAATGTCACCATTTAATCATATATGCTTAAATCCACAAAGAATAATCTTATTCAAGATTAAACTTGTTTGTGGCCTTTCTAAGTTCTCTTCTGTCTCCAGAAGCATCTGCTGTGGTGATGAAGGCACTGGCATTTCACAGCCACAAGCTGGGCAGCTCTGTGTGTCATTAGAGGTAACAACAGGTACACCACATGTGAAACCTGCAGTCAGCGGACGAGCACCTGCCAAGGCCACTCCCGGGGCCTGGGGTTGGGTTAGTTCAGACTTTGCTCTTGTACTTTCCCTAGAGTGATGTTGAATTGCCAGGTTTGTGTTTGGCTTTTTCAAATGCAAAGCTGTTTCCAAAACTGGCTAAGCCATTTAACTTGCCCGCATTTGAGGGTTCCAGTTTAATTCCCTCCTCACCAAACCTTGACAGCCATCCTAATGCGTGTGGCGTGGTAGCTCACTGCCAACCTTTGGATCAGAAGTGTTTACAAGGGCCCAGGCGTTAAAAGCTTAGCTCCAGTCTGTGGTACTGTTAGTGGGTGGAGCCTTCATGAGTCCCTGTGGACTAGTCGCAGGGAGTTGTGTCATGGCTTCGAGCTCTTGAGGGGTGTATATATTGAGACACTAGTCTATCTATCTATCTATCTATCTATCTATCTATCTATCTATCTATCTATCTATCTATCTATCTATCATCTATTTTTTGCTTCTTTTTTGTTTCTTTGCTACCATAAACTGAGAAGAAGCTTTGATCTCCCTCCTGTTCCTCACCACATCTGTCTCAATGTAGTCTTAAAGCGACGTAGCCAGATGTGTTGAAACTCTGACCCATGCACATAGATGAACTTATGGTTGTTCATATTAGGTGTTTTGTTATAGTAGTGGAAAACTAATACACATTATAGTATTAATTTGCATTTTGCTAATGACTAAAGATGTTGAGCACAGTTTTACAGGGTTATTAGCTATTTTCATGCTCTGTTTTCTTTGATGCAATGAGTATTTACAACTTCTGTTGTAGTTTTTAATTGGGTTGCTTGCTTTCTTATTAAGAAGGCACAAGGGCTCTTTATGTATTTTATACAGCAATTCCACTTCTAGGGACCTGCAAATGAAGATGGAGACATGTATTTCTCTCTCTCTCCCTCCATATATATATATAAAATAGTTCAGACTGACAAAGACATTTTGAGAAATTTACAGGCAAGTATCTCCATGAATGTAAATGCAGAAGCCATTTATGAAATATTAGCTGTTTAAACATATATATATGTGTGTTTATGTATATATATACATGTATGTGTATATGTATATATGTGTGTATATATGTATGTATATATGTGTATCTGCATGTATATATATGGTTGTGTGATATATATGTGTGTGTGTATGTGTTTGTGCATACGTGTGCATGTCTGTATGTATACATATTGGTATAAAGCCTTTGAACGTCTATAACTGCATTCATAATAGTCCAAACCTAGAAACAATCTAAGTAAGTATCCACCAACTGGTGAATTAAATGAATATTATATTCAACCAGGACAGTTGTGCTGAAACTGCACTGTGGAAGGACTATACAACTCCAAGAACTTGTGAAAATGGCAAAGGGTATGCATATATAAAGTAAATGTCATGGTCTGTAATTTATATCTCAAAACCTTTTTAAAAAACACACAAAAATAGCAACCATAACGAAGTATTTTCATACAACAAGAAAGAATCGTTTTGATTTTTAAAAAAATAGTCCAGACTGACAAAGACATTATGAGAAATTTACAGGCAAGTATCTTTATGAATGTAAATGCAGAAGCCATTTATGAAATATTAGCTGTTTAAACCTATCAGTAAATTTAAGTCTACCTGTATAGTTTCAACAATGGCAATGCTACTGACCCTTGGACTAGGGTCAAAAAAGATATTTTTGCCGTCCTGAACATGAAATGCCACATCCCAGTTGCTGCCCATGATTCTGTAGGCTTGACAAATGCTACTGGATCTGTAAGGTTGCTCTGCCAGGAGAAGTACAAGGGGAAATGACGGCCCACTGAGAAGCCGGACACCGGGGTGCTTGGCAGATTGGTTTCTACTAGGGAACAGTAGCTGTCTCCCGGCTCAGAGCTTGGGCATAGCCCCTCCATGATTCAGTGACCACTGTTTAGAGACACTCCCTGGGTGTGTGTAGCATTCAGAGCAGCCCCGTGAGGAGCCATGACTACTGGAGCTATGAAGAATGTGTTCTGTGGGACATAGAAACCATGATGTCGTTGTTGGCAGACATGCCAGTCTAGGGAGAGGTCAGGTGGTACCCACTACCTGGTGGCTTGTGTGCACGTGGCTTTGGAGTCTCAACTGCCAGAGGCCACTGAGAAGAAGCAGGATGTAATTATCTTAATGAGTCCCTCAATGTCTAACCCATTAGTATATGGGGTTGACTGATCCTGGCTCCTCTTCTGTTCCTTGGAGCTCACATCCTCCTCATATTTTAGTCAGAATTACAGAGGAGCCAAAACAGCTGATCAATACAGTCTGAAGATTGTAGAAAAGCTACTAGTACCATCCCTTGAACAAAAAGTGGACCACAGTAGTGAGGTCCTTGCAAAAGCTCACAGCAGAGCTGAACTGAAGGCTTTGATCTAGCTGTGAACAGAGGACATGAGAAGACCCAGCCTACTATATTCCTTAGCCAAGATCTGTGATCTCAGCCTCTCCTGGAAGGGATAGACATTGATAGCAACTGCTTATTCTTTTTGTGGTCATGTTCTTCCCTCCCAGATAAACTGAATACAGCCTGGGGGGAGTGCTGGCCCCTGAGAATGTCCTTCATGATTCTGTCTGGAAACGAGAGGGTATTTTCAGTTTCCTGACAATGTATCTTGGATACATTTCTTACTTTCAGCCCTTTATATGCAGTGAAGCTATTGCTAGTATTGATTTAATAACCCCCCCCTTTAAAAAAAAAAGTCTCTTCACATCATATTATAGTTAAACTGTCAAGACCTCAGAACAAAGGAAAAAAAAAAAACCCAATCCTGAAAGATATAAGAAAGAGATGCACCAACTGGGATTATAAAGGGAATCCCTTTAGTACTAAAGGCTTCTCAGCATACAGTCTGAACTTTAGAGTCTAAAGATCCAACGGGAATGCATGGATTAATCTCTGTATGACCTTAGAAAAAGCAACTGCTAACTTAGACCTCTGTGTCCAGAGAAGTCATCCTTTAGGATCAATTTGAGAAACAAAGACTGTCAAAGATTGGCATACACTAAAATCGTTAGGTCGGTATATGATTTAAGTATAAGAGAACTAAATTAGTTAAGTATAAGATACTTAATCCCACACACAGAAGTAAGACATAAGAGATTTCAGTAAAGGAGAAATCTCACTAGAGGAGCAGACAAACAAGAATCATAGGGGAATCAAATATTATTGAGGATAAACCATCAAGGACCTAAGATGAATAGGGAGAAAGAAGAACATTAGAATATTCTCAACTATGAAAGTAACTTTTACTCGCCAGATGTCACTGTCTTCTCAGGTTTACTGCTGAATAAGCACACCCTTTCTAGCTCTTTCTGAACTCTGGCTGGCTGTTCACCTCGGCTGTTGTCTCAGACTCCTCGTGGCTGACTGATGCAATCTGGCTTCTCTCTCAGCTTCTCAGTGAATGGCTCTGCTTGGCCTCAAACTAACTCTGGCAATGTTTTAATCTTCCGGCTCCTCCTTCTTATTCTCTGGCTTCAACTACGTCTGCTGACCTGCTCTGAACTGCATGAACTCATGACCAACAAACTCAACTACACTGCACTACCGTCACTATTGCACTAACTCCCAACTCTCTCTCTCTCTCTCTCTCTCTCCCACCCTCCCTTCCTCCCTCTTCCTCCCTCCGTCCCTCCCTCTCTCTCCCTCCCTCCCTTCTTCCCTCTCTCTCCCTTCCTCCCTCCCTCCCTCTCTCCCTTCCTTCCCTCCCTTCTTCCCTCTCTCCCTCCCTTCCTCTCTCTCCCTTCCTTCTCTCTTCCTCTTTTCCTCCTTCCTTCTCTTTTTCTCCCTCCCTCTCCCTCCCTCCTCCTTTCTCTTCCTTCCTCTCTCTCCTTCCCTCCTTCTCTTTCTCTCCCTCTCCCCCCTCCTTCTTCTTTCTCTCCTTCCCTCTCTCTCCCTCCCTCCGTCCACTGCTCTTAAATAGCCTTCCTTTCTTGTCTGTTCTCATGAGAGTCGGGAGTATTCTATCCCTGACTCATTCTGTCAAATCTTTCTCTGATATGTCACTTTGTCTGCCCCTCAATTAGACATCATTGTATCATTGTTTGAGATTAAGGGCGTGTCTGTATTCCAGCTGGAGCACACAGTAATCCAGGGTGTGGTTGCATTCCCGCCAGATCACATAGACCTAGAAGCCTTTGGATGGGAGCCCTTGCCAGAGCAGCCATGTTGCTGGATTAAAATTCCTCTACACTAAACAGCTAGAAGAACAACAAAATTACACAAATTAGTACATACCTTCCAATAATAAATGTAAGCGGTCTTAATTCTTCAACTGAAAGACCCAGACTAGTTGACTAAATTAAAAAAAAAAACAACTACGTAGTTACTGCTTGCAAGAAACTATTTTATAGTGTCAAAATAGACACAACCTGAAAGTATGGTAGGGAATCTGACATTCCAAGCAGAAGGGACCTGAAGGCAAGCAGGGATGGCTGTAGTCATCTCTGAGAAAGCATAATTCAAGCCAGAATCAATAAGGAGAGACAGAGAATCCAGCAGGACACTATTAATAATAATAATAATAATAATAATAATAATAATAATGTTTGTGTTATATATGATAATTATATACATGCATATATATGATATATATGAGATCTCTCTCTGTATATATGTGCATTGAATGTTGGTGCACTCAATTTCATAAACACTACTGGCTATGATGTATAATAATGATGGATTCTCCAATAGCCCCTAAATCAGGGTTAAAGTACACTGTAGGTCAAGTGGACAGGCAGCCATAAGTCATTCCATCCAACAGCCGAGGGAGGCACAGTCTATTCAGCTACTCATATAAATTACTCCTAATAGACACTTTATGTTATAAAGTAAAATTTAGCAAAGATAAAAACCCTAAACACTTGAAATAATTTTTAAAACTTCACTATTTCACACATATATTTTGTACTTTGATTAAAACCCCTACATAATCCTCTTATCTCCTCCGGCTCCCTGAAGCCCTCAGCAAGTCTGTCTTCTATTTCCATGCCTTCTTTTAATGCATTCAACTAGAGCTGCCTGCATCAGCACAGCTGGAGGTGGTCATTTACCTGAGTTAGGACAATTTACTAGAGGACACACCAATGAAGAGCACGGCTCCTCCTCCAGTAACCACTAGTTGCCTACAGTCCCCGACTCATGTTCGATGCAGTGTTCTTGAGCCCAGTGTCACGGAGGGTGTAGAGAAATCCTGATGCTGTGGGTCCATGTCACAACAGCCACATTGTATGAGAAGACAGCTTTCCACAGTGCTCCTTCCATTCCCAGACGCTTACAGTCTTCCTGAGCCATCTGCCCAGTGATAGGGCAAAGCACGGAAGGGCGAGGAAGGTGTGCAGCTAAGAAATCACACATTCAACAGGTAAAATGTCCCAAGTTTATTAGGAGAGGGGGGAGAGTGAAAGGTTGTCTCAGAATAGGGACATGAGGGAGAGACAGACAGACAGAGAGAATGAACAAGATATAGAGAGAGGGGGGAGGGAGGGGAGAGAGAGAGGGAGAGAGAGAGAGAATGCAAAGATGAGATGAGACAGAGTGGGAAGGGAGGGGGAAGAGGTCTGGGGGGCCGGGTCCTTTGATGGGCCACACCTGGCAGTGGAAACGGCCTGATTGCTAACAGGCATCGCCAGAGTTGTTCCATTTAAAGCTGACCACTCAGGGGTCCCTTACTGGCAGCACTTTGGGCGGCTCTGCATCAGCTACTGCCCACTGCAATCACACGTTTCCCTGGCTGTGGCTGAGAGCAAGACTAACCTGAATGCCGGTCCTCCTCCCTTCTGCTGGCGCTTCTCTGCCTGGGATGATTTCCATAACAAATCATGATGGGGTGAAGCTAGGAATCATCATCAAAAGAGCAGAAAGAGTCTGTAGAACACATGGATACTGAACAGTACAGTTATGAACAAGCAGTCCTAAAATCAATGAAAACGAGACACTGCAGAGCAGAATAGGTAGGAGGCATCAGTGGTAGTTCTTCGAGGAAGGTTAAGGACAAAATCATGTGATCATCCCAAAGGATGCAGGAAAGTCTTTGACAAAATTTAACATTTTTTTCGTGACAGAAGTCCTACACAAATAGGTAGTCATGACCCGACATACTAAAATCTGCATCTTACAAACCTATAGCCAACATCTGACTGAACAGAGAAAATCTGAAGCAATTTCCTCTTAAATTTGCAAGAGGATAAAGTTGCCTGCTTAAGGGCATAAGGATAAGGATCACCGCACTTACTCTGTGTAGAACTTGAAATTTTAGCTAGAGCAATATTACAAGTAAAAGAAATAAAAGAGATGCAAATAAAAAAGAGATTACCAGTCTGTAGTTGATACAATCACTTGCTTAGAAGACCCTAAAGGCGTCACTAGATATCTCTTAGATCTGTCAAAGTCAGAAAGCATTAGCATACACATCCACCCTATGCACATACAAAGCAGGATGTGGTAGGCTCATATTTGTAATCCTATCACTGGGGAAATGGAGACAGGATAACCTCGATGGATAACTGGCCAGCCAGTGTAGCCAATTCTGTAAGCCCCAGGTTCCAATCAGAGATCCTATCTCAGAAACCAAAGTTGCAGGCTCCGGAGAAAAGATAGCTGAGAGGCCGGACATAGTGGCTCACACTTTTAATCCTGTCTCTCCTGGGGCAGAGGCAGGAGGGGCTTTGTGAGTTCCTGGTCTACATAGCAAGTTCCAAGTCAGTCAGACAGGTGCTGTGTCAGAAGATAAGGAAGAGGAACAGGAGAAGGACGAGGAGGAGGAGAAGAAAGAAAGAAAGAATGAAAGAATGAATGAATGAAAGAAAGAAAGAAATCTGAGGTT
This sequence comes from Apodemus sylvaticus, assembly GCF_947179515.1. Lineage (NCBI taxonomy): Eukaryota > Metazoa > Chordata > Mammalia > Rodentia > Muridae > Apodemus > Apodemus sylvaticus. The sequence goes on from NC_067478.1 coordinate 21,146,671, forward strand.
GATCTCTGGCTTACACATGCATACCTACAACACATTTACAGCCTTCATACCGATGTGAAAACGAAGAGTCAGTCAGTCAGTCAGTCAGTAGCATCTCTAGACATCAGTAATGAACGGCTGGAGAAAAAAAAATCAAGGAGACAATTCCATTAGGAATAGTCTAAAACAAACCAAGAAACAAGCAAGAAAAGAGCTGGAATAAGCCTAGGTACTGAGTGAACAGCCTCTGTAACACAACCTAGAAATACTGAGGGAGGAAGTAAAGAGGACACTGGAAGCTGGAGTGATTGATCCCCCATGCAACTGGGCCCAGCAGACTCAACAGCGTTAAGACGGCCATATTCCTAAAAACAGCCTCCAGAGTCAATATAATCCCTATTCAAAGTGGAATGCTATTCTTCACAGGGTAGAAAAAGTATTCTTTGGAATCTTAGGGAAGCACAGGAGACCACAAATAGCCAAGGCAGTTCTAAGCAAACAGAGCAAGGCTTGGGTCTAACAATACTGCAGTGTAGAGTCACAGCAACAAAACCAGCATGGCGCCAGCATGAAAACCCAGCACGCAGAGTGCTGAAATAGAACAGAGGATCCAAAATAAACCCACATAGCTACAGCCATCTGATCTGTGACAAAGGTACTAAAAATCCATGCCTGGCAGGGAAGATAGCCTGATCAACAAAGGGTACTATCAAACTGGACATCCATATTCAGACGATGGAAATCAGATCCTTATCTCTTACCCTGCCCAGAACCCAACTGAAAACAGATAAAAGCGTGAGGCTGAAACAGAAACAATATAACTGGCAAGTTAGTGGGAGACCCAAACAGGAAAACTATACCTTGCAGAGTAAGCATTCTGTTGGCAGTTGAGACAATTAAGGATAAGTTCCTGATTGTCCTGTGTCCTTGCAAGTTAAGGTTTCTAGTTGTAATTAAGACTTAGTTCCTGTTTCTTAGATCTGGTGTAAACTGCAAAACATGTTCTTCAACCTACACTAACCTTGCAACCCCATTCACATGATACATATCCTTATTCTGTTCCTTCCCTTTGATTGTATCTTTCCAGCACTGTATGACCGTCGCCTCTCTCACCTCTGTGAACACCTTATTGCTCCTGTAAAGGCTTCTATAAAGGTCTCTCAAATCCTGACTTAGGGTGAGACACCAGCTGGCAGTCCTTCCTGGGTGCGCCCCAACATGCTTCGTGCTTTAATTGGACAATTGTGGATTTGGTCTCTTCTCCTTGTGATTCTTAGGTTTATCCCATGACCTTAATGCAAGATGGAAAACACTGGAACTGCTAGAGGAAAACTCAGGGGGAAACTTATCGGTATAATATAATCACAGGCACCAAGTTGACCGAATGGGACCCTGAGACCTTAGGAGTGAGTGAGAGGCAGTGATAAAGGAGAGCTCACCAGAGTCAAAGGCTTGGCTCGGCAGAGGGAGGGAACAGTAGGGCAGAGAGGGCATGGAGGTTGGAGCAAAACCCCGTTGGATATTCATCCAACAGAAGATTAACATCCAGAATTTACCAAGAACTCAAAACGTTGTCACAAGAACAGAATGATCCATCTGTGGTCAGCCCACCCCAGCTTCAGGCAGCCAGCCCAAGGAAGCCTTGCCACCCTGGAAGGTCCCCAGAGCCCTGACCAATCACAAAGGCACCAGTACCCCTGGAGATAGAGTCAACCAATCTAGAGAAACAGACCTGAACAGGTAACTTCCTAAAAGATGCACAATAGCCCAGTATACAATGTATATATACATGTATTTATTATTTATGCTTATAAGTGTACACATAGATATGGGTAAATGTTTAATATTTGCAGTCATTAGGGAAGTGCTAAACTACATTGATATTCGAGCTGACCCCAGTCAGAAGCTGTCGTCAAGGACACAACAACAAATCCCAGTGAGGATTCAGGAGGAAAAGCAACCCTATGCACTGCCGGTGGGAAAATAGAGCAGCACAGCCACTGTGGAAATAATTTGGGCATTCATCAGAAAGCTAAATCATCGCTGGTTTGTGGCCCACTGTAGATCAGTGGTTAGAATCCCATCATCACCTGGGAAGCTGGAGGACTGTGAGTTTGAGACCAACCTAGGTCTCAGAACAAAAACAAAACCTGTTAGGGTCCAAGAATTGCTGACTGAAGACCCAAGACTCATATAGTGTGCAGAAGCAAGGAGCAGTTATTCAGCTGAACAGCCTGCATGCAGGGCTCTCCCCATTCAGAATGGACATGAAGCTGTGCGCTCTTCAGGGTTAGGGTAGGTATGGTGACTTTCACCTTTCTTTCCCTAGATTGGTTGGCTCTGGATCCAGGGGATCTGGTGCCTTTGTGATTGGTCAGGGCTCTGGGGACCTTCTGGGGTGACAAGGTATTCTTGGATTGGCTGCCTGAAGCTGTGGTTGGCTGACCACAGGTTCCTGGATCTGGGTTCTCATTTCTGGGAAACAGAACGTTACACCTAGTCTCCCAAACTGCCAGTTTGCAGCCTGTCATGGAGTCAGCCTGGTTCTGGCTAACTTAGTCCTCTCAAAACCATAAGAGGGGGCAGAGGAGATAGCCCCAGTGGGTAAAGCACTGACCTGATAGCATGAAAACCTATGTTTGAATTCCCAGAACCCATGTAAATCCAGACATGTAGGTGTTGTATCCCAGCATTCCTACAGGGGAAGATGAGGCAGAGACTGTGACTTCTCAAAAACTCATAGTCAGCCTGGCTCATGGAGCAACAAGCACCAAAAAGACCCTGTCTCAAAGGTGGAACACCAGGACTGACACCTAAGGTTGTCCTCTGATCTTTAACGCATGCTGTATGGTATCTACTCATCGCTGCTCACATATGTACACACATAACACATACAAAACCAAAAGACACCCTCCCCACTACCAAAAGTCAAAATAAAAGCAAAGAAAATCCTAAAACACTAAAATGCATTATGGTCCAACTAGAGCTCTCTTGGGCTTATCCCAGAAGAAAGGTAAGCCAGTGTTTGGTAGTGATAACCTATACCCAGGGTTTAGCGGTGGGGCTATTGACCATTGAAAGTGGATAGAAGAAAAACAAAAACATCAGATTGGGACTGATCCTAAGGACACTAACAAATAGGTATAAAGAACTCAATGCCAAAGGATAGAACAGTTCAAGTCCAAGGAGATGACTCTTCAAAACCAGAGCATATCAAAACAGAGGCATGGAGAAACAGAATGCAAAATTTAAAGACATTGATTTTTAATTGAAAATCTTCCCACTAGGAAAACTACAGGTTCCAGTGGCTTCACCAACAATTGCTTTCAAACATTTAAGGAGCAAAAAAGCCTGCACAGGCTCTCCAGCAGTTCTCTAGTTGTTTTCAAGGTTATCATGACCTCCACAGAGTCTGACAAGGGCATTGCAGGTGGAAAATGGCAAGGCAATCTTTCTTGTGCGTGTAGACTAAAAATTCTATGAGAATCACCAACAAATTGTATCCTTTGCTATAAGACAAACATGGTGGCCCATGACAGTACTCCTAGTACCTGAGAGGCAGAGGCAGGAGGATTGCTGCAAGCTCAAGGCCAGCCTGGTCTACATAGTGGTTTTCAAACCAGCCAAAACCACAGAATGAGACCTGTCTCAAAACCAAACCAAACCAAACCACGTGGTATACGGGAAAAGTAATATATTGAGGCCAGGCCATGTTTATTCTAGACATACAAGTTTTGCATTGCCTTACCCTAATCAGGACAAGTATTGAACACATGCTGAGATAGAAAACATGGAGCAGACACCTACTGTCTTCATCACATCCACCAAGAACAATCAGACAAGGGGAAGAAACAAAAGACAGAACAAGAGAGGAGGGAAAAAAGTTATCCACAGGCAGTGTGATGCTGTGCACAAAAAGCCCAACAGGGCCTCCTTATTGAACTGTGAACAGTTGATAAGGCAATTTAGGGATGCCTCACTGGCTATAAAATCCATGCATAACAATAAATGCATTTACAGACTAGAAACAATGAGAAAATGAACATGAAGGTGAGACCATTCACCAGAGCATCTAAACTATAGCGATATACATCCAGAAGCAGCGAATACGTCACACACTAGACTCTTTTGTCACCTACTAAGTGTTTCCAAGGGAAATATAGATGTGTGCCCTCTAGAGACGAGATGGGGCGGAGGCGGTGTGGGGTGGGGGAGGCAAGAATGCGCTGGAAGAACTACCAGATGTCCAAACATTGTCTAACACATCAGCACCCAGCATTTGGATGATTACAATGTAAACATTGGTGTTCGGTTTCCGGAACATATTTTCCTCGCTGAGTTAGCACAAAGCAGTCCTCTGAAATCAGCTGTGCTCCAGACCCTCTCGGTGTTGTCCACTGTATGGGGAAGCCTCATTGAGGACACCTTGAAGTGTGGTGGTGACACAGCTCTCTGACTATCTTCCTGCCCCCAACACCTCTGCTCTTCAGATTTCTCACTGCCAGTGTCCCAGGAATTCCTGGCATCGCTCCTTGCAGGGATTCTATCTCTCTCTTGGCCCATGTCCCTCACTGGATGGCTCTGTAGCCATTATAGGAGTGGCTCAAGTGAGTTCAGTTTTCTTAGAGACCTTGAAGGGCTCTAAATATTTTTTATTCTGTTCTCATCTTTGATCAGGTTTTAGCTGGACCTCCAGGTTGGACGTCATTTTCCAGCAGTGTTGAAGGTGGGGGCCCACTGTTCTCACTTCTGCTGAGCTGTGAAGTGTGAAGCCATTCTGGTTCCTGGTGCTTCCCAGATGGCTGGCCCTATTGCTTTTTGGGAGCCTGATTTGCCCTCAGTGTTCTGGTGCTCATCCCTAGAGATCTTGAATGGGCCTGTGTCCATATCTGCTCTCTGTGTGCTACAGGGATATTTGTCACCGTTCTTTTGAGACACTGTCTCATCATGTAGCCCAGGCTGGCTTTGCACTTACCTTCTGGTCTGTGACTACTAGGATTATAGGTATGTACCACTGTGCAGAGCAATAACAGAGAACTTAAACTCCTAAAAGTCAGGCAGGTCTTGGGGTCTTGGGAGGGTCTTTCATTTGTGAAAGTACTGTATTGGTTATCTGTGGCTATGTCACAAACTCTCCCCAAACAATAAACTTTTGTCATTATATGAGTTTTATTTTTCATTTTATGTACACAAGTGTTTTGCCTGTGTGTTATGTGTGCAGTACCCATGGGGGCCAGAAGAGGGCATCATATCCCCTGGCTCTGAGAGTTACTGAGGGATGTGAGCTGCCATGTGGGTGCTGAGCACAGGTCCTCTGGAAGACTAGTCAATGCTTTGAACCACCAACCTACCTTTCCAACCCTCACCCTGTGGTTTTCATGGGCCAGGAACTGAGCAACAGATAAAGTCAGTGACTCTGCCTCAATATCCTTCATGAGGTGCTGCTGAGAGGCTCTAGAGCAGTGGTCTCCAAGGAGGAGCCTCACTAGGCTTCCCAACAAGGGAAAAATATAAGAGAAAATGAGGAGGAAGCTGTCCTGCTTCTTTACGTGACACCCTCCAGTGTCCTACGCCAGCTTTCTGTCACATTTTTGTTGGAAGAGAATACTTATGTACATAGTGTCCACTTAATTGCATAAGGATTGGGGTATAGTGTGTGTGGTGTGTGTGTGTGTGGGGGGGCTATATACACATGCCTGTGAAAGCCAGAAGTCACCGTAGGCTATCATTCCTCAGACATTGGACACCTTGCTTTTGTGTGTGTGTGTGTGTGTGTGTGTGTGTGTGTGTGAGAGAGAGAGAGAGAGAGAGAGAGAGACTCTCCTTGGCCCGGAGCTCTCTGATTAGGTTAGGCTGGCTGGCCAGTAAGCCCCAGGCATCCGCCCATCTCCATCCTCTCCAGTGCTTCCACTGTAAGCATGTACAACCGTTCTCAGATGCACCCCTCCCAGAATGCGGGTGCTCTGGGATTGAACTCCGGTCTTCATGCTTTCAGGGAAGGTATTTTATAAACAAACAGAGCTACCACTCCAGCCTTTGGGCTCTATCCTTTGAATGTTAGGAAAGCATTCATGAATTCATGAAAAAAAATATTTTTAGTAACAACTCTGAATACCATTTTTTTTTTACAAACCATGAGAGTTTGAGTATGTGTTTTGAATGTGAGTATTCTTGAGTATGATATGTATGTGAGTGATGTTTGAGTGTGTGTTTGTATGTGAATTTGAGTGTTTGCGTGTGTGTGTGTGTGTGTGTGTGTGTGAGAATGTATGTGAGTCAGTGTGTGTGAGCCTATAACTGTATGGATGTACACATGAATGTGTGAGTGTGAGAATGTATGTGAGCCAGGGTGTGTGAGTCTATATATGTATGGATGTACACATGCATGTGTGAGTGTGAGAATGTATGTGAGTCAGGGTGTGTGATCCTATATATGTATGGATGTACACATGAATGTGTGAGTGTGAGAATGTATGTGAGTCAGGGTGTGTGAGTCTATATATGTATGGATGTACACATGCATGTGTGAGTGTGAGAATGTATGTGAGTCAGGGTGTGTGAACCTATATATGTATGGATGTACACGTGAATGTGTGAGTGTACATGAGTCTGAATGCAAGCTTCCTCAGACGCTGACCACCTTGCTCTTTTTGTGTGTGTCAGAGACTCTCATCGGCCAGGAGCTCTCTGATTAGGTGAGGCTGGCCGGCCAGTAAGCCCCAGAGATACTCAGTCATGTGGCAGCCTGGTCTTCCCTTTAGGGTTTACAGACAGGACCCACATGCCTTTTCTTAAGATGCTCAGTCTTTTCAAACAGGAGTCTAGTTTTTGTGTGAAGGATATAAACCACGTGGTCAGATGTGGAGATCCCCACATTGGGGATTTGGGTGCTATCTCGATCTCTACAAGTAGCTCATAATTTTATAGCCATCTATTAATTCTTGGGTAGTAATTTTATTCATGTCTTTTCTCTTTCTTTTCCTCTGTCCATTCTGAGGTTGGACTTGGGGTATCACGCACGTGAGGCAAATGTTCCACTGCTGAGCTCAAGAGTTGGATTGTGGGAGACTTTCGTTTTCTTTCCTTCCTCTCCTTGGTCCCCTTCTTTGTCTGAGTATGTCACAACTGCTTCCACCCAGGCTTGGGGACCCTCAGACTACAGTCAGATTTGAAGAGGTGACTTGAGGTGTCTGGAATGGGGTACCACTGCAGTATGACAAATGAGCTCCTGTAGCCAGTAGGAAGTGGCATATAGTGTGCCCCCACGCTTGTGGAGGTCACAATGATGTCAGACATTTCTCAATGCTCTTCACCTTGTGGTTTGAGACAGGGTCTCTCACTAGGACTGGGCTCACTGATGGCTAGACTGGCTAGCCAATATGCCCTATGGGACCTTCTGTCTCTCCAGTGCTGGAATTATAGATGGCTGCCACATCGAACATGGGTCCTTGGGGCCCAAACTCAGGTCCTCTGGCTTGTACTGAAAGCTCTTTACCAAATGAGCTATCTTCCTGACCTCTGAGTACTAGGTAGGACTAGAGACCTTAGAAGATTTTAAAAATTAAATTGTTTAAAGAATGCATTGCATATATTCATGTAGTGTGTGTGTGTGTGTGTGTACATGTGTCTGTGTGTCTGTGTGTGAGGGCATGTGTGTGACATAGAGGGCATTCAGGGGATAACTTACAGGAATTGGTCTTCTCTTAACTATGCAGGCCTTGGGGATAGGGTCTGATAAGCTATCTTTGTAGCTCTCACATGACAACTATGGTGTCATCACACAACTCTCTGACATGTACTGACTACTTATTATGTGTGCTGGATAGTTTTGTGTCAACTTGACACAAGCTAAAGACATCTGAGAGAAGGTAACCTCAACTAAGAAAATGCCTCCTTAAGATCAGGCTGTCTGCAAGCCTATAGGACAGTTTCTTAATCAGTGATTGATGGTGGAGGGCCCCGCCCACTGGGGATGGAGCCATCCCTGGGCTGGTGGTCCTAGGCTCTATAAGAAAGCAGGCTGAGCAAGCCAAGAGGAGCAAGGCAGTAAGCAGCACCCCTGCATGGCATCTGGATTAGCTTCTGCCTCCAGGTGCCTGCCCTACTTGAGTTCCTGTACTGACTTCCTGCGATCATGAGCTGCGATGTGGAAGCATAAGCTGAATAAGCTGTTTGATCTCCAACTTGTTTTGGCCATGGTGTTGCTTCATAGTAACAGAAACCCTAAGACAAGCATGGTGGGGTATTGCTGTGACAGACATGACCATGCTTTTGGGAAGATTGTGAAAAGACTTTGAGACTTTGAGCTAGAAAAGCCATTGAGTGTTGAGAGTTGAGTGGGATGTTTTTTAGGAGCTTGGAAGACAAGAATGTTTAGAGTAGTGCAGACAATGGAGGCCTGACTTGTGAAGTTTCAGAGGGAAGCAAAGACTCTAGTGGTCCATCTGAGTTAAGAATGTGTGGTTCTGGTCAGCTTGGGCTGAGGAAATGAATTGTGATTAACAAGATACCAGAATCGCTAAAGCAAACCCTTTGCTTTGCTGGGATGGTGGATGTTGGTCAGCTGGGGTGAAGAATCAGCTGACCAAGAAGAAGAGAGCAGCGGCACTGAGGTGAAATCTTCCGGGAAGTGTTTCCCCAGGGCCAGCACATAGAAGCTGTGTTCCAGAGGTATCCTAGGTTGCACCTTGTACTGGAAGACAAATTTGGTAATGTAAGGTGATGCTGGTTTTGAACACATGAAGGGGTCAAGGAGAGCAGCTGAGCTTGGCGCTGTGTGGCAGGGTTGGAGCTCCTGAAGAGAGCCCAGGAGAGGCTACAGGTGGAACTGAAGTCAGTTGCAACAAGGAACCCAAGCATTTTGGAGATGCCAACACCATGGGATGACCACCAAGGACAGCAGCTGGTGTGGCATGGAGCCAGCCTGAGCCTAGAAGACAATCTGTGTGTGCTGCAGAAGACGGAGCTGGACATGCGACCCAAACCCTTTGGAGGGGCTCAGAAGATGGTGAATCCCAGATATTGAACATTGAGTTATTCATAGTGTTGGGAGTTTGATTTTGCTTTGTTAAGATTGTGTGTCCTGGGTCTTCCCTCTTGAATTAAGAAAGTATTTAACTTAATTGAGGTTTTTATAGGAGCCCATAGTTGAGAGATTTCAAATGTTTGAAACAGATTTTGGATTTTTAAGGAGACTGGATTTTTTTTTTTTTAAATTGGCCAAGGAGTGCTTCATTCTCACTGCTGGACAGAGGCGACAGCCTGGACCTTGGTAGCAGCAGGCAGCCCCTCCCAGCCCAGCCTCTCCTTTAGGCAGCTGCAGGCCACTTTCAGGGTGATAACCCTCACCCAGAAGGAGCAGCAGTAGCAGCAGCAGGTCACAGCGGGGTAGGGCGTGTTAGTCTGGCCAGCTGGTGCTCATCCCTCTGGCTGGTGTCTGATGAGGACAGGGGTCTGGACAGTGATCTGGGGACATTGAAGGAGCTCAGCTGGCAGTAAAGACATGACTGGAAATGTCATCGAGGAGCCGGTCGGTGCTAGGCAGCAGGTCATCCCCTGTGAAGGCACTGCATTCCTGGATGCGCCCGCGGTGGCTGAGGATGGAGTCCAACTCCAGGGCCTCTTGAACAGAGTTATAGGACAGTGCTCCAGGCAGGTCCTGCCTGATGGCAAAGATGAGGAGGTGTGCTCCAGCCAGGCGAGGTTCTGAGATTCTGTCCATTATCATCATAGTGGGAAGCAGGGGCAGCGTGCAGGCAGGCATGGTGCTGGAGGAGCTGAGGGTTCTACATCTTGTTCCAAAGGCGACAAAGAGATTGAACTTTAAATGTGTTTGAATTTGTAAAGGCTGTGGGAATTTTCAAGTCATTCATGTTTTAAATGTAAGATCTTGGGGATGGATGAGAAAGGAAAGGTTGTGGCTTAACAGTGGTGTGTTTGTGTGTCAAGATGACAAGGGGTCAACTCTGCTACATATTTTTGTCAACTTGACACAAGCTATCGTCATCTGAGAGGAGGTAACTTCAGTGAAGAAAATGCCTCCTTTAGACTAGGCTGTCGGCAAGCCTGGAGGGTATTTTCTCCTCCTTCCTTCCTTCCTTCCTTCCTTCCTTCCTTCCTTCCTTCCTTCCTTCCTTCCTTCCTTCCTTCCTCCCTCCCTCCCTCCCTCTCTCCCTTCCTCCCTTCCTCCCTTCCTTCCTTCCCTCCCTCCCTTCCTTCTTTCCTTGCTTCCTCCCTCCCTCCCTCCCTCCCTTCTTTCCTTGCTTCCTCCCTCCCTCCCTCCCTCCCTCCCTCCCTCCCTCCCTCCCTCCCTCCCTCCCTTCCTTCCTTCCTTCCTTCCTTCCTTCCTTCCTTCCTTCCTTCCTTCCTTCCTTCCTTCCTTCCTTCCTTCCTTCTTGTGGGCAAACTTGTCATTTTACTTTTTTTATTAGTTATTTTCTTTATTTATATTTCAAATGTTATTCTCCCCTTTCCTGGTTTCCCCTCCAAAAACCCCCATCGCCCCCCACCAGCCCACCCACTCCTCTTTCCCTGTCCTGGAATTCCCCTACACTCGGGCATGGAGCCTTCACAGGACCAAGGGCCTCTCCTCCCATTGATGCCCTACAATGCCATCCTCTGCTACATATGCGGCTAGAGCCATGGCTCCCTCCATGTGTACTCTTTGGTTGGTGATTATTTTTTTTAATTTTTTAATTTTCTATATTCTTTGTTTACATTCCAAATGCTTTCCCCTTTCCCGGTTCCCCCCTCCCCATAGGTCCCATAAGCCCTCTTCCCTCCACCCATTTTCCAACCACCCCCTCCCATTTCCCTGTCCTAGTACTCCCCTACAATGCTAGATCAACTCTTTTCAGAACCAGGGCCCCCTCTTTCCCTCTTCTTGGGTATCATTTGATATGCTAATTGTGTCTTGAGAATTCAGAGCTTCTGGGCTAATTAATATCCACTTATCAGTGATTGCATTCCATGTGTATTATTTTGTGATTGGGTTACCTCACTTAGGATGATATTTTCCAGTTCCAACCATTTGCCTAAGAATTTCATGAATTCATTGTTTTTAACTGCTGAGTAGTATTCCATTGTGTAAATATACCACATTTTCTGTATCCATTCCTCCATTGAGGGACATCTGGGTTCTTTCCAGCTTCTGGCTATTATAAATAAGGCTGCTATGAACATAGTGGAACATGTTTCCTTTTTTTTAAAATTAACTTTTTTTTAATTTTTTTTTATTTTTATTATTTTTTTTCGAGACAGGGTTCCTTTGTGTAGCCCTGGCTGTCCTGGAACTCACTTGTAGACCAGGCTGGCCTCGAACTCAGAAATCTGCCTGCCTCTGCCTCCCAGAGTGCTGTGATTACAGGCGTGCGCCACCACCGCCCGTGGAACATGTTTCCTTATTGCATGTCAGGGAATCCTCTGGGTATATGCCCAGGAGAGGTATAGCAGGGTCCTCCGGAAGTGTCTTGCCCAGATTTCTGAGGAACCACCAGATTGATTTCTAAAGTGGTTGTACCATCTTGCAATCCCACCAGCAGTAGAGTAGTGTTCCTCTTTCTCCACACCCTCGCCAACACCTGCTGTCTCCTGTGTTTTTAACCTTAGCCATTCTGACTGTTGTGAGGTGAAATCTCAGGGTTGTTTTGATTTGCATTTCCCTAATGATTAATGATGTTGAACATTTCTTAAGGTGTTTCTTGGCCATTTGAAGTCCTTCGGGTGAAAATTCTTTGTTGAGCTCTGTATCCCATTTTTTAATAGGGTTATTTGGTTCTCTGGGGTCTAACTTCTTGAGTTCTTTGTATATATTGGATATTAGCCCTCTGTCGGATTTAGGGTGGTGGTTATTTTCTTAAGCAGTGGTTTATAGGGGAGGCCCCAGCCCTTTGTAGGTGGGGCCATCCCTGGGATGGTGGTTCTGGGTCCTGTAGGAAAGCAGGCTGAACAAGTCCTGCGGAGAAAGGCAGTAAGTAACATCCCTCCGTGGCCTCTGCATCAGCTCCTGCCTCCAGTGTCCTGTCCTGACTTCTTTTGATGATGAACTGTGATGTGGAAGCATAAGCTAAATAAACCCTTTCCTCCCCAACTTGCTTCAGGTCACGGTGCTTCGTCATACCAGTAGAAACCCCGTTAGAGAGCGCATGCTCACTATGCCAGGGAGTTGCCGGTCGGGTTTTTTTTTTTTTTTTTTTTTTTTTTTTTTTTTTTTTTTTTTGAGTTCTTGACTCATGCCAACCTCCTGAGAAGGTGCAAATAATTTTTGTCACCTCACTGATGAGGAGCCAGCCAGGGAGGATGTGGCTCTTGCCAGACCAGGTGGGAGGGCTGAGCTTGGTATCAGGGGCAGAATAATCGACTTTGAGGCATATACCTTTCACCTTCCGTGCATTCCTGCCTGTTGGCAAACAGAATCAGATCCAAGGCCAGGCTAGCTAGTACTAGGAACCTAAAAACTCTTCACGGAGTTAAATCAATGTTTATAGAGGGAAACCTGAGGCTTCAATCATCTGTTAATGGCTCCTGATGGCACAAGGAGGCTTTCAGTGAGGCGAGACCGGTAGCTAAGAGGCCATCTTCCTGGAAAGACGATCATTGGCGTCTTTTCAAAATGGACTTTTACATTCTTGCTGAGCTTTAAAAAACGTCAAGTGGAGCTTTTACAGTCCGAGGAGATTCCCTCCCACAGCAGGTTAGCACTGATTTGCTCCTGGTGTTCCTTGGGGGAGGGGTGGAGTGCGAGCTGATTCTCAAGACGCCTCTGTGCGCAAAGGGCGCGTGGAAGCCACACATGCCCGCACCAGGACAGGGCTGCCGAGGCCATGGAGGAGTGTCAGTGGCCTCCCAGTGCTCCCAGGGGAACGGATGGCTTCATTCCATTTACAACTTTTATTTATTTATTTTTTTAAAGATTTATTTATTATTATATGTAAATACACTGTAGCTGTCTTCAGACACACCAGAAGAGGGCATCAGGTCTCACTATGGATGATTGTAAGCCACCATATGGTTGCTGGGATTTGAACTCAGGACCTTTGGAAGAGCAGTCAGTGCTCTTAATCGCTGAGCCATCTCTCCAGCCCTACAATCTTTATTTACCCACTGCTATTACTATTGTGTGTGTTTGGGATGTGTGTGAGCTCAGGCGTGCATGCCAAGGCATGGATGTGGAGGTTAGAAGATAACTATCAGGAGGTGCTTCTCTCCTTCCACCATGCGGGTCCTAGGGATTAGACTCGGGCCGTCGGGCTTGTGTGGCAAGCATTTGACCCACTGAGCCAGATCGCTGGCCCTTCCGTTCACTTTGTATAATGTAATAAAATGGTCAACGTAAGTTTTCAGGTTTCTTTGCTATTCACATACATAAAGATATATTGGCAAAACGTCCACTAGACAATTCGCTATCCCGAGGCCACTTTTTCTTTCTGTTGATCCCTCTTCCTCCTCTTCTGTCTGTTCATGGAGTCCAGGTTAGCTCCCGACTCTTCCTGCCTCTACCTCTGTGGTGCTGGGCTTACAGTAAACACTGTCACGCTCTGCTTGAATTTTAAATAAAACCCTCCTCACTTTTCTTCCCTTCTCGCCCCTGCCACAGTAAGGCTGCCGAGGCTCTCTCCTCCTGTCCGCAGTCAATCGATCACACAGTGTTGTCGTCATCGCTGTCTTTTGGCCACTCATAGCTGTGGCTGCCTCTCTGCCACTCTGCCTACCCTCCAGGGGGTGTAACTGCCCAGGTCCTCTGCATAGCCAGGACAACAGGACGGCTGATTCCTTGTGACACGGAGGCAGTCATCTGGCAATGTCAGTACAGCTCAAGGCAAGTGAATTCCCCCAGACGGAGGGCTCCCTGGGACCCATCGATCGGCATCGATCGGTTGCCCAAGCCCCGATTTGTTTCTTGGAGCTAAGTACTATGAGCCAGGTGGAAGCCCTCTCTTCCTGGAGAGATACATTCCCATGAGAGCGCCAGAGGTTGAGGCTGTGCATCTTCTCCTTGACTTACTTGGAAGCAAGAAGGAAATTACTATTTAGGATGCTGTAACTCAATAACCTTCTTCAGCCCGCAGCCCTTTAAACAACGCAGTAACCTACTATCTCAGTTTGAAATGACCAATCACTGCTCACTCTGAATGCCGGACAGTATTTAATCAGAGATACAGTCGCTGGTGAATTTGGTTCGATCTTTCAATTTCTCTCTGGACCGAGAAACCCTAAGGGGGGAGGCTATGTGGAGCCTGCCCAGAGCCCAGGCATGTGAAGAGCCCTCCAGAGCATCCCGGGACCTATTGTTTGGTCTCTGGATGGTTCTCAGCAGTGGGCTGACTTGGTGGGAGCCAGGGTTCCCTCTCCTTATGTAGCTGAGCATTTTCTTCACTTTTTTGGCTCCTGGGTGGTTATTAGTCAGGGTTGGCAAATACGTGTAAACTTCCCTTCCCACCTAGGGTCTACGATCTGTTTGTTTAGTTGGTTTTTTGAGACAGGGTTTCTCTGTATAGCCCTGGCTGGCCTGGAACTCACTCTGTAGACCGGGCTGGCCTCGAACTCAGAATTCCACCTGCCTCTGCCTCCCAGAGTGCTGGGATTAAAGGCATGCGCCACCACGGCCTGGCTGTCTATGATCTTTGGTCACTGTGAGGCTCTTTCCTCCTGAGCTCAGACTCCTCGTAAACCTAGGGCTTCAGTTGGTGATGTTCAAATGTCTGTATAGTTGGCTTGAGAGAGGAAATAGTCTGTGTGTGTGTCTGCATGTGTGCACTACCCATGTGAGTGTGTGTACTTGTGTGTACCAGGAAGTCAACCTCAAGTGTCATCTACCTTTTTGTTAAGACAAAGTCTCTGTCTGGGACTTGAGGCTTGCCAGCTGGGCTCAGCTTGTTGGCTGGTATCTTAGTCAGGATTTCTATTCCTGCACAAACATCATGACCAAGAAGCAAGATGGGGAGGAAAGGGTTTATTCAGCTTACACTTCCACATTGCTGTTCATCATCAAAGGAAGTCAGGACTGGAACTCAAGCAGGTCAGGAAGCAGGAGCTGATGCAGAGGCCATGGAGGGATGTTTCTTACTGGCTTGCTTCCCCTGGCTTGCTCAGCTTGCTTTCTTATAGAATCCAGGACTACCAGCCCAGGGATGGCACCACCCACAAGGGGCCCTCCCCCCTTGATCACTAATTGAGAAAATGCCTTACAGCTGGATTTCATGGAGGTATTTCCTCAAGTTACCACAGAGAAGGCTCCTTTCTCTGTGGTAAATCCAGCTTGTGTCAAGTTGACACACAAAACCAGCCAGTACATCTGGTAAGCTCCAGGGACTTGCCCATCCTTAGTGCTGGGGTTACAAGACCTATACTCTTTCACCAGGCCTTTTCCAAGGGGATCAAACTCTGCTCCTCATGCTTGCATAGCAAGCACATTCCCGAGTCATCTCCTTGGCCCCAGAGAGGCAGGAATGGCTCCATGGTCCAGGTATCCCTTAGTCACTAAATCAACCAAGCTTTCTGTTTATTTTCCACTCAAGACCAAGAGCAACCTTGTTTAAAATATCCATAAGTGGGGCTGGGGAGATGGGCCAGTGGATAAAGTGCAAACTTGAAAATCAGGACCCTTGTAAAAGCTGAGTAGGTGCCTGTCATGTCAGAAGTCGGGGGACTGGGATCAGGGAGGCCCGAGGTAAACTGGCTTTCTGCAATAGCTGATCAATGAGCTCTGGGTTCAACTGAGAGGCCTGGCTTCAACACAGTGGAGAGCGATGGTGGTCGAAGACATTTGATGTCCCCTTGGGAGCCTCCGCATGCATGCACACACATGTGTTTCCATACATGGGAACATGCATACAGAAATGTATACAACATACATGTGCAGAGAGAAGATAGGGATGTGCAGAGAGAAGACTAGGGACAGGGATAACAGAGTTTTTCTGTGACAGCCCAGCACACTCCTCATTTGCCAGGAGAAAATATTGTGCGTTTTAGTCCCAATTAGCAGAACTTGCCGTTTCACAGCTTTTCCATAAGATAATATGCTCTCCTGGGGCCTCAGAGAGTCTCCTGCAGCTAGGCTTGTTGGTTGAGCACTGGGCAGGTGAGGATACAATTAATGGGAGCTTTAGCGTGTTTGTGTTGCTTTGGGTCAAGCAGAAGCATCGAGCTCATGTTCCAGACCTCCTTTAAACAGACCAAGCCACAACTAGATTTGGGAACAGCAACTCCACGAGTCCTTCACAGACGAGGAGGCCCTGAGCCCACCTTCACATAGAAGTCTTGCATTCAGTTACAGTCCGCAGACCAAGTGTACTCCTCCTAGAGAGCCTCCAGAATAAGTTGAGGTAGTTGGTCTTGATAAAGCGGTCACTTTTGTCCCTGAAGGTCACTAGCAACCAGCCCTCAGTCTTTCCCCAGGGCAGCTGTTTCTCCTTCCCTGAGTTGAGATCCTCCCCAGAGACTCTTGGCCTCTTTCTCACTATTCAGGCTGAGGCAGGCAGAGCTGAATGAAACCACAAGGGCCAGTCCTGGGAACATGATACACTCTCTACAAATGTTCTGGGAATGGCTGCCGGCAGCCCCGTTCACATCGCTTCCCAGTCTTCCCAAGGAAACACTTACTGAGCATTTATGTGCCAAGAAAAAGAACCCAAGTGTGTGCTCCAAGCATTCTCAGTTCTGAGAAGGGGAAAGCGGACCTGTGCTCCCATTCCAAACCAAGAGGCTCTCTGCAATTGACACTCACTTGCAAAGGACAAATTCATTTTCTCCAGTGGACTGCCACTGGGCATATTAACCATCCATGTAGGCCCCAGGCCCAGCAGCAGGTGGCCAACATAAAACCAACTCGATGGTATTTTTGTAGACTTTTTGTCTCATCTTGCTTTGGGTAAATTTTTTTTTTCAGTCTTATTAGTCTGCTTGTGTAGATATCATGGCTTCCAATTTTTGTGTGTTTTTAAAAAATATATATGTATGCTCTGTCTTCATGCACACCAGAAGAGGGTGTCAGATCCCATTATAGATGGGTGTGAGCCACCATGTGGTTTCTGGGAATTGAACTCAGGACCTCTGGGAGAGCAGCCAATGCTTTTACTGACGAGCCATCTCTTCAGCTCCATGATTTTGTATTTTTATTGGTGTGTGTATGTGTGCGTTTCTTTCTTTTTTAATTATATATTTTTTTGCCATTTTGTTTGCTTTCTTTTCTCTTTCTTTCTTTCTTTCTTTCTTTCTTCCTTCCTTCCTTCCTTCCTTTCTTTCTTCCTTTTTCTTCCTTCCTTCCTTCCTTCCTTCCTTCCTTCCTTCCTTCCTTCCTTCCTTCCTTCCTTCCTTCCTTCCTTCCTTCCTTTCTTTCTTTCTTTCTTTCTTATTTTTGACAGGGTTTCTCCATGTATCCCTGGCTGTCCTAGAACTCATTCTGTAGACCGGACTGGCCTCAATCTCATAGAGATTCTGGAACTCAGATCCATCTGCTTCTGCTTCAGGAATGCTAGGATCAGAGCTATGCATCACCACCTATGGGCTTGCTTGCTTTCTAAAACGAGAGGAAGGGCATGGTGGTGGGTGGATGGAGAGGTTGGAGGGAACTGGGAGGGAACACCATGAATGGAAAATATTGTATGAAAAATAGTTTTTCAATAGACTTGTATGGAAAAAAGATAATTTTCAGCCCAACGGTGAACCTCTAATCCCTTCTCATCACTGGCTCATGCAGAGTTCTGAGTCACAAATGTGGTGTGAACCCTGAGGATGGATGAGGACCAGGCAAGGCTTTTCCAGGAGAGAGGGAGGGAAGTCTGTTGGTACAACAGGGACCAGCATGTTCGAAAGCAGGGTCGCATGAGGGTTTGTGGATTGTGATGTCTCCAATTGATTATCCTAAGGACTGTTGTCACAGCTCCTACCATCTGGGGATGCTCTAGGGGACCTTTACTCTAGAACTTCCTGTCATGTTCCATCTTAGTCTGAGGTGCTGCCTACCTGGTCCTGACTGCTGGCCTTTTATTTTGCACAGGCATAGCCTCCAGGACACTGCGTTCCCAAAGGTCAGGGCTGATTGGTGCTTCTACGTGATCAGTGCATTCCATTGCTGGTCCAGAAGGACCACAGGGGGGCAGCCTGTGATCTAAAGCTGCTGCTTACAGCTTACTCAACTGCAGGGGAGACGTCTCTCCAGGGGTCCTCATCTGTGGCCCTCTTTGAAGAGCCATCTTTACTGTCCTGGGAGTGAAGCATTTGGTATGCTGACTTGAGGAGAAGGAGGTGACTGGGCACTCTCTTGATTCTCTAGTAAAATAAGCCTTTGTTTCCCATCCAAGCATTAACCAGGTCTGGCTCCACTTAGCTTCAGAGATCACGCTGGATCAGGTGTGTTCAAGGAGGCAGGATTCTAGACCTAAAATCAATTTTTGTTTGAAGACTTACCTTGCCCACTAGTGCCTTCTCCAGAGACAACGAACTTCCTTGGGAAGGATCACGAAAAGCATTTTGTCTTAACACAGCTCAGTGGGGTCGATGTTCAGATTTGAGGTCAGGGTGGATAGTCATGACATCGGCAGGACTCACCATGGCACACAGAGGCCCAAGCAGTGGCACTGAGGGAGTGCGGGGTCCCGAATGCTCACGGTAGATGAAGAAGCACATGAAACAAGGCAGGAGAAGCCTCCTTACGGACCAGATCTCACCGTGGAGGATGGTGGAGTTCACGGGACAGCCCTGTACATCTTACTTGGGAATTTGATTGCTTTAGACATCCGAGGTTAAGGCAGAAGAAAAGAGTCTCCAAGGAGACACCCAGGGGCATGTCCAAGAGAGGACTGTCCAGGGGGCTCTTAATCTGCTTCAGTTTTGTTTGCAAATCATAGAGGACCAGCCTATGTCTGGGCTGCTGGTTCCCCGTGGTCTACCTGCTGAGCTCCGAGTGTCCCCTTGCCCGCAGGGAAGTAAGAGGTGTGAGTGTAGCGTGACGGGGGCTCCGGGAGCAGGCCCTTACTTAGCACAGCAGGGCCCCTCAGATGTTGCCTAACTGACAAGCTCAGGCTGGTGCCTGCCATCATCTGTTCACAAAGACACAGCTTCATGAAGTCTCTGGACTGGAAGGAGCATTGGAGGTCAGTCTCTTCAGCTCTTGGGTGGGAACCTGCAGCCTGTTCCCCATAATTCAAGAGTCCGTCCTTCTACTGTGCCAAAGACCTGGAGACAATTTGTTCCAACTTCTCCATGGTGCATCATTAGAAACTCCCCTCACCCATGGATTACAGACAGCCCTCTGTGAAGCCCCACCCCAAGGATGAAGTATAACACATCTCTCTTTGTGTCTAGCGATGAGGGATGCGATAAACTCAGACTTGGGAACACAAATCTTTTTGCCCTTCACACAACAGCTATGAGAATGGTCTCCATGGTTACAGCAGCTTCTCAGAGGTGCCTACATTTTCATTTTTCCCCCTCTAGTCCCCTAAATATCTAATTTATGAGTAATCAGTTTAGGCAACCTGGAAAGTTTCTCTCTCTCTCTCTCTCTCTCTCTCTCTCTCTCTCTCTCTCTCTCGTGTGTGTGTGTGTGTGTGTGTGTGTGTGTGTGTGTGTGTGTGAATATCAAGAAATGTATATTATATATTCAGAACCCCAAAAGTAGGTTGATGGGAAATTTTTGGCATGCTTTTTTCTTCTCCCACTCTAAAAAGAAATTTGGGCTGACTTTAAAATGTTCAAGTTAAACAAGATTCAATGAGAGAAGCGCAATCTTCAGATTCTTCAAAGGCACGTGAGCCGTGGAGGGCTAGGCTGACCTAATTATGTTTTCTTTAATGTGGAATAGCTATTTGCCCAACATCCCATTTGCATCCCACCATCACGTCCAAATGGCAGGGACATTGATTTCTTTTTTAAAAGCATCCTTTGAACATGAAAGTGTTGCCCACCCCCCCCCCCTTGGTTTTTTTCTCCTTGTAAGAGCAGCGATAAGGATGGATCGATAATTACATTGTTGGATAAAAATGAATATAAATTTTATTGAAAAAGGACCCCAGCAGCGGTGTGAGGACAGCACCCTCACAGCCAGCGGCCCACACAATTCAAAACACACGTTAGCAGGAACAGTCACCTCTGCGGCCTTACTTACTCCAAATGAAAGGAAACATCAGACCTCACATAAACTGCCTTTGAAATCCAACAGTAGTGAGCTATGTGGTCACACCATTAACCTGGTGTTTACTGCTGGCCAACCAGTGTAGTTTAAGAATTAGTGGAGAGAGCCCAACCACTTCAGTAAGCATGGCAAAGAAAATGCTGGACCACTGGGGTAACTTTTCTCCTTTTCAAGTCCTTTGAGAATTTCGCAGAGTTTATTGGCAACGTGTCCCTCCTGCTTCACAACAGGAAATGGTTCTTTATATCTAGCTCAAATCCTTCATGCTTCAGTTAATCTATTTACGTCTCTTTAATCTCGGTGGGCCGGGAGGAGTCCGTCCTGGTGGGACAATGTAACATATGGAGAACTCAAAATATTCACAATCAGACAGAGAACAGTCCAGCTGAGCTGGTGGCACTTTTGAAGCAAGCTCAAAAGAGCTTAATTGCAACCCTTTGCCCCACCACGCCCCATCCTTCTGCACCCTGGCACCCATCCTGGGGCCTGCCTGGCAAAACGCTGAGTTTGATCAGTTTCAGTCTGTCATTGCCATAGTAATGAGTGTGAGCACAGCGACCCCAGGCAGGCATTCCTGTGCCCAGGGTTTCTGTCTCAGGAAAGGCTTTCTGGGCAAGACGCTCAATTCTTAATCCCATCCTGTGTCTGTCTTCTCACCACGCCAGGCTAGGAAGTCTCCCCAGGCTCTTCTCACAGTCTGCATGGCAACGCCGACCTTGACATATCCACTACGAGGATGACTACCCATGATGTGGATGCCGTAGACAGCATAACTTGCCCAGTAGGGAAGAGAAAGCACCTAGTGATTTTTAACCAACATCCTAAAGAGCCAGCTTGGGGCTTTGCAGCGGTGGCAACTTCGCATGTAGACCACCAGGGGGCGCTCGTGCCATTTGCTCGGCCAGTGAGACTCGTGGACCAGCAGACAAAGAGGGGGATTTGAATAAAAAGCCTTCAAAACGCAACCTCCAAATTTCCAGCCTGAGCAGCATGCGTGTAAAAATTCATGAAGATTGGATTCAGTTTCGTGTATCTTTGCTTCAGTAAAAAGAAATGCAAGAGTTTTTCCGAGTGCACGTACAGCTGCGGCCTTGACAAAGGGGCTGCCTGGTTAAACGAGAAGGGCGGGGCGTGTGGATGACTGGGGCCACTGGGAGAGGCCGGGTCTGGGTCTCTGGTGCTGAGGACAGCTCCTGGTTTTGGGGTAGCATCCTCCACAAGCTCCAGAATGGATTAATTACGCTGTTTGGAAAAAACATGGGGATCGTTTTTTGCAGGGCTAGCAGTGGCTGTCGCGGCTGTGTCTAGCGAGTGGCAGGGATCGCAGAAGCACTTATTATTTCCTTAAAACATAGCACACTTCTTTCGACTCGTAAAATAAAAGGGGCAAGGAAAGGCTGTTTCCAGGCAGCGCGAACTCCGCCGTTTTGTTGTAGCAGAGACACTGCCACCCCCACCCCACCCCACTTTTGTGCGTTTTCCGGGAGTGAGTGACAAGATGCTGATGGGCCAAGACTGTCAGAGGAGCCTGGATGCGAGCCAAGGCAGCTCAACCCCTAGCAGCCACGCTAATCACAAATGAGGCTACCCAGTGTGGAGGAGGGGGGCTAGCTGGTATCGGGTGGGTAGCCGTGGGGACCTGTGGGAAAGGGGTAGAAAGAAATGAAGAACTGAAGTTCCGGGATCCCCGGTCTTCAAATAGGTTCCACTTGGCAGACTGCCACCCAGAGATGTGGGTGCCTGTGGCTGAAGGCTTTGGGTTCACCTCTACAGCCCCAGCATCCAGCTCGGGGGTGGGGTGGGGGAGCCACTCATCGGAGGAGTCTGATGAGCTCTTACCGAGGAGAGAGTTGACTGCAGAGGCTGTGAGTACCCCAGGCTGGCTCTGGCTGCAGCAGAGCCCGAGGATATTCCTCAGAGAGCAGAGAGGGATGGGAGTCCTGAGATGGGTACTGTGAGCAGAGTCCTAGAACCCTGAAGTTTGCTGGGGGGCCATCCTGGAGCCCATCCCTGGACTGGGATGCTATTGCAGGAGCCTCTTGGGGCTCTCCTCAGGCCTTCCCTGCCTGCAGCAGCCTGCTTCCCCCCCCCCCCCCCCCCCGCAGCTGTTGCCATGGAAACAGCAGCCTCAGGTGCTGCTGAGGGCCAGCTAGGCAGCTCAGGCTTTTTAGGACAGGCCGGAGCGAGTTAAGAGGCCCTCCTCTGTTCCCAGCGGAAGGAAGGATGAACTCAAGGCAGGGGTTGTCATTTCAGGGAAAGGCAGGAGGGAAAATGGCTACGATAGGGCTTTTCTCAGAGACAGGCAGGAGCACTTTCTCTAGGGGCAGGTGGTGGTCCCCTCAGCTTGGGGACTCATCTGCTTGTCCAGGACCCAGGTCTCCATTCACGGTCACCAGCCAGGCCCCCAACGGGCTATGCAGGCAGGCATCTGAGGCTCCTGCTGCTGACTGGAGGGGCATCTTCAGGCCCTCAGCTAAACTCTGGTAGGCACAGAGAATCGGGGCTCTTCACCTTCCATGTGGGACGCCGGACTTCCAAAACCACTCCATCCCTGGTTCCCAGAGAGGACATGCTTTTCCGCCCTTACCACAGCTCAGAGACTCTAGGGACTGGGAGACAGCACACTCCAGCCGGCTGAGGGTCAGCTAGCTTGTTTTCTATACCCACCCCCCTTTGCAAGCTCTTAAGAGCATGCCGTAGCTAATAAAGGCACTAGGAATGTGGAAGATGGGCAGGGCCCAACATTCCCTGGGGTCCAGGAGTAACGGGGAAACACCATGTCACTTGGGGTGGGGCACCTCTCTAATAGATTCAGCTTCAAACATCATTGGGGCAGGAAGGAGAATTCTCTAGGCATTGTGGGGAACGCTTTCGGCACCGGCAACAGCTCCACTTTGTCACCCAGCTCTACAGCAACAACTACTATCAGGAGAGCAGGCCCAGGCAGGGGCCTACACTTCACAATACCTTGGATTTACATAGCACCTTTTTCTTCTAGAGGGCCCTTGCCTCTGTCCCTTCATCCACAGCCACACTGAATGAGCCTTCAGCAGAAGGATTCCTCAGTGCCTGTGGCAAAAAGCAGGGAAACTGAGGCAGCGGGGACCGAGGCAGAGGCCTAGAGGTGATTTCATGCAAATTAATGGTGTCCCGGGCTCTCTGCACTTAGCTTGGCCCCTCCCTGGGCAGGGCTGGCCGTAGCCCTGGGAGACTGGAGAATACAGCCTCTCACTGGTCATTCACTTTGTATTTCAGGATGTAGTTGTAGAAGTTGTGATTAGCGTTCTCTAGCACCATGACATAGACGTCTTGGCAGCCGGCCGTGTTGCAGCTGCCCTCCCAGTAGCCCTCGGGGTTAAGGGTCAAGGGCCACGTGTCCTGCCCTTTCACCAGAGCCTTGGCGATACCGTGCAACTTTAGTTTGAAGGATATGTTGCGGTTGGCGGGAAGCACGCCCGAAAGAGGCTCCAGCAGTTCGTTGTCCTGGCCCCAGTTGCCGAAGCTCTCGGGGAACATGGGCCAGTTCACCTTGGTGTTGGCACAGCACAAGAGGTAGTTGAAGACAAAGACGAAGTTACCTTGCTCTTGCCTCTTCTTCACAAAGATCTTCAGGGCAAACTTGCCCGAATGGGGCAGCTGGACTTTGAGCTCGGTCCTCTTCTCTCGGTTCAGCTGGAAGATGTAGCGCCGCTGCGTCTCCTCAGTGACGGGGCCGTCATCGCCGTGGAGGGATGCCAGGACGCTGATGCCCTCTTCCACGCCAAAGCTGACGGAGCAGCGGCCGTCGCTGGTGTGAATGATGGGGTCGGGGTGCGAGGGCTTCGTGATGCCCATCTGCTCGGAGAACCAGCTGGGGCCCACGGGCTGGTGAAGCTCGGCGGGCAGCCGGACGGAGAAGTCTACATAGTTGCACTTGAGCGTGTATTCTAGCACCGAGCTGTAGATCTCGGAGTTGCCTTTGGCGAAGATCTGCAGCTTGTGTGTGCCCATGGATGGAGGGTACACCTCCAGCTTCATCCCGTTCTTCCGGAGGCTCAGGAGCCCGTGTTCCTGCCTGCCGTTCAGCATGAACATGAACAGGGTTGGGGCGCGGCTCTCGATGGCGACTGTGGCTTTCCCGTTCACTGCAGAGAGGAAGTCGTGGTTAGGCGAGACGGACCCAGTGCCCAATGCGAGGTGCTCAATGCTAACCGCTGGGGATGGGGTGGGGACGGTGTGACTTACAGTGTGTGTCCACTGTGTGTGGTGTTAATAGTTCTACCAAGCCTGATTTTTACCAATGTGATGGCCCTGAACACGGTATTCTTCTGACTCATTTGGGTGAATATTTTTTTAAATAGCTGATAAACTGTAAAAACTGGGGTGTGGGGTGGGGGATGGGGCAAGAAAACCCTACCCTAGCCATACGTGTTCCTTTCCTTTACTCTCCCACTTGGTTTATATTAGATGAAGCCTGCCTAGATATTTTACTTGATTCCAGAGCAGGGAGGGGCCTAATAGGATGGAAAGAGGGCTGTCTGCTTCAATTCTTACTCTTAAAAAAAAAGTTTATTTTTATGTGTGTGCGTGTATGGTCTTCGTATGAATGCTCTGTGCGTGTCTGCCTGTGGAGTCCAAAGAGAGTACTGATTTCCCTGTGTGTGTATGTGTGTGTGTGTGTGTGTGTGTGTGTGTGTGATGGTCCAGAAGAGGGTTCTGATTCCCCCAGAGCTGGAGTTACAGGCAATTGTGAGCTGACTAAAGGATGTGGTATTGGGAACAGAACTCAGGTCCTCCAGATGAGCACCAAGCTCTCCTAAACACTGAGCTATCCATCCAGCCCCCTGCAGCTCTTAAGTTGGTGTCAACAGCTATCATGAGTACAACACCGTAACCAGTAAGGGCTTTCCTCCAGGAGTCTATGCCCAGGAGTGTTAATAGGATATTTTCCTGTTCTCCTCTCCCCAACACTAGCTTCGCACACAGGCATTCCATAGCTGTTTCTGGACTGGGTCTCAGAGAATCACGACATCCATTATTCCTCCTCACGTCAGCTCTGCCTCGACCTGCCTCTGCATTCCTCTGCTTGGTCATTGCCTTTCACTGCCTTTTGCAGCACACAAAGGCTTTTTCTATCTGGGCCTCCCTGGCTCCCCAGGGCAGTGTTTGCTCTGAGAGCCTGGCCATGGCTTCTGGTAGAAGCCGACCACCCACCCACCCCTTGCCCAGCAACCTCTCCATACTTGCTCATGGATGGAGACAGGCAGGGGAGAAGGCTGTCTGGTTGACACTCACTATTAATCCTCCATTGCATACGTGGATGCTGGGGGGGGTTGCTGGGGGGATCCTGGGGGGATGCTGGGGGGATGCTGGGGGGATCCTGGGGGGATCCTGGGGGGATGCTGGGAGTTGCTGGGGGGGGGACACTGGGAGATGCTGGGGGATGCTGGGAGGGGATGCTGGGAGATGCTGGGGGATGCTGGGAGATGCTGGGGGATCCTGGGGGGATGCTGGGGGTTGCTGGGGGGATGCTGGGAGATGCTGGGGGATGCTGGGAGGGGATGCTGGGAGATGCTGGGGGATGCTGGGAGATGCTGGGAGGGGATGCTGGGAGATGCTGGGGGATGCTGGGGGGATGGTGGGGGCTGCTGGGCGGCTGCTGGGGGGATTCTGGGGGGATGCTGGAGGCCTCTTCCAGAGAACCCACCATTTCCAGAATGAATCAAGGGAGTGGTTTTCTATACTCTGCTTTGTCTGGGCTGTGGGCTCTTTGGAAAGAGCTTAGTGCCTGTCTTGGAGAACATTTGGCAGAAGTGTGCTGAGCATCTCAGAAGAGGAGAATTATTGTGGACCCCAAAGGCCACTGAAGGACCACGGCTGGCACCTCTCTATCCTCTCGGCCTCTTCCCTTCTTCCTGTATCTGCTGACTCCCCCCTTCCTCTTCACCCCGCCCCCACCCCTTCTGCTTCCTTCCCATCTCTATTCTTAAGGCAACTCACAGGCACCATTCTTACAATATGTAGCATGAATATGGAATTGAGTTTTAGGTTAGTATAAATTAAGAAATCTGGTGTTTACATTTTTACATCTCCCAAAAAAAGGCAAACTCAACTCAGCAATACGATCATGGTGCCGTTGTGGTCTGCTCCAGTCTTTCTTGTGGTTTAATGTCTCACGATAGAGACCACAGACCTCTGTCAGACTCAGGTGCAGGAAATGAGCTTTGACGTGAGCAGCCGTGGGCTGTTGCTTCAACTGTTGTAGTGCCGCGTGTCTATTACTTACCAGAGACCACCTCGGCTCTGCATCCAGATCAAGAGTCCATGGGGAAGTGCAATGGGCAAGAGGCATCTGCTCCTGACTGCCCCCTGGTAGACCCCCTGCCTTCTCCCCTTCACCTCCATCAGCCTGTGGTGTGGGCCAGGTCAAGACCATCATCCCTCAGGCCACCCTAGCTGATCGCTTCTGGGAGCTCAGGCCTTCTGTCTGGGATATGTGGAGGCCTCCTGGTGGCAGAGCTGGTGCTGACAGGTTGGGCTTTGACTGGAACTGGAAGGTGGGCTGGTCAGCCTTCCTGACACCTGCTGTGGTGTGCCAAGAGCAGGACCAGGCTCTGATGCCCAGAGAGGCATGAGAAACAAGCCCTTTAGGGAGAGTCCTTTGAGATTCATGACTGTGATTCTGGGGTCAGGTCTTGCCCCCTCAAAAGTGTGCAAACACCTGGCTACCATGGTTTCCACGGTGTGTCAAGGGACAACAGCGTCAGCTCAGGCCATGGAAGATAGCTGAGCTTGGTGGTCTGCTTTTCTTGGCCCACTCTAGGAAGAAGGGAGCGTCAGCCATTACCAGTGCCCCGCTTCGTATACCTGCCTCTCCTTACCTGTTCTGATCATGGACGTCTCTGGGTGGGCACTCAGCATGCCCTTGTTGTAGAATTCGCTCTTGTGGTACATGTTGTTCTCAAACTGCCTCAGAGACTGGGGTGGCTTCAGCAGTTGCCAGTTTTTGTTGTCTGGGAAGTGGTCCTCAATGAACAGGGCAGGGTGGGTGAGGAAGTAGAATTCATTGTAGCTGGAGTGGAGGAAGACTTGGTTAGGAGCTGCGTGTAACAGTTGGCCTGATCGGGTGTTGCTAACAACAGAAGCTTGTCAGCAGGGTGACCTGTGGTCCTGATGTGGGCACTGGAGACTCTTCAGTGGCTGTGTGCAGACCCTGGGACCACACAGGACCTGAGGTCCCTTCTGAGACAAGGCCACAGCATGGATTCAGGGCCTGTGCTCAGAGCCTTCGGGTGTTGTGGATAGGGTGAGATCGAAAGGACGGCTTTCTGTGTATTCAACGCCCAAAAATGGTTTGAAAGGACTGAAAGCATGATCCGTGGAGCAGATGCGGACAGCACGTGCACAGGGAAGGTAGGGAGGCGAGGGGCCAGTGTTGTAGTTGCGCTGGACCCTTCTTGTCCCTGTGCCTGGGGGGAGGGGGTATGCAGCAGGGGAACTTCTGTAGCTCCTTAGGGCTGGTCAGAGACAAAGACAAAGAGAAGAAAAAGGAGAGAGCCTGGGCTTGGGAGGCTTTGCCCCGCCTAAGGGGGGCACTGCTGAGAGTGACAGCTGTGTGTAGGGTGAGTGTGGAGATCCAAGGTTTCACTAGCACACATCGGAGGGAACAGTCAAGTTTCCCAAATACATGGGGACCAAGGCTGCTAAGGGACAGCACGACCCATAGAATGGCATGCTCGACTGAAGGTTACAGTCAGGGTTAGCCAAGCCTTAGAGGCCGATCGTGGTCCAGACTGGACTGTGAGGGCGGAGGTGGCTCAGTTCCTCTGCCAGATGCCTCTCCCTTCTTCAGCCTTGTTCCCACCCCACACCCAGACAAGACACTGGCAAAACTGAGCCTCGTACTTACAGGAAGGTGAATTTGGAGGTGGTGGTGTCCACCAGGCCACTGCCCCAGGTGCTGTCCACCAGATGCCAACGACCCTCAAGGTACACCGCATTCCAGGCGTGGTCAAACTCTCCAGAGAAGCTTTGTCCTGTCTGGTAGCCAAAGCCCTTGGAGTAGCCAGCCACGGTGACACACTGCACACCAGCAACCCTGGGGACGGGGACATGGGTCTGAGAAGGGGCTCGAGTGCTGGGGCGTGTGGACAGGGCTCCACAGTGCTGGCAGGCCCTGCTGGTGCAGACTGACTGCAACCCGGTTGATTGCTACTCCCCTGAAACTCTTCAGCTCACGGCTGAAGAGTCTCCCCAGGGCCTGCTTGACATGATCTGAAGCACAGCGCCTCAGGAGGAAAAATCAGGACAAGAGTGAGGACGGCCTCGAGAATGCAGGGAGCAGGGGGACTGAGATGTTCTTGGATGAAGACCAATGTGAAGAGCTGTACACAGAGGCTGGGAGCCAGCACAAGTTGGGTGGGTGCTGGTGGGGGGGGGCAGAAGGTAGCTGAGATCTGATTCCTGGCTCTTCCCCACTGCATGGGGTTGGGAAGGCAGGCAAACTGGTGTGTCCAGAACTAACCTAGGAGAATGGGCTGGCTGTCAGGAGACATGACCATCAGTTTTGACTTTCCTGAGGAAGGAACAGAAAGCGCCATGGTGCATTAATACCTTTCTTTCACTGACTACCTGCTTGGCCTCTGCATTGGCTAGTTTTGTATCACCTTGGCACAAGCTGGAGAAGGGAGCCTCAAGTGACAAAATGCATCAGTAAGATTGGGCTGCAGGCAAGATCGTAGGGCATTTTCTTAATTAATGATTAATAGGGGGAGGGCCCAGGCCATTGTGGGTGGAGACACCCCCCCTGGGCTAGTGGTCTTAGGTTCTATAAAAATCAGACTAAGCCATTGAGAGCAAGCCAGTAAGCAGTGCTCCTCTGTGGTCTCTGCACCAGCTTCTGCCTCCAGGTTCCTACCCTGTTTGAGTTCCTATCCGGACTTCCTTCAACGATGAACTGTGATGTGGAAACATAAGTTGAATAAACCCTTTCCTTCCCAAGTTGCTTTGGTCATGGTGTTTCATCACAACATCCCAAGTTGCAAGAAAGTAGTAGCAAGTTTCATCACTTGCATCCCAAGTTGCAAGAAAGTAGCAAGTTACTTACTAACTAAGCAAGTCACTTAGTTAGTGACACTAACTAAGACAGCTACCATCTTGAAGTCTCTATCTGCTCCGTGAGGAGTGGAAACGTTGACTGGCTGGCCCTGGCTTTGGAGTCTTTTTGACAGAGTATCCCCAGGATATGCAGGAAAGCAAAGGTATCACTTTGGGGAAAGTTGAACGGTGGGGGATGGGTGCCAGTCACTTTTGGAGACCTCAGAAAACCAGGTCTGGGCTGTGGTCAACACTCCAAGGCTAAATCAACAAGTCCCCTGAAGTCCCTGCCTTCCCCACACCCACTGGCCCCCCTCTTCAGCAGCTCCTCCCCAACATGTCTATTGACAAATGGACAGTACCAGTCCTTCCTACATGCAGCTGCTGGCTCCAGTGCTAAGTTGTTCTGCCCCAACACTTTACTTGCATTTGTGAAAATCTGGTACAATAAATTCACAAGTCTACTGAGTCCTGGGGGCCCAAAGTAATTCCTCAGTGGAACCCCATTTGCACCCCAACAACTGCCCTATCCTCTAGACAATGCTAACCCTGAGTGTCTCTCTGATGCCTGCTTCAGGTAGCAGGGCCTGATCACCCTCAGGATGCATCAGGTCTGAATCTCCAGTCACACATTTAGCAACAGGGTCTTAGAGTAATGGGGTAAGAAGACCATGCATTTACTGTGAGGGTAGGGAGGAGTTTCCCCATGAAGATGGGTATTTAGCTAGTATTTAGTAGACTATCACATTGAGTATTACTGATCTACACTTACATATCATTTGTTGGGTCACTGGGGCAAAGGTGGCAGCATGAAAATGAAGAGATTCACATTTCTCACATTGCTTCACATGCAGATAATTATGGTATGTCACCACATCCACTGTGGCCCTCCTCTCTCCCTGCAGAACCTCACACTGAACCCTGCGGAACCCTGAGGCTACTCACACTGAGACTCCTTACAGGGGATGATATTGGGTGGTCCCTGCTGAGGTTTGGTCTGTTGCTATGCACTGTACTGCTGAATACTGGCCCCCAAGGTCTGGTTGCCTGCAGAGATGAGGAGATCCTCATGTACACCAAGTGATGCTATGTAAGTTATCTCTGATTGGTCAATA
This sequence comes from Apodemus sylvaticus, assembly GCF_947179515.1. Classification (NCBI taxonomy): domain Eukaryota; kingdom Metazoa; phylum Chordata; class Mammalia; order Rodentia; family Muridae; genus Apodemus; species Apodemus sylvaticus. Next base: position 21,176,971 of record NC_067478.1, read on the forward strand.
AAGATGCCTACAGCCTGTAGCTGGGCACAAGAGAGGTAGGCAGGTTTTGGTTCTGGGCTTGGGGTGTGAGGCAGAGATCACAAGTAGAGAGGAGGGGAGAGAAGAAGGAAGAAGACACCATGAGGTAGGCAGACCATGAGGTAGGCAGACCATGAGGTAGGCAGACCATGAGGTAGGCAGATCATGAGTACACGATCATGAGGCCCAGCCAGTTGGAGTAGGAGTAGCCTAGGGGGAATATAGCAAGTGATATTTCGGGGTTATTGACAAGGAAGAAAATAAAATAGCACAGAAG